>NW_026947487.1:112987500-113587500 GCF_034190915.1 Cavia porcellus
TGGTGATTAAACACATGAAGATCTCCATGTTAAAATGAATATTCAGCTGGAATTGGTAGCCCCTCCTGTATTCCCAGTACTTTTCAGGCTGAGGCAGAAGGATCACAAAATGAGAGGTAGAGAGAGAGAGAGAGAGAGAGAGAGAGAGAGAGAGAGAAATATATTTACACTTGAAAGGATGAACAACTTGAAATTAACTCTAGACAGCTTTTGCTACCAAATGCCTATTGAACTGGGCTTTTCATGTTGAAAGCCTTTTGGATTTCATGGGTCCTCCCCAGCTTTGATGCTGTTGGTAGACGGATCCATTAAGCAGAAGGGTCAGGTAGAAGGAAGTCATGGGTACCATATGTTATCAGTAAAACCATGCTCATCATCAGCACACAGTTGCTTTGAGTCCAAAGCACTGTCTCCTGAGCTGAAGCCTGGAGACTGCTCCTGTCCCTGTACTCTATCAGGGGAGGGGATGGCAGGTCTTCGGGACCTGCATAGACCACCTCGTTCATGTTGAGTGTCCAAATGGCCGGCTTCTGCGTCATTCCTGAGGCTGACTAAGGGGATCAGTCTCAACACCTAGTGATGCCTGTCTCTGAGCTTCAAAGGATCATGTGGGGACAGAGGTGCATGACAGATTAGCAGATGTCCCCACCACTCCCCTCAATCTCAGTGTAGTCCCAGGGACTCACTGCCCTTGGTACTGAGGCTCCATCAGGCATGGGGAGGGTACCAACAGCAGGCTCTGCCCTGAAGTATTTATGTATGTTCCAGAAATATTGACATAGGCATCTCTTACATGCATTCTTACATTGTTCTTTTCTGTAGCCCTGTGTGATGCTTAATCAGCCAGAACATATTTAATAATCCTTTGCTCTGGGCTGAGTGTTACCCACAGTTCCCGCCCCAATCTTGTTGGAAGATAAGGTCAACATATTCACAGTTGAAGAATAGAAAGCAGCTTCTGAGTCTGAGGATTCTCTTGTGTGATCACAAGGAACTAATCCCATTTATGAAGTCTCCACCCCCATGAACTAATTGTCTCCCAAAGGCCCTCATCCTATTACCAGCCCCCCCCCCCGCACCTTGGGATGGGGGTGAGGATTTCATAAACTTTAGGGAGATCAAATATCTAGGCCATAATACCATTTCATAAATTTCATTTTGTTTTAAAAACAAAATATAATGCAATGGACATGAGCTGAGAAGAGGCAAAATCAGCCATGGTAATATGAGCAACCTTGCCAGACTTGATGAATGTGGACCCAGCCAGGTAAATGTCCAGTTCACTGTGGTTAGTTATTCGGGTCAGCTGCTCAGTTCAGTCTTGTGGCTTTGTTGATTTGCCCAGTTACTTCACTGTGGTGGTGAAGGTGGTGTTTCAACTGATTGACTTTGGGATCCACTGACTTTGGGAGAGCACTGCTGGGTGTGGCATGGAGGCCTGGCCTGGGGGTCTGTGTCTGGTCTCTGGCCCCTCTGGCTTGGGCATGGTTGCCCTGCTTGTTTCCCAGCTGCCGTGTGTCAGCAGCTTTTATCTCTCCCTTGGAGCCAGCAAGTTGTGGGACGAAACCGTGAGCAAATCAGACCTTTCCATCTCCCTTCCTTTACCGTGTGGGAGTGGATTTTGTATATCAGTGAGAACAAAGCTCATGTATTCACTGTGCTCCATGGAGGGACTCTGGATGGGTACAGCTGGGGTACATGAGCAGCCACGCCAGATGGCACCTGTAACTTCCCTGTATCTTGTCAGTGTGTATCCCGAAGGGAGCTGGTGACAGGCACTGAGATGTTCTCTGTGCCCAAGGTGAATGTAAATCCTCTCCGTGATTGGTCATTCCTTGGTCCTCCCAACCCTGTCCAGTCCTGGATGTAGATGACATCTTTACTTGTGTATTGTGAGCTTCTCGTCCATTCGTAGTTGAGTACAGTGCCTGCCACCAGGAATGTGGGGACTTTATTTTGGTGGTGGAATGGGGCTCTCTGCCTCCATTTGCACCTTCCTGATAATCACAATATTCATTTACCTTTGTATGGCACCTTTCGCTGTGCACAGTACTTATTTCTAATTTCATTTTATCATCGTCATAACATCGGCGATATTTATTGAGCCCATACTGAGAATCGGTCATGTGTTCAGCACTGTTCATGCGTTTTGAAGTTAAAATTTCATGATAAGCCTGCGAAGTTGTGACTGTCCACATTTCACCTGTGAGAGGACGAAGTCTTGGAGGTGTGACCTGTACCTTACCCCTCACTTGGACACTTTCCATCCTCACCGTCTGCAGCTTGGGCTGCCATGGCAGAAATGACAGGCATGTGTGTTCTCATAGTCCTGGACTCTAGAAGCCATGGTGTCTGCAGGGATGGTTTCTCCTGAGACCTCCCACTGCTGACCCTCGAGGTGTCTGTGTCTTACCTCCTTTTCTTCTTAGGACACCAGTCAGGTGGGCTTAGTGTCCACCATAATCAGTTCACTCTGTCTTCAATTTCTTCTTTAAATACAGTCACATTGTACAGTGCTGGGGGCTGGGACATGGACAGATGAAGTGTAACAAACAGCTCCGGGATCCCTTTGAGGCTTCTTCCACCAGATCGACGTGCTCTCCAGGGAACAGAGCCAGCCTTACAACCTGCAGAGACTCATGAGAGAGCCCCTGTGCTGCCACTTTGTCAAAGATGTGCTGGGGAGGAGGAGGCGTGGAGTGGCGGCCCTGGCATGTGCACTGGGCAGTGACCTCAGTCTTTACTCTCACACCTTGCCCGTGTCCAGCGTGGGTCTTCTCTGGGTGAGAGGCATGAGCTAAGCCACAACTTGGTGCTGAACCTTTGACTCACAATGCCTTTGCACCGACAAAGCCCACAGTAGTAGCTGGCAGCCACAGAAGCCACGGGACAGTGCCAGTACACTAGCAGCCCACTCACATCCACTGCCAGCAGTTCCAGAACTTCTGGTCACTTTTTGGTGCTTCAGTTTGTGAGTAGGAAAGCGAAGAGTGGTGATGGTTACAGTAAGAGAAATAAACAAACGAAACAGCATTCACAGGCCTTATGGTCATGTGTTTTCCTTTAGGCCCACAGCATGCACTGTGCAGTTGATCAGGATGTGTACCTATTAGCTAGTGATAGAGGCAGATCATAAAGATCCTTATGCCTTTTGCTTTCTGAAATGAGTCATCATATTAACTGGCCAGACTGCAGAGCAATAGGATGCTGTAACAGGAGGGATATCCGACGAGGGGGTACTTCTGTCTAGGCGCTGAAGAGGACTGCCCAGAGGCGCTCTCGTCTGAATGTGGAACCAAGCCCATCAGCGTGCTGTGGTTGTACATGTTTCCTCCAGGCCTTGCACAGAACTTTCTACAGCACCTGGAAGGAACCAGGGAGCTTGGGGTGCTCAGTGCCTGGGCTTTGTTCCTGAAAGGGAGAAAAGAAGGCAGCCATGCTGGCAAAGATGTCTTTGTCAAACATCCTGACCAAACCAGACAGGAAACACTGGGCAGTGGTAGCCGTGTCCTTTATCACCTTACCCCAGACTCCTCCTCTCTCCTGACAAGTCTGCATTGAACACCATATTTTAATATTTATAGTGCTTGTCTACGCACTCCAACTGCACAAGAATTGATTTTCAAGAAATATATATGTTTGGGACTTTTTTTTTGGCACAAGGTGTTGGCAAAATGCATATTTGCATAGAAATAATCTTTAGTGTGCTCCATTTTCCGAGTGTGTCAAATTTATAAATATCACCACCGTAAAGACATATTTTAGTAGTAGATTTCCTCCTCACATTATTTCTTCTTTCATTTGTCATGTTGGGGTCACTGTGCACTGCAATTATTTGGTTGGGGTTTTGTTTCTGAGCAACTTATTTACGGAGATTGTATTTTGGGGTATGAAGGCATCTCATCATATTTACTTATTTACTTATTTTACATTGCAGTTTCAAAAAGAAAAGTTCTGAGCACAGATCTTTACATGGCTTCTCTTGTTGAAGGCACTATATGTGGCAACCTTTGCCTCCTCTTACCCCTCCGCACTCCACAGTTTATATTTGAAGCCATTGCGCTTTAAGGCAAAACAGAGTGCAGAAACCAGGTGTGTTTGGCTCACACCTGTGAAAATGCTGGGGCTTGGCAAAGCATTACAGTTACTGGATGGAGCCTGGCCGCCTAGCTCAGTGGAATTTCCTGGACTGGCCAGGTCCTCCCAGCTAACTGAATTTCCTGCATACTCGCAGCCACATTAGTCCCCTCCTAACCCGCTTCTCCCAGGCCCCTCTCTCCTGTGGTTCCTTCCCTTCCCTTCTCCTTGGCCCCAGCTCTCCTTTCCTCCACTTCACCCTTCCCACCTGTTGACAGATTCCTTTTTCCCTCCCGGGTTTTCTTCTGGCTGTGTCTCCTCTTCTGCCCACTGTCTGGGAGCCTCGGGACTTGTTTACTGGCCCACATCATGAATTGTTCATTCATTTCTCTCCCTCTGTGTTGTTCTGATCTTTTGGACAACACAGGCTTGTCTTTAAATTTTCTGACATCTCTTAATATTCCTGGATGTTCCTGATGTCCAAGTTCATTCTTGTGCCCGTTGAAGCAGGGTGTTGCGTGCCTGGTTGTGAGTACTGAAACTCTACCTCTACATTTTAAGCACGTCTGCATTTTATTGCATAACACCTAGACAGCAGGTAATTCTAGGAACAAAATCTCAGGTGAAGGAATGGCTACTGTAGGTTTGGTACTGAAGTGTTCATTTCTTCTCCTAAACAATTCTATTAAACTGTTTAACTGTGACTGAAGAGGGAAATAATGTGCAGTGCTGGGCTTCAGATGGGCCTCACATTGACTCACGTCTGTTCGCAAAATCACGTGCCGCACCTCCCAGGATGCTGTCAGGAGCCGTCCACGGGGTCAGACCTGCCCTCCATGGGTCATCTGGGGACTTTCTCAGGAGAAACACAGATACTTGAAGGTTAAAGTGCCCTGCCCACTTCACAGATGAGGAAAGTAAGCGTCCACAGGGTCTTGCACAGCATGTCCCACAGACATACGCTCAGTCCAGGCTGCTGTATGGAATCTCACTGACCCGAGAAGCCGAATGGTTTCCATTAGTTGATAGAGCAACCCAAGGGCAGAAATGAAATTGAAATTTCATTTTGGAGTATTCTGAAACCCTGTTTTATTTATTTATTTTTAACCCCTGTCCTTTTCTTTTCGGCCTGGGGCCTGGAACCGTCTTCGTCTTTGAAAGGCCAGGCTCCAGCATTACGTACTCAGACTCGCTTTTCTCACGGCAGGGCCCACTGGGGCTGAGGAGTGTCCCCTGCCCTCTCTGCTCACACCACCTAGGAACTGCCTGTATATTCCTGTCATTGTCACCTCTGAAACAAGGTGAGGAATCCAGTGGTTTGCTTTCGAACGCATTAACTTCTTTATCACATTAATAGGACTCATCTCTTATTTCCTACTTGCAGTAAGAAACGCATTCAAATCTTTCCCTTGCAGGACAATATCTTTAATAGCTTCTGTGTGTTTCCTACTTTGGGCTGTTTCTGTATAAACAGACTAATCTAATAGCATGCCGAACCCATCTAACTTGGCAGAAATTCAGAAAATCACTCATTTCTGTGGCAAGCTGGGATGCCAATGGGGGGATCACTTTTATTACAGAAACATTTTTCTTAAGGTTGTCTTTCATGAACATAATATGTCTATGATTTGGAATTCTCCAGCACTCTGACAGGAAGTTATTTATTGCAGAAACTCACAATGGTGAACGCGAGGTATTATTCCCCACAGAATTTGTGGCTTGAGTTTGTTGGCCTGAAGAAGCAGGTATCATGGGAGCACAGCCTTGGAGTCCAGAATGTCCATGAAAGTCAGTGTTCACTGGGGGACATGGGCACCAAGCCCATTTCTTTTCCCTGAAAACCGAGCATTTACTGGGTCCCTGTGCACAAATGCCACTGAGTATGTGGCCTGCCTGGCCCTGAGTTTTGCGTCTGTCCCTGGAGTAACAGCCTGTCTCTGAGAGGAGGCGTCTGCTGTGGTCTGCACTGTGATTCCTTCTGTGTACCCACACTTCAGGTCCTGAGCTGTCTGGAGCCTTGGCCCCGGTGCTGAGTGACTTCACATGTTACTGAGAGCATCACTTGTCACCCACACACTGCCCCTGAGGACTCGGCCTCATTGCTTGGTGGCAGTTCCATTCTAGGCTGGGCCCCAGGGTTCCTCCCCGGCCCCACACATTAGCCTGCATCCCCCTCCGCAGAATATAACCCCATCCCGTCATTGTGAGATGCGCTTTTATTTTTTGGTTGTTTTCATTTCTTTTTTTGTGTGTGTCTGTCCTCTATCTGACACCCGTCCCACACACAGGCAAAACCAAAACCAGAAACCAGCATGCCACCGTATTCCTGGCATCTCAGTAATATTGTTTCCCTTTCTGTGAAAGTCACACTCTGGGCTGGGGTGCAGTTTAGTAGTGATGTATTTGTCTAGCTGGTATGGGGCCCTGGACTCTATTGCTAATACCACCACCTTCCCCGCCACCAAAAAAAAAAAAAAAAAAAAAAAAAAAAATTAAAGAAATTACATGAAGATAAAAATTCTGTTAGAGAGAAGAACAGGCGTGGGTGAGTGCTCTGGTGTAATGTTTCACGCTGTAATTTATGGTTTTTTCAGGCCTTTTCTTTACATTTCTATCACACCTGGCCCAGGAAATGCACCTGTGAACCTGCTGGGTCACTCAGCCTGTTCTCCAAGTCCCAAACAAGGGCCAAAAAGATCCAGTATTCCACTGGACAGGAGACCTCAGGCCTAACCCTGTTTCAGCCCCTGACTTGGACACCTGTGTCTCTTGGTCTCATGCAAGTCTGTGAGTAAAAGTGTAGGATGTCACCCATAAGGCCTCAGATGGTCTGAGGGAAACCTTCTTAGTAGGGTTTTTGGTGGTACAGTAAGAAGAGAGAATATAAAGTAAAAATAGTCTTTATTCTAAGAACGCAGAAAGAAACTCCATGGCTGTCAGGGCCTGGCTTTCTCTGCCGGACACATGGTGTGGGGGCATACATATAGCTTTGGTCTGGGGTGGTGCCTAACGGGGACATCACTGATGCTCAAGCAGCCATTGGAATTCATCTCGTGCCATAGGTAAATTGCCTAGGGGTGGGGAAAATGACCTAAAGGTAAACATCCCTTGGTCCTGCCTCTCACTGCTGTAGTGTCCTATCTAGGGCAAAAACCTTGGCAGAAGATTAAAAAAAAAAAAAAAAATCCCAGAATCCCTGGGAAAACTCTGGATTAAATCTATGCATATCTGGAGCAATATTATTTTATTTATTTTTTCATGGTATTAGTGATGGAATGCTAGGCAAGCCCTGTACCACTGAGCTCCACCCCTAGCCTCTATTGCATTTTTAAAGGCTTCGTAGTCAAATAAAGGTACACAGTGGAGCAGAGGGTAATTTCGGGTCTGCTGGATGCCGGCAGAAGGGAAGTGTCTTCTACAGCTTTCGTAACCTAATCCAGGTCAAGGACGAGACATGCCTCCTGGACTTGGCCTTAGTTACTCCACGCCCATGCTCTTCTTGGATCTCGTCGTTGGCTCCCTGGTTAAGTGTACTGTTGAGAAACAGGAGTGTGTCCTTGGGGGAGCAGCATGAGTGACAGAGGGCCTTGGAGCTGGGACCCAAGAAGAGGCTAACTGAACTGGCAGGAAAGGCCGGAGGAAGTAAGGAGCTGCAAAAGACTATGGCTGGTTTTCCTTTCTGGGAGTGCACCCCACATGAAGGTTCAGTTCCCTTCCTGGGAGGTCCTAAAAGCAAAGGCTAGAAGTGTGACCTGCTGTGGCTGCTCTCACCAGAATGCTGCCAGGGGTAGGAGGTGTCACTGAAGAAGCCTAGTTTTTCATCCTCCCAGTTCTGGCCCTCTTGTCAGATTCTGGTGGTTAATGTTTCCTGAAGGTTCTCTTTCCCATACATTCACAAAGTGTGAATCCTAGCTCCATTCAGAGGTCTGTTTGTTCCCTTAAAATACAGATTCTCAGGCAAAGTGCAACCATCTGATGCCCTTGGTTAGGTTAGGGAGAGTGTGGTCCTGGTCCTCAGTCTTTCTGCAGGAGCTGAGAGAATTGCCAGTGCCTTGAGGATAACAACCATATTTCCTTCCTTTTTTGTATGCCTCCCCATGCAAGGATAATTACACAGAATAAGCGCAGAAATGCTTGTTGGTGGATTTATTCCAGCAATTTTTTAAAGCTCTCTTTGTCTGGAACTTTGCAAAATAAACACCGTGGTCGTCCCATGCATCGTGAGCGGTGTGCCAGAATGGAATTTTACTGCTCTAAATTGGGGGCCAGTTTCCATCGCAAGTGAATAGGAAGGGAAGAAGAGAGACCCAGGGAAGGGTATGAACCTTGATGCTAAGGACCAGACCGAGGCCCCTTGCAGCTGGTTGTATGCGCAGGGGATGAGCTGCTGGCTGTTGTGAATTTCACATTAGTGATGCTCAGACCCATCCTCTCTGTGCATTTATCTTGCAAGGGGCATATTTAGGAGATGTTGCCATTCTATTTTATCTGTGGAATTGCTTTCCATTCTGAGGACTTTTATATAAGTATTCCCTTGAACCTGTTCCAAAAAGTGAGTTTTTAACCCAACTAACTGTAACTGCAGCGTTTTATCGTGCATACATATTCCACAGTGTGAATGTAAGTAGATTTGAAAAGTTAAAACAAAATTAAAACTTTCCAAAGGGCACTGCTGCCTGCTTTCCCAAGTGGCACTTTTCCCTTTGGAGTTCTTATGTCATTTAGAACAACAGGGACATTTTTTCTCTTGCATCTTTCTTCTCCCCGCTCCCTACTTCACAGGGGATGGGGATCAGAAAACACTGGGGAGCTCTGGCCTTGTGTTGACATCTGCGGCACCCATGCTGGTGCCCTGGGTTGAGTTCTGAGGCTGTTAGCCAGTGCCATCTATAGCCGCGGTGCCACAGAGACGGCTTGCTCACACCTTTGCCTCCCCTCCTGCCTGCCTTAAAATCCCTTCTTCAGGCAGAAACCAGAGTCATTTTTCTAAAATAGAAATCATATTTTGCCACTGCCAAATTCACTGCTGCCTGCTTGACTCCTCCACTAGTTTTTCCTATCCCTTAGGATAAAAAGTCAAAATCCTCATCACGCCCTGCAAGAACCTTACGGATTTGTACAGTTCATTCTCATGCTGTTTTTTTGTCTTCCTGCCACAGGCCCTTTGCACAGGCACTTTCTCTACCTGGTGGTAGTGATTCTTTCCATGTCTTTTTAGCTTTTAGGGGTCAACTTGATCATCACTTCCTTGGGGGTTGCAAGAAGAAGCTCCTTGGTCATCTAGACTCAGTTAATTTGCCTTTCTCCTGAACACACAGACTCCTCGCTTCTGTCTTTTTTCTCCGTAGCACTCACTCACATAGGCGTTTGCTGCCTTTCTCTCTCCTCCCATTAGATCCACAACACATTTCCCTACTGCATCTTCGCCAGGGTACTCAGGTCATCCCTTGTGACTCCCCCCGGGAGTGAGCTGCGGGAAGCTTGCACCTGGCTTCCATAAGACGTTGCACCTGTTTCCTGGGAGGATTTTGCTTTGTGTCTCTCTGCTGTGACTAACTATACCTGTGAGTGTGACTGTCTTCTGAGTCCTGGGAGTCCCCTGAGGAGTCACCGGACTGGGGCAGTCTTCAGCTCACTTGTCTTTCCAGGTCCTGCTTGGGACCTGACTTCAAGAGAAAGCTTAATGCATGAATGGCCGTATGCACGCACCCTTGGGCAGTTGCTGTAGGCCAATCCCTGTCATCCCCCAGCCCTCCTTGACTCAGGAGTCTCTGTGACTGCCCCCAGGATCCCACCAGTTCCAC
The DNA here is from genome assembly GCF_034190915.1 of Cavia porcellus. Classification (NCBI taxonomy): domain Eukaryota; kingdom Metazoa; phylum Chordata; class Mammalia; order Rodentia; family Caviidae; genus Cavia; species Cavia porcellus. The sequence goes on from NW_026947487.1 coordinate 112,997,382, forward strand.
GCTCATGTTTGTAGAAGGGGCACTGGATGCCTGTGATATCACCTCTCCAGAACGGTACTTGGACGGGTACTCATAGTAATCCGTCCGGGCTCACACAGGAAAATAACAGGGCAGACGGAAGATTCATTTCATACCAAGCTACATTGATTAGATGATTGTCCTTTATTCTGAAAATATGCCAACAGATGTGTTCAATGTTAAAAATTGTCCTTATTTTACAAAATTAGGATGTTAGTGGTGGATATTTGTTCTCCATTCATCTGTACTCTTGTCTTATATGTGTTTAATGGGTTTTAACCTACCTTGTCCTTTGCAGAATGACAGTGGTTAGAGGTGGTAGATATTTTCCTGAGTTTCCTTACTTGGAAAAATGAAACAGTGTTCCCAACCTTACTTTACATTTCTCACTTGTTTTGCACCGCCCCTCCAGTCTTACTAATCTCTGAAATCTAGAGGCTGAAGACTTGTTTTGCAAACAGTTTTTTAGGGGGTAAAAGCTGAGGATCAATATTTAGAAAACCCAAGTTTGAATCCCATTCCCCTCATATTAAGTGACCACTTGCAAAGTCTCTGCATCTTTTGGAGCCGAGTTTTCTTCTCTGAAGAATGAGGTAAATGCTAGTGTCACATTCCGGGATGATTGTGGAGCAGGGTGAGGAGCACCTGCTGTAGTTTACTGCTGCCTGTAGCGTCCTGGTGGGAAGCTGGGATGTCAACTTGCTCCGCATGTCAGCAGCGCCATCCAGTTTTTCTGCTACCCCTCTGGGTGGGTCATTCCCTTTGGATGTTCCCACGGATATTACTTTTTGGAGGGTGAAGAGATGAGAGGAGGAGGGAAAATTAGGAAGGTGTTGATACGACCCCTGCAGAAGCTCAGCACACCGCTGGATGGCTTTCCTTGCCTCACTTTCTTAACCCGCCATGCTTTGACCTAAGCATTCCCCACCCCCAATGAATAAAGGAAAGTAAGGGCTCTGTAGGGGAGGGGTCCAATACTCCCATGCCCAGCGAGCAGATGAAGAAACTAAGGCATAAGGAGAGGACACATGGGGCCCTGCAGGTCTCAGTGCCATGCAGCGTCCAAAGGGTCCTTCTCCTCTCCTTCCCCAGCCTGCCCCCAGCCTGCAAGGCAGAGTCAGGGACTCTGCATTTTGCGTGACTTTTAACTGTGCGTGTCTCTGATCAGAGCCGTCAGGCCTCTGGCCTCAGTGATGCCACTATAAAGTCCCCAGCTTCTCATAAACAGATGGCTGCGAGGCCCGCTGCTCAGGAAGGCAACCTGTGCTCCCCGCGTGCGCTTTTCTGCTTCGCTGTGAAGGGGGCGCTGAGCTGAGCAGCTTCCTTCTCTACTTGATGTATGATTCATAAAGAAAACTCTGCGGGGCACGAGCCTGCCTACGACCTGCGCTGTGCTCCCCAGTGCTTCACATCAGGGCTGGGACCCCTTTTCCTTTCCACCATGCCGCAGGTCACCGAGGGGAGCCAGGCAGGAACCTTCCAGAGCAGGATTCCTTTCAGCTTCCTTGTGGTTGAGCACAGTTCCAGCCGTGCTCACCACAGGGCCACATGTCCTTTCCCTCCGACTGTCTAGAGCACCCAAGGAGGCAACTTCAGACTGAGTGGCAGCCACCTGTGGGGTTACAGAGCGAGTTTCACACTGCGGGGTGTCCTGAGCCCAGAGTCGGTGCAGGAGGACATGTAGCCTTAGTCTTTGACAACATACTCTTTTTCCATTCTGAGGAGAAAAAAACTTTACCATTAGAGATGCACTTTCTTGAGTCTTAAAGGCCTTTCCTTTAAAATGCAAGTGTCCAGGTGAATGAGGGCCATTGCGATTGTTAGCTAAGACGAACAGTTTGTGTAGTGTATGACGAGCCCCGTGTCACAACTGGATGCTGAAATACCCACACGTGGAATTGATGTGTTTCTGCTTTTATTTTGAGTCATCTTTTAACACCTTTTAAACTCTTTCACTCATTCAGGAAGCAAAAATGTCCTTTGATTGGGGTAATAAGTGGAGGAGGCAAAAGTTCTAGGGACATAAAAATACTGTCTGGGGGCACGGGGCTGAAGGCCAATGTTTGAAGTCGCAGTAACAGTCTGGAACGAACGTGGTGTGTGTGTGTGCGTGTGTGTGTGTGTGCGTGTGTGTGTGTGTGGAGGTGAGTCTGAGATGCATACACAATTTGTGAACAAGGAGTGTCAATGGCTCAGAGGAGTTAGGAGCAAGGAAGGACACTTACACAAACCTTTGGCAGTTCCCAGCATCAGCACCGGTCACTAGCGACCCCTCTCTAATCCTGATGTTGTCCCTGCACATAAAAACCCTTGTCCGATGTCATGGTACCGGGAAGTCAGATCTCAAGTCTGAGTGGGTCTGCTGCCACAGCCGTAGCTCCACACATGGAACATCTGCAGCTGAGCACTGGTGATGCAGGGTTGGCTGGGGTCTGGCTCTGTGCGGCCAGCATTAGGTGTGGAAACCCTTTTGATCTGAATCCCAACTTCTCTGCCTGCTCCTAGAGGCCTGGCTGCCCCTTAACCCATCCCCAGGGAACCTGAGGCATAGCAGCAAATGTGCTATGCACAAATTTGCAAATGTAAACCTTAGATCCCTATGGGAGGCCTATTGGACAACTCACCTCTAGTGTGTTGTCCTTGACTGTTCAGACAGAGGGCGTAGGGCTTGCCATGACATCTGTGCTAGGAAACTGCAGGATTCCAAGTTACATGCCCGGTCCATGTCCTGGCTGGGCTACTTACTGCCCTTCTTGCTGGCTTGGGCTGTTCTCTGATCATTTTCTAAGCTCCAGTTTCTCCTTCACAATGAGGCCATGCAGTCTCTTCCTCTGAGGTTGGCTGGGTGCTGCAGAGACACACGTAGCTCTTGCTGAGGCACCAACTCCATGGGGATGTGATGCTCAGCTAGTGCCACCGTGGTAATCTCCATGGTCTCCTCTTTGTTGTCCTCATCTTCATGAAAAGTACAGAAGATCACTTCGCCCTTGACCCTGAAGTCTGTTGGAGAAACTGGGAATGGAAGGCATGCAGGACTCTGAAGCTGGCTTTTCTGTGCAGGCCTCTGTGGGTGCCACTATGGTGGAAAAAGATACTTTGGAAACCAGGTCACAGAGGAAAACGCCTCATATTTTGAGAGCTGAGAGGTCGCTGCGGAAGCACAGAGGAAGCCCGGCCTAATTGCGTTGGTAATGTGATCCAGTAACTCATCCCACGCACGCGAAGGTGGACGGCTGGACACTTCCTATCCTTCAGCCACACAGCGCCCCTGTTTTCCTGGGAGAGACATCTGTGCTGCAGCGGTGATTACAGTGCCGTGGACAGACCCTCGCTGTTAGAGTATATGGCTCCGGTTTAATAAAAGGTAGTATATTAAAATGGAATCGATGCTATTATTTGTCAGGATTGGACATGTTATAAACCAGATTAAAACTTTGATAATACAAAATCCAGGGGGAGGGATCTTAGGGTTATCGAACACCTACTATGTGTTGACGACCCCCGTGGATGCCTTTGAGACCCTGTGGCAAAATGCCTTGTGCAGTAAACCAAGAGTGGCCTCTCTGATATATTAATATATTTAATCATCAGACTTTGAGTGTTAAGGAAGATTACAGTAGAGGCATCCAGTTGATTAGGGAATAGTCACTGCAAATGATAATCTCTTTTGAATAAGCCGATACCAACTTAATGAAGTTTTGCTGGGCATTATTTTCTCTTTGCAACAGAAAATGGGAGTGGTTGCCATTCTCACCCATCAGTCTTGGACCTTTTGCTTAGGAGTAGTGACGCTCTTGTCTCTTGCTGCATGAGAACTGGAAGAATTTTTAACTAATGGATTTTTTCTTTAGCCTGGGGTTTCTGGCATTCTGAGATGTAAGTGCTCTGTCACTGACGTGCATAAATAAAAACGAGCAGATTAGCTGGGGAAGTAGAGCTGGAGCAGGGTCTGCCTGCCTACCTGAGTCGTGCATCTGTTTCTGGAAAAAGACCGACAAGTATTCCACTGCTGGTCACTGGGCTGGTTCTCCAGGTGCTGCCTTTGGCTGGGCTATTTAAAATGCATCCCTATTACCAATCTGAGGGGCTGGTTTTAGCTAAATTCTTCATCTGGCTGTAGGGCTTCTCAGGGTTTAGAAATATTTCCTTTGTCCTCCAAGTTCTGGACAGAAGTGTGGCTCAAGCTCCCTAGCCCCTGCCCTTCTGCAGCATGTCAAGGAAACTGAACGGATTAAAAAATAAAATAAAATAAAATAAAATAAAATAAAATAAAATAAAATAAAATACATAGCTCACGTTGATACCACCCCACCGTCTGCCACTTTCAAGCTGGTACTTGCAGCCTCTCTGGGGCGGTGGTTCTGCTCCCTATGGTCTTGGTGAGTGTTTTAAGAATGTGCCCAGTCTGAGCAGTGCATGCTTCTCTTTCCCATCAGGGGCCTGCCTGGCATTTGAGTCAGGTCCCTTAGCACTTCTTAGCCCCTGACATCAGTGTCAGAGCCCAGCAACAAAGGAAAGGCTGCGGAGATGGTTTTTCTGGCTGCTCCTTGGTTACTGGCGCAGAGCCAAGTGTGTAGTTGTTTAAGGCCTTCTGTTTGAAAATAAATTGAAGTACCTCGGAGGAGACATGGGGGGCACATGTGGCCTGAGTGCTACTCTCCCAAGGGCCCACTTAACAGCTTAGAAGGGACCCATGTGCCCATCTAAGTGAGAGAGGTGCTTCCCTGTAGAGCTCTTCTGTGTGGGCAAAGAAGCCCCTGTGCCGGGCCCACTGGCTGGACAGCAGTCTCGCGCCGCCTGTTCTGGGTCTGGGCCACATTCGACTAGCCCCAGAGTGCTTGCTGCAGGGACCCACCTCTTTCTTTCTTGCTCCCAAAGATGCTCTTGTGTTCTTTTAGGACAGCTGGCTCCAGCTTCCTAGGTGTGTGTGGGTCTGAACCTGACAGGCAAACCCAGGGGTCTGCAGTGCGTCCTTTAAACATCTCAGGCTTGCCCCACTCCTGTCCTTCCTCTTTTCCCTGGGTCATCCCCCCCACCCCCCATCCCTGCACTACCGTAGTTTTTTCTTTTTTTTCTATGCAAGCTGCATCTGAAAGGCCCAGCCTGTGGCCTTGGGCCCTGATAAGATCTGTCTGTGCACCTTTGTCTGGCCTGTACCTGCCTTTTCTGAATGGCCTTGTTAATTGCAATTGACTCCCATAGAATGTGGAGAGCAGCACCACTTGACACCAGACTAATGCTCCTGAGTTCTCCACTGTGCCCTCAGCAGCAGGGGGAGGGGCAGGAGGGAGTCAGTGGCAAGGCAGAACACTTCGGATCCCAACAAAGCACCATTAGGACTTTCCATTGGTCGAATATTATCATTTCTAGGAATTCACAGTAAAATCCGAAAGAGCTGGGAATTTTACAGTTATAGCTCCTGTGAAGATGCAAAGGAGTTTTTTTTTTTTTTTTTCCATTTCCAAACTTTAATCTGAAACATGTAGAGAAAAGAACTTAGCAGATACCTGTGCGATAGGCGTCTACACCAGGAGAATTTGTTCCTCTGCGGAGTGAGTGCCCTGTGCCTCCCAGGATCAAGACTGCCTCCCTTTAAAACCTCCTGGCAGACCTATGGGGGACAGATAGAAACTGACTTCTGAGGTAGAAAAGCAAAGCTACAAGACCATCCTGCTATCCAATGCAGGCGCTGCTGTGATTTGGGCAGCCATAAAATAGGACACGTGGAAACCTGAAAACTCGAGGCTGTTCAGCTGGACACCCAGGCCAAGGTGGGGAGCTTCCTCATTTCCCAGGCCTGTTGGACCTCAGCATCAGTGAGCTGCAGGCAGGGAAGCAGAGCGAGCTGGTCCTTACTCAGGGCAGGCACTGGGCACAGCTTTTCCTTGCCTTGCATCCTAGGAAACCTCATCTCATCAGAGTTATGTTCCCATTTTTCAGATGAGAAAACCAGAGTGCATAGAGCAGAAAAAATGTTCAAGAGCAGTCTGTTTCCTTCTTACACAGTGCTAGGCAGTTTCATTCCCTGCGAGCCTCAGCTAGTACAGTTACACGACCAAGCCAGCAGACAAAGCTGGTTCATTTTCATTTATGCGAGGGGCTCAAAGTTAAAACTGTTAAATGGTGAGAAAAATGGGTGTGAGCAATTCTAAGGAAGCAGGTGGAAAGCTGCAGGTGTGTACTACCTGGATGCAAGATGATGTTTTTAGGTCTTTGGTAATTGTCACTGCTATATAAGAAATGTTTTCCCGTAAGGTCCAGATTTCTAGGCCTTACTTAATGCCTTTGAATTTCAGAGGCATTAAAGTTGGCACCTCTGGGCCAAATTTCTGGCATCAGAATTGACACAAGGCACCAGAAAGTCAGGCTTCTCTTCACATGGGGCGCAGACCCCCTGGTTCCTGTGTTCTGCACCTCTCCTGCTTCCCTGTCTGAAGGAACTTCCTGGCCCTGGGGACTTTGGGGTAATAGGTAGCTGTTGAGGGAAGAAGGACACTGGGTGAGAAAGAACCAGCAGTGGCAGAACTTCCCGGGGCCATGTGTCACTTTGGTTCACCTGTGTAACGGAGCTGCTGGGTGAGCTGTGCCTAGAGATTACCAGTGCTGTGGCAGGAACTGAGAAAATCCTCCTGCTGCTATTTAATTTCTCACCCCCATTCCTTCAAGGTTAAAGGTGTGGAACCCAGAAAATTGTTTGGGAGCCAGATAGAGGCAAACAAACTGGGTTTTGCAAGTAGCTGCCTTCTCCAAAAACCATTCTTTTGCTTAGATTTCATAGTGACCCCCATTGAGAACAAAGCCTTGCACACCGTGTGTTATTTTTCTCAGGTCTAAGTTTCTCCCTAGAGATTCTCCCAAAAGGAAGGGCAGGGAAAGAGAGCCCCAAAACCAAGCCAGGATCAAATGCAAATATGACAATAGGACTCATCCTGGGTAGAAAAAGCCTCCTTTTTAATTAGAAGCCTGGAAGGACATACCCTTTAATTGCTGCGCTTGTAGTGTCAGGGCTATCAATATCGGAGCCTCTTTCATTAATAAATTGGCAAGTCAGAAAGCGGCAGGAGTGGGAGCCCTCTCCCCCCATTTTCTCCCACCCCAAGCTCCACTTAATCAAAGGCAGACTCAATCAAACAGGAGAAAGAACATGTAAATCAGCCGCATTCATTCTGCAGGCCTGAAATAGGTAGGAGGAAGGAAACATGAAAGAGATCCTGGAGCCTTCCTTTCCCTGCCACTGCCCTGCTGTGGTGCGCCCAAGCTAGAGGTAGTTAAACAGCCCCGAAGATTGCCAGCGACTCCTGGAATGCCTGGGTTTATGTATGGATTAACACAGTGATAGACCCTGAGTAGCAAAAGACGAAGACTAATTACCTGACAAAGCTCCCCTCCACTCGCCTGGGTCATTGAAATTAATTTCTGCTTTCAGGCTTGGCAGAAAGCAGCTGCAGAATTTCAGTTCAATACTCAAATTAACGGGGAGCCAAAATTATTTCTCTGCACAGGCTGGTATTAGAGGAGTGGGTTGCCAAATAGATCTTGATCACAGACACTAAAGAAGGGATTATTCTTCCCTCTTCATCAAGTGCCTGAAGTCCTTGGAAAGTGCAGAAGGGGAGGGGGAAGTGAGGAAAAGAAGAAAAACAACAACCCGTTTATTGGAGAGTTAACACTTAAATGCTTTACTAAATTGGGCGTGACGTCCACGTGTCCAAAACCTCCTGGCCCCACAATAACCCTCAGTTTCTCCCCATTTAACCAAAACACTTCAATTAAATTAATGATTCCCATAATATATATTTGGAATGGAAATCTAAATCAAGAGGTAACTTTTAAATACCTATTCTATAGCATCCTGTTTTCAAGAAGGTCAAGAAGGTATTGAGCTATTTTATTTCAAGGTGAAAGAAATGGATGGGAAGGCTGGGTACAGGGACTTGAGGGGAGGCAGGAAAGGGCTGGGAGCCTGAGGCAGGATTTGAACTCAGAGAGTCAGTTACCAACTTGCTCTTTCTGTCCCATCGTGCAGACTTCTTTATTTTTTGCTTAAAACTTTCTCTTTGCTTCTTCTGCTTTGCGATTCCTGCCTTCATTTCACTCTTGATGGAACATACAGACTTTTCTGAGTGCTGTGTGTGTGCACCAGGTCAAACTCAATGCTGTTTAAACTCACTGTTCTCCCACTGTTTGTTAGGACCAGCCACCTGTGGGGGTGGCACTCAAGGAGGCTGCATCCCCAACTGCTTGCAGCGGGCTTTTGCTGTCTAGAAAGTTGCGGTCACTCCATGACCACTATTTGTTTGGCTTCCATAGAGGCTGTAGGTCCATACCAAGGGTATGCTGGTCATGAGGCATGCTCAGTCACAGGGGAACGAAAATTAACACTTTCCTAATTCTGCCCAGTCCTTTGGGTTGGGAAACAGTGTATTAATTAACCCAATTTTGCATTCCTTGCTGGCTGGGTTCAAACTATGGAACTCATCCACTTGGATGTAAAACCCTAAAATTATTCCTCATAGTAGCATTGGTTGAGCATTCTTAGTCCAAAAATCTGAAATTTTCTGAGTGTAAAACTTCACAGAACATCCCATTTAGCATTGGGGCCCCAGCTAATGCCTGTGTATCTAACAAAACAAAATCAACCTTGACAAGGTTTTCCAAAGGGCGAAACTGAGGCTGCAGGAGAATCTGTGACCAGCACAAGTATCCACAGCTAGTAATACCAAGCCTCGAACCCTCCTTTCTGTGTCCCCAGCAGGGCTCTGCCAAGTCACCCATGAGTAGCGATTAGGCCCCATCTAACGTGTCCAGCTTAAAACCAGTGACCTCGAGGCAAATGACTTCCACTTCTCATTACCATCCCCTGGGCCGTCCAGCCCCCAGCAGGATAGGGAGGTTAATCAGCCACGCACTGAATCTGCTTATAAGGCTGTTTCGTGTACGATTTTTATATCTCGGCTCCTAATAATGGTCCCATTATAAATGATTGTCTCACTATGATATACTGGTTCCTTGCCTTCTAGGAACTGATTTAAAAGGAAGCCCTGGACTTCTTGTGCCTGTGGAGTTTATTCATATCGTTCTTTGCTTGCTCAGCAGCTGGAGGGGTATAGGGGCCAGCCCCGCTCCAAAAAAAAATATTTTCTTCTCAGCATGAGGCAGTTGCCGTAATTAGTAACCTCCGGTGCATTTGATATCTTAATAACATTCTATAAAAACATCGCTGCTCCTCCCTGTCTCCTGCCTATCCCCAAGCTTCTGACCTAATGGGCAGTGCCCACAGAGAAATGGTCACCCCTGCGTGTGTCACTTTCTTTCTCTATGCAACTAACTGAACATTTTAATTATTTCTAGGGTAACTTTGGAGCGCAGGTCATGGCAGAGATATAGCATCAGGGAGTGTGTTTTCAAACCAAACACATGGGCGTGTTTATCCAATAGTTACTTATTTAGTATCTATTATAGGTCAGGGCTGGGAAGGTACTGCAGGACAGAATAACAAGATGCATCAGGAAAACCCGGGGTGCGTATTAGGAATATAAAGAGGGATTACCAAAGAAAATGCACTTTCTGGGGTTTCTCATGGTTGTAATCATTAATATGTGGGTGAGCTTTGATCATATTTCATGAGTCACAATCAAGAAAATCATTAAAAAGGGCTTTGTTTCCTTGAAAATTGGATAACATGGGATGTTTAAACTTCTTCAATTTCTTCTCCAGATGTGAAGCAGTTCATGTCCCAGCCACAGTGGGGTGCTGGCTGCACTCAGCAGGTGACAGAGCCTGGCCTGGGGCCTCTGGGCACTGCCTGAACCTGCCATCATCTCTTTTCCTCCCTTGTTTTGGCACCTTGCTTCTTGTCCTTTACCTCTCATAAAAATGAGACCTGCTGAGAGTCTATCTTAGTTTCCTGTTGCTGCCATGACAAATAATCACAAATTGGTGACAAAACACGTTCCTGCTGATTTGAATCGCTAGTGGTACGTGCATGACCTTCCCATCAGGTGGCTATTATTGCCCAGGGTGAGTGTCCCATGCTGCTTAATGGGACAGTCATGCATGTATCGCTGGTGGCTCAAGTCACTTGTCTGTGAGACATACAAACTACAGCTCCCTCATGAACACATTCAACCCACATTCCCCCACCTGACTTGCATCAGGAGCTGGTTTTAGGAAAGACAAGTTTTCCACAGACTACAAAACGAGGACAGGAGTCCTAGACCCTGCCATGCACAGTTCACAGCAGGATTCGCACTCCTTTGAGAATCTCGTACTGCTGCTAATCTGCCAGGAGACAGAGCTGAATCAGTGATGTGAGGGGTGAGGAGGGCCTGTAAATGATGACTCGGCAACCCTGTCTGGCTGCTCACCTCCTGCTGTGTGGTCTGGCCTATAACAGGGCACAGACCATAGCTGGGTATCCCTAGCTTAAATAACAGGAATCTATTTTCCTATGGTTCTGGAGGTCAGAAACTCCAGAAGTTTTCACCAAGCTAAGATCACACAACTGACAAGGATGGATCCAGGTGGCTCCCAAAGATGAAGTGTTTGCCTGCATTTTCTAGGAGTAGCCTTGACCCATAGCCCTCTCTGCCACAGTTGAAGTTGTACCTTAAAATCCTTCTTTGACTCTACCCATCGTGTTTCTCTTCTCTATCTTTTGGTGCTCTGTGCTTCCATTGGGCTCTCCTGAACAGTTCAGCATGACCTCAGAACTGTAGCTTGGCTTTGTAAAGTCCCCTTGGCCACACAGAGAAACCTATTCTCAGCTCCTAGGGGGTTGAACATGGCATCCTTTGGTGCCATAATTCTGCCTACTGCTGTGCCCTACCTAATGAAGGTAATGTCCCTCTGTCTTCCACCACAGTCCTTTTTTCCTTAGCTTTGTAATCCACATACATCACAGCTTATGTATGTCACATTTTCTTTTTATTTACTTGCTTTTTCTTTTTATGTAGATCTAGACATAGACTCTCTGAGGGCAGAGACCATGCCCAGCACCTCCTTCTTTTTATCTCCCCTTAGCTAAAATGAACTTCCCTGTCCCCCTCAGGCCATCTTGGTACTGAGTGAGAAAACTCCTTCAGCTTGCGGAGGAAAAGTATAGAATAGGGTGGAAAGTGAAGGAACATGTATGCTCCTAGGCAAGAGAAAACTCTAGAGACGTAACTGTTTCAGGCTCTGCTGGACCCAGGCAAACAAAAAGACACCATGAGAGTTGGTCTCTTCCCTTTGTTGCTGAGGAACTTCCTGCTTTGAAGAATAGCCAGGAAACTCGTAAAGCCCAGCCTGGAGTTGAGCTTGGTGACCTAGTTGGGTCACATCCTTGAGTCAGCCAGGGGTAGTGATGTGAAAGTCACCTGCTGTGATGCTCAGGGACAGGTGAATGAGGAGCATGGGAGGACTCTGAACAAAGGAAACCGAAACACCTCACCACGGGAGTGAGCACTAGCCAGACAGCAGGGACCGATCAAAACTAACTGCTTTCAGTCTTGCTTACCTTTCCCCACTTTGGAGACTGGGTGACTTCTCAAATTTCTTTGGTCTTTGCACAGGTTTACATCAGTACCTGAATTAGCACACGGTTCTGCAGTGGTAGCCTCTTTTTGGTATACAGTGGAATGAATCACTGCCAATCACCTGTGGATCCATTAGACAAGAAAAGGGACATCCTCGGTATCCCAGCCCCTGAGTGCAGCCTTATCTCCCCATTTCACCTTCTCCTGCCACCTTCAAATGAGGGTGGGCATTTACCCCCACAATTGCATTAAATACCAGCGATATATTTCTCCTGAGTATGTACTAAGTTTTAGTGCATTGACACCTTAGACTACACCTTAATCTGGATATCACCTGGTTGGTTTACACGGACCCACCAGGAATGTCTAAAATCAACATCAGAAATGTACTAGCTAAGGCTGGTTGTATTAAATAGCATATTTCTGCCTTTGGGGGATCCCTGTTCTTTTTCCCAACAACTAGGAAGTGGTTTTTATTGCTATTTTTTTTTTTTTTGTAAAAAAGTAACATTAGTAATCCCTTTGGCAGAAATTTTATATCAATGGTGAGCTTTTCTTTTCGTTTGCTTTAGCTTAGTCTTTTCCATTATTCAGCTGGCTCCTTGAACCCTCTTATCTGTACCCCACACTTATTCACCCAGAACAGGTGTGTGCCACCTTGGAGAAGATGAAGCCAGAAAGAAAATCAGTCAGACAGGAATTATGTTGAAAGATGACTGAATAAATTACTGCCTCCCTGGAGTCCTATGAAAAATGGCTATTTCTGCAGGGTGTCAAAGCACCTTTTTCCTCTCTAATTCACACATATCCCTATACAAAGGCCTGTGGTGGCAGGGAATGGGCTTCTAGGCTGTGTGGGGGCTCTGAGATCTGCTGCCCTTGGCATAGGAATCAGTGATGAAGGCTTTCCTTTCCCTGTGCCCCCTGCCTGCTGGCCTATGCTCTGGGACAGATTCTCATCACAGTCCTCTTTGTGGGTGGCTCTGGTGTCAGCAGGTCACTAGGCACAAAGAGAGATGGAATCCAGGGAACTCTAACATCAGTTGTCAAGCAGCCAATCAGAGAAGTTAAATTGCAACTCAGGAAGAATCAACCCGGCTGGCCAGGACTTAGTCAGCAACATCTGAGCTCACAGCTTGGTACCAACCAGAGAAGGGCCATGTGCCTCCCAGACTGGTCCTTTAGGGAGTAACACTTCCAGCCCCTCAGCCTCAGCCTCCTCATGCAGATGGTCTCTGGATGGAGAATACCACTCTGCCATCTTTCACTATCAAACTTCCTCTTGCCCTCCTGGCATTCCATTCTTTCCAAATGCTGATGATGGTGCTGGCTGCCTGGAGATAGCAAGCTTTGAGTAAATGGCCTCTGTTCTTATTGGATGGCCTTTGTTTATTTCTGTACTAATTTGTCCTTCTTTACCCCACCCCCACAGGGCTCTTCCTCTTTCCACATACTATGACCTTGATCTTTCCTAATCCTTCCTTCTTCCTTTATTTTCTGACCTTCATTTGTGGCTTTTCCCACTTTTGACCTCTGTTGAAGTTATTGTTACCACTTTTTTTTTAATGTTAAGTATTTATGATATACTAGTTAGGTTCACACATCATCTCATTTAAAACTTAGGAAAACTGCACAAATGCCCAGATTTTACAGGCCTGGTAAATGAACCCATAAACAGATCAAATGACCTTGGCTTCCCAAACTTATAAGCAACAGCAAGAGAAGCAGCATCAAAATTAAGGTCTATGATTGAGTTTAAAACCTTGGCCACCATTTCAATCCATCCCTCCTATCTATCACTCTTACTTAATTTTATTTATATGTCTCTCACAGCAGCTGAATGCTGGTAGGATTGGAAAAACATCTGAGGAAGGAGGAAAAGGGGACAGAGGAGATGAACAGAAGGATGAATCTAGATTGAAAAAAGGAAGACTGACTAAACTGCATAAAAGGCATCTCATTTTTTAAAAAAATAGATTACTGCACACAATGGCCATCGTGTTTCTCTAATTTCTTCAGGATATACTTTGAAGATGAAAACGTATGCATATCTGCTTAGCATTCTCTTTTTTAGAAAAGCATGCTCATATCTGCAAAAATACAGTTTCTCTCTTAAATTGCATACACTGGATAAACCCGCATTCCGTATGAGCACAGATCTAGTTTTGTCACCCGTCTGAAACTGTGTCCCAGTACCCTGCCTCCAACTACTGTCCACCAGGATGTGACATCCGCCTTTGCTTTAGGAGCCTGATATTTGCGCCATGACTCAGCCCAAAGCTAAGGCTCAGCTGCATGAATTCAGGACATCCACAAGCAAATACATTTTTCACGTAAAGGTTGTTCACCTTAGTCCTTGATGGTATCATTAGCATTTGTCGTCATAGTGATGTATTTATTATAATTGAGGTGTTCTCAGGAAACCAGATTTAATAGTTTTAAATCAGAGGCCAACATGGACTTTTAGGCATTCCATTCACAGTAAATTTCATGCATGGTGAAAGGTTAGGGAATGGGTTTCTATGGCATGCCTCTTGCATCTCACAAATCTCAGCTGGTCTACCATCACTCCACTCTGGGGTCTTGTGAGCCAGCCACACTGATATGGACAGGAAATTTCAGTTTACACCATCGACTGTGTAGCATCTCTTCCATTGAAAATAGAGTGGGGAAAAAGGGTAGCTTAGCTGCTGAGCTTGTATCCTAAACCCTTAAAGCACTAAGATTTGCCTTAATGGAGGAACCCATAACCCCAGGAGTGACAGGAATTTGGCTTTTCTTGAATTCAATTTATGGCCCCTTGACTGCTGAAGCCATTGCCCATCTGTTCAGCTATCATGTTCATGAAGGAGGTTGGACCCCCACCCCCAGGCACAGGTACTTGGCATCCCTCAGTTGGTATCAGGAACTTGCAAAAGTTTCTTACATCATAAGCACCTGCGTGGGACTACTGTGCACCATTTTTCCTTAAACTGCCCTATTTCCTGCACGCACATCCCCAGCATACTTAAACAGGACAATGAGAGAGAGCCCTGAGGTGCCGCAATGCTCTGGTGCTTTGTATCTACAGAAAAGATGTAACGATTGAGTTAGACTCTTAAATATCTGTGGCTGTCAGGTTGAATACAAGCAGCTATTCAGTGTTTTACTCTGGCAGGAGAACAAGTCCCCTGGAGGTGGGAAGCCATGCAGGTCTCTGGAAGTGTGAGCAGATTGTTAAACAGGATCAGAGGTGGCCTGGACAGATGCCAGCTCCTACCCTTTGTGCTCATCCCCAAGGCTGGGGATGAACTTTTGCCTTAACCTGTTCCATGCGTGGAGGTGCCCAGTTTCCACCAAGGACGCCATGCTTGGACTTCAGCAGAGCCAGCTCATGCTCCCAGGGCTTGTCCCCTGCCACTCCTTCTGCCAGCAGAGCAGATGTTGAGCCCAGAGCAGGACTGAGGAGCATAGGTATAGCATCCTGAAGCCATGGCAACCCCCAGAGCAGGACCGAGGAGCATAGCTGCAGCATCCCTAACCATGACAGCCTCCCTCAGTGTCAGAGAGGTTGGACTTGGGAATCAGACAGCTGAGGAAAGATCTGGGTTAAAACCCAAACCATTACATAAACCTTTGTAAGTCCCTCCTGTCTACTTAGAGCAATGTGTCTTTCCACAGGCCAGGCAGAGAGAAACTCAGAGGCTTAGAGTGGTGATGGAGGAGGAGCCCAGGATTTAGAGAGAGAAATCGGGAGTTGAAGATGGCTTTGGTCCTTCACCTGGATCTCTGATTTAGATGGAGTCTCCCAACCTGGTAGTTTGCAGATTCCTTGTTAGCCAGTGAAGTTAATATGTTGGTGTGAGAATTAGGAGCAATAAGTCCCTTTTTAAAAAGGAAAACCATCATACATTTACTGTCATTACTATTTATTCATATCAGGAATTTGTATTAAGTACCTACTGTGTACTGGACTGTATTTTAAGTGTTAGTAAGATTTTGAAGCACGAACTAGACAGTATCTCTCTACTTTTGTCTTAGTTACTTTTCTCTCTCATGGTTCAGACAAAATACTTGGCGCCCAAGTTAGGGAAGGAAGGTTTGTTTCTTACACGTTGGAGGTTTCAGTCCGTACTGGCTCCAAGGCAAAATGACCTGGCTGAGGGGCAGCAGTTCATGGCCGCCCCTGCAGCAAAGCGGGAACCAGGCAAAACAGAGAAGACACGCCTTCTTCCTGCTGTTACCCTGTATGCTGGCTCCATCCCCAGGGCGTGTAGCACTCACACCACCAGCCCCAGTGCTAGACAATGAACCAATCACAAATGCTGGATTTGACCGTGTCCAGGACATGAGGCTTGGGAATGGGGGGATCGGAACATACACTATACGCTGGGAAACCAAGCAAGCAGCCTGCCTCCCTGCTAAGCAATAGTGAGCCTACTGGTGCGCGGCCGAGAGTCAAACATCCCACTTCCCCTACCCCGCTTCTCCTGTCCCCCCATTAGCAAATGGGAACCAGAAATCTGAGCATCTCCTGGGAGGTTGACCATAGCAAATAAGGGGGATTTCCTTCTACCATCTCTTTGAAGGCAAATATTTTTAGTTATTGTTTTGCTCTATTCTGATTAATGGTACTGCTCTATTCAATATTCTGTTTTGATACGTTCTATAATGTTCTGTATTTCATTTTATTTTGATATATGTGATTGAAAGACAACTATTATAAAGACAACGAAATATACTGTGATACCTATTACTGTTATCCCGGTACCCTGCTGTGAAGTGCTGTACCAACTTCACTGTACGATCTTAGTTGGCTTTATTCTATTTTGTTCTGTTGTATTTTACTTCTTTCAAATAAAATTCAAACAAACAAACAGCAACCTTCATGGTACTTGCATTCTAAAGAAGCTGGAAGAGCATTAACAGGTAAACTATAAACTGGACCCTGGAGCAGGGCCCCAAGTTCCTTCCAGATTCTGTTTTCCTCAGGAAGTGAATAGTATTTTCATGTGAGCAATTACATATTTTTTCATATCTATTTATCCCACATTTATAAAATGTATCACATTATATAAAAATATGCATATAGTATAAAATCTCTTAACTTTTCTTAACTCAAATTCTAAGCAAATGATGTGGAATTTGCTTTATTGTTGTCTTGACTTTAGAAATGGATCAGCATTTATTAAGTGGGTCCTAAGGTCTCCTGCATGCTGCAGTTGTAAATTATTTCATTGTGTTTGTGTGTGTGTGTGTGTGTGTGTGTGTGTGTGTGTGTGTGGGTGTATTTGTCAGGGTGCTTGAAGAAGATTAAACACTGATATCTCAACCATATGACCCATCCCATCAGAACATCTGTGTCTGCCTTTGGCCTTGCAAACTACTTTGGTCTAACCAGAGGCCGTCCTCAGGTCTTCTGTCACTTTCTCATTATTGTCATTCAAAACCTTACTCTGCACTGTAGTCCCTGCCCATCTCATGTCACCAACAACTGAGATTCCAGCTGAGCCTCACTGATTCCCTCCGGCCCTGGCTGCTGGGCTGAGACTTGAACTCTGGTCTTGCACCTTCCTTTCTGTTCTCTGCCTCTGCTTCCCCCAGCCTCTCAAGGGAGTGGGCTTTGGCCTCTAAATTTGATTCAATTTCTTGGACAAAAGCTTCTAAAGTGCTGCAGACCACGCCTCGCTTTTCTGAGAACTTGATGTAATAAGTTGGCTTGATCTCCTCAGCCTGTATCTTGAGGGAACAAGTAAATTAAACAAGTAATTATATCCGTAATGTTTTTAGAAGTAAGAAGATTTAAATATATGAATCTCATCTGAATGTGCAGCCTTTTGTCTGTAGTGTTTCCTGCCAAAAGATCTCTTGACAGGAAATAAACATTAAAATAATCTTTAATCCCTTGTCTGGTCTATTACCATTAACAATTGATGCACTTTAATTTTGTGGGGTTTTAACTACAAAATGGAACGGCTAAGTAGTGATAATTGGGTTTGGAATTATACGGTCATTTATATCAACAGAGATGCAAGAGGCTGGGAGGGAGGGTGATTAATTATTTACTATTTCCTGGCTGTGGTTCCTATTATAGAATTTTCTGATATGTTCTGCTGCGAACAATTATCACCAAATGAAAGTAAACAAATCTGTGATTCGAAGCCTTATTTAGAAGTTAGACTCGATTGGGTTGCTGCAGGCTTGGCTTCCAGGGACTCTGTGGGCTGTGCTCCTTCTCCCAGGGTCCTGAAATCTCTGGATCTGAGTCTGCTTATCGTTGTGTGTCTGGAACTCCAAAATGGACAGCTCTAGGAAACACCGTAGTTTTAATTAAAAAAAAAGAATTAGAGTTGGATCTGAGTTTATCATCAAAGATACGTTTGGTTGGGGTGTGTGATTGATTCTATTTATTCCGCTACCTGACTTATTTAGTTAAAAAGGAGGGGCAAAATTATCAGTCCACTGTGAGAAAAAGTCTTGCCGTGCTGTTTCTCTTTGTGTTTTTATGACTTTTGGTGCATGTGTGTGTGTACGCCTGTATGTGTGCATGTTAAAGGGAGGACCAAAGCTCTGTGCCTCCGTCTCCCCCTCATCAGCCATGTGCAGACCGTCTAATGGGCTCTTTCAGGGGTCAACACCTCCAACATGCATTTTCCTTTTCTGTCCGCTCTGGGAGCCACCACACACTCCTCAGTGCATCATCTTGGCTGCTCTTATAAACAGCTCTTCCAAAGCCAAGAGCCAGACTTCTCTGACAGATTACCTGACACCGAAGGACAGGTGAGCATTGGATACGATGAGCATGAGGAGCAGGTGGACATTTAGGGAAAAGCCATAGACACAAGTCTGTGACAGTCATGGCCTCTGGTCCTGCCCTGCTTCTGCAGTCCTAAGCCTTTGAAGATAGTTGAGGAGTCTGTCTCCCCTCTGCGTTTACATCTTCACTTAACTCTGGAAGGCACAAAATGCTATCCAGTGCTTTCCAACTAGAAATGAGGCCATCACCGCGTATCCAGTGGCGAGGCCCAGCACCAGGTGGCCCTGTTAGACATGCTCCCCACCCCCGTCCATCCCAGGGTTTCTCATTTTGGCTGCAGAGAGTCCATCCGTGCCACCATCTTCACTGTCTTTGTCTGGTTCTGGTTTTCTCTTCCTGAGTCAACACAGGAGCTTCACTCTGCTGTCCACCCTCTGGGCTCCCCTGGATTCAAAGCATCTTCCCTGTGCCTCTCCCAGCCACAGAGGCGCTTGCGCTTCCTGACTCTTTGGCCTGGCACCCTGTATCATGTCCCATGATGACAGAGTCCTGGTGACTCCCTGTCTTGATGGTGTACACTGATGTCACTAAAGAGAACAAGGCAGAAGTGACAGGCTCAATCCAGACTCACCTCTGCCCTTAAGTCAAATGTGACCCCAGCTGGGTTGAAGTAGCCACCGCCCCCCACCCCAACAGTGCATATACCCTCTGCCCTTGGCGGTCTGGCCCCTGCTAGTTTGCAGCTTGTCCTCAGTTTCCCCAGACATAGTTCCTATGGAGATGGAGGCTGCCTTGGGGGTTCCAGGATGGGAGGTGCACACAGGCCTGTGGAGGCTCGCTTCTAGAAGCCGGCTTCACTCCAGATTTTTGTTGTGTAGTTGTTATTTTTTTATTCTTATTAACTTTTTATTATTACTAACATGGGAGCAGTGTAGGAGATTGGTGAGGATCATTGTATTTGGGAAAAATAGTTTGGTGATGGATAAACTGCGTGGCTTATCTCCTGGGAAGCAGCCTCGGGTGATTTTGATTTTTCACTTGGCCCTAGAATTTCTCAGCCTCTACAGTGTTGTGCAGGGACGACCTGTGCTATACAAGGCATTGAGCAATATCACGGCTCCATCCGTTGATGGCAGTAGCATCACCTCCCTCCTCCCCCAAGTCCTGAAACACCAAAAATAATGGCACTGTTGCCACACACCCCTGGAGTACCAAATCACCCAGGTAGATGACCTTTACTTAGGGTTGTTCGCTACACTATAGATTTTTATTCCACGAAAAATCATTATTTCTACTATTCTATTACCAAAATAATGAAACAGAAAAGTTTTACTAAGGCTGGAATGATAACAGGAACTGCTATTTAAATCATGTTCATCATGCATCGGGCCCCACTCTAAACCCTTGCTGTGCAGTCACTAATGTAACCCGCCCAAGAATCCCACGGGGCAGTGTATAGGCTTCCTGGGGAGGCAGTAACCCTGTGCCACAAACAGGTGGCCCAAAGCAATGGCACTTTAGTCCCTCGCATTTCCAGGTGCCAGGGCTCTGTAGGATTTCCTCCAGGGCTCGGAGCAAGCACAGGCTCCCTGCCCTGGCCTCGCTTCTTGCAGCTGTCATGTGTCCTGAGCTTGGCTTTGGCTGCAGCTGCAGGACACTAGTCCCTGCCCATGTCTCCCTCTGTGGGTCTCTGTCTCTGCTGCCTCTTTGTGTCCAGCCTCACTTTACCTTCACTCATGGCACTGCCCTGTTGCCAAGGAAGATGGCATGCGAAGGTAGATGTGCATTTGAGGGGGATGCTGCTCACCCCGGGACAAGCACTTGATACTTTTAGCCCCTTTTACACTAAAGGATCAGAGCCGGGATCATGGAGATGACCACAGAGATAAATGAGCCAGGCACCGAACCTGCTCTGGTTCCACGGTCCAAGTTCAGAGCTCTGCACTGGTGTCCCCAGCGTGTGCTCCTTCACCCTCAGGGCCCCCCCCCCCCACCGCCCAGGAACTCAGCAGACCATGCTCAGGCCCCGTCCCAGGACACCAACAGAGACACTGGGGTTTTAAGAAGCCCTGTGGGGAATCCTGGTGGACCCTAAAATTTGAGATTTCTGATCAGAAGTGCAATGTAAGGGAAATAACAACAATGAAAACTTTCCAGATATCATTTGAGTGAGTTTTCAGACATTTGTGAAGTATACTTGGTTGGCAGAGCCCCACTTTGATTTCTAAGGCTAGGTGGGTCAGGAGAGCTCTGTTTATTTTCTCAAAGGAGCCTCCCATCCGCTTTTCCTGTGCCAGAAGTATTAGAGAAATGGCAAGTGTTCACATCTTCGCCTCCATGAAGATGGAAAGCGTTTTGTCAGAGATAAATTGAGAAAAACATTTTCATTTTGATAAGTCCCTCTTCTTTTTTAGACCTACAGTGTGCCTCTTCTCCCCTGACTCTAGAAGAGCAAAGGAGTGCTCAAGCGCTCTTTAGCTGCTCTTTTCTCCTCCCCAGAGCCCTCCCTGTAGGGAATGTATCACACCGTTAGTGTCTAATAAAGTCAAGTAATTTTAGGTTCATTGGTGCCTTGTTAATTGATCTTCATTTCCTGTTTTTTCACCTCAAAGCAAACACATCACTCACCCATGTGACAGCCTAGATGTTGATCTCAGGTTAAGTGCTTGCTCTTTCAAGCTTTTAGTGTCTTTATTTCAGAGAACCTTTCCCCATCTGGTTGCAATTGCAAACTGGGTCTTAAAAAAAATAAAATAAAATAATGGCGGATTGTATAAAATACTGCCATCAGCTGGAGGAGGTGATTGTCTTAAGAGTAAGTGGTGGACATAGCCTGTCCCCCAGGAGCCCATCTCTAAAATGCACCTGTGCACAGGAAAGATTCCACTCCACCAAAGGAACAGGTTCGGTGTGTTTGGGAAGCTCTGGCCTGGGCTGGGGGACCCAAAAGGAAATTGGAGACATTGGTATTTCTCCTGAGCATGGAGTAGGCCACTTAACACAGACTCTCTGGTTTCACTGAGAGAGGTCTTGTATGGAGATTCAGTACTTAGCAGGTGACTCATGCACTAAGGCAAGCTTAGGAGTCCTGGAAGGTTTTTACCTTGTTCTGTTTTGTCCTTGGGCTGTTTATTGCTTACCACGCGGGCTTCCCCCCACACTAGGCAGGAAAAAAAAAAAAGTGATTAAAGATATAGAAGCTCTCGGTAAAACTTTCAATCTCTCCATAAGACTGGACAATAAGAGTTCCCTCATTTCCAAACTCCTCTTCAAAGGAAGTCACCATTCAAACTGTACCATAGATTTTCCCAGGAATGTTACATAAACCTACCATCAGATCCCCAGCTGGGCTTGACGGGCAGTTGAGTGGTACAGTGCTTGCTCAGTCTGCTCAAGGATTTGGCTTTGATCCCCAGCAATCCTTAAAACAACAACAAGGGCAAAACAAAATAAACAAAACAAGTATGCATAGCCATTTAAAAATGCACACAACACATTATTGAATAAATGTTGTTCATTGCCTTGCTGTTTTAATTTAACAGTGGCTTGGAGATTATTTAGTGGCAGTGAGTGTTGCTAGACCTCCTAATGTGCTATGGCTACATAATGTCCCGTCACCTGGATGTCCTGTAATTGGCCTATTCATCCCTCTGTGGACAGGCTTTTAAGTCACATTTTGCTATTACCTGTGCTTCTCCACACGCCTGTTGTCTATGAGAGAAAGGGTGTCAAGAGAAAGACTTCCTGGTAGCGGAAATGCTGGAGTAAAGACTTCCCAAGAATTGCTAACTAGTCATCTGAAAGGATTACACAGTTTTCTCTTCAGTGTTTACACACACAGATGTCTGTGTCACCCCACAAGTTATCTCCACTCACAGCAGAAAGGACTCAAATGCTATTGATGTGTTTAGCAAGTCAGCAATTAGCACCCCACTTTTTAAAACAAATGGAGCTCTCATAATTGTAAGGTTCTTCCGAAGCAACCATTTCATAACAGTGTGTAGCCTGATCACCAAGCCTACCCGTGTTTTCCCCTTTCAGTACATCACATTGATTTTCTGTATGACTTTATCTGCTTAATACAAAGTGGGGTTGAGCAGTTATTTGTCTGGATTTGACCATTCCTTATCAAACATTTATGATTTAGCTTTCGCCACGGCGTCTTCTTGTAAGGTGTTTCGTATTTTTATCTTTTTCCGTAAAGGTAGGCTTGTGTTGACAACCCTGTAATAAATCTCTCTTGAAAGAGATGTGCAGAAGAGGAAGGAAAAGGACCGGGGCTCTGTGTGTGTGTGTGTGTGTGTGTGTGTGTGTGTGTGTGTGTGTGGCAGGGGAGAGGTTCCAGGAGGGACAGCGTGAATTGTATGTGGACTGATGTCATCTTTTATTAATAGTAATTGATGTCCTGACATAGCGCTTTGCAGAATATTAGGACCGAGTGCTTCACAGACAGCCACAGCAGGGGCTACGCTAAGGTTGGCCAATACATATGGGGGTGGGGGGAATACAGTGAATTTTAAAATGACATTAAAAACCAAAATTACAGCACAGGACACATTACCATTAATCTCCCCATTAACACTCCGCCTGTCACTTCTAACTTGCTTCATCCCATCCTTCTTGCCACTTTCTGAAGCAGTTCTGGAAGTCCTCTTTCCTGAGTGCCTTTACAAAGTATGGTAAAAAATATGGTCCGTGCTATTGTGGAGTGCCATTCTGCAGAAAGGCTCTCCCCGGAAAACATTAGGCTGTGTCCCCTCCACCCTCAGTCACTAGATCTGCCACTGTAATCTCCAGCTCTTCCCCAAAGTGAAAATGATCCAGGTTAACCATTCTGAATTGATTGAATGTGGGAAGTAATTGAAACTGGAAATTGAACACGCATGCAGTGCTGTGGCATGGCCAGGGCATGGCCAACCGAGAAGAGAGACGCCTCAAAGGGCAAGATGAGGCCAAAGCTGAAGACACCTGGCTTCACCCCCATTTAACAAGGTAGAGACTGTAAGTGCAGGCCTCTCACTCCTGTAGTGAAATGCAACATGGAGATCTCATCCTAAGACACTTACCCTAAATTAACATAAAATAGTTCTCCTAAATTAATGTAATCTGTTATTTGGAAGTCTTTGAACCACTCCCAAGATCCTGCTCAGTTTCTTGAGTTTTCCACTCTCACCCCTTCCTTGTTTGAAAAACTAAATACATACGGGCTGCCCAGTAATGTTCCTTGTCTAGCCCCCCAGAGTCTCGAACTCTGTTAAAGGGTTTTGATCCTCCTGGAGCCCTAAAATCATACCTCTGGTCTCATTTATTTAAGCCTCCACTGTACACTTGTTTGCGAGATTGGGGATCTTGGCCAGGCCCCCAGTAATTGAAGACATCAAGGCAGGTACTACAGTTTAACTAAAGATATGAAAGAAAACTTTCAGAACTGCTTCAGAAAGTGGCAAGAAAATGACAGTGTGTCTGTTACTGTAATAAATTATTTAAATTTAAATATTCACCATATATTATCATTATACTGTATGTCTAATGTTGGTCCAGCCAAGGCCAAATCTTACAACCTCCTCTTGTTCCTACATAGAGTGCCTGATGGCAAGTTCACCACAGTTCTCTGAGAGTCTTGTTCAGAATTTCATCTGCATAAGTGCACGGGATGAGACATCCATGCCCTTGATGCTGTCATTTGTTCCAGTTCTCTCTCCTTGAGAGCCTTTCTGGCCCTTTGAAGAAAAAACAATATGAAAAGTCTTTGCTCTGTTCTTGAAAACTCTACCAAACACCTATTCTGAATTTAACATCACGTGCTGGGGATCAGTCCCAAGGATTCAGGGCTGGATAAGACAGTACTACAAAATGCAGAGAACAGAAGCACTGTGGGAGGCTGTGTGACCTGGATAATCTTCCCCTCTACCCGAAAGTAGCGTGCATTGTCCTCTCAGCTGAGATGAGGCTGAGAAGGGAGGGGCGTCGGGCAGCGTCCTTCTCAGGCTGCGGTCAGGGGCTGCAGTCCTGGCAGGACTGGCCTGGGGAGGCTCTGCTCACCTCATGCCACAGCGCGTGGGCAGATCCACATTTTCAGAGGTTGTTGGCCTGGAACCTTGGTTCATTGCTGGCTATGGCTGCTGGGTTTTGCCACATAGGCCTCTCCAAAAGGTGACTCACAGCATGGTAGCCAGCTTCTGTTCCGAGTGAGAAAGGGAGAGAAACTCAGAGGCTGGAATCTTTTTTGAAATTAGTCTTGGAAGTCACATCCCACTGCTTTTTTATTGAGATACAGTTCAACACTGCAGCACTGTCCTTTCTATAGGGGACAATCAAAGGGTTTTTAGTATATTCACTAAGGTGCACAAGCATCCTAGCCATTCCAGAGCATTTTCATCACCCCCAAATAAACCCTGTCTGCATTAGGGTTACTCCATATTCTTACCCCAGCCTCTGGTAATCACTCGTTTTCTAGTCTGGGAAATTGCTATTAATGGGCCCATACATGGCCTTTTGTAATTGGCTCTTTTGCTTAGTATAATGTTTTCAAGGTTCATTCATGTTGTAGTATGTGTATTTCATTTCTTCTTACAGCCAAATAATACCCCGTTCTATAGATGTATCACATTTTGTTTACCATTCATCCATTCATATTGTCTCCACTTTGTGACTGTTATGAATGATATTGCTGTGTGAACATTTGCACATCTCTGGCTATTACAAATAATGGCTGCTATGAGCATTTCACAGAGTCGCTTCTGTATTCTTGTTATTATGAATAATGCTGATATGAATATCCATGAACAAATTATAATATGGGCTTATATTTTCATTTCCAGTAGCTTTTTATGACTTGCTATGACAATGGTATCCATAGCACCAGGGAAGTGGCTTCAAAGTTTTATATTATTTCAAATAAAAAGAGAAAAAGGAACTGGACAGTGATTATATATGTGATTGGAATGTGTTTCAAGGAGAGGACTTTTGCATTGCACCTTGAGTGCTGACAGTCCTACAAACATGTCAACAAAGAAATTCCCAGCAGAGATAAGTGCAAAGGCCCTGAGAGAGGAAGCAGCCACTGTTTCTAGCCCAGAGGAATGGTAGGCGGAGAGACTGAAGGGTGGGCAGCCACAGGTTGTAAATCCCAAGAAAGAAGTCATGACTTCTTTGTAAT
This sequence comes from Cavia porcellus, assembly GCF_034190915.1. NCBI lineage: Eukaryota > Metazoa > Chordata > Mammalia > Rodentia > Caviidae > Cavia > Cavia porcellus. The sequence goes on from NW_026947487.1 coordinate 113,022,811, forward strand.
TGAAGTAAAAGCCATTGGAAGTGTTAAGTAAGCAGATGATAGAGTCTCACGCTTTTAAAAAGATGCCTACTTGCAGATGATAAAGGCAGGAGCAGAAGCTGTGGGCTGTGTTGGGTGTCTGGAGTCTGTAAGACCAATATAGGCACTGACACCAAGTGACAGTAATAGAAGTGGATTCCAGGACCATGCTTGCAGTTGTAGGTTGCCCTGACTCTGTGTCCGGGACCACAAGCCCCTAACTCTTCACGTCTGCGCCCTAGTGGCCATCAACAGCCTGGCCACCCGAGGGCACCTGTATAGGCATGATGGAGCTGCCACCAGTTCCACAGGTGGCAGGCTGGGGAGAAAGGACCAGCACACCCGACCATGGGTTCCCTGAGCCCCCTCCGTGGTCAGCCGGCTCCTTCCCAGCCTGTTTCCCAGAATGACGCCTTTGCTCGCATCTCCTTCACCAGCAGGGATTCCGAGCTTGTAAATGTCTCTCTTTTAGAATGTGAGCAGAGCGAAGAGCCGACTGTGTCAAACTCTGCACCCAAATATTTGATTATTTTCTGTTTTGCAGCTGAACCCCGTATGTCAGTCTCAGGGCCTCCGGGAAGAAGAGGCCTGCCAGGCAGCCAGTGGATAGAACTCTGCGTGGTGATGCATGGCGCACGCTCTAAATTAGGCTTCTTGAGGCTCAGTTACTAAAGTGGGATTTTCCATAATTATTACCAAGTAAAAATAGGAAAATAGATTTCAAGGGAAAAAAGTCACAGGCAAAAAGAGTCCAATTCTAAACGTGTGCATGTGCGTAACACAGAATTTGCCAAACATGAATAGGCACTTACAATGTGAGTCGAATTGGCTCTGTCATGTGTCAGCCTAATAGCCTAAACCCCGGTTCAATACAATGAACTTGGGAAGCTTTGCTTAATGAAAGAACTGACGTTTTCTGTGCGGTGGCTGCATTCATCAGCCCGCATCCTGTTCATTACACTACAGAGGGCTGCCAATGGGAATCGGTAGGGTCATCTATTAGGTAAACGTGATGGGGACATGTGGAGCCCTGTGGAGCTTTCTGCAGTGCTCCTGGTTACCGGGGTACTGGGCAGGGGGACGTGTTTCCCAGGTGGCGTGAGGGGTCTGGCATAATCTGGCCTCCCCATCCTGGTCCTTACATTGTTGGGACCCTGGAGAAAGGAATTTTTCATGTGATCGTGGTTTTACTTTACTATTGTGGGATTTATAGGGCAGTTCATAATTACTGAACTTTCTCTCCCCTTGAGCGCATGGCATGGCTGTCTTTCCCTGCCGTGTGGCTGAAAGTGGGGTGGGAGTGATACGCACCTCTTTGAGGCAGAGACTGAAAAGCTTAGCCTGGGTTATACTGCAGTTACTTTCGTTCTGCTATGGTAACCAGCAATATTCTGAATATCAGCTTCGTTGTCAAGGTAGATCTCAGGAGAAAGACCAAGATAAGAGCCTCGCTGGATCCAAGACAGGCATACAGAAGTAAGTTGTGCTTCTGTGCATGGCTGTGAGACACTGAGATCTGGGGCTTACGTGTTACCAGGCCCCAACCTGGTCCAGCCTGACTGCTTATTTCCACCATAAGGCCCAGAGAGATCCTAGTTTGACCATCAGAACACCTGAAGCCAGGTCCGCGGCTCACATGTACTATTCTTGCAGCCTGTTTTGCAAGGTTGGGATATTGTACTTTGCTTTTTTTAAAAGAATCATTCTTCAGATCTGCATATGTCGGTAAATTTCATTTCACCCACGGCACTGTTTGATCTTGATGTCCATTTGAAGACCGAAGCAGATTCCTTCAGCCGCAAGTAAGGCCTTGAGTCTTTGAGAAATGCAGACCAAACAAGATCTGCTGATTGGCAAGGTCATCTTGGGAAGGGCCGCTGTGGAGCAAGCAGCAAGTGCATTAATTCAGGGGGTTCGGTCCGTGCTTTGTGCCTCTTACCTAATGGGACTGTTTGGTCATGTGCTTTGCTGGGGAGATTGGTGATTGAAAGGAGATTTTAAAAGAAGAGATAAAAGTTTGCACTTAATTCTCCTGACCTGTCCCATTCTAAGGTTTGCAAGAAGGCTCCGTAGTACATTAAGACTTAAACCAGAAGACAGCTTCTCCCGAGACAGTGTCCATGTCCAGGGATTGACATAACAAAGGGCTTCAAGGGGGGTTGCAGGGAGGTAAGTGTCTATATGCTATCTCTAGCCCTCGAATGCAACTGCCTGCCAAATTACACGTCCCTTGCAAAATTGTCATAGGGTTTTGAATATCGAATTGTTGTGTGTTTATTTACTAAATTTATTCAAGGTTAAAACAGTATTTCCCCACACCCTCCCGCCATCAGGCCTCATCATCTCCGTCCCGCAGGCGGCGGCGCAGTGGTGCTGTGGTGTTCCACGCAGGTGAGCACCTTCTCTGTTTCCCTCGGTTAAGTGTCGGATGAGAAGCTGTATGAGAGCAGCATAGCAGCCAGCACGTGGTGTAAACACCGCACAGGAGAAGTCACAGGGCTTCGTTGTTGTCTGGCAGGTCAGGACGGGAAAGCAGCCTCTATCCTCTGCTAACTGCAGCCTTTGTCCTGTTCCTCAGCCTCTCTCAAATGCAGGTTTCTTTCCCAGCACACGGGACTCAGTGAGCCTCCTTGACACTGTCACCCAGCAGTATTAGCAGAGGCGAATTCATGCTGGCGGTGCCCTCAGCCTCGCCCCTGCTGCCAGTGGAATTGTCAGTGAGTGCCCCGTAGCACTGAACAAAAAATTCAGTGGTGGTGAATTTTATTTTATTTTATTTTTTTTTACATTTTTCAATTTTTTTTTATTTAAGGAGAAAAGAAAAAAAACAGTGAAGGGGTACAAGTTATACAGATTTACAGAAGAAAAAAGTGCGCAGTAGGAAATCACTAGTTAATGGATTACATATTGCCATCTTAGAAATAATTGTTCAAGTCACAAAACTAAAGCTTATAGAGTGGAATTCCAACAATGATACTGCAAACAGTTCTGTTCAATGATCCAATAAAACTCTGTGATATCATTTTCTATCTTATACACTTAAATATACATGCAGTTATATAGTTTAGAGCACTTTCTTTTCCTCTCTTTTGTACAATGACTATTACACATTTTGGGTTTCATTGCTCCCACGGTTCTTATTGCTTTTTTGGAAGAGAGTAAAACCAAATGTGACATAACAGAACAGAATCGGTCAAGTCAAAAGGGTGGACATAATAGATAATATAAAAACATAATACAAGGTGATCAACATTATGGTAAACATTTTTCAATTTTAAAGAAATTCTAAATTGATAATCTGAAAGCAAATAGTATTTTAAAACACAGTGGTTTTTGAAGAAGGAACATAAAACCAAATGTACAAAATTTCTCTTTTAGTTTTATGTGGAATTCTTGGAAGAAGTCATTCAGAAGAATTTGATTATGAAGATGTATTATTTCAAAATTAACATAATTGAAATTCATCTTACAAATATATATTTGATAAATATCTGCAATTTTGCCACCAAATTAAAATGAGAACCTAATATTTCAAAATCTGTAAGATCAAAACGTTCAGTTTAATAAAAACACTTACCCAAATATCAAAACTGTCAAGCTTACGAGTATAACATTAAAATCATCACTTCTTAGTTTCTCAGTGCAAACAGGCAAACATTGCAGTCAAACTTTTACGACAAAGAAAAATTAAGTTCCTATAAAAAGTCACATTTGGAGAGTCTGTATTTAATAAGAACATTAAAATTTAAATATCCCTTATGAAGGTTCAAATCATTAAGGTTTAGAAAACTCCAAATCCTGTGATTGCAGATTTGTCAAGGCAATTTAGCAAACACACCAGAAAACTGTTATTGTGCCAATATTTTATTAGCTTAACAGATCTATTTATTTAACAGGACCCTGCAGTCGTATAAAATACCTTTTATTTGGTGCACATGATGTAGCTATCTAAGGAACTTTGCATACTGGCATTGATTTCTGTTCCTAAGGAATTGTCATTTTATACCATTGTACAATCTCTAGTACAGTACTATGTGGTCAGGCAAAATTTAATCTGATATGTGGGTCGTTACCTGGACTTACACAGATTTTGAGACTAAGAATTTATTTCTCCAGATAGCCTAGTGTGCCCAAGATTTCTCACAGTAACAGTAAATCCAAGAGTTTCCACACAGACAGTCTCAGGTTCAAAAGTTCATTAAAAAGAATAACAGAAGTTAGTAAAACACAAAGCACCCACTGTTACATTTATCATTGGGACAAACTACTGATTTAAATCGAAGGAAGTGATGTATAAGGTAGAGTGTGGTATTGTCATGGTTGATGCATTGTGTCAACATGAGAATGTTAACTATGAGACTCAGCAGAAAGCTATGGTTACTTTGTAAACACCCTGTGCAAGAGAATGTCAAGGAGATTTTAGGAGTGCTACACCTTCCCTGGAGAAGGGAGGTGACCCGTGCACAATATAGGAGAGAAAAAGAGGCTTGCTTTTGTTCTGACTGCTTCTGCTCTCTGCTGCCCCGAAGTGTTGCCCCCGTTCCATGACACTCTGCCTTGGTGGTCATGGAATGAGACCTCAAGAAAAAGTGAGCTAAATAAACCTTTCCTTCCTTCATTCTATGTGCTGGGTATTTTGTTCCAGCAACCAGACAAAAGCAATCAAGACAGAATTTGGTACCAAGAGTGGCATCACTACCATGACCATATCTGAACATGTTTGTACAAGGACCTCTAGGAATGGCTTGTGAGAAGAGTGTGGAAAGCCTTGAAGATGTTGCCTGAAAAAATAAACCTGGAACATCTTAGGCTGTTCTGTATGGGAGATTCTGGTCAGAGCTCAGAAGACCAGAAGGCTGATAGAAATCCTGCCTGGAAAGACCAGCTTGGGTGGTTTCTGTGGAAAGAAGGACGACAGTGGTTGTTGGACTCCACCCGTTCCAGGGCTACTCTTTCAAGTGACATCTCCAAACCTTTCTGAACACTTCCCACAAGCCATTTCCAGCGACTCTTGAATAACATGGTTTAGTATGGTCACAGCAGTAACCAGTGGTGGTGAATTTTAAAAATGTATTATAGTACAGTCACATTGCCATTGGTCCCCCCAGGTCAGGCACACTTGTCCCATTGCTCTTGCCACTTTCTGAAGCAGCTCTAGCAGTCATTTTCTGTGATTGTCCTCAGTTGTGTGGTTATAGCTGCCAGAAGGTCCTGAATGGATTCAAGCATCTGCTTTTCATGGTCCTTTTGACCATGGGGAGGCCAGAATGCAGTGAGGAGGGGGAGGGAGACACTCTGTCATGTTCTAGGAGCCTGCATTCGGCTTGGTGACTGTCAGCCGCAGCCCCGACCACGTGTTTATCACACCTCCTGAAGACACGGAAGAGGGGCTTCAGAGCTGCTTCAGAAAGAGGCAAGAAGGTGGGATGAGTGTGTCTGAGTATCTGGAAGGGGACTGGTGCCACGGTGTCTTTCACTGTGATATACTTTAAAATTTAATTTAAATGTACACATTGTATTTTGATCCTGCCGCCGTACGATATGAGTGGGATGGCAGGCTCAGCCTTTAACACAAAATCCAGGGTATCCACAGGAGAACGAAGGAGGGGGCACTGAGGCAGCTGGCAGTCTTACACTACCCTAACCGGGGTCCTGACAGGGGCAGCCTAGAACCATCTTCCTTTGGTCCCCAGGATGAAGACCTTGCAGAGGGGCTATCCGGGACTGTCTGTGATGGAGCCCAGGTGGAGAAGTGTGTGGGTTCCAGAGCCAGACCTTTCTTGTCTGTAATCCCCACTGCTACAACGTAATAGTTTTGTAACCATGGGTGAGCTGGCTGTCCGCTCTGACCCCAGTTTCTCTACCTGTAAAGTGGACACAGTAGTCCTTGTGATCTCATTGTGTAGTGTTGTGGGTAGGAAAGACTGAGTTTTATGCATAGCACTGTGCTCAGTGAACATCTGGTGAATCCTCCTCAGTATAGATGGCAGTGGATTTCTTCAGCCCTGCTCGTCTGGTGGCCGACAGAGCATGTCCCAGATTTCACTGCTGGTGACATGTTTCCCCCAGCACACCTCGCCTCTGCTCTGTAATCTCGTGCAAAATAGGGTCAAAGGGTTTGTTCTCGTAATTAAAAACCCACTTCAATGCTTAATATAAACACAATCGCTTATTCAAAGAAACGGTTTATTTCATCTTCTAAAACCCCCTGCATGTAAAGTGTTCTCGTTCCATTTACCAGCAGCGAGGCACATACATTTGCTGACAGCTTCTGCAAGAACTCATGTGCAACTCCTTGGCATTTAAAGTTGAGGTTTCTGCTCCTAGTAGCAGACTTTCTTTCTTCTTTTCTTTCTTTTTCCCTCTAGCATACTAGGCAAGCACTATGCCACGGAGATCCCCTCGCCCCCAATCCTGTGGCAAACCTCCTTTCATAGAAGCAGAGCTGTCTCTTTCAACACCATTTTTAGACCTGGACAGGTTGGCATCACTATGTAATGAATTACCTCAAGATCAGTGTATATTTTCTAGGTACATTTTTGGTGGAAAATTTAACCTGAGATGATTTTCATAAAAGGATACTAATCTGAATAACCATCCCTACCCTCTGTTGTTCTAATGAACTTGTTTGGAAACTCTCTTTTGTTTCTCTGTCTCCTGCCCTCATATCAGATTGAATTTGCTTGTTCTACAGGTCACCTGAACTACGGGGCTGTAATCAGTGGTCCCCATCCTCTTCCTCTGAGTGCTGCTTCATGGTCTCTGGGGTGTGCCTGTGGACCCCATCCTATTGCACCCTGCCAAAGCCTATTTTAAATACAGGTAGCCATCAAATCACGACTCAGTTCTTACACCCCACACACATCTCTCCTTCTGTTATTCATGAGTTCCTTTGGGCCTGCTTTGAGTAGTACTTTCAGGACAGGAGCCACAAGGTACAATGCCATTAGGCAGCCAGAAAGGATGATAGAAGCTTCTATCTGTTTCTTTGTCCACTATTGATCATGTGTCATTTGTGACTTACTATTGTGTTCTTGTCTTCTTACTTTGAGCTGGCACTCAGGACTTAAGAATGAATCAGAAGCCTTTAGTTTAGGAAGGCCGAGACATTGAGAATAGTCAGCAGTGAGGAAAAGGCATCTTACCTTTCCCAGGTATAGCGGAGTGAATGCGGGTGGGAGGAGGGCAGAGAGGTACAGAGAGGAAGCGTTACCAGGCAGGAGGCCAAGCATAGGAGGAGTGCTTGCAGATTTGCCCCAGAGGTTGAGCGATGGGGAAGGACACAAAGCAGGGTCCTCCTGAGCAGTGGCATAGTGTGTGCTGCAGCCCTGACATGGCCTGTACAGTGCATCTGACTTTCCCTGAGGAGGCAGGATGGCCAGGTGAGCAGCGCTCCAGTGTTTTCTCCACCAAAGCTCTAAGTAAGACATGGGGCCTTCTCTGTTTTAAACAGGGAGCGACCTTAAAAAGGCAGCTTGGTTTCAGAATTGTTGGAGGTGCTGAAGGAGTAGTTCTGTGGTTAGTCTCCAAGAATAGCTCCCTGAATAATACAGAAATGATCCACCAGGGAGCACCTGCCACTGAAATCCTGACTGGGTGGCTAAGCCACACCTCCTGCACTGATGGGACCTCCCGACTATGCTTCCAGGAAGGTGGAGAATGAGTCTCTTGGTATTGGAAATAGAAAGACAGAGATCGTGGCCCATGACAGAAGGAAAAGCCCACAAAAAGCTAGATATGCCCTCCCTCATACCTTTGTCTGTGTGATACATGACAACATCTAACAATTGGGAGGATGGTTTTACGTCCACGATTAAAGCTACAAGGGAGTTCCAGAAAGGTAGTTTTAATTTTACCACTTCTTCAACTAGGCTAGTGGATATCAACTAGACTAGCAGATATCTTGATATGGCTTTATTCAGATATTTAAAAATGCAGATATTTAAATGATTTTGTCAGATTTAATTAACTCCTTTTCCAGAAGACAACATGACAAAGGTGCAGAGATGCCCTCTTAGGAGATTTCACAGTGTCTGGGCACTTTTTACTGTCACAACTGAGCAGAAGCAGTAATGCTCCTGAATTCTGGTGGGCAGTGAACAGAAGTGCTGCTAAACATTCTTCAGTTCACACAACATCCCCAACCACAAGAATTACCCAGCCTCAAGTAAAAAAAAAAAAAAAAAAATGCTGAAGCCAACAAGGTTTTGTTTAAGGAAAAAGCAAAATATTTTCTCTGTTTCCCTTTTGTGCATGTACCACTGTTTCATAGATGGATTTTCATTATTAGAATGAATCCTCCGGAAATGGTAGTCTTGTGTCCCTTCATGTTCTGCACCAGCTGTGTATTTTGTTTTGATGGGATTCTTTCTCTTCCCATCCCCAGAGGCAGGACAGAAGGACTAGGCAGTGGCAGACTTCTTTCTGGCTGCCTTGGAAGCTGTTTCTATTTTCAGGGTTTCTTGACATCCGTGGGCCAGGTTTAGCTCTCCCCTCACACCTTGTCTCCTCTTCTCTCCCACCAGCAGGTCCAGCTGGAACACAGCCAGGCCACCTGGGACTTGGCAAAATCAGGTGGCTTGTGGTGAGTTACCAGCCAGTCTTGGGTTACACCCTTGCATGTTTTCCTGTGCATCTGTCTCCACTGACTGTCCCATGGTTCAGAGAGGGAACATCTTGACTAGCTCTGCAGTGACTCTAGTTTATCAAGGAAGTACACAGTGATGCCATCATGAGCCTCATGATGCTGTGGGCTTGCCTGGTGCCTGGCTTCGATGGGATCTCTCAGACCTGGTGCCTGAGCCACTTAGGGACCATCAGGCTTGTGACTGGAAATCCACCTGCCTCTCATTGTGGGTAACCCTGTAACAGTTGGTTACACATGCTGCAGATCTTACAGCCCAACGAGAGGAACCCAGAAGGATGCTGTACTGGCTGATAGTCAGATTTTTGGTTTTAGTCAGATTTTTGTTGCAGTGTCAAATATCTGAGACAAGCCATTTAAAGAAGAAAAGGCTTGTGTTGGCTCATGGTTTCAGAGGGTTTAGTCCTGAAACAAACACACCTTCCAGGGCAGCCAGGAAAAAGAAATCCTCATTATAAGTCACCGCCCAGGCCTTCTTCTTGCCTCTGGGCATGGGAGGAGAAACAATTCATCCCTCAATCGAACAAAAACAAGCAAAACAACAGCCCTAGACGATTGGTGAGCAGGAAGAAGGGACACAGGACAGCTCTTCCCAGAGGATCCATTCTAACAGTAAAAATCTATTGGAGAAAAAATGTACATGTGTGGAGTGGACTAGCTCCCATGGCGGAAGATCGTGATGGAAGGGCACGGCAGAAGAAGACTTCTCCCTCATGGCAGCCAAGCAACAGAAAGTAGATGAAGATCCAGAATGTATGGACCAGGGAAATACAGTCCCTTTGAGCCACCCAAACACATCCAGAAGCCTGCTTTCCTCATCCCCTAGTTGCCTCTCAAACCAACCAAGTTGTCCATCAAGATTAACCATCCCAAACAATGCCTCCCCATTTCATCTCTCCACGGAGAGCTGGATGTGACCTTACTTGAACACAAGATCTTTCAGATGCTATCATACCAGGTTAGGGTAGGATTTAACCTCAACTGCAGTGTCCTTAGAAGAGGCAGAAAAACACAGAATATAGTGTGAAGATTGGACTAGAGATTGGAATTGTGCGTCCAGTGCTGGGGACAGCAAGGACTGCTAGTCATCAGCATCAGCTGAAGAAGAACCCGGGGAAGTTTCTCCCTCAGAGCTTCCAGAAGGGTTCAAACCTGTGGACATTTGTGTCTCAGGCAGATGGCTTCCTGAACTGTGAGGTCATAGCCGAGACATTTCTGCTGTGATGTCAGCCTTTTTCTGATGTCAGAAATGAATACAGATTCTGGAGTGGCTTAGCTTACTTAATACAACTCCATCAGGTGGTCCTTAGCATTGCTTCCAGATGGCCACCACTCTGAAGTTGGATGCTGACCTGGTTCTCTGCTGGTGCTCCAGAGCCCTGGTTTCCTTGTCTATAAAGTGGAGATTCCCTCTGTCCACTAAATGGAGACACCATATGTAAAGCAGTTGGCAAGACGCCTGGTTCCCAGTAAGTGACCAATAAATAACTACCCTGATTATCATTGCTATCATTTAAAATGTAAATATATTTAAGAATGCACCGTCAATATCCAATTACCCTTGCTAATATAGAGGAGTAAAGGTATGGATTGCAAAATGCAGTCTACCCTAGCAAATTGGTTTAATTTTAGCAAGTGGGGAGATGGACAGACATGTGCTTAGTTTTGGGGAGTGCATTTATTCACTCAAAGCCCACTGTGTCAGGGTATGGCCTATACTGGGATAAGGAACAAATATAATTTTAGACCATCTGTGGATAACATCATTCACTCTTTGGTGCTTAAGAGTTAAATATGACGCTAAGCAGTGAGACCCTGATTAAAATCTACTCTGTCATTTTTTACCACTCCCTTTTTCCCAAGAGTTGAGAAAATCAGGATAGTAGCAGATATCTTGATATGGCTTTATTCAGATATTTTAAAATGCAGATATTTAAATGATTTTGTCAGATTTAATTAACTCCTTTTCCAGAAGACAACACGACAAAGAAATTCTCATGCAGCTTTGTGGGATCTGCATCTCTCTCTCTCTCTCTCTCTCTTCCTTCCTTCCTTCCTTCCTTCCTTCCTTCCTTTCTCTCTTCCCCTCTTCCTCTCTTCCTCTTTCTTTTTCTTCTGTGTTCAAAGTCACAGCTGAGAGCAGGAAACCCTCCCAGATACATGTGAATGCAAGTTAGGGGCATTTCTGATGAAAATCCAGTGTGGGAGGCCACTGTTCCTGCTGACACTGTGCTCTGTAGCCAAGTGTGATGATCAGAAAATGTGCATACTGAAGAGACCATGAAGCAGCAGGAAGGGTTTGGTCATTTTGACCAAGACTGGAGTGTGAGAGTGCATGTATGTGTGTACAAATGCACACTCCTTTTGTTCAGCCTTCTGTGGGCATCCAGGGGTGCATAGGTGTGCCAGGTGGCAGGCAGGTGATTATGACCACTGTGTTTCCAAACTGTGCCCAAACCGCACATTATCAGTTCATTGCAACTAGAGTAACCAGATTTTATCCTTTACAAGGAGAACAGCCAAAAAGATACTTAAATAAAAACGACTGGATGGAGTTTTAAAAGACAAAGTGACCACAGAGGTCCCCAGAAGACCATCCCTGGTCTGGAGCCCCCCATTTCGAGGGCCAACATTTGTACTGATTATGGCCTGACAGCTCTTGAGTTTCCAATGATAACAGCCATCTGACTTGATCGGAGTTCAATGGATTTTCACTAAAATAGAATCATCGCCTTGGTGATGGATAGAAAAAGTAAAGCAATACATCCTGATAAATGCTCTGCCTGCCTCCTTCCTCTCCCCGGCGGTGACCTTGCACAATCCATAAGAGAGCGGAGGCAGAGCCCGGGCCACCGCCGCAGCACATCAGGACTTGGAAATTTAAGTAGCTTTGAAACTCATCAATGGGGTGAAGGGGGAATGGTCTGAGAAAGCAATGGATCATGCTTAGAGGGCTCGGAGGGAAGTAGGGTATGCTGAAGGTCAGTGAGCAGGCATGTCCTGGAGGGACGGCCAGCGCGCTCATTTTCATTCATGGGAGGCTGTGGCCCTGTGATGTGAGATCAGGAGAAGACTACAATGAAACCGGAATTTTCAGAGCCTGTGATTTCTTCTCTAGAGTGAAGAATAAGCAGGAACCTAGAGCAAGAGGGTGCCCTGTCCTGGGCTCTGCCTCCTGGTAGCAAGGGTGGGTGTACCAGGCGTCCGGAATGTTTCAAATCTGATTTCCAATTCAGTTACCTTAGCCACTTGTGGACGCTTTAAACATTATTGATCACCAGCAATCACACCATTGCTGCAATATGAAGGAACCACATCTAAAACAGGACAGCCTGGAGACCCGAGGACTAGTTGCATCCCCAGCCCCCAAGTCCCGTACCCCAGAATGAAAGAGATGCTTCTGGGTGGTTGAATGGCCAAGAAGTTAGAGGTTGGCAGGCACCCATTAGGGTTGGTTACAACTTGCTAAAGGAAAATATTAAAATAAAAATTAGATCATAAATTTGGAGCCACGGTAACCAAGCCTAAAGTGCAAATTGCCAAACAAGTCAAGAGACTCATTAGCATTTTATGTAAATCAGTTATTACTGTTCTCCACTTCCTTAATTATCCATGTTATTTCAATACAACCCTTTCTTTGATGTCCCAATTCTATATTTAAATAGTGCAAGATTTCTATCGTATCCTCCCGCAGAGGTTTGTGCCATGCAAAAAACATGCCAAGAGCAGCTCTTTCCGGGACTATAGGGAAATGTTTAATTGGTTCATCCCATTTGAGTTATGAGGGCGTATTACTGAGCACATAAAATCAGAAACATGGAAAGCACTAGCTTGGAGAAGTTTACTGAAACCTGCAAGAGACCACTTGAAATCTTGCCCGCAAGACTTCAGATTCGCGGTGGGAACTAATTCAAAGCGTAATTTTGCAAACTTCATTGAATTCTGGTAAACAATCGATTTATAATTGAAATATTTGGAAATAAAATCCTGTGACCATCTTCCCTGTGGCACACAGAGTTGTTCTTTTGGTTGGATAAAGAGAGCACAGGTGACAGAGAGAGGAAGAGATGTAGCCGGAGGAGCAGAGGAGACACAGTCTCTGCCCTCACACTATTACAGAGTAAGTTCACTGATTTCTTTTCTCGTCTATCTAAAGTTAGTAAGAGACTCACAAGTCACAAGAGTTTGAAATAGCAGCATAGCCACAGAAAACTTAACACCTTTTTGTGTAGCTGTAGGCTGTGTACTCTGCCATCTGCCTTTCTCTTCCTGCTGGCCACCTCATAACCCAAACTGCCTTTCAGATACTTTATTTAAAAAAATAAGAATCAAGGAAAAAAGTCTTTGAACATGAATTGTGACTAGAGATGGGGGAAATCTGCCCTTCCCTTGTGTATTTGAGCCATCGCTCTGTCAGATCTGTTTCCCTCCTGGAAGAAGTAACAGATCGGGTGCAGCTGGTACACAGTGTGGGGTCCACTGCCAGGCAGACTCAACTCCAAGGGCATGCAGTGCGTGGGCCTCTCTCACATCTTCTACCTGAGTGTCCCCTCATGAAATGCCTTTAGCAGTGCTATGCTGAGGGGTTGTTAGTGAAGTGTGTGTTAATACATGCAGTGTTTAGTGGATAGTAAGCACTCAGAAAATGGCCGACTTGAGCTCTAGGACACGTATTGGACAGAATGTTTGCACAGATGATGAGATTGTGACACGAATCCTTAAAACATTCATCAGCATAAGAAGGATTATGATTATGCATATTTAGCAGATAGGAAAATGAGATTTCCAAAGACCTGGGATTTTAATGCAAAAGTTTTCCAAGCTTTAGATAACAGTCATACAACATGGTAAGCATACAATTAACTAATTTAAAAAATCAGGGTTTCTGTATCTATCTGCTTCAGTAATGTTTGTAGAAAACTCATCTTTGCATGCTAAAGTCCTTTCAGTTTTAACCTGGTTGACTGGCTACTAATTTAATAAATTCTTTTATGGACCTTGGCATGTCCCAGGCAATTCTCTAAGTACTTATAACTAGTAATTCATTTTACCATGTCACATAAACTTATTTTGTGAGCCAGTATGGAGTTTTGTTGGAAGGTTCCAAGACTCTGGAAAACTGGATCTCTCCCTTCCTAGTATTTAGAATCTTAGCTATCCCTGGGTACTAGCCCCTTGAAAAGAAAAAGAGAGAAAAAAAAAAAAAAAGAAAAGAAAAGAAAAAAGAATAGTAAGCTACATTTTTTAAAAACATGATTTTCTGACTAGACATATGGCATATCCATTATGGAAAAATTGGAAAATATAAAAGTTGTAAAGAAGCAAAAGAAATTTTGATGCTTTAAAAATCTTTATACTGTTAAATTAAATCCAAGATGTTAGTGGAAAGAAAAGGCACTAAGAATTTTTCCAGCTTTTCCTATATTTTTCTTGTTTTATGAGTTTGAGAGTAATTCAGACAGCATGTGGACAGAAGGTTTCTAAGGGACTCAAGTTCTTTAGCTCTGTATTTTCCCTATCTTGGATTTTTGTGTGGATGTAAAGCTAGCATCCAGCAGAAAGTATCCTCCATACTCCTAGTCCAAATCAAAATGCAGAAAGTGACATGCCACTGTCCCCAAGAGAAGAATGCCTCAGACCTTGGCCCTTCTGCGCCGGGCCTGGTTCCCTGTTCCATCTCCTCCCTGGGGCCCTGGTAGCGCGGACTGTTGTCAGCTCGCCCTGTGTCTGTTTTCTTTGCCCTGGGACTTCCTGCTGCAGAAAGCATGTTGCTGATCTGAGAACCTGCCTTCCTCTCTTGACGGGGATGGGAGGGCTTCATAACCAGAAAGCACATTGTTCCAAGTCTGAAAGTCTACAATCTAAAATCATCATCGTGTATTTTCATCAGGATGAAAAATCAGGCGCTCTGCTCTGTGCAAGGTTTTATTAATGATGTGCTGTCAGGGGCTGGATGTTCTGCATATTTGCATATTAAACAGCTGAGTGAAGAAACATTCCTTTTATTGCTGCAGGGAATAAATCAGTTTAAAGCAAGTTCTCATCATTTATACTCCTTTCAGCTAAGTCTTCTTTTATTGAAATAAATTGTTGAAGTGCTTTGCTCATTCTTTGAATACTGATGAAATTTACCTTGATAGGACCTCGGGAAAAATAATATTTTCTTAAAGGTGCAGTATTGTTCCATTTTTGAGTATTACTTTAATACATTATTGATAAGTTAATTTAGAAATATCAAGTGAAAGGAGAAGAAAAACAGGTTTGAATAAAGGTAGTGTTTCCTCTGGGTGATTTTGCCAAATGCATTTTTATTGGCAATGCTCTAGCAAAAAAAAAGCAACAAAAGCAGTTCTTATTAGTAGGGAGTTACTTTTTCTTTCCTTTTTTGAAGCATGTTTTTCTTCATGAACTATGAGCTGGTTTTATATTCAAGATACAGTGGACAGTTTTTTTAACCCCTCTCATGGACCCCAAAGCCACTGTCCCCTGGGCAGTCAAAGGAGAGGTCCCAAGTAATCGGATTATTTCCCAATGTGACACAGATTTCCTGTGTGTCTTGGGGAAGAGTCCCAGGCTATTGAACAGAATCTTTGGAAATAGCTTGGGTTCTATGGTGTACTGGTTATTTACTGTCAGAAGTTGAAAACTCACTTGTTAGGCTATTTATGATGTGGAAACAGTTTTTTAGAAAATATTTTGGACCACTCGTGGCTTTGAAAACTTTTGATTGTAATCAACATCTTTTGACTTGGGGAATTTCAGAGAGAAAGTCAGACTTCCTGCTTCTGTGGGAAAGGGAAGAGATTATATAATCCCAAACCTTGTCCCTTGTAGGAGTGGCACCTGCTCCGGAAGGGGCATGCCCTCTGGGGTTGCTGCTGTCCCACTGCCACCTGTCATTCACAGCGATTCAAATTGGTCTGAGCCATTTGGTACATTTTTGCCCAAATGTCTGCTTTTCAGAGACACTTGCCCTGGCCACTGTATAACAGAGTGAATTTCTTCCTACGTTGTCTCTCTCTTGCTTTATATTTCCTCATAGCATCACCAGTCCACCAATCACCAAGCACCACCAATGTCCATTTGATAACTGTTTCACCCCCTCTTCCCTACGGGAAAGCAGATGCCATGAAGGCTCGGGTTCTGGCCTGTTTTGGTCCCTGTTGTGTGCTGTATTTCATCCATATCCATGCCTGGCCCTTAGGAGACAAAGTATGTGCTTAATAAATATAGACTCGGTGGATGCATGGATGGATGTATGGATGGATGGGTGGATTTATCAGCTTACAGATAAATCTCAATCTCAGTCTTATAGGAATCAACAAAACCATCACTGTTAGGCTATATGTGGGCTGCAGCATGGGAGGAAAGATGCACAAGGCAGAGCTGTAGCACTCAGGAAGCTGATTCACGTGCACTCCACACCCCAAAATTTAGCATGGATCAGTGAACCAGTTTGAACATAGGTGTGGATTGTGAAATATAAAAACACGTGGAAACTTGACGTGGAGAATAGGGAAGTCTTGCTAAATGCGATTGGTTCTGAAGTAGGAATGGAAGTGGGTTGGAGTTTGGACCACAGGCTAGAAGGGAGGTGTGATAGAAAAATTCTCTTTGTTCAGATACGCCCTCTAGGCTCCACACTCATCTGCTCATTGACCCCATGGGGGAACCCCATAAAGAGGTATGTTCTTCCCTTTTTCACCCTGGGAATAACTGAGGCTCAGCAAGGTCCATCCACCTCCCCAGGAAACACTGCACATATTTTGCAGAAGAAGCCTGTGTGCAAAGTCATTTCAACTTGGTGCAGGCCCTTTTCTTCTGCATGCACTGCTCCATCCCCGGAGGAGGGACCAGAAATGCTGGTGACTGCAGAGCCTGTCTTGCTGCTGTCCCACTGCCACCTGTCATTCGAGATGCTCAGGTTCCATTTGGTGAAACAAGGCTGGTGCAGTGAGTGTGGAGGCTCCAGGGCTTCAGCCCTGGGCATGGATTGGGTGAGACCGACCTGCTGTGTGAGAGATGGAGGTGGTTTACAGGCATCTTAGACTCTAGGGTCTATTTCTCATCACGGTGGTGACAAAGTAGAGGGTAGAGACATGGGTCAGGCCTTCAAAGATCACACAGCAAAGGATGACAGTTATATTAGCACATCTTCTTCTCTTTCCCGCTCTTCCTCTTCTTTGTCTTCTTCATTATGAAACAGTCAGAAGCTCCTTGTCTCAGTCATTTTCCTCTCTGCTGAGCCACAACGTCCAACATTGATAATTTAAAGGAAAAGAGGTTAACCTGCTGCCCACGACAGGACAGTATGGCAGAGAGGCATGGTGGAGGAGAGCTGCTCAACAGGGCAGGGCAGACTGGAATCAGAGTCACTGAGCAACTGGGCCAGGAGATGATGTTTCTGGGTCATGCCCACTGAGTAGACCTCACCTCCTAAGCAAGTCACCCATAATACCCACACAAGACAGGCACCTTCCAAAGGTCCTGCCCATGATTTTGTTGGGCATTGGGGAACATCTAGATATAAATCATAACATTGCTCTTCCTGTTCCCTGCAGGGGAAAGCTCTGTCTCCATATACATCATTTATGACGTAAGAGCCTTATTGTAACTGGAAAATGCACGTGTAATAACAGAGTAACGCCCAAACATCCTCCCTGATGGCCATCAGGTGGACACCAGCATGCTTGCTGCTTGGAGGAATAGATGCTCAGATGCAGCACTTTTAGGACAGCATTGGCATTGTCTTTGCTTTGGTAGCACTCTGAGCACCAGCTTCCCAGGATCGCCCATACAAAGGCAGCCGAGCACCCTGGGGCTCTGTAAACCATGGAGTTGCAACAGACCTGGCAACCTGGATGTGTAACTTCATTTGCTCAGTTCTGCTAACCTCAGTTTATGCATATGTCATATGGGCACAGTAAATCATGGATTTAGAGTGCATTTTATGTAAGGAAAGACATGCAGGCTGTCCAGTACACAAACTGGCCAGTGCACCTGTGCCAGCATTTCAACTGAGATTTAAATAAAATAGAGGCCCTTATTCACAGAGTTAAGCCCGCTGTGCGTAGCAACTACCACATTGGACATCATAGACACACTGTGGGTGTCATTATGGGGGTCACTGTGTTACAGTAGAAAGTTCTAGACTGGACTGGACGAGAATAAAGCCCTGAGCCCAGTGTCCATCACACTGTATGCTGAGCTAGTCCTTAATTTTATTTGCATTCATCTATAAAGAAATGAGAGGAGAAATCTGTGTACCTGAAGCAGGACCCTGTTCATCATGACTTCCAAAAAGTGGAGTCCATGTCAGCGGGTAATCCCTCCATAGACAAAGAAAAAGGAAAGAAATAAAGAAGCCCAGTGTGGTAAAATAGATCTCTGGCTGTTAGGGTCCCTGGGGACAGACACAGGCTTGAGGGCTCCTGATCTGATCTCAGGGGAATCCTGAATTACAGGTGTTAACCTGATTAGCCCACTCCTGGCTCCTCATTAATTGCCCAAAGTGAACAGGACAGTTTCCAACACTCAGCACAAATGCTTTCGTGTTGACTCTGCTGCTTATTGCTTAGTGGCCTCAGAAAGTTACTCTCCAAGTCAGGGTTTATTTTCTTAAATTCTTGGTTTGAGAACTCTGTGGAGTGGCTGCTGAGCTCTTGGGCCACATCCCTAGGGTCCTTAACTCTCCAGGCCTGGGGCCCAGGATTATGCATTTCTGCTGAGGCTCTCTGTCCTCTCAGACCACGCCTAAAGGAGCCTCTTTTTGTAAACCTCACTTTCTTCATGGTCAGAGTTGTTTCCATGCCCAAATTACTGTGATGATTGAGGAAATGATTTTATATGTAACATTCATAGCCAGTGACATTGAAGATACTCAACAGATGGCATTTGTGGTTATTTTTATCTTTCTTTTACTAATTATTCTTCTTACATTTACAAATTGGGATCTGCCAGAGTCGCTTATATGTGAAAACTGAGCATGACCCATGGAACCACTTTTTTAAAATCATGAAATAACCATTTTGGGTTTAAACTAGTAAAGCTCTTTCAACCCAGATTCATGTGGATCAGTGAAAGTGGGTGTACCGCCAAAAGTTGAAACAAAGTCCTACCTGGGTCATCTCTTATTAATAAAAAAAAAAAAAAAAATGGCTTATGATGAGAGATGCAGCTAGCTCACCTTGGAAATGAGGCAGATTCTGGTACTGTCACCTGCGTCCCTCTGTGTACAGTTGCTGTATCCTCTTTTTCTGCCTGGCTTCTTTTGCCTCTGCTGGATTCATCCATTCTCTGCCCTCATCATTTTGACTTGAACATGCTCCTTTTTGCTCACAATAGTGTAGTTCCTTCCAGTCTCACAGTGTCTTTGCATCCATCAACCTTCCTTGCAACAACAGGCGTAGCAATTCTTGCATGCAAGATGCATATTAATGGGGGTCATTTTTTCCTCTGGCAACTTGCAAATCAAAGTTTTGAACTGATGGCCCTGAGATCATCAGAGCCACATCTATTGAGGTGTATGATTGGAGCAGGGAGCAGTACGAGGACCACCTGCGTAGGTTGCCTTAGACCATGAGCATTTTCCTTAGACATGATATGGGTGGGCAGGGATAATTAGTTTGGGTTTTGTGATTAGGGCCAACTGAATTAGAGTGAAAGCTGTACAATGCTGAGTCAGGTCAAGCCCAGAATTCCTTTCCTGTCCATCCATGTGCAGTTGTCTTGAATTACTACAGGATCTCACTGGGAAGCACGCATACCCGCTGGAGCAAGCTGCTCTTCATGATGGTAATACCGTGTAGCGAAGAAGTCACTTGGCTCTCAGGGTCCTAATAGCCAAGAAGGGCCCATCCTGAGTCGTTGATGTCTAGGGGCTGGGGGACCAGTTACCTTTCTCCAGGTAACTGGTTCCAACTGTAACTACAAGGGGGGTGCATTATATTGAATTACAGAGCTTCCATGACTGTCACCCAACTGAGCTTTTCTTTGTTTCCAATTATACATCAGTTATATCTTCAACAGCGAGTCAGGAAATTAACTGGTAATTCACTCCTCTTGTAGTTGGATCCTGGAAATGCTCACAATATGTATCAGAAACCTGGGGACACGTATTATCTTACACGAGTGTCTGTGAAAGTGCACGAGGGAACTTACTTGGGAATGTTCCCATTTTGATTTTTTTCTGGGGTGTCCCTTGGCCACAGTACGTAGAGTTTTTCTCTTCAGTACTCACTGTAACATGGTCTACCCCTTGAGACACTGCCATTTAGCTTGGTAGTGTCTCCCCTTCCCCTTGCAATGTGATGTCTAGTCAGTTTCCATTCTGATTTTATGATCTGAGAGGGATGGGAAAGATCTATGAGGTCATCTTGTCTGTGCTTGGCCAGGGTAGGATTGATCCCTAATGCAGTCAGGTGTAGTCAGGTATTTGGTCCGGCCTCAGCTCAAATGACTCATGTGATGAGGCCCCAGGATGCCCCTGCCTCCCCTTGGGAAGCTATTCTGTGACCTAATATGACTCTCACTGTGTGATTTTTTGTACACATCTAATATTCAGAGTCCAACACAATATGCCTATAAAGAACTAAGTCTGTTAAAGGCAGTTGTTCACCTAGAAATGTTCTGATAATAGTCACCTCTGTTATAAATCTTGGCCCAGTGTAAGAGGTAAGTGCAGAATGCAACTGGACCAAGGGACTACTTATTCTAAAATGCAGGAAGAGCCCCCAAAATGAGAATTAATGCTGAAAATCCACTCAGTCTGCCAGCAGTGTATGCACACAGCAACTGTTCTGTGTATAATATTTCACATAGCAATATGTGTTTTGCTTATGTGGTGCTAAATGCAAAAGCAGAAGCTTCTGCTATTGAATGTACCGCACAGAATTCATATCCTCCTCCTTTGAATTACTGTGACAATTGCCCTCATTCTGCTCACCAAGGAATGAGACCCTGGCCAGTGTCTTTCTTCCACTGGGGCCTTTCAGTGGCCTCGGTCACTGTGGAAAGCTCAGTGCGAGGCTGATGACTGCTGCACGGAAGCTGAGGGGGGACAGTGGAGAGGAGGGAGAGGAGGATGAGACAAAGGGGAGAGAAGCGGGGGCATGGAGTGCAGTATGGGGAACAGGAGAAGGAAAAGAAGAATTGGCATAGAGATGTCCATAAAGCAAAGGGAACACAGAAAGGGGGAGATGAAAGGAAGCAATAGTGAATGAGCCAGAAGGAAGAAAGAAGTCATCATTTTGGGATCTATAGGCTAGGGAAGGACATTCATTTCATCAGTGCCAAGTGAGCCCTGGAAGTGTTATCCTCTAGATCCTTCCTTCGCTATAAGTATCTCGTTGCCAAAGTGTGGCTCATCCACCAGCAACATCAGAAGCATCACCTGGGAATTTGTTAGAAATGTGTATTCCCTGTCCCTACCCCAGATTGCTTGGACCAGAGATACCAGGGAGGAGAAACAGCCATGTGTGTCTGTGCCAAGTCCAGGACCGCTGTTCTGTGTCATGCTTTTAGGAATCAGACTGTTTTTAGGAGGCATTTATATATATATCTACCCCACATGCCTTCTAGCTGTCTGTCTAACAGAGACAGAAGTCTGCTTGTAGAAACCCCCTTGTTTGGCCTGGAAACAAGCTTCTGTCCTGAAACTTACCCAGAAGGCAAAGTTCTTTCTTCTTTCCTTCTTTTCTTTCTTTCCTTCTTTCTCTTTCTTTCTTTCTTTCTTTCTTTCTTTCTTCCTTTCTTTTCTTCTTTTCTTTCTTTCCTTTCTCTTTCTTTCTTTCTTTCTTTCTTTCTTTCTTTCTTTCTCTCTCTCTCTCTCTCTCTCTCTCTTTCTTTCCTTCCTTCCTTCCTTCCTTCCTTCCTTCCTTCCTTCCTTCCTTCCTTCTCTTGACTGTGCCTGGCACCATGTGCTAACACACAGATCCTGCATCTGAGCAGCCAGAGCCTGAGCCTTGCAAGTTAAGCAGAAGATCAGGATATGCATCTCACTTTTCCTTATTTTCCCCAGTTGACACATCATGGCAGACGAGAGAGCAGGGATCATTAAGGAGTTTATTCTCGTCTTTATTTTATCATTTAAAACACATTTTTCCAATGAGAGCAGTGATGACATAAAAGGTTATGCACTGACTAAATACCAGAATCATCGCTGTTTCTTTTTCCCTCCTGTGCGTACCCTTCTCTTGTCCCCACTGCAGTGTAACAGCAAATCCAAGTTACCTGTAGTGGACATAGGAACTCGGATGTTCTCGATGTTTCTGTAGCACAATTGCAATTTACAATTTAAATTCTCAAATATCCTCAAATCATTTTTAAGTGAAAGGCTTGTACTATCAAAAGGGGAAGAATTGAAAGTGTAAAAGGCCTCATTATTTTCACCATGGGCTATAGTTGTTTAAGATTTTTTTCGTATTGCTTTCTGATACATATTTATCACAGTTAAGTGAGCAATCATTCGGAGACAGATACCCCTTTATGATGTTGCTTCTCAGGGCATCCTGATTGTGACTCTGCCTTGCCGTTTATATTTTATCAGAATATATAGATACATACTTTATGAGGTTAGGTAATGAAGAGAGAAAGACCCCAATAAATGTATTTGCTAAGAGTAATGGTTAGCTAAGCCCGACAAGTCAGACCGTGCGGCCTCTATTCCACAATACAAAGCAAGCAGCCCACAGCTCAATTAGACTTAACTTGCTTCATTTTTAGGCATTATGTTATTCTAAATTAACACTATATTTCATATTCTTCAGGTCTGACTATTAACCGGATTTTGGAACCTTCAGGGTTTATTATTTAGTAGTCCCTGAAGCTCTCAAGTAGGCATTTTTAAATCCATGCATTAGAACAGATTAAAAATTAGCTAGAGAGGCATGTTACACAGCCTACTCCCTTTCCTTTGCTAATTGTGCTGCAAGTGAAAAAGAAAATGTAAGTGGGCTCAAATCTGGGTGGTGCAGGTGAATCTGCCACCTAGCAGGTCATTGCTGCTCATCACCCCGGATGTAGGGGTTATTTAAATTAAGAAAGAATTTTAAAATCTCTGTAGAATGTCACAATGCCACCACTTAAGCATAGCAACTAGAACTGTTTTTGTTGTTGTTGTTGTTGTTGTTTTTAACCTTTGGAAGTTTTCCTCCACAGATGCATTTTCAATGTAAACTGGAAAGAAATGTGAGGCGCCACAGATAAAAGTGATAACATATACAAATGTTTTCAAACTCTTGGCTAATTAAGCCCTGGAAAGCACACTTTTATGTTTTGTTGCCTCATCTGTAACCTTGCCTGTTAATCAGAAACAGGAAGATTTTTCCAAAACTCTTAATTCACAAAGATCATTCAGAATGAGTCATTGTATCAGTTGCTTCTTTCTTTCTTTTTTAAAAGGCAGATTCTTAACAAATCTGACTTTTCTGGGTCCCCATGCACCCCTACTCTGTTCTATCACTTCTGCCTCTCTGGCATCTAAAATTGCCACATGCCGAGAAGGAAGGACTCCATCGTCATTACACAAGCTTTGAAGCACTCAGGCATGCCCTCCTCAGGGAGTCCACTGTCCTGTTTGTCCTGTTCCTATCCCGTGTCCCTTTCCTGGCTCACGCTATTTCTGAACCAGACGTGACTGTGCCCTCAGAGGATGTGTGACAGTATCTGGAGACGTACTGGTTGTCAGGACGTAGAGAAGTGGCAAGGAAATGGGGGTGCCACTGGCATCTGTGTGGGTGGAGGCCAGCATGCCCCTCCACCCCAGCCAGCATCACCCGTCCTGAACATCAGCAGTGACCCTGCAGAGAAGTCCTGTTAGTTACATCTGACTACTTCATGTTTACCGAACTGTGCTTGGTGTGTGCTGTGCCATGCTTGCCTAGCATTTCCTCTGCTAATTCCTGCTTGTGCTGCCCAAATACTCCAAAGCCCTTGTGTCTCCTTGACACACCTTTGCTGCATCCCAAAGCATCCTGAGAAACTTCACCCTCCCTCCTCGCTCCTCCCCCACCAGACTCTCCTAGGCCATACCAGTTAGGCTTTTTGGAGCCCTGTCCTCAGCTGGACCTTGCCCTTACCCTTGCCCTTGGTCCTTTCGGGGTCTTTGGAGTCCAGCCTTAGTGAGAGCCTTCCTAAGTCAGTTTGGAAAGAAACCCATCCTGGACATCTGACTGCTCTGGCCTGCCTTCAGCAAGCATCTTGTGAAATGGGCAAAGCCGGAACACCCGTATCCTGGGTGTCTCTTCCTAGTGATATTCCACCCACCGACCTTGGCCCCCAGTTCTGCTGCTTGCCTCTACTGCCCTAGCTGTGTTCACTGCATTCAGAGTTGAGCTCTGTGTCTCTTCCCTATTGCAGTAATCCTGGTTGACATATTCCTCACCATTTTAACAAATGAGAATCATTTTTTGTCTTATAACACTGTCCACTACTTGGCAAGTCTTTTAGGGCCAGCATCCCGTATGCTCTGGGGCCAGATACAGAATGTGTGCAGTTCTCACATCAGGAATGCGTGTGGAATGATGGTAGGAAGCACTGAGTAGAAATCAGACGTTAACATCAGTATCCTCATTGCCCCCAGCTCAAAAGGACACTCCTGACCTGGTCCTTCATCTTTTCCTTCCATCTAGGCATTTTCTAGCGATAGCCTGGATGCGTGTATAAATAAACTTCTGCCTTTAAGACCCTGAATTATTCAGGTGCTGCCTGATTCAGTATAAACAGGTACCACAGGTCCAGCATTGCAAGAGCGCCCATCAGCTCTGCAGGGTGAAAGGATGCATTCTTTTACTGCTACACTGGTACTTGGGGGCTTTTACATATCACAGGTGGCCAAAGCCGTTGTGTTCAGGCTTCTGTGGGCATCACCTGTTGTGCGTATGAGCAAGCACTGACCTGTATGTCCAACACCATTCCTCCAGCCCTTTGGATATCCCCGCTGGGCAGGCACACCTGCTGTGTCCTCACTAACGGGTTCTGACTTCATTAAAAGTACTGCTGACTGCATTTTGAAACTGAGTGCTTTGAATACAAGTCTTTATTGCTTCAGAACTTTATAAAAACAAAAGCACTGTATTTCCCTCAGCGTTTGGGCAGTTGGGGAATAAATGTGCACCCTGACCCAGAATTCTGGCTGTGCTACTCTAGTTTGTGATTCCAGATTTTAGAGTGCCTGGTAGCGGAAGGAAAGCCTGGCTCTGGATCCTTTCTGCCTGCAGAATTCTTTCCTTTGAAAAGGATTGCAGTCACTCAAACTGTGTTCACACAATGGCTTTATCACATGACAGAGACCAGAAAGACTACAACCCTTCCCAAGGCCCAGCGCCGCCTTCAGAGCACCATCTCCTGGAACCCTCGCAGCACCTGGGAGACCCAGTTGTGCTTAGCTCTCAGCCTACAGATGAGGAGACCCATGTGTCCGGAAGAGTGTGGTGTGAACTTGAACTTTGGACTATCTGACCTCCGCTCTTTCACATGGTCCATGATTCTCATTCAAAATAATAAATGGAGAAGAAGCAGCAATTTTTGTCTGCCAAGAATGTTTTGAGTATGTGAAAGATTTTCTTAAAGTGCTTGAGAAAGCTTAGCTAGTCCCAATGCTGCGGTCCTCACTGAAGTACACATTGCCTTTAAGGAGATTTGTTTACATCAATTCCTTTGTTTACCAGAAAGCATAGTACAGAGCTGCTCAGGCAAAGGGGATTGCACCTGGCTGACATCTGTTCACTAACAGTGCCTGCCTTCGGGCTCCAAGACATGTAGGGAACTCTTCCGGGAACACCTGTAGGTTTATAGCAGTTCCTGTCTTTCTTCAAGGGCCATATGCATGAATTTTACCTCCCCCCCCCCCCCCGCGCGTGTGCATAAAGCTTGCAGTTGGAAAGCTGTAAGTTAAAGAGCTCAAATTGCCTGTGAGTTCCCATGAATATGTTACTTATGTCTTCTGTGAAATGCTGGGAAGATCATTTTAACTTTGTGCTTCTTTTTTATCTTATTTTTCGATTGATTGATTTTTGACACTGTCTGGCTATGTAGTCCATGACTGCCCTTAAATTCACTGACTAGCCCTGATGGCCTTCTAAGGCAGTATCCTCCTGCTTCAGCCTTCAGCAGTCTAAAAGGCAGAAATTATAGGCATGCCACTTCTCTCCCACCCAGCACTCAACGCTTTAACTTCCTGCTACTTAAACTGGTGTATGGATATTCCTACTCTTCCCATCCCCTGTTTTCCCTGAAGTTCCCAGGACAGTTATTGAGAAATCACAGTAAACCGAAGCAGATTTTTCTAAAGAGTCAACCTTTTTTTCCTGACAAGATGGGTTGTTTATAGTAAAACCAACACACATTTTGGGTACAGGGTGTCCTCTGCATGGTGTTTTAGAGAGAGAAGATGAGTCTTTCAGTGCCTTTCTCCCGTGGAGAAGCCTTTATTAGAAGGGATGTATCCACAGGAGGCTGTGAGAGGCCAGCACTTGGACGTCGTATTGCTCATTTTTATTTGACATCTCAAGCTTGTCAGCGCCCTTCTAGGCTGCCCTCCTCTGAAGGTTCCACAAGTTACCTGTAAACACACAGTCCTTTGTTGCAGATGGTATGTGTGTTAAAGGCAATTATTTACTCCAACTCAGATGTTGACTGCCTTTCAGATTTTGTGGCTGAGCACTGTTAACCATCCAAAGAGCATGCTCCCTGCCCCCCTGCACCCCTCCTTGTACCTCAGGGATCTACCTCTATATTCCTGTTAATTTTCCGTTTGTTTCCTTTACCTCTCCTAAGAGTCACTGCAAAACTACGCTCCCCTCCCCATCTGCTTCACTTGCTCATGGTTTAGCCCCATTTTTCAGATTCTTTCTCCCCAAGTGATCTCTAACTGGGCTGACACCTCCACCGTGATATTAATGGTCATCTTGGTTTTCAGTGTTCCCAGACCCAAATCCGTTTAGAGAAGTATCCCAGGTGCTGTTCTAGGGCAGTGGGGACCTGGTGCTTCCCGGGGGACCTTTGGCACTGTGACAGACATTTTTGGTTGTTACCAAAAGGACAGTGCAGGGGCTGGAACACTGTCATTGGTGTCAGTGGGTGGAGCGCAGTGATGCTGGTACATGAACCACCGTGCACACAGCAGCCCCATAACAGAGGCTTATCCAGCCCCAAATGGCACAGCACCTCCACTGCTAAATTCTCATGTGGAAGAGCTTATTTCATTCTTCTCTTCGCCCCTCAAATTATTCCTCAGCCTGTGAGCACCTTTTCTTTCCACTCAAAAGGTGTGGTTTTTAAGACACTCAAAGTTAAATCCTTCCATGTTGCAAGCAGTCATCAGACTCCGTGATCTGCAGCTGTCCTGTTCCCAGCTGACTGGGAGCGACCCCACATGAAAACATCCAGCTTTACAGGCAATTTAAAAGGAGAAGGTCGTGCGGCAGGGCTGGCAGCCAAGGCCTGAGCGCGCTGTCCCGTGCTCACGCTGGGACCACTCTTCTGTGCTTCCTCCTCCTCACACGGTGCCCTTCACTCTGTCAAGCCAGAAGCAGCCTTCACACAGAAATGTTAGACAACACGTCAGTCTTGCTTTTCGTTGCATTGCTCCCAAATCTATTTGAAATTCGGTGCAAAGCCATAAATTCCACTTTGCTCCTGGTAGCAGCCTGCATGGTGTATATATTGAGCATTAGAAAAACAGTAAATCCAGCCCATTTATTCACATTAACCGGCAAAGGCATCCTGCGTGGCCACGCAAGTGCTGGAAATTACTGACACGGCCTTCTAGACCATGAAAAGAAGGAAGCATATGGCAGAATTCATATGTGAACAGATTGCTTTTTCTCATAAGAATGCTTTATTAGAATATCAACTATTCTAGCTTACTGAAGGGACTCTTCGTGGTCTTGATTTAAGCTTCGAATCACCCCACCACACTTCTGCCTGCGCTCTGCCTGTCTCTGCACCCCGACTCCTTGCTGTTTCTAAATGGCCTACTTAAACCTTGAGGTGGGTCCTCCGGCTTCCTATAAATTAATAACACATCTATGAATATGTCCAGGACAATCTTAGAAGCCCCAGTCGGTTCCAATATGAAGACCATAAAGACAAGGAGTAGATAAAGCGAACTCCTGCTTTCAAACACTCTCCCAAAATGAAGCAAGATATTATTAATCTAGACTGCCTGCTACTTTCATTTACCGTGTTGCTGCTCACGGGATTACGGACACAAAGGCTTCGTAAGTTGCAAGTGAAATATGAATATTTGTTGTCAAACTGCCATTAAGCTTTGAAAGTCCTGCTAGCATCAGTTCCACGGTGCTATTATATTATGGTAGTATTTATACACACAGGCATTCACCTGTTCTAGGCTTGGCAAACAGAGCTTCCTCCCTTCTCCCATTCCCTTTTAATTCTCTGTGTCCTTCCTGGTTTAACAAGCAGAAAACAGGAAATCAGACAGCCAGTGACAGAGTTTCAGTCATCGTTCTGTGTCTGCTGCATCTCTGTGCTTTGATGAGGGGCGCGCGGATAGCCTTGTACTGGAACACAGTCGCCCACCTTTCACGATAGAGGGTAGGTCATGGGGTGTTTAGCTGACTTCATCAGATAGTAGCATCCAGGTCCCACCTGTGAGGCATCGGCCTGCCAGCAGGATTCAGGGGGCTGGATCAGAGGCGGCAGAGGTGAGCTGGAAAGGCGGGCTTTGTGGAAAGCAGCCAAGATCACAGTGGGAAAGCACACAATGTTTTCCAAGTCAGAAGGGCCCTGCATACATAGGCCAAAGTCATGAGGGACCAGGTCAGTGCCCAAGCAAACCAAGAGCCAAGAGCCTGACCGAAACAACACATTGTAACACAACACAACACAGCGCCACCAGTCACTGATCAGATGTCTAATATTTTAGGTCCCACCAGCGTACATCAGGTACACAAGGGGAGGTCAGGTGTGGTCCTTAACGGGGCTGCACTGAGTTGGACCAGTGGTTCTCTAAGTGAGGTCCCCAGATCATCACCTGGGAATTTGTTAAGAAATCCAGGTTCTGACCTGTCTGCCTGGCTTCCCTGGTGAAATCTCTTTGACTTTAGCCTGCAGTCTGAGCCAGGAAGCCCTCTTGAATTCCCATGCAAGGTGAAATGTGGGATGCCACAGGAGAGGCAGGGGACGTACCAGAGAGAAGCGAGGGGTGGGAATCAGGAATGCGGGGTCCAGAGGCAACTTTCTAGACAGAGAGAGCTGATCGTGCCTGTTGTTCCCACCTCACAGGGCTTTTCTGGAAATGCTGCTGGTCACAGTGGCAAGGACTGAGACCTGTGCTATCCTTGCCATGTCTGGCCCAGTGTGCTAGGCAGTGTCAGACAGCAGCCCAGGCGGTAGGCACTCCTACATCTTCAGCTTAGCGTTGCAGAACCTAGCAAGAAAGATTAGCGATTTGAGGAAAATCATGCTTGTAGGCAGGAACCTCTCTGGGTCTCTCTCCTCTCAAAGCTCACATTCAGTACCCAACTGCTACTCTTCACTAAGTCAAGAGAAAGGGTGTGTTTGCAAGGTCTGCATGCTGTATAAATCCTCTGCAGGTGATAAGGCAGCTCTTCTTTTGGCACTGTGTGCGCGTGTGTGTGTGTGTGTGTGTGTGTGTGTGTGTGTGTGTGTGTTCACGAGTTTGATTTCCTCCTACAGCTGTATCTTTCCCTGAGGTTTCTGTAGCAGGAGATTCCTTGGCCCAGCATGGCCCTTTATCAAAAGGGTTCACAGTCTAAACTGGGTCAAGTCAAGGGGTTTGGGTGTGTCTCTAGGCTCTGCTGATGGTAAAACGTTAGACTGGTTTACAGCCCTTTCACTTAGGGGTATTATCGACCCCCTAAACATGCAGTGGAAGGAGATGAGAGATAGAGATTGTTAACGGGATTTTTATAAAATGTTTTCCTGCCTTTGTGAATGGGGAGAAGAGCATGTCAAGAGGTTTAGCCTGGCTTTAAAAATTAAAATTCATTTTATTCACATTACAAATTTTCAAATCCTACCTCTACTTTAAGCTTTTAAGTCCAACTTACAGTGCTTATTCTGTTTACAAACCTGACAAATTTTTGCAGTCATTTTTGAGGAGTTTAAGAATGCTTCATCTCATTTGTGAATGTAGGTAAAGGCCATTAAAATATTAAGCTACAGTTATGAATTTAGTAGTTTGATTTTTTTTTTTTGGCCTAAGGACTTTTATTAACAAACTTCCCAAGAATGTACTTATATATATCTTATAAATGTGATTAAACTTAAGCTTTCTTACTCTTGACAGTTTTATAAATGCCGTAGTATTTCAGCCACAGTTTTAAGTGATTACCATTTATACATTTAAAGTAGAAACTCTTAGGCTACGTGTCTTTAGAATACGGGTTCACAAACTTTTTCTGTCCAGTGGCAGATAATACACATTTCCAGCTTTGTAGTTCAGATGGCCACAGCTATTCAATTTTACATTTTTATAAAAGTACTCATCCAGTACACAAATGAGTAGGTCATCAGCTATGTTTCAATAAAGCTTTATTTTCAAAAACAAGTAGAGGGCCCAGATACCCACACCAGCCAACCTCTGCTTCAGAAGGCCGGACTCAAACATTACAAGTCCCAGGCCTGGGAATGTGGTTCAGTGATAGAGCCCTTGTCTAGCATGTGTTCAATCTGTGAGCTTGATCAAAGCCCTGAGGTTTGGGGAAGTTCATGATATATATCTATGGGAAAACACGATTACACATCAGCAGCATTTTTCCGCTTTGAACAATATCTTTATGTTTAATTTTAGTGTAAAAAGTTGAATTTTATGTTTAGTTTAAATACAGACTTCCTGGGTTTAGACCTAGGCTGTGCCGTATCTAGCTCTGTGGCCTTGGGCAAATAACAAATACTGGGCACTTTTTCTCCTCGTCTTTCAGAAGACAAGGAGTGCTTATCTTGCAGGCTAGTTGCACGAGTGACACATCTTACTATATGCAGGTCTTCCTCCATTTCAGCAGTGACTCTGCACCCAGGAAACAGTTACGTGGCAGACAGTGCCACGGATACTTTGACGTGTAATTTAGTCCGGCCTCCTCAGCACTGTTTCCTAACAACCTGGGAGGGTTCCGGCTGAGTGGGAACTTGTCTCCCACTGATATCTGGACTTTTTGTTGTCTCACTGATGGTGGCAAGTTTGAGACCAGGCTGGGACACTTAGTGAGACCCTGAATCAGAATGAATCAAGGGGCGAGAACGTGGCTCACTGGCAGAGTGCTCACCTACCACATGCAAGACAGTCCAGGGACTGCAGCAACAACAACGGAAAGAAGGAAGAGGAGGAAGAAGAAGGAGAAGGAGAAAAAAGAGGAGAAGGAAAGAAGAAGGATAGCATGCACCTGGAAGACACCATATCATCATTCTGTTCCACAGCAGTTCCTCCCTGGGCTGCTGCTTCGGACCCGTGTGCTGGCTCTCTGTGGCACTTCTGAGCCTGCAGTGGCCCAGCCGCATCTGCCCTGTGGTCACCCTGACCATGGTCTCAAGAAGTAACTGGAGAGGCAGCCATTGCTAGCGAGCTGCTTGTACACAACCAGCACTTAATGAGTATTTATTGAGCGATTGCCACCTAATGAAAGCAAGTAAACAACCCAACACCCAAAGGATTGAAGTTTATTGAAAATCGACGCAGATGACTGTTGAAAAGAATCCCAAAAGGCGGAGGGCAAGGACTTGGTATTTATTAAGGGTCCTCGGTGGATGCCTTAGGCAGAGGGATAGTGTCCTAGAAGGACCACTGTCTGCAGCCTGCTGCCTGGGTTTGAATTCAGGGTTTGCCAGGTGTAGCTCTATGGCTTTGGGCAAGTCACTCAACTTTTCTGTGCAGAGTCTCTTCAACCCTAAAGGCGTGTGGGCGGTGGTACATTCTTGTAATCCTAACACCTTAGGAAGCTACGGCAGAGGGCTGCAAGTTTAAACTCAGCCTGAGCAATTTAGCAATTTAGGGAAACCATGTCGTTAAAAGCAGGTGGGGGAGATCGAAGATGTAGCTCAGTGTGAAGGCCCTAGATTCAATCCCCACATCTGCAATCAATTGATAAGTTAATTAAAGGAACAATGATGGTAGCACCCCTCTCCCAGGTGTCTGTGAGAGGGAAGTGTGTAATGTGTGCAGCACTTACAGCAGGGTCTGAAGGGAGTGAGAGCCAGGTAGGGGCTTGGGATGATTGTCTAGCTTTTTTTATTTTTGAAACAGGATCTTACTACATAGTGCAGACTGGCCTTGAACTCACTATGTACCCTTGAACTCTCAGCAGTCCTCCTGCCTCAGCTTCATGAGTGCTGAGATTGCAGGTGTGTTTCAATACACTTGGCTTTCTAATTATCTTTTCGTCTTTCAGCATCTTCCATGTGTGATCCCAGAATTTGATCACAAGCCCATTTCTCCCATTGCTCCTAAATCAGGAAATTGGCCTAGGGGAATCTACTGCCTGCCACCCTCTGAGGACACATCTTGAGTTCCTCCTACTCACATGTAAGAGAGGTGGGGTAGGCACCCTAAGAAGTACCAGCCCACTGCTCTGGAGCATTTGTGAAATGGTTTCATAGGCAGGTCCAAAGCCAGAGCTAAGAACAAGAAGATGAACTGAGGACAGGAAGATCACAAAGGAAGCAGGTTTTCTGTGCACACATTTTCAGAGGGCACACAGAGAACAGGTGTGTGTCCTCAGCTGGGGACAGTTTCCTAAAGCCGAGGGGCTCCCAGCCCCATCATACCTCCCACCACACCCACTGCGGGCTTGCTGGGATGGGCTTTCAGACTCCATTTCCCTCCCAAGTCTATGTAGAAATTTCTGCTCCTTTCCACCAGGGGATTGGCTCAACAGCAAGTCTCTGGGTGATGGAATCCTTCAGTCCCTGGGGACAGAGAAGACTTTCCTGAGAGGACACAAGGAGGCTGCAGCTTGATGTGCCTCAGCCTTAGGCAGGAGGATAATCAAGGACCAGACCCAGAAGGGAGGGGCCAGATGGGGATTATGACTTTGCCTCCTCTCTTCTCCTTCCAGAGAAGAGTACTACCTTGGTGACCCTGACAGCCTGGTCACCTTGTTTGTCACCTGCCCAAAGCACCACTTCTCCCCACATCTTCTGTGAAAATGCTAACTTAAACAAGAGTCAGGATCTTTGAAAAGCAAACCCCAAAAAGTCCAGAAACTCCAAATGCTTGAATATCAAAAAAATAAACAGAGCCTCTAAATACGTTTCTAATTCTCTGGTGTGCTCACCCCCTGAATGGGGAAGAGTCTTCCTTCCTCCCTCCTGTGCTGGGTTTCTGAGGTCCCTCTAGGGGAATGTTCCAACATGACAGCGGCCTCCTGGGTCTTAGTGGAAGGCAGTGTTTGAACTTACTCATTTGAATTGTGGTAGAGGGTTCATTCCATAGTAGATATCCTGTTAAACATTCTGTCGGGGGATGGCCAGTGCCATTCATGCCATTGTGTGGCCATCAGCACTGTCCACACGAACTTGTCCCTGATTCTCCCACATCTGTTTCAGTCCAGGAGAGCCTGTCCAACTCAGCCTGTCTGGAAGGAAGGGACAGTTTGGGACTGTCATTTATTTTCTTTGGACTACCAGCATCTGTATTTCCTTGGGGCAGTGTTCTAACCTCTTGGAACCTCGGCTACTGTCTATAAAATGGGAACAAAGCTGCCTTCCTCAGCGTTCCTTGACTTGGACTCAGTCACACCTTGGGAGCCCTGGAGTTTTCTCACCTCTCTTCCTCTGTGACAAGGTTTAAAATGTTAGTACACACCGTGCCCTGGCTTCCTTTCTCTCTCACTGATCTGATTTCACAATCCTTGGCTTTATCCTTCATGTGTGCAACACACAAAGCAAACAGTGCTCACAGACTGATAGTTTCTGAGTCGGGTATCATGGCTCATGCCTGTGATCCCAACACTCTTGGAATGCCGAAGGCTTGTAAGGTCCAGCTCAGCCGGGAAACTTAGTCACTTAGCTAGAACATTTCTTAAACAAAACAAAACAAAATAAAATAAAATAAAAGAGGCTGAGATTGTAGCTCAGTATGAAGGCCATGGGTTCTGACTGTAGTACCAAAAACTAAAGCGAAACAAGCAACCACACGAACAAAGGCTGGTTTCTGCAGTCCAGTGACACTGCCCGGTTACTCAGTGACTCATGAGATGTCTATGGGTTCATGCAAGGAGCAACAAGACTTAGGATCTGTTGCTCCTTCATATGCAGTTTGTGAAACCCTGATCCATAAAGGCTGTTTGAAATTTCCATTCGGACATTTGCACAAGTGGTTAAAATTAGTCATGCATTCTTAGTCTGAGCTCCAGGAAGGGTGTCCTTCCTGTGAAAATGACGATGACATGTTACAATGGTGTAATAGTAAGCAGACAGTCTTCCGAGTTGCAGCCGGCAGGTCTGGAAGCTCTCTGTTTACTTTCTCTCGCTGCCTCCTTTCTTTCAGGCCACACTGTCAGTGTCCTGACTTAGAAAGCAGCGGTGGCCAAGTGATTTCAAAGCCACTGACATTACCCTGCTTCTTCCCTGGGCTGCACAAATCCCTTTCATTTGTAAGTGCTGTTGCTACCTCTAAGCCACAAAGTGCATTTGCAAGAGGGGGCTTTGAAAAGTAGCAGCATTCCTGGTTCTCCTAGTTGACCTCCACTTAACATTTCTAGAAACTTAACCTGGTGACTGCTGAAAATCACCGGCCTGGCTTAGTCAACTGATTCTTTTCGTAGCACTTTGGTGTTGTTAGTGTGGGAGAAAAGGCTGTGATTTTCTTTGATATTTAAAAGGCAAACCCTTATATTTCCAAAGCTATTTACATTCAGTGTGGCGGCCCCTAAAAATGCATGTGGGTTTTTCATCTGTAATGTTTTCTCTATGCATATTGTTTACATTTATCAAACGCTGTTCTTCCCTGTGCTTTATATTCACTGTAGCTTCTAGACCTGGCTGACAACTCAGCCCACTGAAAAACAAAACAAAATCTAGAAAAGTCAAAAGGACTTCTTTTGCAAGACTGCGGAAACAAGGCGAGAGCAGCGACACAGTGGTAAAAGCTTTTGTGCTGTCATCCCCTTGTCAGCTGTCAGTCAAGCCGCCCTTCCCCTCACACATTTGCTAATGTGAGACGAGCTGGCTCTGCTCTTAGCCTGCATTGCTGCAGCCTCAAACATCTGGGAGGGTTTCACGAAATAAATACTTAAAATGACAGAAAAGGACAGAGAAGGGGAGCCCATAGTGTTTGGGAATCACCCTTGCAAAACAGTGTAATATTTGCATTCTGGCTTCCAGTCCTTTGGCTGTGGTGACTGGTGCAATGCCGCACACACCTGCAAAGCTTCTTGTGCATGCTCAGAACACAGGAAGCATGGAACAAAGCCCTACGCCTGCAATTCTGGTACACTGCCACCAGGTGGTGATAGTGCATCTGATTGAGGGATGTGAGCCATCAGGTCCAGGCATCCCTTTATTCTTTTATTTTCTCATCTTGTGTGAAGTGGAGGGTGGCATTGATGTGGCACAGAGTGTGAGTTCAGTGAAGTGTTTGCCTTTACGAAGTTGGGGTCTGGTGGCCTGGACCTTCTCTGCAATCTCATTTCACCTTATTTATAATAATTAATTTTTAATTAAAACAGCTCTATCCTCTCATGCTTTAGATTTAATAAAGATAAGGAAAACATGTTAGATTAATTTATTAACTTTTTTCTTATCTCACACTTTACTCCATAAGGAATTGCCACACACACACACAACCTGAGACACATGTATTAGTCCCTTCCAGAGCCAGGCTGAAATGCCTGGCCAGATTCTTCCTGTGTTAGCTTTTTTCTCCAGGAATCTCTCCTTGGGACACTTTGGGCCCTCGGAATTCCTCTTTCTTTGCGGTGCAGAGCCCTTGTTTCTCTGTGAGAGATGGGAGGGCCCCTTGCTCAGTCCCTAACTCTTCTCTTTCTGAAGCTTTTCACTGCCCTTTCTCAACTTTTTCATTTGGCCACCAGAAAGAAGTGACAGAGTAGGAATCAGGCCCCAGAATCCCCAGAGCAGTCTCTGTTGGTCTCAGGAAGGAGGCTTTTCCAGCTACCCGAGCCCTGGGCATTGGTCCTGGAACAGGGAAGCCTCTCGCCCTCCTCCAGCCTGCAACCCCTGACCTATGAGATAACACCTGATTGCATGACCCTCCTTGGTAGTTCCGGCACCTAGCAGGATGCAAGCAGTCTTCGGGGATACTCAGTCACCCAGGGGGCCTGTAGGGCTGTCATCCTTGCAGACCATGGAGTATTTTAATTGGAAATTCAGCTTATTTCAAGATCGAATGGTTTGCATAAAAGCTGTCTGGAGTTGTTATGAAACGTTCCTACACTGTTGATTCTGATCATGCAGATGGGCTGGGTGTCAGGGGTTTATTTTTCTCCTCTCACCCCCTTGCCAAATGTTACTCTTCAGAGAGCAAAATAATTTGTCAAATATATTAAAGGGTACACTAGTGACTTTCAGCAGCCTGCAGAAATGTCTCCATTTAAGAGACGAGGTGTGAAGAGCGTAGAGCAAAACATAGGTGTGTGTGTCACCACCTCCTCACCACAGCACGGGAAGCTTGGGTCCGAGCATCCGAGGACACGATGCCCTTTCAGGCTGCTTGCTGTACCCTCAGCTCAGACCAGCCCGGCGCTTGTTCTCCTCTGCCCTGTGGGGAAGTTGAGTCAGGCATAAAGGCTGCAGATGTCCTGCATCAGTGGTGCGCGGCCCTTTCCAATGTATGATTCCTCCCCTCCGTTCCATGCTTGATGCCCTTTCATCCCTGTTGATGGATAAACGTGTGCAAATACAAAGTCAGGCTAAGCTAAATAATCTCCTGAAATAATTCCGGGATTTATCAGAGTGTTTATCTACTTAAAACAAGGTTAATAGTCATTTCATGCCTACTGCAACCAATGGAAAGGCTAATGAGAATGCTTTACATGTGTTATCTTATGTAATGTTCCACAGATTCTATCAGGTTGGTCTGCTTAGCGTTGCTGTTGTGTAAACTGGGGTTCAGGGAGGTTAAGCGAGTTAACCTGAGGGCACACAGTAAGGCGTGGGTAATTTGGAGCTTAGAGCACCGGGTCTCAATCCTTGGGTCAGCACTCTGAATGTGTAGAAATTTTCACAATAGAAGTAGGGACCCTCTCCTGGTTACAGCTGCTCCCTTAGAAAAGGGGCAATAATGCAGGAAGCCCCTGCTTCCCTTTGGCAGCCACCGGAAAGGAGAACTCCTCGGGCACCAACCTGAGGCCCGGCTGCCGTCCCTAGCTGGGGTTCTCCTCTGCACCCGGTCACCCAGTCACTGTGGCTTTGAGAGCCAAAGTGGTTCTGCCAGGCTACATCTGTGACGTGTCTTGTGCGGCTGAGAGAAGCCCATCTTCATCTTGTCACCATCGCTGACTCGGAAGGGAGGCACTGGTCCTTCCCCTTCCCTCCTAGTGGAGCAAGGCACTGGCCTGGATGCAGGAGAAGTAAGTTGTGTTCTAAAGCAGTCACACACTCACACGAAAGAGCGACGAACTAATCAGCCCTCGGCACTGTAGGGGCCCCAGAGCATCCCAGCTCCCGCAGCTGCTGACGTCCACACAACCGTGTCAATTAAGCTTGCATTAGTTTTACCGTCAGTCCCGTTTATAGATGAGGCAGGTGTCTGTCCGGAGACATGCAGCTATAAATAAGATTTGATCTTGGGTTTTCTCTCCTCAGATCCTTTAGATAGGGGAGCCAGGTAAAGTAAAAGACACTCAGCTCAATTTGAATTTCAGATAAACACCAACATTTAGAAACGAAGGTTGTATCTCATGCAGTATTTGATTGTCCACTTAAAAAAAATACTGCATGGGATATATTTATAGTAAGGAATCGCCTACTGTTGTTGTGAGATTGTCTGCTGTTAGAGTGAGTGTAAGTGGGCATCCTGTATTTTTATTTGCTAGATCTAGCCCTTACATTTGCTGTCATTTTTATTTCTGCATGTTCCATCACTCCATTGGCTGTGATAACTTTGTGTGGCTGTATAATTTCTGAGACATCTTTATCTTTACACTTACCGGGTATTAAACGCTTGCCACGCTGAAGATTTTATAACTTTCTTGCATGCCTCTAACCTCCCTAAAACTCTGGAAATAATTGATGTTCCTTTCCAGATTAGAACTCTTGGCCTTGAAAGGTGTTGGCCCAAAACTTCATAGTTAGTCAAAGTGGGTTAGAACCCAGTTCTGTGTGTGTGCTGTGAAGGGGCATTTGTTACTATGTACACTCAGAAGAATGATGTTAATAGTAAGTTGAAGGGCATAAAGTTCCTCAAGAGGAGAAATTAGGAATTAGGCTCCTTTAGAAAGACTCTTTTGCAGCACCCAGCAGAGCAGTTGGTACATGGTGGCCCCTCAGTGTAGACTTGTTTAACTAATGTGCTTTAAAAGCCAGGAGAGACAGAAAGAGAGAGACAGAGAGAGAGAGAGAGAGTATGTTAAAGTTGAGAGAGCTGAAGTCTCTGGATCATTTACACATCCATTTTGCTCTGGAAGTCTTTTAAATTTTGTCAGAATCATAAACTGTGTTTCAAAACATGAAGATAAATTGTCCCCTCCCCGCACATACATCTTAAGCGGTGACATAATTCATCTGAAAGGTTTATCGCCCGTGTGTCATTGTGCAGTCCCCTGTTCTCCTTTTCTCACCATCACACAGAGGGCCGGCGGGGACCAGGCGGGAGGGATCCCCCTGGGCTGGTGGAGCCAGTGGAATGTGGTGCCGGGCAGCCCCCACCCTCCTGTTCACACAACACTTTTATCCCATAATCACAGCCTGCGGGAGACAAAATAACAATTCATCTGGAAAATGAGATTAACTCATTTAAGTTAAGCAGTGATCACAGAAAGCAGCTTGTTGAAGTCACTGGCTGCAGGAGAGACTGCGGAGAGATGGGCTGCCACCCCACACAGAGGGCCTGGGTGACGGGCCAGCCTGCTGCTATCCCAGTCCCATGGGTGTCAGCTTGAGAGAAGGGGCCAGCACCCAAGACTTCTGGTCCACTCTGACATTGTTGGTGTCATCTGATAAAGACCCCATGTCTTCTGTTGCTCATACTATGCTCCAGACACTGGCACTGTCAAGAGCTTCCCAGGTGTACCCACTCCGGATGGCACCATTTCAGCCCACATGACAGGGAAGCAAAACCAGCTGCCTCCTCCTGTGGAATGTGCTCCCAGTCAAACCTCTTGTTCCACAGTCTGTTTTCCTTTCCTGCTGGCTACACCAGGGGGTTTGCTCATTTTATGCCACTTCCTGGGTGTCCTTGCTCTGACAGTCATAGTCTCCCCTACTGCAATGTCTCTCCAGTGCAGACCTGTTCATCTTTCCCACCTGGGATGCCAAGAGTACATTTCTCTTCCACACCTAAATGCTTCCCAGATCACCTGATGAGTGGCCTGTCCTTTTCTAAGAGGCCAAATGACATTGAAAGTCACCAAATCTCATAACAAAATGCCAGGAGCTATGCTTGTCATAGCTGTGTGTTCAACATGCAGGATGCCACTTCTAGCCTCCTCCACCCAATTTGACCCTGCTCTGAGCCTTTGCAGTATTTGCTGTGCCGCATTGTCTGTGTGTGTGTGTGTGTGGGGGGGAGCCATGCAGGCTCCTTCTCTGGGTGCGGATAAAGCTGATGGATCCTGGAATGCATTTCTCCCCTTTCTGCACATTCTTATTTTCTGCTTGTTCATCTGCTAACACCTGCACCATAAATAATAGTTTTGTCTTGAGCCTTGATTTCAGAACCTAATGACCACTCAACAGGGCTTTTGGAAAGCGAAGACCATAAGTCACCATGAGAAAATATTTAATCCAGTCTCTTACAAACCAACTGCCTAAAAAAGGCAAGACCTTCCCAGCATACTCTGTTCTTGATGGTTTGACTTTGTATAATAAAAAAAAAACAAAGAAACCATGAATCCCACCACTGTGCTTCATGTAAACTGTTAGGTTATACTGATGTAGATATATGAGGTATGATCAAAATATATAGTGAATGTTTAGATTTTAAAATGTGTTACCATCAAAGCATATTGCCATTCATCCCCTCAAAATAGTCCCCCACACTTGATACACTCTTATACCATGAGGTCCTCTTTCATGACCACAGATGTGGTCAAAAAATCCAGTGAAGACTGCTGCCAAGCACCATCCAATGAAAAGGAAGTCTCAGAAAAAATTATGAGTCCTCACCCTCCTTATTCACCAGATCTGACACCGGGTGACTTCTGGCTTGTCCTCAGAGTCAAATGATCCTGAAAGGTAAAAATTTTGAATTGATTCATGACATCAGGGCAGCCATGAAAGCACAACTACAGACAGGTGAAGTAAGCCTTCCAGAACTGCCTCAGAAATGGCAAGAATGATGAGATAAGTCTGTTCTTGATGAGGGAGATTGATGGAAATGTGTCTTTTATTTAAAAAAAAATTAAACATTCACAATATTTTTTAGTCACCCCTCAGATGTGTGTGTACCTTTGACATTTTTGTCTCACTGTTGATACAAAATACCCAGCCACCAAAGTTAAAGGTAGAAAGGTTTATTTAGCTCACTGTTTGTAGAGGTTTCAGTCAATAATCGGTGACTTCAAGGCAGGGTGCCACATGGCCAGTGGGACAACAGTTCGTGGAAGTGGAAGACAGCAAAAGCAACACATGAGGAAGTGAGACAAGCCTCTTTCTGTCCCTTAGATTGTACCCAGTCTACTGTGATAGAGTGGTGCCAATCCAGTCAATGGATGGATCCAGCAGTCACCTACCCTTAGCCCCAGCACCCTAATCCCAGGATTGCACTATGAGTCAATCACACATTGTAGGTTCTGCCACCACCAAAAAACAAAAAAATCCCTTTGAGTACAAGAGGGTTTGGGGGGATATCTAGCATAAACCATAGCAATATGTACATTAAAGTTAGCATTCTTCTGATTTGAGAAATTAAGTTTATCAGTGGCCTGTTCAGTAACAGCCTGGCTGGCTACTTCTTCACTGGATATGAGTAAGATGTATAGACCTAGCCATTACATGTGCTTTCGAGGGAATCCTTAAGACTAGGTAGGTAGCTAAAGCTATTTACACTTTCATAGAATATTTAACATTTTTGGTGAAGCCATCAACCAGCAAGATGATCAACTGTAGAGCATATAGCCACTAAAGGATAATAGTTTGGAAGAAGTGCCTAGGATCTTAGTGATTAAAGTGTGAACAGATGACAGAATGGTAAACCTTACAGTTTAAAATGTGTTTTTTTTTTGGTGCTGTCCCTACGTAACACTGTCTGAGGAGTGTATTTGAGATGAAGAGACTAAAGCAAAGCATCTTTATGAAAGGATGCTTGAATTTGCACATGCATGTTCCCTCTGGTTCCCCTGTTAGCCTTCAACTCTAGAAGTTGATCAGCCTTAAAGAGTTTGTTTGTTTTGTTTTTTGTCTTTTTTCCTTTTTTATCGGTACTGGGGATCGAACTCACGACTGCCTGCTTGCAAGGCAGGCGCTTATGCCACTGAGCTAAATCCCCAGCCCATCAGCTTTAAAGAGTGAGCTCACCAGAAGACGCTCCCCACCCGGAAGCTGGCTCCCCACTATGACATATGGAGATTGGTCTCAATTATTCTGTAAATGTATCTTACAAATTCCCTCTGTGTGTGCCATTTTGAAATTAATCCAAAATCAGAACCAAGTTCTTAGAACAGGGAAGAGCAGGTTCTCCTACAAGCTGCCCTTCCAGACATTAAATTACCCACCCTGTGAGCTGGCTGCATGAAGAAGCCTGGACATCCCTCTGTCAAGGGGGGTGGGGGCTCCGGGGTTCTGGTGTCTTGGATTACAGAGATGTGAGAAGGTACTCTGAATCCCAAGCCAAGTTTGACTCATAAACATTGTGTAGATTGGGGAAAACTTCAGAGGCGTAGCATCCAAATGCAGTGTGTGAGCTTGTTTTGATGTAGATTTCATGAACCCCCTATCAAAAATATTTTCCTTGAAGAACTGTGGAAATTTAAATATGGACTGAGAAATAATGGCAATAAGAAAGTACTGTTCATGTAAGTATGCTAATATTTAAATAAGATTTGTTTAGGGTAAAAGTTATATCCTGAAAAATCTACAAGCAAGACAGTAGAATGCCTGTGATTTCTTTTAAAATAATCTAGAAAAGAAATAGATGAATGACAGGAGAAGTAATTGAAGATTAGAAGATGTTGGTAATGATGAGCTGACTTAAAACAGGCTCATTTAAGTTTCTCCATTTCAGAGTGTGTTGGAAAGTTTCTGTACCTAAATGTTCTCTAGAGACATCAAGAAGCAGACTGCCAAGAATAGGTAGGATCAGAAACAGCCAGTGTTATACACCAGAGCTTCTAGACGGAGCATGGGGTGAGCTGGGATAGACTGACAGTTCCTGGTGACTGGACCTGCAAAGGTTTGCCCTTCGGAGGATGTAACTATTTGGCATCATTTCTGGGTGGAATTGTGTTTCCCTCCACATTCATATGTTGAAGCCTTGGAATGTCTGTTTATAGAAAGACCCTAAATCAGCGAGTAAGCCATGAGGCCATTAGGGTAGCCCCTATGGGCTCCCATTGTGGTTTGACCTGCACTGTCACCCCAAACTCTCAAGTACTCAACAAAATGGCTTTTAGATGGTGGTTGGATCATGGGGCACCATGCTCATTGGCAGATTTATCCAGCAGTAAGTTCGGTGGTTGAGTGTGGTTATTGGGGCTTGGTTGAACGAGGCAGATCCATGGGGGCATGACCTGGAAGGTTATGTCTTCTGCCCCAGGTTGTCCCATCTCTCTCTGCTTCCTGGCCACCATAATGTTAGCAGTTTTCCTCCACAGCAGGCCCTTCTGCTGTGCCATTTCCTCCGTGGAGCCTGACAGCTGTGGACTGCACCTTCTGAGACTATGAGCTGAAATAAACCTCTCCTCTGGTCAGCTGTGCACACATGTTGTGACTTGATGATGGGAAAGTCACCAATGCAGATCTCAAGAAGCAAAGGAAATTTGAACACACTGAGGGTCACGAGGGATGCGCATCCCTGGAGGAAAGACTGAGGGCAT
The DNA here is from genome assembly GCF_034190915.1 of Cavia porcellus. Taxonomy (NCBI): domain Eukaryota; kingdom Metazoa; phylum Chordata; class Mammalia; order Rodentia; family Caviidae; genus Cavia; species Cavia porcellus. The sequence continues at coordinate 113,065,603 of NW_026947487.1, forward strand.
AGGGAAAAGACAGCCAAGGCAAACGAAGGCAGGGGGCACCAGAAACAACAAGCCCCCTGACCCTTGGGCCAGAGCCTCTGGAACCTTGGGACAATAAATTTCAGTTGCTCAAGCCACCTATTTGGGGTATTTTATGTGGAACCCCAACAGATGTATTAATACAGACTGTTCCTTTGAATGTACTTACCTGGGTGGCAATGTGATTTGAAAACACACTGAGGTGATGGAACAGAAGCCTGCCTGTGGCCTTGGGTCTCCCTTCCACTCAGAGCTGGCACACTTTTCCACACTTGGCTTCTTTTCCATAATACTGGCCTTTGAGGGATGGGAAAGAAGTAGAGGAGATAATGACGTTCAGAGTCTGGCTGACCCCAAAGCCCTTCTATGGAGGCTCCTTCTGTGGAGGCTCCATCTCAAGTTCATGTGTTTAGTAAAGGTCAGCTGTGCCCTCGTGTGTTGGACAGGCCTTCTACGTGCAGTGTGATAGGGAGTCAGTGATGTGGAGGCAGAGGGTTCCAGGCAGGGGAGGCAGTAATGGAGAGCACCGGAGTTGAGAAGCAGCAGGGCAGGTTTGAGGTCCTGATGAAGGGGACGGCACCTGAGCGCAGTAAGTGTGGGGGGAGATTCAGCATGGAGGGTGAGAGGCAGGCATGGGCCTAACCCCAGGGAGCCCTGAAAACCATGGTAAGGGCTGGAGATTTCATCCTGATTGCTGCGGCATGGTTTCAAGCCAAAAGAGACTGTCATGGTGTGGTGTGATCTGATAGAATGTATGGAAGAAAATGTTGGAAAGGATGGGAGACATGACATGACATGGCGTGGATCAACACTGCTCATGCCGACTCCACAACCACCGGATAGAGACTGGAGAGTCCTGGATTTAAGGTGGGAACATCCATACCAATTCCATGGTTTAGCAATGAGGACAGGGTCCCACTGCAAGTGACAGAGAACAAAAGTAAAACTCTGTCAGTAGGCTTTGTCTTCTCTTGCCTAATGGGAATCCCACTGGGGAACTGTTGCTGACCTTAGAGTTGTGGATCACCAGCCAACCCTGTGGCACTCTCAGGTGGCTACCAAGGCACTCTCATGCCACTGGGGCTCACGGGGGGGGGGGGTAAATGCCACCCTCTAGGTCCGACTCTCAATTGACTTTGTCAGTCACACCTGAGCTTCCAGGAATGCAGGTGTTGTAGTCAGGGGTTGTACACAGAGAACAATTCAGATCAGGACATGGAGTTTATAATATTTTTATAATGGTCACCGGAAGTTAACACAGGAGAATGCAGGAAATCTATCTGCAACACCAACGACATAGATAATTTAGTCAAGAGTCTAAACCCCACGGCAATGTCCCACATGAGTCCAGATAAAAACCCAGAGCTCAGGACAACACCTCCACAAGTCCAACTGGAAGTCCAGAGCCCACAAGTAGGACTCATGCCAGTCTCTTTTACGGATTCGTGCCAGGAAGACCCAAGTGTCAGTGGTGGAAGCCAGAAAGTCTATGCCAACAGGATGAAGGATCTGTGCTAGTGGGATGAGGGTTCTCCACTGGAGCTGAGAAGTCACACTCACAACAAAGAGCGGGGCTGTCCTGAAAGGCACCACAGCTGTCCTCAGCGACACAGAGGCTCCAAGCTCCTCTGACGACAAGCACAGTTGGGTACATGCCAGCAAGCCGCGTGATGAGTTCATCCTGGAGACCAGGCAGCACATGTCTTCCCCTCTGGAGCCAGGAAGCAATGCTCCATGTGAGGACCAAAGCTTCTCTAGGAGAACCAACAGCTCAGACAGCAACTCGTAAGAGAACCCACAATGTCTCCTTCACACCTCAATCCCTCCCTCCACGTGTCTTCTTTTCTACCTATTTATCCTGGCAACTTTCCTCAGGTGGAGCATCTTCTCTCAATGCATGCTGATGTAATCCGGCTGGCGTTAAGTTGACTACCAGTTCTCAAACTATAACAGCAGGAAAAGTGGGTGGAAGCCATCCGGGTTTGGAAGGACGTTGGGAATGGCTAATAGTATCACCAACTAAAATGCCCATGCCCGCGGGTTTGAGTAAGCAATCATGGAGGTCTCATGATTCCTATCTTTACCTTTTAATATTTACTATCACTGAGAGAATGTTTATAGAAAAGGAAAAAATCAGGTAATCAAGTGAACATGCGGTCATTTGGGCCCTGATGCAGTGTGACCGGTACTCATGAAAAGGGGAAATGTGGATGCGGAGACAGATAGAAGACAATGTGAAGAGCCACAGAAGGACTGCGGTGAGGATGGAGGCAGAGGCCAGGACTGAGCTGCCATTGATTGAGCCATGGCCACCCGGAACTGAAGAGTCCAGGAAAGATCTCCCCGTGAGCCTGTGGAGGGGACGTCGTCTTGCCACTACCTCTGTTTTGGACTACCTCTGTTTCCGACTTCTGGCCTCCGCAGTTGAGAAACACCACATGTGTGCAGTCTGTAGTACTGGGTCACGCCAGCCCTAGGAACTGGCTCACCTGTGACTTCTGCTTGCCCTTCAAGGCCAGAGGGATTTCATGGAGGACTCTTCCCATGTTCCTTGTCCTGGTCCCACCCCCACGCTCTGTGTTAGGTGAGATCCACTCTTCTGGGTCCTCGTGCTGCCCTGCACATGTCTCCATGCCAGGCTCTTCCATTCTCTGTTGGCAATGTTTTGTTCTGAGAGAATCCTCATCCCTAAATACTGCTCTCTTGATGACAGCAGAACCCATGGGACCCTGTGTTAGTCAGCTTTCTGTTACTGTAACAAAATACCTGAGACCATCAGCCTGTAATAAAGTAGGCTTATTTTGGTTCACAATTTTGAAGGTTTCTATCCGGTTGGCCCTGTTGCTTTTGTGCCTTTGGCAAGCAAAAAGATCCTGTAGGAATATGTGGTAAAGAAGCTGCCCACTCATGGTGGCTAAAGCACAAAGGAGAGAGCGAAAGGGTTAGAGTCCCAGTGTTCCCTTTAGTGGCGTCTCCTCATGACCTAACTTCCTCCCTGTAGGCCCCAACTCTAAAAGGCCTTGCTGCCTCCCAAGAGTACCACAGGGTAGCATGGGTGACCAAGCCATTGGCATGTGGGCCTTTGGGGGACACTGATCCAAAGCATTGCAGACTGCTTCCCAGAGGCTTCCTGGCAGGTATGGAACAGGGAGAAAGGCATCCCTTTCCAAACTGCAGGGCTGCACTCAGAGCGCTGGGTGCAGCACACCCCACAGCATCTTGTCTGCAGCCTCAGTTTACATTCCCAGCTCTGCCAGTGTGTAGCTCTTTCCTTTGCTGGATTTCCTTTATCTGGTCTCACCAGCTTCTTGTTCAACCTCTTATTTTCAATTTCAAAAGGTGCCATCATGCCTTTTTCTCCAAGATCAGAGGCTGGCAGGTGCTTTAAGGATCTCAGCTGCAAATGGCGCTCATAACACCTGCCACAGTGTTTATGAAGTTGACAGATGGTAACATTTGCTGTGAAACCTGTAGAGGAATGAGCATTATGTGGCAATCACAGGTATCATGACCACAGTGACCCAGCTACGAACGAAAGCTCTGTTAGAGTCTTTGCCATAATCTTGCCTGAACCCCAGGCCGTGTGCATGGCCCCAGATTAGACCATTGGTAAATAAGGGTGGGTGTGTGGTGTGTGTTTCAGTTCAGTTGCATTTAAATCAGTTCAGTAGACTTTGCAAAATTGAAACATCATGCCAACAGAGAGATTTAGGACTTAGTAGGCTATTGTAGCAAACAGCATAATCATAGCAAATATAAAAGCTGAGCTAATATAATTAAATGACATAGCATAATCTTACCAATATTACACTGTGTATTTATTTACTTACAGAGCAGGAGCTCCTTGCTGACTTGCTCGATGCTTCATCTCTAGGACCTTTTGAGCTGTGCGTGGCTCTTGGTAAATGGTCAACAAATGTGTATTAAGTTTTTGAGTTGATAAGAGCTCAGTGGTCATAGGCACTGCTGTGGATGGTGGACAGGGAAATTTTCTTGGAGCAAGAAATAACTGAGTAAGATTCTGATGGCCAAGTCGAAGTTTCCCCAGACATACTGACAAAGTGTAATGGAGGGAAAGAGGGATTTTCCAGAAAGAGGCACTGAAGAACAAGACTTGTTTGGATACTGCAAGGAGGAATTCTTTCTGGTCAGACTGGTGGATTTAGTGGAGGATTAGCGTGGACAGTATTCTTCCTCCCCATCTATCACATTTCCCTCTTTGGTGATAGGTTGTTGCATGCTGCTTTGAAAGCTCTGCAGAACGTAGGGGAAAGAACACCAAGTGTCTCGTAAATAGACTCTCTATGCAGTTACATTAATGGCGTCTAAATGATAAATGTTAATAAAAAGCATTTTTGTTTGGGAAAGCATGATGATATTAGCCCAGCAGACTGCAAATGTTATTTGCGTTGTGGAAAAGGATTTTAGATAAGGAATTTTGGTGGTTGTCTTTTTGCCTCCACAGTTATTTATAGAGAAAGTACGGACCATTGCTTGTTTATGGTATCTCTCTTTTATGGATGCCCAAGTTATTATTTTTTATTGGTTTGAGTACTTATTTTGCACATTTGTAGACAATTATGTAGTTACACAGCTGTCATACCAGAGGGACCGTATACATTTCCATGTGAGAAGAAAACTCTACCAGGGACTCTCACTAGATACATCATAAAGGAATTATTGTGGTTCAAAAAAAAAAAAAAAAAAAACGCTCAAAAATTACCACTGGCTTTTTACAGTGTTGGGAGCTAAATGAATTTAATGCTTTCTTTGCTTAACTTGAGAGTTGGAGTCAAACTTTGTCACTAGATCTGAAGTTACCGCCTGATTTCCACATTTAAATGGAAGACATAAAATAAATCGCCCAGTGAGGAAAGCATTCTTTTAATAAACTAGTGTGTCGATCCATTTTGTGTCTCTCTTCATCTCCTGATGGGAAATCTATCTATATATCATGGAAGTATTCATTAAGGTAACAAATATTTATCTTCCCCTCATATATGCCGGAATTATTCTGCTGCTTCATGTAGGAAAGACATGAACAAAGACACTGTTATGACTAAAGAGACAGAATAGAAGAGTGGATTGGGGTGGGTGGAAAGGATTCTTCTGCTGGTAAAAAAGCATTGGCGCTTTTCCAGAGTAACCTTGATTAATTCATTAAAAGTATCTGTAAGGATCCAGGCACTATGTTCCCATGGTTTGTGAATACTTGCACAGGAAGACTTCCTTGGTGGCAGAGAGGAAGGGTACTGATGGAGATTATGGGGCCATGACACGTACTTTGTCTCTAATCCATGGCCATCTTGGCTGTGGACTCTATGTTGTAATCACTTGCTTCTCAAAGCCTGGTTTCTAGCCTGTGACTTGTGTTCACAAAGGCGGTAATACACATAGTGTGCTGTGCACAGTGCCTGGCACCTGAACATGGACATGATGTGAATTGTGGTGACTGCTTGGTTACATCAGGGGAAGAACAAAATTAGAAGATCCCAAGTCGGCCTTGAAGGAATGCAGCTTTGAGCGAGACAGTCATATGTGCCCCCCAAAATCTGTAGATGTTAAAAAACGTCCAAGGAAAAGTGTTAAGATGTTATGCCAGTGTGTGACAGCCGTGTGTATTTTTGATTAAGGAAGAAGGGATTTTAAATGTGAGGCTAAAAGGAAAATCAGTGAATTCCCCAGACACTGAAAGGACATTTTGAAATAAGCATCTTTATTCAAATAAGTTCCTTTGTCCTATCTCACATTGGTTTATAATACATTCACATGTGCTTTCCTCCTCTGAGGTGTATTAATAACATTTATAATTTACCAAGTGGAGAATACCACTTAGCTTAAACAGCAGCAAGTTAAGAATGAATTTGTAGCCAGGAGCATTATCTGTTTCTCCTAGTGCAACACCCACCAATCAAAAATAAGACAAACACAAGAGAGAAAACCCCCAGCATTTATTTGTAATACTTTTTTGCAAAATATTGTTTCACTTTGCTGTTTTATTCATTTTAAGCACGTTTTCACCAAAGTGTATACTGTAAGCTAGTCTCAATTCAATTTAAAGTGAAAGGTTTTTTGAGTTTAGATAATTTACATATAAAAGCGTTACTGTACATTTTATAAAATGACTGTGTTTTGAAAACAACGATTTCAATTTAATCCTATTGTTATTCTGCAAGTTAAAATGCCTCCCTCTTGCTTCTTGGTCTTACAAACAATATTCCTGCTTTTTCTAATTTTAAATTGTTAGTGTTTGAAAATGGATATGTGTCTGTTGGACGCAAGCAGTATGAGTTAAGGCCCACTGTGATTTGTCTGATAGACTTGAAGATTATGTGTGTGTGTGTGAGACACAGAGAATATTAATAATAATCTGAACAGACAGGTGTAGAGCTTTTCCTGAATTATTTTCTTTCTTCTCCCAAGAAATTTTGTTTGCCAGTGGCTGTATCTGTTACAACAAAACAAAAATTCATACCTCATTTTGTTTTAAAATGTGCCATGTACTTCACTGATTGCTTGCTTGCTTTTCTTTCTTTCTTTCTTTCTTTCTTTCTTTCTTTCTTTCTTTCTTTCTTTCGTTTGTCACTGTTGTTCTGAAAAAGTCCTTAGGAACCCAACATTCCGTCTCAAGCTCTTGCATCCTAAAGTGTGTTTGAGAAATGCAGCCAGATGTTCAGGATTTCTCACCACTGTATTTGTCCTAGGAAGTCTGCCAATGTTTCAGATTCTTGACCCTTGAATTGAATGTGAGCCTCTGACTCTATAAAGAAAACACCCGCGTTTTATGATGCTGCAAGCTTGGGTTTCACTATAAATTTTCCCTGGTCTCTGTTTGTTTGTCTCTTCCAGAGTTCAGGGCTGTTTCTCAACTCTGTTAGACACATAACGTCCAAGTGGCTTCCTCCATGAGCTCACTTGGTAATTTCTTGGGGAGAGAATACACATCTTTTGAAACAGGAGATAAAGCTACATTCACATTACTTTGTCCCTAACTGAAAGCTAAGTACATCCTCCTCCTGGAGCAAAACCCCAGGCTCTTTCCCTGTGCAGGTGTCAGGGCCCTGCTGGGACAGTGCCCAGGGGCCTCCCTTTGAGAATCTGTGTTTATTGTTGCCCCTCCTGTACCTTATTAGCCGGCAGGAGAGCTGTCATTGGTGATCGAATGGCTGTTTACAAGGGCTGAGAAAAAATATGGAGTGTGTTTAATTCTTTTTAATTATCGAAAAAGACATTGCCATTAATTCCCCTCAAAATATTCTCCCTTGCTTAGGACACTCTTGTACCACCTTCCTTGTCACTTTCTGAGGCAGTTCTGGGAGTCCTCTTTTGTGAATGTCTCTGCCAGGTGTGATCAGAAATACAGTGAATGCTGCTGCCCAGTGCCATCTGGTGGAAAGGCAGGCTCAGAAACTATTAGGGTGTGTCCTTACCTACTTGACTCCTGGGCGGTACACTGTGACTGCGGCTGTGCCCCAGTGTAACAGGAGACCATGAAAGGTAAATGTGTGGAATGGACTCAGGCCATCAAGGCAGCCGTGGCAGCACCACTAAGGATGCTCAGATTTATATAAATCTCCTCATGCAGACTCTGTGAGGTCGTGATTGGTGTCCCACAATTGGCAGCGTTGTAAGTATATTATAGACCATTAGCTTTCTACATTATCCTTAATTGATATGTTCCATGGCTATCTAAGAAAAAAAGTCCTTTTTCATAATGAAAACAGTGAGTACTTTCTTTATAATGCTACATGCTCCCTTCCTCTTTCAGGGTTTAGAAATATCACAATGCCATTTATGTTTACTTGTGAATTCCTGTGTAGTGACAGCAATTATCATCATCATTATTATTTTTATTATTATTTAAAGAGGTTTAAGCCAGAAAAAAATCACAAGTACTTTTTCAAAAATCATAAGTTTGGGGGAGTCAGAGCCACTCAGTTTAGAAACGATCCTTATTAAAAAAACAAAGAGCATGTGTCACCTGACTCTGCCATTTACTGGGTGCATGACCACAAGAAGAGCCTCTCTGGGGCTTCTCTGAAATGTCGAGTGGCCCATAGAGTTGTCATGTAGTTCCTCAGGGAACTGGGTGAGAGAAATGCCCTTAGCTCACACCGCAGGCCTCCAAAGGGACCCCCTCTCCTTTCCCATGTTCTGTCCAAATGAGAGGTGCGTGGAACAAGAAGGCACACGCGGAGACCCTTCATCAGTGGTCCTCAGTTACGTCCCTACAGTCCCCAGAAACCCAGCCCTATCTATCATTTGCAACTTGTGCCCATTATGGAGCTATTTATGTGAAACTATTAAACAAATTAGGATCCAAATGTTTTCCCCTCCCAGGAAGCATTTTGAGAACTGAAAGCAGGTCAGTATGGTATCTTCCTTCACACACCTCGACATTGATCACATCTGTGCACCTCTGGTCCCGGAGGAGGTTGAGGAGGGTCCCAGCTCATGGCCTGCTTCCTGTCTATTCAAGAGAAGACACTGGTGTGTGTGGCAAGCAGTGTCCCTGACTCTGGGTATCAGTCCTACACCTGGCACTTAACTACTTGCCAGATGTGACTATGAACAGATTTACCCAGGTGCTGGGTCTGTTTCCTCACCTGTAACATGGAAGTGTCAGGGGACTAGATGATAAGAGAAAATTTCCAAACAGTGAAAGATGTGATGCAAAGAGACAGTGGCCCAACCCTGCGCATTGTTCCTGCCACCTGGGAAGCATCGTGGGGGAGGGGGGGCAGCCACAGGGACTGTCTTTGTTGTATTTTTTTTCACAGGGTGAGGCAGGAGTACACCATCTTTGCAGGAGCTGAATTGCTATTTTTGGTGACTCAGAGGGCCTGACAGCTGGTGAACATGACACTAGTACTAACAGGAGTAATCGAGGGAACAGAAGTTAAAGGAGCTGCAAGAGAGAGTGGGATGGACAGAAAAGGGTTAGAAAATGATGCAAGGAAGCCATGGATTTTGTGAACCTGAATTACAGTAGACTACATCTCCAACAACCAGGAGTAAACAAGGACAGAGGCCAAAGGAGCCCAGCAGGTTGGAGCACTTCTCATCCCCTCTGCTGGGAGCAGAAGTGGCAAGGAGGGCATTTCCCTGATTTCTGAGCCTTCTTAGCAGCTTCAGAACCTTTGCTTTCTTCTTGAGTCTTAAATTCACTCTGCAGTAACATAATGAGATGATGGGAGACGCTCTGCAAAATCCCAGCACTGTCAGTACAGATTCTCATCTGTGGAATGCGTCCCTACTTAGGCAGGAGACCAAGGGCCCCGGCGGGATTCCTGGCCACTCCAAAGTGGACCTCAGTCAGGACATTTCTCTCCTTCCAGCTTCAGCTTTTTCTTCTCTTCTTGCTTCTTTCTCATTCCGCATCCCTCTTTCTGCCTCACCATCGTGACCTTGGCAGCAGGCCCCAAGCTAAACTGGCCCTTGGAGGTCTCACTAAGTCAGCCTGCTGGTGGCTCCTTCTCACTCTGCCAAGATCAAACAATGTTCTTATATCATTCAACAAAGCTACTGATGTAACAGATAACCCCAAATTTTCAGTGATTGCACATTTAATCCTTAATCCAATCTGGATTTCTTTACAGCTCTATGCGTGATCTTGCATGGGTGATTCTTGGACTCAGACTTTATCTAGCTTGTTGTTTTGCCATTCATCATCTAGCGCCACCATGCCACCCTCTGTCCAGACCAGGCAAAAGAGGGCGAGCACATGTGGAACCATGGGGGAATGTTCTTCGCCCTCATTCCCTGGGCATGAATTCGGTCCATTCATGAAGCACAGGAAAATGGTTTCAGGTGCTGGTTCCTGCAGCTTCTCCAGGTCTGAATCTCACCCCTTCACCTATATCTGTAATTAAATCTTCAGCAAGTGCCATTCACTATCAAGGTCTCTTCCTAGTGCTCTGGTTGCCAGCAATGAACAAGGTCTCAGTTGATAAAAAATAGTCTCTAGATCATAATATCTCTCTGATTAACCAGTAACTTAGACCTTCCCCTGTCTTCTATGAAAATGAGTCTTCATTGTCATAATGTTTAACACCTCCTAAGAATGACCATTCATTTCTTTCTTGGTTAGTACTTGCCCTTCTTCTAGAAGTGAAGGCAGACAGTTTTGGTTCATTGTACCAATTGGACATCTCATGATGCATTTTAGAGTTCTCTGCCTCTGTTTACCTGGTAGAGTGGGTGACCCTGGGGAAGCCAACTCCACTCATGTGACATCCTTTCCTGGAAAGACAAAAGTCCCCAGAGCTGGGAAAGTATTTCCATGCAGTTTCTTCTCAATTTACATCAAAATCGTCTTGTCCCCCTTGGGATTCAAAATCACACTCTGTACACTCTGAGTAAATATTGTGCATCCATTTCCTGCACTGGTAAGAAGACATTTTCCTGGGAAGCATTGAAAATGGTTTGCTGAGGTTTTATCTGTGAGCAGAGTTTTCTGGCCTTACATCTTCCGCAGTTCTTTCCTGTCAGAGACCTTCAAGGGCAGCAGTGTCATTTTATTTGTTTTGCCTTGCATCTCTGGAGGCCCCAGCACCAGGTAGGGGTTTTCCAGGTGCTTGTCCATCAATACAGAGATCAGGGAGACAAGAGAAAGGAAGGAAATGAACCCTAAACTTTGGGTTCCAAACCCTGGCTCCTTAAGGCTGCCTCTCTCCCTTCAAATCTGAGAACTCTCTTGGTTCTAATAAATTCTTCTTTTAGCTGAAGTTAAATCCATCTTGATAACAATGAAGAGTCCTGGCAGTGCCAGATGATTGGACTGAGACTGGACTCCATGGGTGGAGCAGTCAGCTCTACCATGCTCCCCCTAGTGGCCCAACGAGGAGCTTGTGTCCTAAGTGCGCCCAGCCTTGGCTCTATCTGACTTCTCAGCTGTCCACTTTTACCCTCCTCTGTATTTTCCTGGACCCTGAAGAACTTTTGATTATGAGGGTCATATCTTTCAATATTTATCATATAAGGAGTTAAAGTGGGAAAATTTTAAATTACTTAGTTCTTAACTCATTTAGAGCTAAACCTTTGTGTGTTAACATGAGTAACCATCTTATGAAAAAAAAAAGTAATTTCATACAAATTGCATTAAGAGTGGTGCTGTGTCAGATCTCTGCACATGTCCTTAAGGCCCAGTTCCTAGGACACAGCCAACTCCACCTCTGTGTGCATTCTTTCTCTGCAGTATCACATATCGTGCGGCTGCTGGAAATCTCCACCGTCTAGTTGTAGAAGAATAAAGTAAGAACATCACATAGCACCTTGGCGTTATTATGAAAAGAGCTTGAACCTGAAGGCTCCTCTGGAAGGATCTTGGAGAACTGGCTGCGGGCTCCCCACGCACTCTGAGGGCTGCAGGGCTCCATGACCCGAGCTTTTCCAGCATTTGCATTCTATGATTCTGAGAAGGAAAATCACCTTCCTCTTAAGGTCAGCTCCTTCCAGACTCACCTGCTAATATGCTGTGGGGCTTTCAGAACGCCACTTATACCCTCCTGTTTCCTAGTTCCCTCCTCGTAGCACAGGGGTGACAAGAATAATAGAAACTGCGTGAGAATCATTTCATTTAGTCTTGCCGACAGGGCACAGTAAGAACCATGATGATCTGAGCTCCATAAACAAGGAAACATGGCTTCGGGATGGTACAGAGGTTGAACGGGGCCCCTCGAAAATAGATGTGCATATAAACTCCCCTAGAGCCTTTGGAGGAAGTGGAGCCCTGCCCGCAGAGTGAACTTTTGGCTTCTTTACTATGAAGAATCAAATTCTGCTGTTTGGAGCACCCAATTTGTGGTATTTGGCTGCAACAACCACAGGACGCTAATCAGAGGGTAAAAGATTTTACTCGAGGTCTCGTGGCCACTAAGGGTACGAGACAGGGTTTGCATCCCCAGTTCTGATTCGTGAGCATGCAATGCAATGCAGTGCTTCTTCCTGGACAGGAAACCACCTTGGTCCCAACCTGCAGGCCTTCATTTAGATTTAAATAAGTTTAAATAAAGCTACGGGGCTGAGGAGACCCAGTGCAGTAGCAGCCAGAGAGCTCCTCAGCAGCCCTGGTTTCCTCCGTCCCACTCTCTCTGTGAACACAACCTCTCCTGTTTACCAGCCACCAAGCCGCTCAGTCTGCCGCTGCCCATTGTCCAGTGTAATAAGGGCCCAGTAACTCTGATAGGTCCACCTCTGAGCAAGCTGCGCTTTTTACTTCTTATAATAAATGTTTGAAGAATTCCTAGCATTCTTGTTAATAAAACTACAAGGAAAAGAGTATAAAAGTTTGTTTTGTTCTTCTGCAACTGCTTATGTATTGTCTAACTAAACATTTAGGAAAAGTATGTGCTTTTATTACTAAAAAGTATATAAAAATATGGGGCTGGGGATTTAGCTCAGCGGCATAAGCGCCTGCTGTAATGAGTTCGATCCCTGGTACCGGTAAAAATACAAAAAAAAAAAAAAAAGAAAGAAAGAAAGAAAGTATATAAAAATAAAATAGATTTGTTCCCTTCGGTCTCCTCTCCCTTTCCCTCCTCTTTCTTTTTAGCATTTTCTTGTAATCCATACGTTGTCTTGCAAGACACAACAACTCCTTAACTAAGACATTCCATAGGACTCATTCAGGTCCAGGAGAAATGAATCTCTTAGAAAAAAATGACCACTGTCTCCTTTGGCTTCTCCCATGGCTTGTCTATAGTCTATGCTGATAGGAAACCTCAGAAACTCAGAACTCTGGGAAACTCAGTAGCTACAGGCAATGTAGAAACTGGGCAGAAATTACAAATTTTGTATCACTAGATTGTTTTTCCTTCCGGAATAACAAATAACAAAATAACATCATTAATAAAGCAGCAGGGCTTGCAGTATGAAATCCACTGCAAAGCAGTTGGTGGTGATGTCACTGTAGCATCCAACACATATTTGCTGTTAATTCAAGAAGATGTTGAGATTGTTTGCTATCATGTTTGGGAAATTGCTTGTTTCTGCTTCTGTAAGTAACCAGCCTGAGTAGCCTACAAAAACCCCAGGAATTTAAGACTGCTTAGACCTTGGCTAATATTTTGTCAACTATTGTTAATTAGACTTAGGGCCTGGTGCTTCATGCAGTGGTGTGGTACACCCAGGTTAGAGTTCAGAGTTCTGGTTAGAGCCGGGAGCAAGGGGCAGGCTGCTCACACTGAGTTGCTGATTGGTCTACTGTTGGGGTACTGGCCCCGTAATTTCTAAACCCTCTTATAGATTATGTGATTTCAAAGATGTACACCAATACTAAAGTCCTAAGAACTCTTTCCTGCATTGAAAAGAAATATACAAAACGAAAGTATTAAATTTTGGGTATGTTCTGAGGGTTGCCTGTGACTTTAAATTAAAATGTTACGTATTAAAGACATTACAAAGAGACTTTTTTTTTTAAATGAGTACAAGGATTCTAAGAAAACTGAGAAGAGGATACATTTTCCCTCCACGTGAGTCTTGGGAGGAATATACCTTAAGCTGTACTGTAAGATGTGGTGAATTTATTTGTAATATATTCGTACATAGTTTGCCAGCAATACCTTTCCTCTGATGTTCCTAATGCAAATTTCCTAAATATTTGTTGCACTAATGAACCTATTTACTTTTTGTGTCCTTAATTTTAAGGACTATTGGTTGACATTTCTGCTGGATGAGATGTGCCCTTTTTGGGACATGAGTCAGGTCCTTGACCACATGGAGCTTGAAGGCAGAGTGGGTTTTTATGTAAGGAAGACTGTGATGGTCAGTGTTAGATGTCAATCTGCTTGGGTCACAGGCTACCCAGGTGTTTGTTGCAGAGGACATTACCGTTTAAATTGATAACCTGAATAAGCAGATTGCCCTTTCTGATGGGGACGGCTGTTATCTGACAAGCCAAAAGCCTGAATGGAGCAGAAAGGCTGCTGTCTCCCGCCTGAATGCCTCAAGCAGCCTCAAGGTTTTCCATCCTCACAGGTACCCTGAGCGTCAGCTCTTCCTGGGTGTCGAGCTTGCTGGCTGTTGGACTGGAACATCTACTGTTTTGAACAGGAAGTACGTATCAGCTCTCCTGGGTTGCCAGCTCGACTACAGTAGAACTTGAAATTCCTACTTATAGCACCATAAACGGAGGAAAATCCTCAATATCTGCTATAGGCAAAATGGAGCTCAAGATAACCAATATGTATAATGATACATATGATAAGTATTATATATATTCTGTTTGTGTATAAATTTATGTCTGTTTTATATAGAGAGTTAAACACTGAACAATATTTTGGTCAATCATGGAACACATATTCATGGTGGGTCCATTAGATTAAATGGTCTGGTATCATTATAGCTGTCTTACTGTGCATTTGGAACGGACAGGTGAGGGAATAGAGTGATACAAGGACAAGCCGCCTACGATGCATTTAAAGCTTATAGGCTTACAAATGTGCTCTACACTCTTTCCACAACAACAGAATCAGCTGACGACTCATTACCTGAATGTAACCTCCTGGTATGGATGTATGACTTTGACATCTGTGTTTGTAGTGATGTTATGCAGAGGCCATAGCCTGTTTTGATGTACTGTGACACCAAGGCTCATGCACATACCACCTCTGAGCATTGGGCTTTATTCTGTCAGGCAGCTGTTAGAGTGCCTGTGCATTCACAAGCCCTGTTTATTTCTGCAAGCCTAGGCCCGTCCTGCTGATGGAGAGCATAGACAGCGGTCTTGTGGAATCATCCTGTTTTCCTGGGCCACCATAATACCTGTGTGACTCTGTCTTGGTGACTTTTCTCTTGTTGCTGAGACAAAATAGCCAACACCAAAAATTAAGAAAAGAAAGGTTTATTTTGCTCACTGTTTGTGGAGGTTTCAATCCATAATCAGCTGGCTACAAGAGAAGATGGCATGGCACAGGGACAACATTTCAAGGCCACAGCCAGCAAAAGCAGCAGGAGTAAAAGCTGGAGAACAAGCAAGCCTCTTTTCCTCCCTTATACAGTATGCAGACCACCCTGTCCTCCACGCAGCTGTCCTGTCCCCCACTGCAGCTGTAGCACTCGCAAAATCTCTATGCCCTCCTCTTGCATAGGATGAGGATGTTTACAAAGTAAGGATCCTGGCTCCCTGCTGAGTGCCTTAGTAGAACTTCTAAACTTCTCAGGTTGACACAGTGTATCAGCTGTAACAAACTGTTCATGCTAATATGTCTACTTCATTGTAATGCCTAGCAAATTAGTAAAACACACTCTGTGTGTACCTGATGGGTCATGGAGCCCTGGTCTCACCCCTTCCTCTCTGCACTGCTGTCTTGCCCTGAGACCCATCTGCCATGAATGTAGCAGCTTTGCTGTAGTACACCCTTCTGCCGTGTTACTTCGGGGAACAGGAAATGAATCTCTTGAAACTCTTAAGTTAGATTAAACCTCTCCTCTGTAAGTTGTAGATGTTGGATTTTGTTTCTCAGCAAGGAGGCATCTGACTAACACATCCTGCCCTGAGTTCTAATTACCCCTGAACACCTCTGGCATCTCACAGCCTTGCACTCTGCAGGGGCTCACACTCAAAATCTGTGGATACACAAGGGTTTCCAGTTTCTGTGGGTCTCTGGCACATTCCTCTCTGCCTAGTGATACAAAGCATCAAATGGATGCCAGAGCGGAGACCAGCTTGCAGAGCGATGAGTAGGGACTTTACATTTTCTGGGCTCTGTGTAAAGAGAGAAACGGTAATAAAACCTAGGTATCATAGATAGTGTCCCCATCCTTTGTGACATCCATTTTTCTTCCTCACCTGCACTGATCTGGCAGGAATTTATGCACTGTGTTTACCTATAAGCTCTGAAGTATATCCTGGGTGGCTTGTCCCTCAGTCCCTCTGTCCCCTCACCTGTCCTTTCCAAGGCCATGTGCTCCCAGCTAGTCACCTCCCTTTATCGGTATTTATAGTTTTAATCCACATCCTCCATCCCAAGACAAAGACACCAATGTGACTGTGTGGTTTCCAACTAACAGGGCTCTGCTGTCAGAGCTTGGCCAGCTTGTGTGGCCTTGAGCAAGTCAGGGTGGCCTTCTAAGTGGCAGCTGCCAACAGCCAGGAAGTTAGAGGTTCTGATTCTGTCTTCCTGAAAAACAGTTCTATTAGGCAAAAGTGACATTTCTAAGCCCTCGTGTGCGTCTCACTCATAAAAGTTCGGCAGGTTGTCACTGAGAAGAGACTGTAGTCATTTCCACACTCCAGGAGCTGCTGGCTCTGAATAGATAATTCCCCTTCCTAGTATTATATATGAGGCTGCTCTTACCACTGGGTGAGGTAGAGTGATCGTTCTGATTGCTTTCTCATTATTATAATAATTAGACATAAAATCAGTATTTATGTATAACTTGCAATGTGAAGATGTGCTCTCTGTATGACTCTGGCCTTTACAAATGGAAATGTGGATTCCAGTGACCAATGAAATGTCATGATGTAAAGAGGATTTTGAAATAATGAGACTTGCACTGCTTCGAGATTGTTGGTATATTACAATACAAATCTGTCTGTATTTTTCTCACTTTCACTAGACTTGTTTGTCTAGTCCCTGAACAATCCTTTACCTTTTGGGATTATGCTTGGTGGGTTTCTTCTCTTTTCTTTTTTTTTTTTTATCTTTTTTGAGACAGGGTCTCGCTATGCAGTTCAGGCTGGCCTTGAGCTCACTTTGTAGCCCAGGCTGGTCTCGGAACTCGCAATGATCCTCCTGCCTCAGCCTCCTGAGTGCTTGGATTACAGGTGTGCACCACCATGCTCCGCCAGGCTTGGGGTTTGCTTAAAGCACCCTCATTGCCTCCATTGCAGTTGGGTCTCCCAGCTGAGCTGGGTGGGAAGGAAGGCAGCTGAGCCTCTGCCGATTTCACCTGTGTGAATGTAGACAGGGCCATGGCTGGTTCCACAAGGACTGCAAATCCTGTCTGAGCAGGAACACTGCCCCCGCCCTGAGGACCCGGAAAAAAGGTGTCCCCAAAATCATGCTTTTGTGCCCTGTAGACAATATTCTTTCTTTGCTTTCGTTTCCGTGGTCTCCTAAATACCACCCCACTGCTTCCGGTTCACTCCTGTCTCTGGGGAGACAGGATGCTGGGACAAACTTCAACAACTAGAACCTATGGTTTCTGGGTTGGCCACACTTCCTCTGTCCCCTGAGGAAAGTATGTGGTTTGCCACTGTGCTACATGCTGAAAAACCACAGGATGCTTTCAGCAGGCCAAGAGTAATCTCTATATCCTGGGTGACCTTCCGGTACACCGTAACCTCCCCCAAACCGGGGCTATGACTTTGCCCCTGAATTCTTAATTATCTTGTATAAAAGGTATTTGCTGAGTGAGTGCTTGATCATGGTAGTTCAAAGAAGGATACTGATTTAACTCAGTTAGAATGAGATGATAATAGACAGGGTTCTGGTACCCATACCTTGTCTTAAACACTTACCTGTGATGGGCACAGATTCACACTTACCAACAATTATTGGTGTGCTCAATGTATATAGTCAGCTTGCTTTCAGAAGTCACTGGCTCCTGTCCTGGGAAAGGGTTACAGAATGAGGATGGATGGCAATGGACGTAGCCAGCAGAGGGCTGGACTTGTTCTGAAGAGATCCTTATTACAGAGGAAGGAACAGGAAATGTATTTTTGAATAATTGAGGGCAGGCTAAACAGGAGAACGGTGCATTTGTGCACACACATGAGTATGTGCACACATGCATGCATTTGCGTGCGCGTGCGCACACACACACACACAGTCCTCTGTAAACCTATGCTGTCCTGGGCATCTCAACAGTGCCTCAGGAGGTGAACCTTGAGGTGTGCTCCACAGTGCCCTGCCTTCTTCCACTGCCCAGGACCCCTTTCCCTCTGCCCCTTCCAGTCTCTGCGCTGTTCCCCGAGGTGGCCACTGGCTGCTAAACTGAAACACCTTCTCCTCTGCAGAGGACTCTGCTTTTCAGAAACAAACCTGACACCATCAGGCTGAAGTGAAGCGGCAGCATCCAGGAAGAGCTGGGGGCTCCAGGCAGGCAGGCTCTGGGCACCAGCGCCACTCAGGAAGTTGGTTCCACCTCGGTGTTTCCACTTGAAATTCCCCATCTCCGGGCCTCCTGGAGGTTCAGTCTAGCAGCTCCATCCCCAGCAGAGCAAACACCCATGTGACCTGTGAAGGCAGCACTGTTAATAGGGATTGGCAGCTCTGGAGCATGGACCTGCACCCTGCAGGCTGCAGAAAGGAAGGAGGTGGCTCCCAAACCTGCCCTGGTGCCTCTGATTAGAAGGGCGCTGACCTGTTGAAGGGCTGGGACCAGAGTTTCTGGTGAAGAGGCAGACTCCACAGAGTGCAGTGTGGGGCGCATGCCCCTCCTCCCAGGCATGGGGGTGCCCTTTAATTCCTCTTAGTGCTGGAAGGGGACTTGGTAGAATTGATTTGGCAAAAAGGTTAATGCATCGTTATGGCTGCAGTCGGCCGATTGAACTGCTAGTGATTGAGGCAGGGGAAGCATTTAATTTGACACACGGAGTGCGGGTCCACCGGAGCTGCTATCTTGTTTGCAGCAATTTGCGTGTGTGTGTGTGTGTGTGTGTGTGTGTGTGTGTGTGCACATGCTTCTGGGTCCCTCAGATTTACTCCTGCTTTTCATCCTTGCTGCTGCCCTGTTATGAAAGGAGTTGTTATTATTATTCTTTATTTAGTTGTGAGCCCCCACTGCTAACTTCTATAGAAAGTACAAGAGTTTATTTTTCTACTATGTCATGTTATTTGTAAAGCTGTGCAAATACAAGTCCTGTCTTTTATATATAGGCCAGGGGCCTCCTAAATACAACACATCTTTGGCAACCTCCCAACGCACCCACCAGTTGTATTTATAAATAAAGGTTTATTGAAACACACTCAGGCTCATGTTTAGGAATTGCTAACAAGAGCAGAGTTGTTGCTACAGAGATGTCTATCCGTCCTGCAAAGCCTTGAGCAGTGATGGCTAACATTTTAGAGCTTTAACTGATGCAAACAACCCACCATGTCACATAGGGCACAGGTTTGCCACCCCTGGTCTAGGTTATTAACTATGGTCCTGCAACAGAAAGTATTTGTGGACACCCTAGAGGGTTGCCCAATTAAGCAAATAAAAATACAAGGTGCCCATGTAGTTTTGAATTTCAGTAAACAATGAATTTGGTAGAGGGGGATTGGATATTGAACTCAGGATCTCATGCTTACCAGGAAGGCGCAATCTCACTGAGCTAAATCTCTGGCCCCAGCAATGAAATTTTTAAAAGCACAAGTATATCCTACATTTAACTGTGAGATTTTATTTTTTAATTTTTTAAATCTGGTAATCCTGTGTCTCTTGCCCTAAGATATATTTCTCTTTCATCTCAACCTACTTAAGTCTGAATTTCTTTGAATGTTTTATCATATTACATGCAGTCACATATATATCATTTATAGATAAATAAATGCTGGACAAGACTATTGAAAATAACAAGAGAAAGCATAATAACCACGGTAGATCACCTAATATTGTGGTCTTATGTGTCTTTTTTACTGCATGTTTTTCTAGGAATTTGTTTTGCTGTCTTGTTGTGATTTGTTTTCCCCTATAATACAGAGAGGATAGATATACATGTAGAAATTCACACATGAAAGATTTTTTTAAAAAACTATTTATGGGAACAGATTATATAATGTAATATTTAATGAACAGATATTCTGAAGAAGAGACACTAAGAAACCCAATTCTAATTTTGTAGCATTATGATATAAAATCTAGCAATACTATTATTCACTGATCAGAGTGATATTAGTCTAGTCTCTTAAGTTCAATTTCAGCATATATAAAGATAAGGACAGCTACTATGAAGAGAATGAGAAATGTGATGGTAGTTATTATTGTCTTCCCCAATGTCAGATCTTGAAGACCTAAAAAGCCTTCATCATCCTGTAATGATTTGATTAGTTCTATAATATGCAATATGTATTTAATGTGTGTGAAGATGGGGACAACTATTTGGAAGAAACTAGAGACAATTAGATAGACAGTGAAGATCTCCAGTGGACTTGCTTTGAAATCTGTATTTCTTTAAATTGTTTTTTTTTTAAACTGTTTTGATATGTTTAATCTTATCCTCTTTAAGATATAAAACACGTATGTAGGACTGATAACCATATTACTAAGTTTTTGTTAGATCATTGAGCAGAACTGTTGGCAGTGTCACTATTTGAATATCATTTTACATACTTTAATTTTGTAACCTGAACAGCTATTTCTAAGATGACAATATGTAACTTATCAACTGGCGATTTCTTACCATTTATTTTTCTGTAATTCTGTATTATTTCTACTCTTTTTATCTCCATGTATTTTTTTTTGTTTCTTTCTCTTTAAATAAATAAAAAAAATAAATGCACAAGTGTTGGAGTTTTAAGGGTTGGATACATGTCTCTGATGCCCATGTGCTATAGGCACGACGCTGTTATAGAAGGTGATGGGAGGGGGCTGGGGATTTAGCTCAGGGGCATAAGCTCCTGCCTTATAAGCAGGCAGTCGTGAGTTCGATCCCTGGTACCGATAAAAAAAGGAAAAAGACAAAAAAAAAAAAAAAAAAAAAAAAAAAAAAAAAAAAAAGAAGGTGATGGGACCTTTAAAGGGAGCCTAGAGCAACATCTTCTGATCATCAGGGTTGTGCCTTGATTGGGTTATTGGAGCCAAGCTGGCCCCCTGTCCAGCCCTGAGGGGAATGGTTTGGTTCTACTCCTTGAACTCACTGTGATGTACCTATGGTCCCTATAGTAGTGGTCACCTATGGGTGACCACGGATGGAAATCTCTAAAACCATGGGTCAAAGTACTCCTTTTCTCCCTCAGTAAACTCTCTAGGGTATTTGTTATAGTATCAGAAAGCTGACTGACACAGTGGGTAAAGAGATTTATTTTCATAGATACTGGTACCTCCTGAAAGCGTTTTTCAGGCCACAGGGATACCAGTAAGTCTTGGACTCGGGTGACCATTCGGACCTGCTGCTGTGCCTTCTGGGGACATGTGGTGGGATCCCAGACTCGTGGCTCACCTTACTATAGGAAGCTCTCTGGTTTCTGTTCCCCAAGTGTAACTGGGGGGAGCGTCAGTCCCTGTGCTGGGCATTTTGCACACACAGTGGGGTTGTCCATCACTTGTGTGAAGCCAAGCCTCTGGTGTACATTAGGTGCACTATATATATGTTCCTTTCTGTCCACTCACATGAAGGCATGTCTAGTGGGAGGAGAGGCTGCAGTCCTGCAACACCAAAAGAAAAGTTCTTGAGAGGGGCTTTTTCTCTCTCAACTACCCCCGGTGATGGTGGTGACTCATCAGGAGTAAACTGTTTATGTCTGTGGAGTCACCACACCCTCTGTGTGGTTTCAGGTCACACTGGGCCCGTGACATGGTTTTGAATTGTCCCCCATTTGAGGCTTCATCCTTTGTCTCTCAGGCATCGTTTGTGCCTGTGAGGCTTTATGGCATTCATTGGAAACTGTCCAGCATGCTGCTACAGTGCCTGTCATGATGAGAGCCGAGGGGCTTCAGGCGAGGTGTGAGGTTAAGATGATGGCCATTTCCTGGACCTCCCCAAAAAGGAAGGAAGAGGCAGAGCCTGGGGAGAGCACCCTACTTCCCAGAGGGAGCTGGGCTGCAGATTCGTGGACAGGAAGTGCTCTCATCAGTCAGCCTGGGCTCAGAAGCTGTACATCCTTTCAGGGCTTTTGTTTATGTATTTATTTTTTGAATAGTTGCATGAGTGTTGCATGCTCAAGAGGCAAGAGTGGACCAGGTTGGGAAGGACCTGCGGGCTGCACTGCCCTTCTATTTTTTGCAACAACGTGGAAGATATTAATTACAAAGGAGATAAAAACAAAACCAGCCTGAAAGCCCCAAGGTGACTTGACTAAAATATCAGTTAAGCACAGAAGAGCAAAACCCACAAATGCCTCAGAGCATCATCGGCAGCTGCTGTTTCCTGCCACATCAAGTTCCCATCTCTCCGCGGGGTTCGGGCTGCCTCAGTGTTCCTCCCATGTGCATTTGATCTGTGAAGAAACGGGGCTCCTAGAGGCCAAAGGCCCCTCAATTTTGACGCGTAGATTGAATTTGAACTTGAGTCTGTCTGTCAGAGCCAAGGCCCTTCAGCCAGCCTCCTTCACAAAGAGTTCAGCCTGGAGCCCTTGATCAGGGCATCCTGCTGGGCATCCTGACTGCTCCCCAACTCTTCCATCCTGCTTCCCGCTGAGCTGGGAATCTTCCTGCTCCTCAGCTTCTCCCTCCAAAGCTTGGAGGTCCAAGGCTTCACACGGTGCTTACTTGACTTTGTAAACCATGAGCATGAGCATGTTTTTCATTCCTGTGGCCCAAGTCCCCTTGTGACATCGCAGGTGCTCCCTTCGGCTTGCCTTGAGGCTGGGTCCTAAAGCACATATTGTGGAGGGGCCTCCTTTTATTGCTGAACATTTGGGGGTCACTTTGTAGAGAGGGCTCTGCGTGAATCTTTTTTCTTTGCTTCTTTTCCTTGGCTCTGGAAATACGTTTTAAAGTCCTTCTTGGCTTGAGGATTTTTTATTGTAAACATAAAACGTTCATTGAAACATTAAACATTTTACAGCTGTTTTTCAGCATATAAATTTTCATGGACATCCACCCCCTCACTGCCACACCCACCCTCATATATTTCGCCTCCTCTCTCTTTGCTTTCCTTCTAAAATGGTTCCAAGACTGGAGCCAAGAGTGGGCAGCAGGCTGGAACACAGCTGTAATAGAACGGTTGGTATAGGTCATCCAGTTTGGAAAAGCGCACTGCATTGACATACGCAGAACGTACCTAGTGCCAGAAACTTGCCAGGGGTACAGACCCTCTTTCTTTTCCTCCCAGCCCCAACTCATGCCCCTGTGAGCCTAACTCTGCACCAGACCCAAGGAGGCTGCTGGGAAGACCCAGAGCACTCACAACTGGCCTTGGAGAAGGGTTGCCTGTGAGAATCAAAAGAAGGAAAGCCAGTGCAAAGTGACACAAACGGGCAAGTGAGTTGTGTAGAGCATCTCTCTGAAAGGATGATGCATGGATGATTTGGCTTCTCATCAAAATAGGGTGCAGTAGGAAAGTGACCTGGTTGAGCCCAACATAAGGGTTAGGATGAATTTGATGCTCAAAGGCTGAGGGAAGAGTGCACAGAACACACTAAGCTTTTACCTTCACAGACAGAACTAGGTGCCTGGTGAATTCACACCCAGTTTACTGGGGGCCGTAGATAGTTTGCACTCTCCATGCTCGACTGTGGCCACACTGCATGTCACCATGGCCTCCTGAGCAGGGGCGTGCTTCCTTGCTCCTGGACTTTTGGCCTTGTTGTTGTGATTTCCCTTTGCTCATGGCCTATAAACCAACAAAAATCACGTAGTAATTTGCGATGTGCTCCTGTGACTTGGCTTGTCCTCTTTAAAACTGACTTAGGTTTTGGAGGCAAATTCAATTGAACTCAGTCATGTCAGTTAAACTGCAACCAATACATAAACAGTAAATGGGGGAAATAAATATTTGTACTTCATCACAATTTTTCAATGCTATTTGTTACATAGCAGTGTTTTGGCATTAGCTGACTAGTATGCCCCCAAGAGGCTTTGCATCCGCTTTAGAGTAAAAATCCACTTTTTACCAGAATTTCCATGTCCTAAAGACCTGAACCCCCAAGTTCCTCTGATGCTACCTCATCCTACACAGAGTCTTGCCCGATGTCCTCTGGCTGCTGTGGTCTTCTCTCTGCTCCCTAGACATGAACCTATGCCTGCCTCTGGGTCTTTGTCCCCCTTGCTTGTTTGGCCTGGGAAGAAGCAGCCATGGCTACCTGGCCACCTTACCTAGGAAACAGCAATACATAACTACGACCCTTATTTACAGGTGCTCATTGTGTGCCAGGCAATGTCCTCAGCCTCTCACCGTGGCCCAGTGAAGTCAGGGTACACTCCTGAGCCTCCTTCCTGTGAGGATGCAGAACCCAGGCTCAGTGAGCACAGATACCCAGCTAGGAAGTGATGGATTCACACCTCGTGTGCCCCTGTGTCTCTCTTTTCTTTTGAGACCTTCCACTCTCTGAATAATTGCCATAATCTCTCCCTTATCTCACAGCTCTGATTACCCAGGATCTAAAACTATTTAAAGGGAAATTTCAGAAAACAAAATGCTTGTGAGTTTAAAGTTTTGTGCCAGTTGAAGTAGCCAGAGGAAACCTTGTGCCATCCTGCTGTCCTGCCGGGGACTAGGATCACGTTTTGGGCAGCATATCTATCGATGGCCTTACCTTCCCTGTCATCATCTAGTGGACATCTCAGCTACCAGATCGACTGCGGGGTATCCCTGTGCTTGTTTTCAAGTCAGCCTTATTGCACATAATGATCGTCCAGCAGCGTGACAGTGATGACACTGGCAACCTGAAAATGCCGAGAAAGGCCTACTGAGTACTTCCTTTAAATTCAGCATGGGGTTTGGCACTTACCTGGCTTCTGGTTTCTACTTGGGGCCTTTGATTGTATCCCTTTGTAGAAAACTGGATGCTACTTTTTGTATGTGTTTTTTCCCTTTTCAATCTCTTTTTTCTAAAGTGTAGACTCATGAGGAAGGTGCTGCAGATGCAGCCTTGCACAGTTTAGATGGCTTAAAAGCCAGACCCCACTCCTTGCCCTGTCTCAGTCCACTCTAGGACCAAGGGTGCATTGCGACCCCTCGCTCCCCATCGATTTCTCTGTCCCAGGAGAGGCTTGTTCTTGGTGTCTGCGTGCCTCTGAGACTGGGCATCCCAATGCTCTCAGATACTCACCATGCAAAGCACCAGCCCTTCATGGCAGCTGTGCCACACAGCCACCTGCAAAGCTCCAAGGGCACCTGCGCTGGAGAAGCCTGAATGTGCCTGACCCGCAGCACGCTCTCCCACAGTATCAGCGACTCCTTTCTCGGATCCGACCCACTCATGCCCCCCTCTGGCATTTACCCCCTGCACCCGTGTGCATAACAAAATCCCCAAGAACAAAGTCGAATGGGCAGCAGACTAGGGCAGAGTAGGGACTCTGTACATATTTGGTGAATAGTGAACGCATGAGCCTTGTCTATACACTTTCCAACAGCTTATCACCAATACCTGTGAAATAGCCCAAAACACTACATGTAAATAATCACTATCGGCCAGTGGTGGAAATAGTGGACTCTTCCTGGGCAATGGTTTCGTTATTTCTATCTGCAGCCCTTACCTGTTTTCCTCTTTGCTACCCAGGGAGATGCCGAGGTAGGGAAAACAGTAGCTCAACCCAGCTAAGTGGCTGTTAAGAACCCCCTTCCTCTCCTTTCCACTGGCCCCATTAGGGTCTTGCTGGATCACAGATGCACTTTTCCCTGGGAAAGGCCCGAGCTCCTGTTACAACACTGCTGCCACCAACATGCCCAGACTGGTTAGCAAATGGCGGTTGTGTGAGGTCACCAAGCACAGATAGGAACCATTAGGGGAGATTAGGTAAAGGGCTTATTAAAGGTGCTGTCAGGCCCATGCCAGAGGGGTCCCTCCAGCCTGCCATGTGCCCTCTGTGGTTGTTTTTTCAAGCATGCTCAGATTACACTGCTCAGTGATGTTAGTCTGCACTCACCTCAGCCTCTGATAGGACAACACAGATAATGCCCAAATTCTGGTAAAGCCCCGCATCTTACACCAGAAGAAACACCTTTGGAAGGAGGAGAATTGATTTGCAAAGCAGCCTGATGCAGAGTCTCTTATTTCTCCTTGTGATCAAATAATTCATCTTTATACTTCTCCGGCCATGTTGAAATTCGAAGCTGGATGAAACCAGGGACTGCAAGGTTTATTTGTAGCAATGGGATCAGAGCAGTTAGCCAAGTATATGCTAAAATTATCAATTGCAGACCACAGAGCCAAGGTGTGGTTTAGGCCTTGTGGGGTGGGTGGACAAAGGCAGTGGTCTGGTCCTCTGTGGCCCAGGTTGCCTGAAGATGCCAAAGGGTGCTGCTTCCTTGGTCAGCCACATGGGCAGTGTCCACATTTCACAGAGGAGCAGCCAGAGCCCAAAGAACTTGGTCCCTGCCCTATTAGGAACATAAATGTTCTAAAATCCTGCTAGGACTTTTGCATTAAAATAACCATTTAAATAATAGTGCAGAGAAAGGGAGAAGGGGAGGAGAGGGAAAGGGGAAGGGGGGGGAGAAGGAGGGGAGAGGGAGAGGGGGAGGGGGAGGGAGGGAGAGCCCATACACTCAAAATCCAGTTGCAGATTCAGACCATAGACTATCAAATCATAATGTAGTGCTTAATATTTCTTTGTTTTTCTTTTAATGTTAGGGATATAAAAATAGTTAAGAATTTATTTGTAGAGGAAAATAAAAGGAAAGACTATATCCTTGGATAATAACTAAGTATGAATTAGGCTAGAGGAAGTGTTTTTTTGTCCATTTGAGAAATACCTAGGGAGGAAAAATTACAGATCTTAAAATAGGTGTAACATATTATATTGCTGTGAAATGGACCAAATAGATTAACTTCGTTACTTGTCAGATCGGGTGTTCGAATCTCGAGTTACCTGGAACGCAACTGTACAGTCTATATTTAACCAAGCTTTTTATAAATTATTCCCGTTAACACCTCAAGCAAACAGCCACATCCTGGGTGTGTATTTAATACCAACTTTGACTTTCTTCATTGTGAAGGTCTCAAAATAGACAGAAGGCTAGAAAGCAGCCTGTTACAAGTCTTCTACTCTAGATAAGCCAAATGCTTTTTGGCAGAGTTACTGTAAACAACTCCCTTTCCCTCCCCTCCCTGCCTCTCCCTTCTCTCCCCTTCCCTCCCCTCCCCTCCCCTCCCCTCCCCTTCCCCTTCCCCTTCCTGTTTTCCGTTCTTTTTTCCTTCAGTAGTAAATCCAATGGGGAAATAGGAAAACACGTGGAAAACATTTCCAAAACTTCTTTTTGTATTTTAAAAACAAAGAAGAGAAAGTGAAAGAAAAAGTTAGCAATACCTTTATGAATAAATACAAGTGTGCATAACTCAGCCATCGCATTAACCCAGGCTGTGGGAGGGGTCCCCACTCACTCCTGTGCAGGTCCTCATGTCCTCTGCAGGATAACAGAACAAGACTGTTCTCTACCTGTTGCATTGCTCCTAGGATCTGTGAGAGGGGCTGTCACCAGGATTTCTAATCCTGTGATAAGAAAAGAAAATTCCCAAGAGGCTGGTGTTTTAGCTCAGCGGCATAAGCGCCTACCTTGCAAGCAGGCAGTCGTGAGTTTGATCCCCGGTACCAATAAAAAGGAAAAAGACAAAGAAAAGAAAAGAAAAGAAAAGAAAATTCCCACTAATACACTAGTAGTCAGAGGTCCCAGTAGGCTTACAAAAAGTCAAGAAAAAACAGTGTTACCCAAACAGGTGACACTGTACTTCCTTCCGAAGCAAATGTAACTGTGTGTATAGAAGACTGGCGTTTATTTTATGTTTTGAACAATATGTCAGAAGCTAATTACAATAAAAATGAGATTATATCCCAGGAACATAGGTGAATTTATTTCTGTCATCCAAAATTAAATTTGGCTCAGTGTCCTGGGAGTCAGAAACAAAATTCTTATTAACCAGTAATTTTTAAAAAATGCATACTAGCAAAGCTTTTTATGGCACACAATTCTAAGAGTTTATCTTATACATACATACATATACATATGTATATGCATATGCCCTCTTACACGTATGCCCACTCAAGCAGGAGTCACATAAAAAGATAAGATGACACAGCATGTTTGAGTAGACTGTACTAAAGATACTAGAACATTCTGCTAGCTATCCTGCATGCCTTCTCTTTCTTTAGATATAAAATGGGGTGATATTGAAACATGGGTTAAGGACATCAAGCATACAGAGATTAAAAAAAAATGCAGTCCTAGTTCCTACCAATAAATTGATATGTTTTGATTGAAAAGATAAAAAGAATAAGCTAGGTGTGGTGTTGCATACCTGTAATCCTAGCCCAGTGGGAGGCTGAGACAGGAGGACTGCAAGTTGAAACCAAGTCTAGACAACTTAGAAAGACCCTGTCACAAAGTTAAAGAAAGGTCTGAAGATGTAGCTCAGTGTAAAAGCCCTCTGTTCAATCCCCAGGGCTACTTGATAGATAGATAGATAAAATAATTCATGTATTTCAGAGTGAGAGGCAAATGACAATGAGCGCTCTGACTGTTTCCTCTCCACTCCTCAAGTCTTGCCAATCAGTTATTTGATCCATAAAAGAAACCCAAATGTCTGTGTATGACAGCTGCCATTGAGGGCATCATTTAGAGACATACATAAAAATATACCTTTAAGTAATCAAGTGACTTGAAATATTGATAGATGTTACATTTTTTATAAGCATTAAAGGATATCAAGTTAAAACAAGAATATTCAAATATCTAATGTATTTCAGCTAACACGGTCTGCAGATTTTTAAAACCACTCCTAAATCACAATAAAAATCTATAAGATAAACATATTTGCCTTCTGTTTTCCTGTGACATCTTACTTAACATTTATAGCACACTTACTATGTGATAAAAGCTTTATACACACCATCTTGTTTAATTATGAGATGGTGGCATCCAATAAATTCAATCACATAATTATTTAAGTGACCTGGAAGCCAACTTACCTAGCTATCCAAGAATTCCAGGCATCAACTTCTTCCCAGTGGGTTCTGGTCCCAGTTATCTTGGCCCCACCTGTGGTAACTGCTGTGTCAGTTTAAATGTCCAGGAGGATGAGTCTGGGTCCTTTGTTTATCTCATTTTTGTAGGGGATAGGGTGTTTACGTCAGACGTCTCCTTGTTGGATGGTTGTCACCGCATCAGTCCGATGCAGCGAGAATGGGCAGGAGGAAATGGGGATTTGAGGACCTGTCCACCTCTCCTCTGCAAGGTACTTCTCAGATATCTTTATTGTGGGACGCATAGCTGCAACCTTCTTGTGTTATATCCTCCTCCTTACAGACAGCAGAGCTTAAGAATGAAATAGAAGGGACTTTCCCAAGGTCACAAGACTTATACAAAGACAGGGAAGTCCATCTAATTCACCCCAGCTGATCCAGCTCCAAAGACAGGCGTGCCAAAGAGGCTGATTATTAAATTGACATTAATGTGAACACTTGCAATTACTCTCATAATTTTTCTAGGCTTATCCCATAGGGAATCGCTAAGTATTATTAGACTCCAATTACAAATGGATTTGGCTGGGCATTTCTCTTTTGCTCTGTGGCAGCTCTCTCTGGAGATGGAGTTGGAAAGCTGTCCTCTCTTCTTTAACCCACTGAGGACATAGCTCTGGAAGTCCCGCTTCCTGTGCTGCTGCTGTGGCTTCCCTTATCTGCAAAGCCTACTGATGAATACTCCGTGGATTTCTAGGAAGCCGGCACGCAGGCTGTCTTCAGGCGTCCAAAACCAACATCCCAAACAGCACCCGTGTCACAGGTCAAATGAGGGAAGGGCAAAGTCATTACAAGTTCCACCATCAGTATTTGGAAGACACTGGTACTAAATTCAAAGTCCAAGTTCTGTTAACACACTCTAACTTCTTTCCCCTCTCTTCTCGAATTCTTTATTCTTAAGGTTTCTCTCCTTTCCAAACAAATAGTACTTAGTGAAGAGAAATTTACTGTTCCATACTGTCAAAAAGTTCCAGCTTTTGGACTTTTTAATTGTGTCTAGAAGCATGAAAAATGGGAGTTATAATTAGCAAGCACTGTCTCAGTGCAAATAAACACACGGATTTGGTTGTGATTTTTAAAATAAAGAAAAAAACAAATATCTTGTCATGCATCCTGGGGCTCTGAGTTGGACCCTCTGGCTGAGATGACCTCTGCAGCCTTTCCCAATGATCTGGGCAGTAATGACTGGAAGCTGTACTGCCTCAGCCAGACCACAGTGGTTCACAACCTGTTCAGTGTCCACCAGGGTCTGCTGTCTGCTGGGGGCGGTGACCTCCCTGGGTAAGGCGATGCCATCCACAAGCCATTTATACTGTCATTGGTACTCTGGTAACAGGAGGCCTCTTCTTAAAGGTCAGGATCACAGGAGTCAGAGCGAGTGTGTGAAATGTTTTCTGAATGCATTGACTGGCACACAGCCCGGTGCAGCAGACCGTGTTGCTATGCTCTTGGACCATGCCCTTCTGTATGGGGACAGTGGGGCTTCCTGATACCATTTTAAGGATTCCTGATGGTAAGGAAGGAATAACTAGTGTTAGGTCAGAGCACTCCGCCTTGTTTGGTAAATAGTCCTTTCCTGAGCCCCTCAAGCACCCCACATGCCAATGGGATTCTTGTACAATTCATCATCGGAAGAAATATTACTCATTACTGAGGGGCAGGAGGCTCCAGGGACGTTATGGTACCCATTCAAGTTGGCCAGTGACAAGTCTTAAATATGTTTAGTGTCTCCCTGAAAACAGCATGGAGACAGCTGACAAACATCCCCGGTCCAGTCCCACTCTCCGCAGTCTCCTCCTTGGTGCGCTCGGCTATTAGAAATTATCACAGTGTCACAGGACTGTTCTGAATGATGGGAAAATACATGCAGAGGGGAATGGTTTTCTTGCATATTGTAGGTGTGCAAAACAATAGCAGCACTTCAAAAATTCATTTCTTATGTATCAACTGCTACATAATTGTACATATTTATAGGGTACAGTGAACAATTTGATATATAAATAGGCAGTGTAATGATCAAATCAGGATAATTAACATTTTTCATCTCCTTAAACACTTGTCATGTCTTTGTGTTGGCAAATTTTGAACTCTTTTCTTGTTTTTTAAGTATGCATTAGGTTATTGTGAACTGCATCCACCCGGGGTATTATGAAATATTCTTCCTGTGGAACTCATTTTGGTAACCACTGTCCAGCCTGGCTCTATTATCCCTCCCATCGCCCTTCCTGGCCACCAGTGATTGCTATTCTCATAGTAGTTTACAGATTGTGCACCAGTGTCACCCACGGAGAGAAGTCTAATTGATAAGCTCTGAACCTGAGAAAGCAAAGCACTAACCCCATCTTCAGACCTCTGCCGGAGAAACAGACAGAACGGTGTAAGGAGAAAGAGGGGAGGAAAATGCATCTCAGAAAACCTGGGCTTACTATAGGAACCAGCTTTGACAAGCAGAGATGTCAGACAGGCTCCCTGTTTTCCCCTTTCTTTTTGGCCTTGTCACTGAAGGTAGCGAAGTACATGTCATGTTTGCAGTTTTCAAAACTGGGTTTATTTAATGTGGATTTAGAACCAAAAAATCAATAGAATGAGCAGCTACGGGAGCCAGCGGGAAGGCAGTTGAGAAAGGACAGAACTCTAGAGGACTCTTAGACATAATTCAGGAAGCCCTAAAGTTTACACTGTCTGGGATTCTAAAAAAAGATTAGTTAGGCAATAGTTTACCTTAGACCATTAGAAGATGGATTTCAGCCAAAACACACTGCCAAATATAAGAGAGAGAGATTGGAGGAAGAAATTATTTTTAGTGTGAGTTTCCTTAGTTATTGGCAGTGTACTGATTGGGTAAATTTTAGTATTTTAACACCTCTCCCTTTCGCCCCATTTGCTCATTCATTTTCCCATTAGACTACAATTAAACAACTACCGTCCCTGGCTTTAAGGCACAAGGCAAAGAATCTAATGGAAGTGGGAGATGTGGTCCCTGTGAGTCTCAGTCCTTAGGGGTCTTCTCCCCACCAGAGTACAGAAGTCAGAGCGTGTAACTCCTGAGGCTAAGCTTCCAGAAACATGGGGCTTCTGCCTTCCTTTGTCTTGGGTCCCTGTCTCGAACAAAAAGCCATCAGCCATCTTGTGGGGGTGCTCAAGCTTCCCCATGGGAGGAAATGAGCAGCCATGTCTGGGTGTCACATTGGGAACACATTCTTCCAGTTAAACCCTAGATGACTGTGGCCTTGGTGACAAGGTTTACAGGCATGAAATTGGAGACCCTAAATCAGAAATGCTAAGCTCTGATGCTCCCAGAAACTCTGCATGAAATTATACACATTTCCAACTGTTGCTGTCCACTCAGCTTTGGATAATTTATTATGCTTCAATAGATAACTAATAGGATACGTTTGGAAAACTAATCCTTAACAGCCTATTTAGAGTCCCAACTGCTAATTGCTCAGCACTATTTAACGCAAGTGATTTGTTCCGTTCTCCCCGCACCACCGTGTACAATAAGATTTGCTGTGGCAGGTGTGATGTTACCTCAGACCCTGTCGCTGTGTGTTGGACTTCTTTCCCCGTCTTTGTGGTGTGCTGTACTAGTGTGGCAGAGACCAGCCAGGAGCACTGCCGCTTGAGCTCATTGAGATTGCTGACTTTTACAGGAAGTGAGTTTAACTATTAAATAAAACAGGTGGGTTAATCCTTCAAAAGTACTATATTGTGGATATTTAATTTTATCCTAGTTTAATTTTCCTAAAATAGACCCTCTGCCTCCCCAACTTCTCAGTGTAAATGATGCAGCCTTGATAAATCTAGGTCACTCTCGTTAGCTAAAAGGGTTGAAAGGGCCACTGTAAAAACAGAAGGTGCCATCGGTGTGGGCCTGGCTCGCTTGTGGAGCACAGTGTGGACAGCGCTCCCCCAAGCAGCTCTGGAAACCCGTTATGTGATGAGGTCTCTGGTGCCATCCTGTTCCATGAAGGAGGGCACTGCTAACCTCATGACCATCATGGCCTCGTATTGTAGGTGACTGGAGTAGCTTGAGTGGCTGCTGTAGCAAAACCAGCTTACTCTGAATGCCTGAAACAGGAAGCAGTCACTCCAGAGAGTTCTGAACGCTCCAAGACTGAGATCAGAGCATCACGTGGTAAAGGTCTTGGTGAAGGGCTGTCTTCCTGGATTCTAGACAGTTCCCTCCTGGCCGAGTCCTCACAGGGCAGAGGCAAGAGACCATCTCAGCTCTCCTTGTTTTGTTTTCCTCTTTTTCCTTTCCTGTTTTCTTCTCTTCTCTCTTCCCTTCTCTTCCTCTCCCTTCCCTCCCTCCTTCTTGTACTGGGAATTGATTCCCGGTCAATTTTATGGATATGCTTCCATACATATAAAATTTTTGACGTAGGTCCTTGCTAAAATGCCCAGGCTGAGCTAAAATGCTCAATCCTCCTGCGTCAGCCTCCAGAGCACTGGGATTAAAGGCATATGTCACCATGCCTGGGTCACCTCTTCCTAAAGGGCACTGGTCTATCCTCATGTTCTAACCACCTTTGCACCTGATAATGCCATTACCATGTTTGATGCTATGACTTCATGAGGGTCACAGGCACATGGCCCTCAACAGTGACTTTCTGTGGAATGGGGCAGAGTATCCCTTTCCAGACTTCTGTCAACCTTCCACCCGCACTGTGTAACCCTATTAATTAATTAATATGTAAACGCTATAAGATTCTATTAATACTGAGATTTTTCTTGACATTGCTTCATAGATTTAACTGTGCTTTAAAAGGGACCTTTTTGACTCCATCATCAAAGATAAATAGTATTTACCAAAAATAGATAAGGGTAAAACTACATAGTATGAACACAGAACCTTACTATGCCAAGAAGTTTTTATAACCTGCAAAGAGTCTGAGCCTAAGGTTTATCCTCCCTTCAAGAAAATCGGAGATCAACGACTTCCAGGCTGATGGTAAAATAAACTAAAACCCGAGCATGGTTCTCTCCAATCAGAAGCATTGACCAAGCAAAGGGAGTAACTCTCCCAGATTGTTTAACGTGAAGCCCAGCACCGTTAGAGTCCCGCAGGTGGCGAGGCACGTCGTCTTTGCCCTAGCTTGGAAGCTGGCTCTCTCCAAGTGTGTTTCACCTTGTGACACAGTGTCCTTTGCCTTGTTAACATCATTCCATCCGCATCTCTACAGAGCTGCGTGGCAGAAACCATTAGTCACGATGTTTCTTATCTTGTCTTTCCCTGTTCTCCTGCATGGAGGTTAAGAGCTCTGGCTTTGGTTCAAATCCTGTCTTTCGCCTCACTGGATGACGTCAAGCAAGATAATTGCCCTCTCTGAGTCCACTGATATGTGGAGATGAAAACGTAGCTGAGCTGTGGGATGATCCATGTAAGAAATGGAGTTCACTGCGGCAAACATCTATCTCAGATGCCACCTCGCATCACTAAGTACTTCAAGATCTTTCGTTCAAGTTTGAGGGAAGAATCTTCCTCCAATATCTGTATTTTAGCCTTTTAGAAAAGAAGAAGAACAAGGGTGGGAGGGGAAGAAGAAGAGGAGCAGGAGCAGGAGGAGGAGGAGGAAGCAAAAGGGGAAGGGGGAGAAGAAACCTTTGCAGACAATAGTAAGGGCCTTAGTTCAGGCTTGTTGTATCTTAGCTTACAGATCCTGTGGGCTGCAGCTGGAGGCTAGGCCAGCCCTCCTCTGCGTGGGTCAGCACCTTCCACTTTGATTTTAGAGAGTACAGAGTAGGGGTTATATATGTTGTGGACAGAGGCTTCCTGGCTACTCCGAACCCTGTCTTCAGGGAAGCCATCCCTGAAGCCCAATGGGGATGACGAGGAGATTGCATGGAGAGGTGTTAAAATGTGTGGGCCACCCAGGGGCCTGCTGGTGAACACAGAGGTGTTTGGAAGGTGGGCGTGGCAGCAAAACGAGGTGCCAGCAAGCTCAATCAGAAACTTCCTGAGCATGTGTCAGCTGTAAAGAGCCAGGCAAAACAAAATATTCATCATCATAGTCATTAGAGAAATGCAAATTAAAACCACACTGAGATTCCATTTCACTCCTGAAGAATGGCCAGGATCAAGAAAACCAACAACAACAAATGCTGGAGGGGCTGTGGGGAAAAAGGAACTCTCCTGCACTGTTGATGGGAATATAGCCTGGTGCAATCATTGTGGAGGTCAGTCGGGAGATTTCTCAGAAAGTTGGAATTGGAGGTCCCACTTGTTCTAGCTATTCCACTTCTAGGCATATTCCCAGAAGAACTGAAAATATCATACCACAATGATATATGTGCACCTGTGTTTATAGCATCACCATTTGTAATAGCCAGATCTTAGAAACAACCTAAGTGTCCATCAACTGAGGAATGGATAAAAAAGATGTGGTATTTTTATACAATGGAGTACTACTCAGCTATAAAGAAGGATCACATTGAGATATTTATAAATAAATGGACCCAGCTTGAGACCATGCTCATAAGTGAAATAAATCAAACTCACATGTATAAATACCAAATAGTTTCCCTAGTTTAAGAAATGGTAAGAATACATAAAAGTATGTGGTAATCATGATTCCTCATTATATTGCTTTGAAGCCTTATAATGTTTCCATTCATTAATTGGAATGTTTTATTCTGGGTTGTTTGATTTTATTATTTGTGATGATATGAACAGCTATTTTGAAGAAAACAAGACATTATAATATCTAGTGATGATTTAATAACATCTTGTTTTGAAGTCCCACCAAGCTTTTGTTCTTCTGTCTCCATCAGTTTTATCATGTTGTATCTTATTGGATTTTATTATATGTGATAGTATAAACAAAATTTTTCATAGACAAGGAAATAACATAGTAACCATTGTTCGTTTTCTGTTAGTTGGTTCTGAATACTCTGTAATAGTTTCATTCTCTTGAATGGTTTTACACTGTCTTGTTATGTTTGATACTATAGTCTATGAAGGTGTACTCAAATATTTCAAGAAAATAGACACTATCATAGCTACTATTATGTCGGGTTGTCTTGTGGTGAAGCACTATGTTGCTTAAATTGTTCTGTTCTGACCTGTGTTGTTATGTCCTCTTTCATCTTAATCTTTTTTAAAAAAGAAAGGAAAAGAAAAGAAAACACTCCCTGGCATTCTCATAGATGATATGTTTGTCTCTTTTCACCACTGTGTTTCCTCGGCCCTCGCTGCTACTGAGGCTGGAGCCTGTCAAGGTAAATGAAGCCGAAGAGCCTTTTGGTTTGGTTGTTGTTCAAGCCTCTTGCTGAATGGCGTCACCCCGAGGTGAACCAGCCCATGTAGTGGGTGTTAACTTAGCTCCTCCTTGAATCGATGCCAGGTACAGAATCCACGTTCAGGGTGAGGAAATGGGAACTCAAGGGCGGCGTTAAACCACACATCCATAATCTTCCCCTTGGAAGAGGCAGGGCTGAAATTTGACCCTTAGACTGCATTTTCTCTGTAATAGTTTCCTCTTGCTGTCTTACAAAGTAACACAGATATATTGCCTAAAAAAAATCACAAATTAATTTTCTTACGGTTTGGAAGGTCACAATCCAAAAATCTCCATGTCAGTAGGGATGGTTCCTACTGGGGTTTTTTTTTTGGGGGGGGGGATCTATTATTTGCATCTTCTAAATTGTAGAGGATGCTAGCATTTCTTGGCTTGTGGCTACATCACTCCAACCCTTACTGCCATCATCCCATCTCCTGTGATTCTGACCCTGTTGCTTCCCTCTTACTAGAACCCTGGCACCTCCATTGGTCCCCCTGTGTAACAGCCCTTATCACGAGGACCTTATCTTGTACCTGTGGGTGCCTTGGTTGTGAACAGTAATATAGTCACAGGTTCTGAGGACTCATATGTGAACATCGTTGGAAAGTGGCCCTGCCACTGAACCAAAGACCCTTTGCCACCATGTACCTCTGTCATGTGGAGAGTGTTACAGGCTAATGGCAGTGTTGATTGTTTCTTATTCTATTTTTATAACAAACAACCATTACATTATCTTCTTTCTTCCAAAGCAAGGTTACCAGTCTTGTCTGCTCACTTTTGTGTTGGACCATTAACACAAAATGTCAGAGCCAGGAGCCCCCAGAAGTTCAGTCTGCTTCTTTAATCTATTTGGATTTTCTTGGTCCATTTACCCACAAATTTAAAAGGCACAGTGACTCTCAGAGAAGTCTTTAGCCTTTAGGTTTTCTGCTTACATTTGTTTACTTATTCAGTGCTTCTCAGCTCCCAGGCTAGCCCACATTTTGGTTGCCTGGGGAGAAATTTATGTTCACTAACCTGTGGTCCTGCTGTTGTTTCTCTGTCTCCATTCTGCTAGCCCTGTGTGTGTCAGGGGTTTGTGGTGGGTGAGCAGTTCTTAACCTCAGGACGCTCCCTGATCTAGACAAGTTGTGTCTTCAAGCATGCCTGACACACTGGAGTTTCTTGTAACATCT
The DNA here is from genome assembly GCF_034190915.1 of Cavia porcellus. NCBI lineage: Eukaryota > Metazoa > Chordata > Mammalia > Rodentia > Caviidae > Cavia > Cavia porcellus. Next base: position 113,102,849 of record NW_026947487.1, read on the forward strand.
GAGCCACTCTGTTTATTCTAACAAGAGATGTGACCACCTCATAGGCTTTGGGAGCTCTCACTTGGGGAACTACTACTTCCTCTTTGCAATGCCATAGTCTCTTTGGGGTTTGGATCTTAACCTGTTCGGCATGAGGAGAAAAAAAATGTCAACAAATTAGAGACAGAGATCATGCAATAAAGCTGAGCCAGCATTGGCGAACTATTCTCTTACTGCTAGACCAAAATGCCTGACACCCAAAACTTAAGTGAGAAGGTTATTTTAAATTTTTTTTCGAGTCCATTTTATTTCAGAGATAAAAACAAAAACAAAAAATCAAAATTCCAAACATGTGAATCAGAAGGCAACAATGGTACATGCATTGTGCATTCTCATCCCCAGATCAGTCACCCAGAGCACAAAACAGCTGCAGTAAGATATCTGAACAACACTAGCACAAATCTTTCTCTTCAATGACCTCAGAAAAATCATAGCACAACTATTTTATATACATACATGTACATGTACATATACATATATTGTTTCTTTCTGCTGAGAAGAGATTTATTTTGGCTTAAGTTTTAGTCCATGGGCAACTGACTCCAGGGTGGGGGTGGTGGCATGGTTGAGGAGCTTTGCAGAGGACAGCTGCTCATGGCATGGGGACCAGGAAGCAGAGAATAAAGGGGGCAGCCAGAGTGGATTATGAACCTTTCCAAGCCAACTCACAGTGACCCGCCCCTTTGAACCAGGCCCTACTTCCCACTTCCTAATAACAAGTGAGCTTACATGACCCCGTAATCCAATATTCTTCCAAAAGCCCCAGCCATGAGCACATGAGGCTCTTGGGGGACAGCTAGATAAAAAACATAACACAAACTAAACACTAAGCTTCTAAACTATGCCTCACTCTCTCTCTCTCTCTTTCCCTTTCTCGGAGTGAATTATGTACAGAAGGCAAAGACAACCTAGGTAAAGTATGAGAATGTAGTGGGTATAAATTAACAAATACTATGAAAAATCTTCAGATTAGCAAACACTACCCCTATTTGGAGTCAAATCTGTGCTGACATCTTTACAGGAGTTATTCTGACTTAATCCCTCCAAACTACCCCAAAATTGAGGTCTGATGCCATTTTAAAGACTTAAGGAACAGAGCCCAGCATGGTGAGTTGATTTGCCCACGATCATAGACTGAGGAACTTCTTCAGTTAGATTCTGACCTTTCATTTACCCCAAGTGCTCATGCTGTGGCCCATGAGTCTGCAACCTTGGCATATGCTAGGAGCTTGTTAGGAAGGCAGAAGCTCAGGTCCATCCCCAGACCTGGCAAGCCGTGAACTTAACAAAACCCTCCAGGTGACTCTGTGAGTGATAGAGGCAGAGCTGCTCAGCACACCCACCGGAATACAAATGCTGTAGATGGCAAGGGTGCTTCCCTTATGTGTGAAGCCAACAAGCGGGCTGCAAAGACATAAGACTAAGGCCCTGTAGTGAGAAATTCAGAGCACAGGGCCACACAGTGCCACCCCAGAGGTGGCTGTGCAGTAGTGACAGCAGTTCCAGGGTGCTCAGAGGTCACAGAGGATGACACTAGGAAGGGAATGCTGTGGAGCTGAGTCCTGAGTGGGAAGCAGTTCTCTGTGAGGGTAACAGAAGACCTCAGTTTGCTCTGTGTGGTTTTAAATCCCAGTTTGTTTGTCCGTGTCCCAGCTATATGAGACAAATCATTTACCTCTCTGGGCCTCAGTTTTGAATCTGTCATGTGGGAAACCCTAACTGAGCCTGCTTGTTGCGCAGAATCACTGAGGCAATATTGTGGCAGCATCACACAGTGGCTAATGCTCAGCCTCGTAAACATTAGTTATTAATGAAGCCCAAGTCTGCAACATAAGAGGTGAGGAAGCATTTTCTGGGAGGTGAGCCAGATGGGCAGTGGCCTTCAACATAGAAATGCAACTGGGGAGACCCCTCACCATACTGAGACACATAGAGCAGATGACTGCTCAGCACCTGCTCTCTGAGAAAGCACTACTATTCCAGGCTCTTGGGCTGTCAGACTGAATTTTTCCAAAATGAATTCTGATCCCTGAATGCATCGCAGTCAAGGGCCCCAAGGCCACTGGTCATATGTCATGGTTTATATGATTATTAATTTTTCTCTAAGTACTATTTTAGCTGTGTTGTAGTCAGTATTTGTACAGAGTAAGTAGAATCAAGACACAGAATTTATAATATTGTTTTATGATGGTCACCCAGAGTTAATACAAGAAAGTGCAGGAAATCTATCCACAACACTAAAGATTCAAGATATTCAGCCAAGGTCTCAGTCCCACAGCAGTGTCCTACATGAGTCCAGATGAAAACCTAGAGCCCATGACAATGCCTCCCAGGAGTCCAACTGGAGGTCTAGAGCCCATGAGAATAATTGTTTTACAGATCCATGCTGGGAAGGCCCACAGGTCAGCGGTGAAAGCTAGAAAGTCTACGCCAGCAGGGTGAGGAGCTGTGCTGGTAGGTTGAGGGCTCTGTACTGGAGCCCAGATGTCACACTCACAATAAAGACCAGGGCTGTCCTGAAAAGCACCGCAGCCATCCTCAGTGACATGGAGGTCCCAAGCTCCTGCAGCGATAGAAACAGTTGAGTACAGGCCAAGAAGTCAGCATGCTGAGTTTGTCCTGGAGATTAAATAGCACATGTCTTCCCCTGCGGATCCAGGAAGCAGTGCCCTATGTAAGGACCAGAGCTCCCCCAAAGTGTACAACAGGCACTCTCACCCACAAGGTCCTGACCTCCTCCGATGACAATGGTTGAACTCACATCGGGGAAGCTACTCGTGAGCTCCTCCAGGAGACCCAACGGCTTAAACAGCAACGTGTAGGAGAACCTGCAACACCTCACTCATCTTCTCCACGTCTCTATGTATGCTGGCAACTTCCCTCAGGTGGAACATCGATGCTCAGCACCATGCTGATGTAATCCAGCTGGTGTTAAATTGACCGCCAGTTTTTAATCCATAGCAAGCTGCATCCCACTAATTTTGGTGTGCTGTACTTTCAATCTCATTAATTAAAATTATGTTCTGATTTTCCATGTGGGTTTTTGTTTGGTTTTGTTTTTCACCCTCACGTGCTAGAGTGAAGCTTTTAGTGATTTCTGTTCAGCTCATACTCATGAGTACCTGCTGCGTACCAGGCCTTGCCACACCGTGTATCTCAAGCTGTTCATAATCCAAAGAGGCATCTACCACCTCACTGGAGGCCAAAGATGTGAAAAGGCGGTGCCCCAGCTCTCTCAAGCCCAGGTTCCCTAAATCTTGAGACAGATGATAGATAGATGCTAGACAGAAAAATAGGTATTTTTTCCCTCTGCTCAATCGCTGTCTTAGAAGCAAAGCCTATTCTGGTCACCATTGTATTCTCAGGACCTTCCACTGGACCTTGTACATTGTGGGTCCTCATGATACATTTGTTTAACAAAGTTGTTCTTTGGTACCCATGCATTTTGTCAAATTTTTTAAAATTCTCTTCTCCCTTCTGATTTGGGCTATTCTTCCAGTGTTCACGTAAGTCCTAACCAAAGCATATTTGCTGGCATGGTGGACTTGGCTCTCCTCTTTCTCACTGTCCTGCATGCAGATCTCAGAGTCTGTGGGCTACTGTATGGGCTCAGCTCCCTGGCAGCAGGGCACCCTGCTCTCTCTGCCCACCATCCTCTGTGTATAAGGATGCTGGACCTCTGCCCAGGCTGCACTTGAGTGGCACCAGCTGCACAGGATACAAGAAATACTTGCAGTGAGGGATTCAGAAGTGGGGACCTGAGTAGAATCAGCTGGTGCTCCAGGACAGCAATCATTTCCCCATCTTGGCTGAGAACGCATCGCTTGTCCTCCACTCAGCTGTTCATGGGACGCCATGCTGTTTTCTTCCTGCACCTGTTCAGAATGTGCTCAGATGTTGATAAGCAGCTCTAGATTCCTCCAGAAAGCCCTGTTGTATGGGAAGATGGGCAGAACGATAGCAACTATCCAGCCCTCCCCGTGGTGCCTCTCAGGCGGCCAGTGTAACCAGTAGGTCCTGATTCCACAAGGCCTGCTGCTCGGGTACACGTGGTGGGCAACCCTGTCTTCCTGGGAGAGGGGAGTCCATGTTCTGGGAAGATGCAGCTTTTGGGAGTGCATCTAGTGGATTAGGCTGGATTCCTTCCCAGACACTACCTGCTTCTGCAGACTTTGGGTCCCCTTCTTTCTGCCCCCTGTATAGACATTTTTCCTTCCATCCTTCACCTCTTTATTTACATGTGAGTGGCTTGGTTTGGAAGCATGCTGCCTACTCTTCAAGCCTTGCTCCTCCACTCTGACTGTGGCAACCTTGGGCAAGTGGCTGGAGGCCTTGGAGAGCGCAGTTTCCCCTTCTGCAGAACAGAGGGCGGGACAGGACTTACCTCCTGAGGTTGTGAGGTTCCACCAGAGGACGTCTGGAAAGTGCTTACGGTGACAGTGCCCGGAGCACAGTGAATGTCCTGTTTATGTCTGCCCTAAGTGCTCCTTGCTCTTCACCATCACAAAGTTTTAATGGGCTTATCATGGATAACAGTGTTTTTAAACAATTTGCTCCTGCAAGTAGAAGTGTTTGAGTTTCTATATTGTGTCTTTATACAAAGCACTTACTTGCATTATCCTTGGAGCTTTTAGGGACTTTATGTTATGGCTAAGGATTGAGGAAATACCAAGACAACAACCCAAATATCCTTAAGCAGAATTGAGTTCCAGAAGTGTCACAGCCAAGGGCAACACCCGCCCTGCAGAAGAAACCATCATATTACTGTAGACTGGTCCTGAATAGCAGCGCTGAAGGGAACCGGGAGAGCAGAGCAGCTGGGAGAGGAATGGAGGAGGCAGAGGTTTCTCCAGCATGATGTGCAACGGTTGTGAGAAGCAAGTGGGGGATCAGAAGTCCCAGACATTTGAAAGTCTAAGAACAGAATGACTGGATCCTAGCACTGTGGTTGGAGCACAAGTCTGAATGGGAAAGGCTATGGAACTTAGGCACCAGGGGCCATGATTAGATTGAGGTGAGGGTGGACCAGCGTGCAAAGCCGTCAAGTCAGGGCCAGCTTGTAGCATGAGCTGAGCTGGGCAGACCACATTAGAGCCCTTGGAAAGCCCTTATAGTAAGACCCTGGACTTTGTGCTGATGTGACCCTAAAATACCTTAGCAGGCATCAGAAGCACTTAGAGAGGTGCTTACCAGATTCCTGGGCCCTTGGCATTTCCATTCTATCAGCTCTGCTGATGCTGCTGGTTCCCAGGGCCATACTTTGAAGTATGCTTCATTAGGCCATGACTTGGGCATCACCATCCCCTGTACCACTCCTGCTGTATATAGCTGGCCTAGGGCAGGTGAGTGGGGCGCCATGCTACCAGCTGCAGGCACCTCTCAGGCTGCCAGCTTCCATGGTGGGTCTCTCCAGTGGCCCTTCTGGTCTCGCTAGTCTTTACCACCCTATTCTGCATGGAGTTCACTCTGCTCATTCGCCTTTCTCCTCTCTGGGACTCGTCCTTCTTCGCCTTTCTCTTGTGACTCCAGCTGTGCTTAAGAGGCTGTAAGTGCACACACATTGTCCCCTGGTGATTTATAGAATGAGTCTGGCCTGCATGAGAGGGGCAGGAGAGTAGACGTAGTGTGTATCTGACAGTTTCTGGTCTGTCCTATAAAGCTAAACTTAGATTTTCCAGAACTGGAAGAAAGCCTTGCTCTCCTTCATTTCCCCCTTATTAAAATGCCAACTTTACTAAAATCTGCAGGGTCTTATGAGTGAGGTATCCTCAAACCCAAAGATGGGGAATCCCGTTAATCAAGTTTGTTAGAGTTGTTTGGTAACTAAAAGTAAAGAGGGCCAAAACAAGGGTTTATCAAGGCATCCCGTACATTTCAATGCCCAGGTAGCACTGTTTTGAAAATTGGGTTAATACATGTAGTTTTTTTTATCAGCTTAATTATTGAAAAGTGTGCAATTCAGTGACATCAACTACATCCACGATGTAAAACTATCACCACTATCTATGAGCTCCAGTCACCTATACTTTTGTTGAACATGATTTCAGTTACCCATGCTCAACTGTAATCTAAAAATATAAATGGAAATTTCCAGAGATAAATGATTCATAAGTTTTACATATCACATCATTCTGAACAGTATGATGTGATCTCACTGTGTCCTGCTCTATCTCACCAAGGATGTGACTCATGACTTTGTCCATTGTATCCCCGTTGAATATGCTACCTATCCATAAGGCACTTAGACATGAGATCAACTGTCACAATATCACAGGGTTTGTATGTTAGGTTCAGTACTATCTGTTTACTAGAGGCCTCACAATATCCCCTGTGAAGAAGATGGCACTTACTTATACCTAAAACTTTCTCATCATCCACCAGCTCTTTGTTCGTTATGTATTAAACCCTTCTTTACTCTTCTAAATCACTGAATAAGCCTCTATTCTATTTCTACTTGTGTGAGTTTGCCTGTTCTAGGACCCCATATAAGTGGAATCACACACTACTTGTCTTTGGGTCTTGCTTATTTCACTTAGCAAAGTCTTCAAGGTCTACCCATGTTGCAGCATATATCAAGATGCCATTCTGTTTTCTGCTGCTACAGTATTTGATGTGTGCATATAACATGGTTATCCATTCATCTAGTGGTGGGTGCTTGGGAGCTTCTATTTTGTGGTTAGTGTGAATAATGCTCTTGGAAGCATTGTTATCTCTTCAAATCTCTGCTTTCAATTCCCTTGTAAGTATAGCTAGGATAGAAATTACTGGGTCAAATGATGGGTCTATGTTTAACCTTTTGAGGACCAGCTAAACTGTTTCCAACAGTGACTGCATCCTTTTTCATTCCTACAGGCAGAGTATGAAGGCTTCAGTGTCTCCACATCCAGTGCCAGATACATTTTCTTGTTTTAATTTATCCATCCTCAAAGGAATAAAGGGGAATCTCATTGTGGCTTTGCTTTGCATGTCCTTAATCACTGTTGATGTGGAACACGTTGTCACACGCTTCTTGGCCATTCGTATATCTTTGAGGAAAATAATATCCATTCTTGACACTCAGATGCCTTTTTCTCTTGCTTTCTTTTGGTTCATGGCGACATTCCAGACCATGAATTTTGACTGTGCTAATTTCTTTGGATACTGTTTAGGATTCGAGGTAAAAAGAAAACAGTAATTGAAATAGACAGTTGTTATTTACATCGGGAGGTTTGTGTTACACACCCTTGTATTCTTCCATTAGCAGCATTATATTCTTATTATGTGTTTCACTAGGTAATTATAATTTGTGGCTTGGGGATTTTATAGCCTTCTTTTTGGTTTATTTTGTAAGCAGCCAAGTATGGCCAGCATGATTCTAAAAGAACTAGGCCTTAGTTTTAAAAGGGGCAAAAAAAAATAAAATAAAATAAAATAAAAGTGAAGAAAAAGAAAATCTTCAGCAAGGCAAAAAGGACCCAGGACTAAAATACATATGTGTGTACATACACACATGCATGCATAAATACGTACATACCTTAGAGCTTTTCTTCATAATTCTCTGAGGTTCTGAAATCAGCTCACTAGACTGGAGTGTCATTTGTCAGTCTAATTGCTGAGCATTTTAATTATCCGACGTGTTGTCTACTTTCATGAAATGCTTGCTATTCAGCTTGCTAGCAGGCCTTTCTATAGAATGAGAAAGTGAATATTCTCGCCGGAAACTTGGGCTTTCCCAGAGAAAAGGCAGAGAAGAGGACGCACCCCACCACTGCCACCACCGTCAAAGCCACCGCCGCTGTCTGTCTGCCAGGAGCGTGGCACAGTGGTCGCAGGCTGTTTCCTTTCTGTTTTGAGTGAGAACAAAGTGTGCAGACTTGCAATTTGGATCCAAAGGTGCTTTCTTCTTTTGGCAATTTTTAAAAAGAGAGCCACAGGACTAGACTTTGTTCTCAGGCTCTAACATTTTTCACTAGGGTGTTTTCACTTGTCAGGTGAACTGGCAGAGGGATAGGAAGACTAAGTGCAGGTAACACAAGGGCTACACAGAGATTAATGAGCGTTTTGTAAAAGTTTACTGCACACCAGATCACCAGGTGCTATCACAGACCATCGCAATAGTAGCACCTGGAAGCTGGGGTTCGCCATCCATCCACCCACCCATCCACCATCCACCCATCTACCCATCCATCCATCCACCCATCCACCCATCCATCCACCCACCCATCCATGCATCCATCCATCCATCCACCCATCCACCCATCCATCCATCCATCCATCCACCCATCCATCCACCCACCCATCCACCCATCCATCCACCCATCCATCCACCCACCCATCCACCCATCCACCATCCATCCATCCATCCACCCATCCACCCATCCACCATCCATCCATCCACCCACCCATCCATCATCCACCCATCCACCCATCCATCAACCCACCCATCCATCCACCCATCCACCATCCATCCATCCATCCACCCATCCACCCATCCATCCATCCATCCATCCACCCATCCACCCATCCATCCATCCATCCACCCATCCACCCACCCATCCACCATGCATCCATCCACCCACCCATCCATCCACCTATCCATCCACCCACCCATCCATCCATCCACCCATCCACCCATCCACCATGCATCCATCCATCCACCCATCCACCCATCTACCCATCCACCCATCCACTCATCCACCCATCCATCCACCCATCCATCCACCCATCCATCCACCCACCCATCCACCCATCCACCATCCATCCATCCATCCACCCATCCACCATCCATCCATCCATCCACCCATCCACCATCCATCCATCCATCCATCCACCCATCCACCCATCCACCCATCCATCCACCCATCCACCCACCCATCCATCCATCCATCCATCCACCCATCCACCCATCCACCATGCATCCACCCACCCATCCATCCACCCACCCATCCATCCACCCATCCACCCATCCATCCACCCACCCATCCACCCACCCATCCACCCACCCATCCATCCACCCATCCACCATCCATCCATCCACCCATCCACCCATCCACCCATCCACCCATCCATCCATCCATCCATCCACCCATCCACCCATCCATCCATCCACCCATCCACCTATCCATCCACCCACCCATCCACCCATCCGTCCACCCATCCACCCATCCATCCACCCACCCACCCATCCATCCACCCATCCACCCATCCACCATCCACCCATCTACCCATCCTTCCATCCACCCATCCACCCATCCATCCACCCACCCATCCATTCACCCACCCATCCATCCATCCACCCATCCACCCATCCACCATGCATCCACCCATCCACCCATCCACCCATCTACCCATCCATCCACCCCCCCATCCATCCACCCATCCATCCACCCACCCATCCACCCACCCATCCATCCACCCATCCACCATCCATCCATCCACCCATCCACCCATCCACCCATCTACCCATCCATCCATCCACCCACCCACCCATCCATCCACCCACCCATCCATCCATCCATCCACCCATCCACCATCCATCCATCCACCCATCCATCTATCCTCCTGTCATCTATCTATTCATCCTACCTCCTGTTCTTTTCTGATTCCTTCCTTCCTGCCTTCTTTCCTTCCTTTCTCTTTGCTTCCTTCCCTTCTTCCTTCCTCCCTTCCTTTCTTCTTTCATTTTCTAAGACTTATCCGGTGTCTAAAATATGCCAGGCATATATTCTTGCCATTGGAGCTATTGTAGTAAATGAAGCAAAGACCTTGCCTGCATTCTGTGAAGGGTAAAGATAAAATGGATAATTAAGAGATACGACCCCCTCATTTATTTACTTATTTCTAATGTGTAGTTACTGCATCAATCAGAATCCAGTTAGGAGACAAAAATTACAGAGTAATCTTGATAGGCAAGGTTTGCTATTAAGAATTATCACCAACAGTGGGGTGTTGGTTGCTAAGGGGTAAAGAACATTAAAGAATCCAGGAATGCAGGCTTGGGAGCAGCCACTGCCCTGAGGGCTGAGGGAGCACCCAAGGAAGGAGCAGGTGGAGTGTCTCACTTGCCAGCACTGGGTCTGGACCAGGCTACGGTCCAATGCATGGCAGAGTTTTTACTAAAGCCTACAAAGTTGGGGGAGTTGCAGGGAAGCTGCTGTCTTTAGTGCCAGGAAAGATGTCTGTGGTAGACACCCTACTACAGAAGACATCAGAAATCTGCAGCAACTGTGGAGTGCTGGGATGTCTCCCTCTGAAAAGGGAAGTGAGTGGCCTGCAGGGAGGTGCCCTCTGAAAAAGACCCGCAGTGTCCCTCCAGCGCCCTCTACTGGCAAAGCTTGACATGGTGTGTGGTGGAAAGGGTCCATCCTTTGGCCCCGTTGGCTTTGGTGGGTAATCTGTTGATGGCTGGGGCAGATGCTCATGAGTGCTGTGGAGAAATAAGCAGGGTGAGGAGGATGAGAAGTGTCAGGAGTGCTGTTTGACAGAGTTTTCCAGGGAGGACTCTCTGGAAAGGTGACATTGACAGACACCTAAAGGATGTGATGACTGGTGACCAAGCATTCTGGGCTGAAGGAACAGCAAGTGCAAAGGCTCTGAGGTCAGTAATAGAAAACAAAACAAAAAATATAAGCAGCTCCAGCCTAGAGGCTATGGATAAATAAAGGGACAAAAGAAGGCGTGAGAACTGGTATTTGGCCAGAGTGCACACTAAGCGGGATGGGAAATCTCCTGGTGGTCTGCAGGCATGGACGTCACTAGAGCTGATTTCCCTCTCTGAGGTATCCCCTGACTGCTGTGAGCAGCCGGTGAGGGATGGGGCAGTGAGGATTGAAGCAGGGGTCCTTGGAAGGAAGCTCCTGCACTGGCCCAGGGACCAAGCTCCCCTGAAGTCAGAGACCCTGTGGTGCAGCGCAGATATGTGCCCTGTGCAGGTCCTGTTCCCCTTGGGGCCATGGGTGAGTTTGGAAACAGTGGTGATGAATACAGCTAAAGCCCTGCATCACTCACTTAAAAATGGCTACAATGGGGTTTGCATGTTTTATGTACTTTACAACAGCACACAGCACTTAAGAACTAGAGGAGCCCAGAAGTGGTGCTATTTTGTTCTTGGTACCTCTTATGTAGGAACTGTGTGTGTGTGTGTGTGTGTGTGTGTGTGTGTGTGTGCGCGCATGTGCTCTTTCCAGAAGTGCTCATCATGATTGTTTGGTTAACATACTATTTGCTGTGTTCTCGATTGTAAAGCCACCATCTTTCCCTTTATAGGCAATAAATGCTTTAGGGAGAATGAGGGGACACAAAAAAGTCGTGACGGTCACCATCCCCGTGGCATTAGCAGCTCACTCCCTGCTTTTGGCAGACAGAGGAGATGGGAACTCTCACTCAGAGAGCCTGGGAGGGAGACTTGCCCCTTTGCAAAGGGAACAGAGACCAGTGACGTCAGGCAGCTTGTTCATGGTGGCAGTGCTCTCGAGTGGCCGGTGATGAGCTCCAGGAGGACTGGAGCCTTGGCCTGCTCTGTCCCAGAGTGTCAGCCCAGAACACCACCTGCACGTGTACAGGGAGCACTCACTAGCAGCTTCTTCCCCAAATGAGATGGAGCCCGAGCCCATAGTTCCTGATTCTGTACACCGTGCTCTTTCCCTTCCACGGCTGCACCTGGCTCAGGCCTGTCATTAATTAGCAGCCCCCACTCCTAAGATTACAGGAATGTCCAGCTGTTTCCTAGCACGGAATGGACTGTCCAGAGCCCCACCCATGGCCCAGTCATTGGCCGCAGACAGCCAGCAGACATTTGGCTCTCTGAGTGGCATTCCTACCGCGTTTGCAACAATAGGGCGGCGGCGGGGCGCTTTGCCCTCCGTGTTAGCTGAACTCCTGCGATAGTGCAGTGATGGGAAAGCACTCTTGCTGTTCTTGGGCTGGTGGCACTCACTGATTCATAGCTCGGCACGGGTGGGTGGAAGGAGAAGTTCTAACAGAGCAGGAGAAGTTCTAACAGAGCGCAGGTGCCTCCCATTGTTTCCCGCTCTTCGCTGGGGAGTGTTTATTAAGGAGGAAATCACAGTGGTGTGTCTGGAGCTGAAGTCTGAACAAATAACCCAAAAGGAGGAGTCCCGGAAAGGTGGGCAGGAGGCAACACATAACGAAAAGCAAAAACAAGCTCAAGCTAATTGGGATCAGGCGGTATTTTGCATGTGAATTATGAACAGGGAGCTTGGCTGCAAAATAATTACTGTGCTTGCCCTCCATTGGCATACTTCGCATACTTTTGTGGAACCTCCACAATTTGAATGTAACACACTTTACCCATTCCGCTAATGGAACTGCAGAATACTATTTTGAAAGAACAGGGCTGAAATGAAATCCTCTCCAGACATTTAAGACGACGCATGAACATGTTGGTGTCTGGACGCACACCTTGTTTCCAATTTTCCTGCTTCTTGGAAGAAACCGTTCCAGGTGTTCCTGGAAGCAAGGCTGGGGACTTTAATTCACCCAAGGTCTCAGGCAGGTGTTGGAATCCGTGTTGCCATGACTCAGCCAGTTCCTTGGAAGACCCAGTGTGTGTGCACATGTGTGTGCGCTTCGTGATTCTGGTCTGTGAGATGCCCCAGGGGAAGAAGCTCTGCCTTCCCATCGCATGGATTCCAACAGACCCATTTCCTCATCAACATGTACTTACAGGGAGTGCAAAGACAAGATGGATACTTTCCTTCCCAGTGGTATTCATGAGAGAGAAAGAGAGAGAGAGAGAGAGAGAGAGAGAGAGAGAGAGAGACAGAGACAGAGACAGAGAGACAGAGAGAGAGAGACAGGGCCACATACAGCTGCAGAGAAGCTAGGTTCAGGCGCTGGAGAGGACAGGGAGCAAGTCCTGAAATCATCAGCACCCTCGGGGTGGGGAATCAGGTGATTTCATGAGGGCAGTCACAGTCCAAAATGCTGGGAGGATCCTGGGGTTCTTGTACTCAGAGTGAGGAGGGAAAGGGCTCCCCAAACAGGTGTATGCACGTGTACAAGCTCTGGGAGCCAGAGGGCATCGACACAGGCAAGGGGCGGCTTAGGGCCCCACTGGCAAGCACGCCCAGTCTTTGCAGGTGAGGCTAGGAAGACAGTGAGTCCGGCAGAGAGCAGGAGGACTCCCAGCCTTGGTCCCTGATGATGGGGGGTGCACTCTCAGGCTCTAGAAAAGAGGGGATATGCCCTTCACCTTCCTTAAACAGGGTCGCACTTTTAGAAGGGTCTGGTTCCTGAAACACTGACAGTCCTGTTGCCTCCTTGGCTCCTCTGCTCTCTGCTGCCTGTTCACTGAGTTGAACTGTGATCAGGTCTATATGCAGATCTCACCAATAACAAGGTGAAACAAAAATATGCCATGGCTTTGCAGCTTGTGAGAGTTTTAACTGCTTCTGGCAGAGCCTCTGAGAGTCCCAGTGTGACATCTCCCCCAACCCCATGTAGTTTGAGGGTGGCTTTTTAATGAGTAAAACTGGGCCTGACTTTTGCCCTGAAGCGATGTTCTTCTGTGGCTCCTCCACTCTGAGAACTGAAACACACTGGTTCCTCGCCTCATCATCCCTTGCTGAAGCAGAGAAGTTGCAGCCGCGCCCACAGGGTGACAGGCCAAGGGCTGGCGGGCTCCACACCCTCTCGATGCCCCAGCAGATGTGGTCTTGGCATTTCCCCCACTCCAGTGAGGATGGAAGCTCCTTCTTTCTGGGTTGGACATGAGCCTTGGAAATATGGTCCCAGCGGGGCTTCCCACTTGGAGCGAGTGTCCACCGACCCCCAGGGAGGCTGTTATTAAAATGATGGCATCATGAGCCTGGAATGCTGCTTACCTGTGTGGCTGCCTTTTGTGTGTTTTAGCCAACGAACGTTGGCCTTCGCTCTGCTGCTTTCTACTGAGCGCTGAGTGGCGTGATCCTCCCTTCCCCTTTGTCCTGCTGGACCCTGGAAAACGGGTATATCATGAGGCCAGGTCCTTCAGAGCTGAGGTCAGTGGATGGCAAGCAGTACTCAAGCACAGGACTGTGTGCTGACCCTTGTCCATTTCCTCGTTTGCTTTTCTCTGCAAGAGAAAGTGCTAATCCAAATTCCAGACCCTCCAGACACTTGGGAAAGGAAGAAGAGATAGTGGTGTGCAAAGCTGGGTCACCGACAGGATTTGGCACCATCAGAACCATTCCTTCCGGGCCTCCTCTCTTCCCACTGGGTTTGGAAGTAGTTGCACTGTGGCATTCCGCAAGCCAGGCCTCCCCACATGAGTCCTGCCCCTGGCACATGCATGCTGTGTCACTTGGTCCACTGGTGTCCCTAGTCCTCCATTTTCTCATCAGTGAACTGGGGATGCCAGTTGTCCTTGGGAGATTTAGACAGGATAGTCCGTAAGCAATGCCTGACAAATGATGCTTAACGAAACTGGGTGGTGATGGCCCCAGTAGCACCAGTAAGCAGTGTGTGCTGTGCGAAGTTGGATTGAATCAATTTGGAACTGATGTTGATGTCAGGCTCACCAACTGCCACCGCCACTGCCACCCCCACCCCCTTACCCCCACCCTTTTTCACCATTACCCTTCCTTTTTTATGAAGCAAATATGTTTTCAAACTTTTCATGAAGTTATAAAATAAATTTGAAGAGCTAAGGGCATTTGGTAATGAAGTTCAGATCAGAGAAGTTTTAGAGTTTGTTGTTGTCCTTGTTTTGTTTTGGAATTGTTTATTGGCTCTGTGGCCCAGCATCCTTGCTTCTCTGGCCCTGCCAGATGCTGGAACGGCCACTTTCCTTTGATGCTGTCACATTTCACCTTGACTATGTCTGTTGCTGCCCATTCCACAGATGGAAAGTCTGAGATTGAAATTGGTGAATACTTCCAAGTCCTAACTTAGCTTAGAGTGAGCTCAAGGTGAGCCCCATTCCCAAGCCACCCAGGCCACTTGTCACTGGCTTTACGCCCCACCCCCTCCATCTCCTGTGTTGGGTTCCTCCCATCCCCTGGGGGTTGGTATGCACTGCTGCACCCCCATGAACCCACACTTGGGTTGAAGGCAGGTTTCACTTAACTGGCTTAGCACTCACGTAAGGAACAAGCAAGACCACAAGCTAATAAATACAAGCCTGTTTATATAATGTCAGACCAGAGTGTGATTGATGAGTGTGTTGTTGACCTGAGTGTCACATGCTGGTGCCCTAATCCTGGTCTCAGGATGACTGTGAAGATAGGGCCAAGTCATTTCGCAATTAGGGTGAGTGTTCCAAGCTTCTCAGAAGACCGACACAACAAAAATTCAAGGTATGAAATTCAAGGTGTGGTCTCAGAGTCATTTTGTGTAGCACCTTCTCCACCGTGTCATCTCATTATGTGAAATAAAAGTATCACTCACCTTCTCCTCCCTCCCGTTTGAGGGTTCAAAGGAAGCTTTGCAGACTGGCTTGAAGGAAGTCTTCTGAAAACCCTCTGACTGATTGCTCTGCTCTCCCAGCCCTCGGCCATTTCTGCCCAGTTGTTGAAAGGGCGCTTTAGTCACTGGTTCATGCACCAGTTGCTTCTCCTCAGTTTCAGTCAGCTTTTCCAGGAAACACGGGTTTCCCCAGCAATCCACATTGCCCACCAGGTGCCACCTGACAGGGATATGATCCCCCTTCTTCCCCTGGAAGTAACCTGTTTGATTGACTCCAAATCCTACTTTAGATCTCCAGCTATTTTAGGGGGTTGACAGGTCTGAATTAAACCAATGAACTTAATCTTCCTGTGGAATGTAATAGCTGGAAAGGATTTATAAAGATCACAGTATCACCTAAAATAATCTCTCCTACATGGTGCACCATTGGGAAACACAGCTTGGCTCCAAACTGTCTTGTTTTTTAAACAAGATATTAGGACATAGAAAAGGGAGTGCTTTACTACTGAGGATGTGTGAGGTTCGTTACTTGTTGTGTGGGATCTGTGCTCAGGGTTTGGTGTAGGTCATTTCACGCAACAGCTCTGTGGTGGAGTGTGTTACACTGTCCATGCTAAGGATGAGGGTTAGGGACGGAGAGGGCATGGGTAGCTGGCTATGGTTGCACAGCTGGTCCGCAGTGGAACCGGATCCCTCATGGTCTGATTCAGAAGCCTGCTCTTTGAATCAGGATGTAAAAGACATCTTTGTCCCAGGCAGCAAGTTACTGGCAGTGGTGGGATCTCTACTGAAGTTTTCATTTTCTGTGCTCTCCAGCTCTGTGGAAGGAGGGAGAAAGGAGAGGGCCCTTTGGAACCGGGTGGGCATCATAAACTGTCTCTTCTGGGCACAGCCTTCCTGCTGGAGCTTAAAATTGAGGCTCTCGATGGCAGCCACTGAGCAGAGGTGAAGAGCCATTGGGTTAAGTCTTGTGCAGGTAGATCACGAGTCCTCAATGCCAGGATCTGTGGGATACACTCAGTGCAGCAAGCAGTAGAAACTCATTGTGTGTTTCTCATTGTTTTATTTTGATTTTAGTTATTGAAGTGTATTAGTAGGTTAAGGGCTCCAGATATTTTAAGGCTCTCTCTGATGCCTGGGGTCCTGCAGCCTGGGTGAGGACTATGTATTCTTGTCTGAGTCTCCTCCTCTCCAGCCTTTTTGGCTGCTGAAGACTGTTAGGACTCTTTGCTCTCCCAAAACAAGTCTCACAGGACATTCCGTTATCTCTGGAGACTGGGTGTAGGAGACAGGGATCCCAAGAGGACTTGCTTTCTGCATCACAGAAATTTGGGATCATATCCATTCATTCGTGCAGTGACAGATTCATTCACTGATCGATTAGGTGATTGATTCATGGAGCTCTCAGCCTTTGAGTGTCATGACAAACTAAGCCCTGGAATAAAATAATAAAAGAACCAAATGCAAAAACTCCCCTCCCTTAAAGGGACCCCCATGACCAGGAGGAAGGAGCACACAAACCAGCCGGATTCAATAAAGACAGGATGAAGCAATGAAGACATTGAAGAGGGCCTGGGGAAGCCAGG
Source organism: Cavia porcellus (assembly GCF_034190915.1). Classification (NCBI taxonomy): domain Eukaryota; kingdom Metazoa; phylum Chordata; class Mammalia; order Rodentia; family Caviidae; genus Cavia; species Cavia porcellus. The sequence continues at coordinate 113,119,858 of NW_026947487.1, forward strand.
GGAGGGAAGAAAAGCCAGGGAAACCACTTCATGAGGGACCCTTGAATGAGGAATGAAAAGCAGCCTGCAAGGCGGTGGAGGGAGGGCAGTTCCAGCAAGGGCAACAGAAGCGTGCAGTCCGGAGGCAGAACAGAGCCTGGTTTCTTTGTGGGCTAGCATGAAAGAGCAGCCTACACATGATGTGGGGACAATAGTGGCAGCCAGCTGGGGCTTTATTGTAAGGGTGGGAAGGAAGCCACCGGAGGGCTGTAAGCCATCAGAGGCAGAACCCAGCGTTGTTTTGCGGTGGCCCGTCTCACTGCCCTGTGGGTTCAGAGAGCAGAAGCCTAGAGCCAGACCTCAGGCCAGGCTGACACTGGTCCTGCCCTGGGAATGCCAGGCTCTAAGGTCACCCCTCTGTGTCTGAAAGACTTTTTTTTGCCACTATAGCTATTTGAATAACAAAACACTTTAAATGGAGGGGGTAGCACTCTGGAGCCAAATCAAACACTATCATCTCTGAAAGATAAGACAGGGAACGCATGACACCTTGACCACAGCAGAAGTGTTTGTGGGTGTGTGGGACCCTTGGTTTGTTCCAGACCCTACCACATGCCACGGCTGGGATTTCTTTAACGTCTTCTGGTAACTGGGCATTCAGCTGTAAACAGAACTGTTTTGGAAATTCTGTGTCTCATTTTTTTTAATAACTGGAAGGCCAGAAAAAAGGAGCTACGCAGCCAGTCTTGGAAATCTGTGTCCCACCTTGTAGTCTGCCCCTGGGACTCCCCCAGTCTTACTGCCTTCCGTTCCACCTCCACTCACAGACGCCACCCTCCCCGGAGGAAGACCACGTCTACACCAGGACCCCCTTCATTTCAGGATCCGTTGTTCTTGGACGTAGATGGTGAGCCCCTGTGCAGGGCAAGGAGTCCGTGCTCCTGTGTGCTTCCTGCTTAAACATACCCATCCTCCCCCTTCTTACTTGATCCCAAACCGCTATGTAGTCCTTTACAAAGACACAGATGGTACCCTTTATATAAAATAACGGTGACAATGGTGATGGTGGCGGTGGTGACAACAGTGATGACGTTATCAGTAGGGGTGACGTGTGCTGAGACTTACTTTGCCCACAATTCAAGTGCAAGCAACAAGTACAGTTCCCAGGGCTGATCTCTTAACTCAGATTCGGGGCCTCTGTGTTATCGGCACTGTCTGCTTTAGGCAGGGTGGGGGAATGAGGGCAGCAGGCCAGCACGTTTGATAGCAGACCTGGATGATCACCAGCATTCATTTCTGCTTGCCTCTTGGCCGCCTGCCTGTCTGCTCAGCCCTCTGTAGGCTGCTTCCCAGTCCTGTGCCTCTGGACTGCTCTGTGGCTTCTTCGCTTCTCTCCTGCAGTGCGGACCGTCCTGTCCTCACCTTCCAGTGCTGGAGCCTCCCGTGCATCCTGCTGCACTCTCCCTGTGGCTCTGCCTGGAGCGCTGCTCTTGCTGCAGCTGCCAGCAGCCTTTCCCTCCTCCGTGGTCTAAGAGAGACCCTCCCTTCTCCCCAGCCGTCAGTGCTCTGGAAAGTCCAGACCCAACCTGAAAGTCGGGAGGGAAAGTCACCTGGACACTTGGAGTTTGGGTTCCAGAGAGGCGGCCTGGATGTTACCAGTGTAATCTCTTCCTTCACCAAGCAGGGAGGATCCCACCCTTGCTGCACCCCCAGATCCAGGCTCCATTCCCTTTTGTATTTCCTTCTTCGTAGTCTTTTGTTTCTCCATCCCATTTTATTTTGTGTTTCATTTTTTTTTCAATTGCTGTGGAACTATAAATGCATTTTAAGGTATTTTGACAGCATTATTATGGGCTCGCAAAGAGCTCAGATGCTGCACAGTGTGAATATATGATGCCATCAGTTATAGGATGTGCGGTATGTTCTAGTAAGAAAGGGAAAAACACTGTCAATTAAACAGCGGTCCAAAGCGCTTTCCTCCCTCATAACTTAGTTCATACCTATTTTATAAAAGGTGTTTTGGACTTATTTAGACATAGAGGTATCACATATGAGGCCACTGCCATGCTTTTCTGCAAACACAGCATTAGGTTACAGTACTGAGTCAGACCAAGTGTGATGTCCCGAAGATATCTCAAGCGTCAGTTAAACTCAGTGTGGTTAGCACCATCAGGGCACTCATTTCCACTCGCCCAAGTGCTTAGGAATTTTTTTTTTTTAAACAAAAGCCACTTCTCTATAGGACCAGGAGACTGTCCACCTCTTCTAGCTGCAGAATCACTGATGGTGCGGGCATTGGACTTAGCAGTTTTCTTCACTTCAGGCATTTACACATCATCTACCAACTTCCCTGAGCTCCAGTGATAGTGCATGTGGCATTGTGCAGATCTGTTTGCCATGCTGCAGCCACCATGGACTGGATGGACTAATGGAGAGAGAAGCCCACAAGATCGAGCCCTGAGGAGGAGGAGCACTATGTCATGCCACAACAGGGGCAGAAGCCAGAAAGGAGTCTGCACTCACAAGCCAGCTGCACCTCCTGGAAGACAGTTGTCCTGCGCCAAAGCTGGGGCCTGTGCCTGGCACAGCCTGTGTCTTTTGTAAAGAGGTAGATGTCTTCTGTATTTAGAAGATATTTAGAAAGCGACGATGAGGAAGATGGTGGTGGTGATGATGATGATGACAGTGATGATGATGAGGATGGTGTGATGATGTTGCTATTGACAGTGATGACGATGACATGGATATCAGTCGGCAGCGTGCACTGAGAACTTGCTTTGTCCCTTGCGGTGTCCATATCTCCTTCTATGCAAGACACAGTGGATGGTCAGTGTGACCTTGGTGCAAATCATCATAACACATAGATATTACTGTCCTTCTCTTATAGGTGAAGAAACTGAGGCTGGAGGTCAACTGAGGAGCACAGGCAGAAAGGAGGGGGCGGGTCAAGCCCTGAATCCTTCCATGCTGCCCTGGGGTTTCCTCAGTGGACCCGAATAGTAACAAATGTGAACTCTCATATCTCTGCCCGGCTCCTATCCGAGAGCTCTCATGCAGGTGGAGAGTGACATTTTAACCCACTTGGAGATGACCAGTGTAGTGGGTGACAGCACAGACTCTGAGGGAGCCTACCAGGCATGAGACTTTGAGGAAATTAATTCCACTCTCTGAGCCTCAGTTTCCCCATCTACAAAGTGGACATAAATAAAGTAACTGTCTCAAAGGGTTGTGGTGAGGATTAGATGAGATTAGATACACAAAGTGCTTCAGAGAGACTCTGGCACTTGCCAGACTTCTAATCAGTGTCAGTGGTATCACCATTGTTGATTTTAGCTGCCCTAACCTACAAGCTGAGACAGAGAATTGCTTGGGAGCGATCTGCCTGATACCTGCACTGGAGCCCGTAACCCAAGGTCAGCCTTTGACCTTGATCATGAGGACCCATGCCAGGTCCAAGAACTGCCAAGGAATCCTTGTGGCGAGCAGTACCCACACGTATTCTTGAGGGTCATGCCCAGTGTCATCCTCACAGCCTGTGACCCTGCAGCAAAAGTCAGTGCCCATTGTGCAGCTGGTGGGGAGCCCGTGCATCCCTGGGCAGGAGGCACCAGAGGAGCAAACCAAACCTGCTCCCCAGTGGCACAGGTGGCAGCAGTGATTACAGACGGGGGAAGCTAAGTTCTGCAGGCTTGTGCTGTCTCCAGGGAATGCACTAATTGAGAAATAACATCCATAAAAATAATTCAATACTAGTATGTAAAACTAAAAACAATAACCGAGTGTGACTGGCTGTCTAAGAATTAAGCAAAGTAAGATGAAGTGTCTTTCTCCAGCCCGCACTCCCTGCAAAGGCGACAGAGGCTGTGGCCGCCTCCGGGGGCAGGTGCCGCCTTCCGCTGCAAAGACTCTCAGTTCTCAGCAGCAGTGCTCAGCTCCTTGCTCAGAATATGTCTCTGAGCAGCAGCTGCAAGGGGAAAATTTGGTTAAGGCCGTTCCTGGGGTGCACGGTGAGTTCACACTGGAACACACAGCCCAACAGCTGGTGGTAAACGTTTAGCAACTGGTACTCTGGGAAAAAAAAAAAAAAGTGTGCCTTTATGCATGAGATTAGTACACATTACAGACACAAAGCATGTGTAGCCCATAATTCACAAAAGTTGTTAATATAACAAAATACTTTCTGATAAACACAAGGTGATTTTCACCAAATGTTTTTTGCAGATTTTTGCTACACTGCTGCATCCACCTCTAACCCATCATTGCAGTGTGTGATTGCAGTGTGTCTCTAAAGTGAATATTGTTTGATATGTTTATTTGCTTTAACAAGGAAACAACAAAGTGAAACAACTAAGATGTACACGGGAACCTCGCTTCTTCATGGCTGATACGACTTCTATGCTAAACTGGGTAATAGTTTTCAAATCTTGGGAGGATATTTCTCCAATATTTTGTGCTGTTTCTAAGAAAGCATCTATAAGCGTGACACACTTTTGAGTTTCATGTCCACTGGTAACATTTTCTTCATCAGTTTCTTAAGCCTCGGTAATCAACAGAACTTCAACTCGCCCCAGATTTGAAGGCCTTGCCTCTTCCCGTGGTGTGAATAGTTGTACCGTGGACAGTTTTAAGTTGTGTGACGTCACTGAACGTGGACCTGGAAAGAGATACGTGTCTTTATGTATTATTTCCATCAGGCACACACAACAGAAATAAATAGCTTAAAAGCCTAGATTGCACTAAAATGTAACAATAATTTAAATCATGAGTTTCCATTATTATTATTTTTATTTATAGTGTAACTTAACTGTAGGATTCTATAATTTGGGTTTTTCTTTTTAATAGTTTCATCAGGATGGAATGTGTATGCATCATAAGAAGCTGGATAAAGATATATACAGAGTCACGTGGACTGCATCACAATCTGGTTCCAGGACATTTGTGTCCCCCAAGGAAACTCCGTACCCATAGGGGTTAGCTCATCACATCACTCTAGCACTGTTTTCTTTAAAGAGCTCCAGGCGACCCTTTCAGGGCCTTCTGTAAGGCAGGGAGTTTCTCCAGGAACCAGCGGCAGACTTCCCCTCATCTCAGCCGGCCCAGGGGCTCCATGTCGTCACCCTCTAGACCGGTGACTCCAGTGCAAAGAGCGTGCCACTCCATACGTGGGCCAGCCAGTGCCGCGGCCAAACCACTGTAAAACCTTCATCTCCTCTAACTTGCCTGCTGGGGAACCGGGTGAGGAACAAATCATATGGTCAGATTTAGGGTAAGGGAATTAAGTCCCACCTATAGGCAAGGACACTGTAATCTGTATGGCAAAGGGCACAGATAATGAATACTTAGGTCCCAGCAAGATATCCCTGATCCAGCCCTCCACTGGGACCCTGGCTGCCCCCGCAGCAGGTCTTTCATTCTTTTGGCATCCAAGAAATATCATTAATGTCCGTGAGATGCCAGATTCCCTTCCTGCTTTGAGATCAAATGCACAGTTTCTTCTGCTCCACAATCTTGGTTTGGTATAGCACGGACTCTTCTGGTGCCCTCCACTCAAGAATACAAACTGAAAATTGACTTTCTTCATTTTTTTTTTTAAACCCAATTTTGCCCTCTAGAGACCCAGATAAGACTTCATTTTTTAAATAAAATTTTGCAGGACATAATGATGAAATGAGCTGGTTATTAGCATAAAACATAGCCCTCGTATATGATAGGTAACCTTTATTGCTTAAATATTAGTCAGGATGGTCAGATAACACCAGCAAAATTGTTGTGTTTTTTTTTTTTCAGACTATTCGTCCACTATGGAAATGACTTAGAATTTTATTCAGAAGTGCAATTTATCCCTTCAGTGGGGTAAATATTGCCTAGATGAGTTCTTTAGAGGAATCCACATCAGAAACTGAGATTTTGATATAGTAAAGAGCGTAAGACAGGAAGGGCTCAGAAAAGCCTGCTTCAGTGTTGGTAAAGTTCTTAGCAACCTGGGCCTTCAAGATCCCAAGTCTGCATGGGAATCTGACTGTGGCTGAAGCTTTGTGCCCTCCCCGTTTACCTGTTAAGAGGCGAGGCCTTTTGGGGTGATAGGTCTGAGGCCGGAGCCCTCCCAGTGAAGCCCCGCAGCACCGCCTTGCCCCTCACCTCCTGTGAGGAGGGCACAACCAGAAGGGCAGCGAGGAGTCCAGGTGCAAGTGGGCCCTCTGCACACACACGCTGGGTCTGCCGGGGCCTGGAATCTGAGCTTCCTAGCGTCGTCCACAAGTGTGAGGATGCATTTCTGTTGTGTACAGCCATGCTGTTCATGACATTTTATAATACCAGACTGAAGGACAAATCTTTCTACCTATACCCTGTTGCAAAAAAAAATGCTTAAGCTTTCTTTCTTTCTTTTTTTTTTTTTTTTTTTTTTTTTTTTTTTTTTTTTTTTTTTTTGAGACAGGGTCTTGCTATGCAGTTCAGGCTGGACGTGAGCTCACTTTGTAGCCTAGGCTGGTCTTGAACTCACAACAATCCTCCTGCCTCAGCCTCCCAAGTGCTGGGATTACAGGTGTGAGCCACCATGCCCGGCCCCCACTTTTTTTATTTTTAACTTAAAAAAAATTTTTTTTTCGGTACTGGGATTGAACTCATGACCTGACACTTGCTAGACAGACACTTACGCCATTGAGCTAAATTCCCAGCCCTGCTTAAACTTTCTTGATATCTATTTCCCCATCTAGCAGCCTGGTGAGAAGTATCTTCCTCCTAGGGCTGGTGGGAGGATGAAGTGGGGTGAAATCTTCATGTGGTCAGCACCACGTCTGGTCCACAGGGAGCTCTTGCTCAGTTACAAATGTTACTGTCACCGCTCATGTTGTCACAATAAGGAGTCTTCGGTTAGCTCTACTATCCTGGTGATACTCAGACTAGAGGTAGAGCCCAGGCTGACCCTGTGTGGTGCAGAAGGTCCTGCCACGAGGCTCAGCCTGGCACTGTGGCTGCTGGCTCCTCTCTCCCTCTCTCCCTCTCTGGATCCATAACGAAGAAATGATTTACCTTTTGAGTATTACCTCTGTGCCTAACCTACTGCAAAAATCTTTGGTGGATCAACTGAGCGCCTCACCACCCTCAGACCTTTTGACAAAGCTGTCAGAAGCAGGAGTTGGAGTCTGGAGGCTGACCTGGGGTACAGCAGTTTCTCCAGCCAAGCCGCGTTGCACGTTTGTGGTTCAGGGGGCCTTTTCTGGAAAGATGATGCCACTGCTGAAGGAGGGGAGGGGATGGGCTTCACAATGATAGTAAAGACTGCTTGGATTTATTGGGTGTTCAAAAGGTGCCAGATGGTGGGTTAAGTGCTTTGCAGGAATTTTTTCATTTACACGTATTGATGTTTTCTTTGTACAATCAAGGAAACTGAGGCAAGCTACTCTATGTAACTCACCCAGGATGTAAAACAGAAGTGTTGCTTTCAGGCAGCCTGAGCACTGAAAGCCAGCTCTGCAGTGCATGCCCTCCTGTCTCGTTGGCTGCTTTGTGGATGGGAAGGAGGGAAGGAATCCTGGAATTCTTAAGGCCAGCTCTAGACAGCAAAATGGAGTTTTCCACACTCTCCGTGGATGCTTCTGTGTGTGTCCAGCCTGAGTTTTTAGGACTCTTAAAAAAAAAAAAAATTCTGTTGGGTGTGTTGGCTTATGCCTAAAACACTAGAATTCAGGAGGGTGAGACAGGAGGATCACCCTGAGTTCAAGGCTCGCCTGGAATTCATAGTGAGACCCTATCTCATTAAAAACCAAAAAAAAAAAAAAAAACAAAAACAAAAACAAAACAAAACAAAAAAAAAAAACGGAAAGAAGAATTCAGGATTCCTCTTGTCACACAGGAGTCTGGGAAAATGTTCTTTGAAAGTTCTAGGTCTCATTTACCAATTTAACACTAATTTTTTTTTATCCTAGCACTTGAATTATCATTTTTTTTAATTCAAGAAATGCACAATCTACATTGGACATGGATTTGGGAATTCAGTCAGTAGGCAACTTTCTTATATTTCTAACTCAGATTCCTCACCCGCAAGATGGGGACAACAGTGACTTCTGACCAGTGTATTTGAGGATGGAATGAGACACTCTAAATAAAGTCAGTGACTGGCCAATAAATACTGGCTAGTATAATTATTATTTATCAAATGAAAAAAAAATATAAGGCTCAAGTAGGTGAACAAAATGAAAACTAACGGATGAAAAAGAAAATCAGACATTATTTAAGAAAGGCAGAGAGCCTTTTGTGTTTAAAGATTCCCGATGCCTCTCCAGGGCTGTTCAGAAGGTCCATGTAGTCAATAATTTAGGCTGGCAATAAGAATCACTCTAGCTGTCTCTCTGGTTACCACAAAAACACTACGTGCCTTCGTTCCAGAATATTTTTTACCTTTGATCAAGATTAGCTAACTGTTATGACCCACAATTGCCCGAACTAATGTTGGTTTCTTGTTCCATCATTGCAGACATTCACTAGCTGGCTTATCAAGGGGTGATTTAGGGACCCAGCTTTGACAATTTGTGGTTGGTCACACTCTAGAGCCTTCAGATCTTCCCTGGATTCTCAAAATTGAGCCATCAGACAGCAGAAGACAAAGCACAAGATTCCCAGGAGATTTCATGGGGCAAGACTAGAATCAGGGACATCACTTCCTCTCATTTTCCATTGATCAGAGCTTCATCATGTGATCATATAGGACTGCAAAGCAGCCTGGGAACTGTAGTCCAGGGTACTTCCAGGAGACAAGGGAAATGTTTCATCAAACATTTTATCTGCTCTGCTATGCTCTCTAGTGCTGATTGCTTACTATATTGCTTTTAAATTGCATGGTCTTGTGTAAATGAGACTTTTTATTTTGCCTTTTGGAAAGAAATTATTGTTCATATTCATCACAAATATATGTATTTATTAGTAGCATTGAAGTGTATTAGAAAGAGCCCTGCCTTGGCTGGGAGCCAAAGTATGCTTCTGTCCCCAGCTCAGCCATCTAGCAACTCATTGCTTTGAGAACTAAGGCTGGTCAGTTGGTATCTTCCATCTCAAATTTCTGTATCAGTGAATTGGGGAAATAGTACCTGCCCTGCCAGCCCCTTTGGGTGTGGATGCAATAGCATAATCTGTGAGATGTGAGAGTCCCTTACGCATGAACACTTGCTGGAGGGGAGAAACTTCCCAAGACAGCCACCTCCAACCTCACTGGGTTCCCCAAATTACAACACTTTATCTGGCAACCATATACTGCATTACATAAGATATATATTTGTGAAGTACCAACTTGGTAAAAACAAATAAATAAAAGTCAGCTCTCACAAGGCAGTCCTGACAGGCACGGGGCTGTAGGCGTTCCCCCAAATTCCTCTAGTGGGTCTGTTCCCATTGCCTTCCCCAGGCAGCATGGTGTCAGGTCAAGAGCACCACGTGAGATGGGAGAGGCTCTGTTCCACTTCCCACTGGGCTCCTCCAACCTGTGTGCTCCTCCAGGAAACAAGACTGTCCAGCATGTGGGACCTAAATAGAGAAGAAATTATACTGCACATTCGTAGCTGGGGCTGAAGCAACCCCTCAGGCTGTGAGGGATCCTAGCTCAGGGACTCTGGAGCTTCTCCTTTTGTCTGTGAGGTCTCTGAGCCTCAGAAATGGCTGGGTGCCAGAGCCAGGAGGGGACAAGAGGACCGAGGACTGAGCCGGACCCCAGTAGGAAGGTCTTGACGCGAGGCTGGTGCTCACATCAGCGGGTCCCTGACACACGGAAATGAAGACTGTAGGGGAGGGATGGCTTTCTGGTCCCTGTAAGGGAAACTGAGGTGAGGCGCTGCGCCTGTGGGGTCCAGGTCAGGAAGAGCAGGAATCAAGAGCAGATTGACAGTGCTTTTCAAAACGGAGGAAAAAATCCTGCCTTTCCCTAGCTGGAGGTCAAATGTCAGAAAAGCTAATAACAGAACTGGAGGGACACAAGAGATGTAATTGACCAAGGAAAAAACGGAGATAAGGGAACAAAAGGTATATTACCATTAATATGCCCCATTCTGTGACTTCTTGGTGGCCCAGGAATGACTGTACAGCCCGTACTTGTGTCCTTAGACAGAAGGCACCGTATCATTCACAAGCTCAGTTCTATAGAACGTCCCTCCCCACCCCAAGGGAGGGGTGTGTGTGTGTGTGTGTGTGTGAAGAGACTTACAGTGATTCTTTCCCTATGGGGTTTTCTTGAAACATATATATTTTTAATTTCCCACTATCTCAGGGGTAAATAAATATATTAAAATAAGCTATGGGATGTATAGCACAGTATAACAATGATAAATGATGTTGTGTGTAATTTTCCTACTATTAACATAAAGTAATATAAACTGAAGGACACTGGTCTATTGAGAGACTTAGAAGCTAATGTTCCATATCAGATGCGGCCAATGTCAGGACTGAATACAGATTAGGCTGTGTCCTTTTCTCCCCAGGGGAATTAAAGTTGGAGACACCACTCCCTGTCAGTGGTTTTACAGCGTTTCATTGGGGCCCGTGGTGCCTTTCTTGGTCTATTAATTCAGGAGCCGTAAATGACAATGCGAGCAAAATGCTTTTCCGGTGGGATGCATTTCATTTATGGGAGCTTGTGTCGCCCATCCCTCGTCAATCCATTTTGTCACAATAAGAGTTTTTAAATTGTGTAGATTACCTCCACTTCATTATGGTCGTGGGCATTTGTGTCTTATGCAATGCTAGTATGTAAAGTTACGAAATATTTAAAACTCTGCTTTTCTAAAGAAAAAGGGATGCAATGAAACAAAGTTCACCTGGATTTAGTCCCATCTCCTTTCGGCAGAGAGGTCATGACCAGGTTTGAAAACTCCGGGGTTTACGCTTAGAACAATTTCTCCTTTTTTATTTCCGGGTATCCATCTAGGTTCAGAAACACACATTCAGACATATGTGATTGCTAGATTATTAAGAACTCATCAATATTTAAGATTTTCTTCTGAAAATGGTACTTTCCCAGCGATTCAATCTGAAAGCTGAGGTATTTTATTTTGTTTTCAATAATATTTTTGTAACGTCTCATTTAGGAGCTCAAAACTCCACTCCGCTTCCTTTTTATATCCAGAGCAGAAGACCAAGGCCCAAAGGGATGGATGGAGGAGCCGGGCTACATTTGTAAACGGTCACAGAGCTCCCCTTTGGCCGGGCTGAGCTTTGAACCCTGAAGCTGCTTGCTGCTTCTTCATCCTTCCCCTTCTCTGCATTCTAAAGGAAACTTGGAAAGAAATAAAGGAAAGCAGGGAAGTGGGTGTGTCTTTGGGAGAACAAATCTAATTGACTGTCTTTGGCTGTGTGGACAGAGCTGCACAATTACACGCAACATGAAAAAATTAAAAATGTACATTAGTCGCACTTCCAATCATGTATCTTAAAAAAATCTCTATATGAAATGAATTCTTTTCCTTGAAAGCCTCCTGAATCTCCGGCAGGAACTGGGGACCTCCTCCATGTTTGAATTTCAGGATCAGCGTTCCAATGGTCCCATCTTCCCTTCCATCCATTAAAATGGGCAGAAGGGAGCGGACACCGGTTTCACTGCCTACATTGTTATCCTCAGATTGGCTCTGAGATGATGCGTTTGCCACGGTTCATAAATTTTATCTTTGCACTAAAAACAGGGTTAGAATATCTTCAATGCAATTATAAAAATGTATTAAAACTGAGAAGGAGAAAAATATGGTGGTAGATGCAATTTTAATGATTGTGTAAATGTTCACTGTTGCATGGCAAAGAAAGGAGAGAAAGAGAGAGAGAGAGAGAGAGAGAGAGAGAGAGAGAGGCGCAGAGCTTTTCAGACACAGTATTTCAGAGGACCATCAGGGAAGGGCTGTGCTCTCCACGAATGTGCACCATGTCTTTTAGCACAAAGGCAAATCCATCCCTCTGAGTCTCTGCTAGGAAAGGAGTGGCCAGTAAGAGGAACGAGATGCCTGCAGGTTAGGATTATGTAGGAGTCCCTACACCCTGGTTGCAAAAACACCCAAGAAAGGTTTGCTCTGAGCATTTTCCTTCTAAGCATTTGAAAAGTTCAAAACTGAGAGCTCAGGGTCAGAACTGGCCCTCAATCACCTCAGGGAATCTGTCCTTTCTGATAGGATCTGCCGTTCTCTTCCTTTGCTGATTGGTGTGCAGGGACAGCTGACTACCAACGGGAAAGCAAAGAGCCGCAGAGAATGGGCTGTGGACATTTAGGGGCTTCCTGCTGCAGGTGGGTTTTAGATGAAGAGAGATGTTCAAAATCCCAAATGGCGTCTTGCTGAAGTGAATATAACTTGTCTGCATTAAGAATGTGACAGCCATAGCCAGCCGCTCCAGTGACGACCTGTGTCCCCTGCACACACTTGAGCGACTGTTTTTGGGCACGGATGGCCTGGCATTTTAGGAAACTGTGGCACTGTTCCCCAGTATAAAACAGTAGGTAGCAAACTCTTTCACGGAAGTTCTGTAACCTAATATTACAGAAATGTAAGCATAAATACTGCTCTGTGTTTGAATTTGTTTCTTTTATGCTCTAGTTTTCTAGGCATCTTTATTTGTCATTTCTCTCCCCGTTTTGTTTTTGATGCCGAGGATTGAACCTACAGCCCTGAACATGCTGGGCAAGTGCAGCCAGGTGCTGACAGCTGAGCTGGATTTCCGCAATCCTTCCCTCCTTTCTTTCTTTCTTTTCTTTTTTTTTTTTAAACAAAATCATCATTTTGAGACAGGGGCTCACTAAATTGCCCAAGTGTAAGACTGAGTTCGGACTTGCAATCCTCCTGTCTGTCTCCCAAGCAGCTGGGATCGTAGGCCTTCCCCAACACACCCAGCTCTGTTCCTTTTGAACAACACTGCCTTCAGCTTCCAGCAAGGATATATATGCCCGGGCCATTGGTGTCAGTAGAAGTTGGTGGGAAGCTGGTCCTCCCATGGGAAGTCTTGAGCTTTCCCTTCACACCAAGTTCCTTGCCTTTCTTTGCTTTGTTTGTGGACAGTCATCAGCATTTCAAAGTGGGTGGTGGCTTTTGGATGTAGAAGTCTGACCAAGTTCCCACCCACCCATCCTCGTGATCCCTCTGTCCTTAGTAGCGTATAGGGATAATGATTCACTTCCAGACAAGGGCATGTTTCAATTTTTACTTAAAAGATTAAAACTTGCACTTTCAACAGTGTTTGTATTTTGTAGGTTTGTGAGCCAGATTCCCCCATCTGTTTTGCGGTGGTTTTGTGATTTGGTGTAAATCCTTTAACCTTTGTCAATGTTTAATCAGCAAAATGAGATAAAAATAGAACCTGATTTGCGGAGGATTAAGTGGGATGGTGCGTGCAAAGGGCCCCGCACAGAGGCAGCCTGCAGCCACTGAGCTGCCTGTTATTGTTATATACGTCATAGTCATTGTGAAAAACACTGAGAATGTGCTTACGAGTGAATCTCACTTATAGTGGACATGCTTTTTAAATGTGCAGACGTTAAGCACAAAGAACACGTTTTGTGTGTGTGTCTGGTTCGCTTGGATTTTTCCAGCTAATATTTAGCTGACTCCCTGTGAGATACTTAAGTGTTTGTTTCATTTTCCCGCCATGCTCTAGGACTTGAGAAGGGCCTTGAATTGGTACAAAGAGATAAAAGGCAGCCCGTGATGGAACTGAACAGTAAGTCAAGTAAGGCTGGCAAATGTAGCCCAAGAAATATGGAGTGAGGGGTTTGGGGAAGGCTTTGGAAAGCCACTTGATTAATATGAAACTGTATGTCCTAAGTTAGTTGACAAGGATTTAACCGTCTTCCCCAGAACCTCGCTTCGTTCTTCATGTCTAGTGAGAAGTCAGTGATTCCAGTGGCTGGAATTATTGAATGAATGAATGAATGAATGAATGGTTGAAGCAATGAAGGAGTGGTGAGAAAGTTGAGCTGACTTTCATTACCAGGTCAGCCGGGAAATTCCTGGTGTCTCATGCTGTGGCTGGCATTTAGTAGGTGCTCAATTTTTTAAAATGTATTGGAATCAATCATAATTTAACATGGATTATACAAAAATTGGCCTTGGAGGATCTGACAGATCTAATTTATTCCACCCATCCAGCAAGTCAGTCCTTTCCACAAACCCCACAGGTGCCTCCTTAAATAAAAAAGTGAAGCTATAAAGAAGCAAGACTTTTACTTCTCCCTAAACCACTGCTTGCTCACATATATTATCACAGTGTCTTTGTGAGAATGTTTGGCAAAGACTCTCTTGTCAAATTGATCTCCATTTTCAAGTGCGGAATTTATTTTTCAGGCTCATGAAGAATTCTGTTTTATATGGATATTCTGTATTTGTGCAGAAAAGTATTGTGTGGGTTTAAAGGTTATTTTGTTTTGAAGCAAACCCCTAGGGGATCTATAGGAAATGGCGCAGCAGAGAAATTTAAGAAGGCTTGAACTAATACAAATCAGCATTCACAACCAGATACTGCTCCGTTTTGTCAAAATCCCCAGGATGACACAGGCGCGTGCGTGGAGGAAGGTGGGATTCAGGGACCAGGGAGGAACCACCAGGCACCTGCTCTGCCCCTGGGAGACGGGAGCACTGCTTTCCTTCTGGTGCCTTCTTCTATTTCCAGTGAGCAGAGGCGCAGTCTGGTGGCCGTCAGCGTGGGAAGTAGGTGTCCTGGAAGTGTCACCACTGTTTAATAAAGGCTCGGGGTACCCTTAGAGAGCCCAAGAACTCCAGTCCCTCCTCCACGCCTGCCCCTGAACGCAATGTGCCCTCGCTAATAAATTCTGTGGGCTGACACTGCCTGAGCCTGCTGGTCTTTGCCCTCAATTTCATTGAGGTGGGCCATTGAAAACTCATTACAAGCTGTTTAGACTCTGACTTTGACTTTTGCTCGGCAGCGAACAAAATTAACAGCTCTTGGAGGTAGCAAAAAGAGGCGCTCAGCCAAATAAAAAAAATTAAAAAATGAAAGAATTGAAATGATGAGAAAAGAATTTTAATATTATCTCCATTAGTCATGCAAACAAGCGCACATCTGAAGTGCATACGTTCTGTGGGTGCCTGTCGTTGGCAGCCTGGGGAGGACTGTGGTTCCCCCACTGGAGAGAAATTCATACCCTGATCTTACACACGGCACCAGATTTTTTACATGTCAAGCAATGAGCCTTTGAGTGTAGCAGAATTGCTTCATAAATTTAACTATCACTTTCGAATTTCTGTTTTTTTCTAATTTAGTGCTTGATAGTTTTTTATGTGATAATTTCAAAATGCTGTTTATAGCAAAAGTTACCTTGATAGTACAGGTGTGCAGAGAAAATTCACAGCCATCAATAAAAAAGAAAAAAAATCCTGTTTATACCTTAGGCATTTCGTGATTCTGAGGATGTAACTGAGGCAGCATTACAGGCTTGAAAAGCAACCTAATTAATCTTAAATTCCTTCAAAAGTAACAGCTCCTGAAATTGCTCCTGATTCTTTTGGATAGATTCCATCTGTATTTGGGAAGCTGGTACAAAATGTCTCTTTCCCCTGACATTTGCAATGCATTTTAAAAATATTTATGTGTATATGGCTTTATCAATGAAGTCAAGAGTATCCCTAGCAAAAAATGTTTTCCGGTTGTGTCAGTGCTCCCTAATCCCTAGCCAAATTTAAGAATTAGGCTGTGAACTGTTTTAAGGTTGGTAAAGGAATTTAATGCAGGAAAGGAAAAATCTGTTTGTGGAGACCCGATGGTAGTGCGGAAGAGGACAGACGTGAGGCACTTTGAGCGGGGGTTGTATAGGGTGGCATCTCCACTGGGTTTTAGGATGTGCTCTGTGAAGACAAACAGCCTCTCATTCTGGTGAGGCATATGACAAGTGTCAAATAGAAGTCACTGTCACCTCTCCCCAGCCTCCCGTAAGTGTGTGCATGGCTTTTCCCTTCAGTTACTCCCAAGGCTGCCAGGGACAGTGCCGAGAGTTGTGAATGCCTTGGGAGAAATGTGCTTGTGCCTCCTTGGACCCGTCCTAGCTTGTCAAGAGCATTTGCTCCTCCCCTGAATGCCGAGAAACAACACCCAGTGCCATCTATGTCCCCAAGACAGAAGTGGAGGAGCTGCTTAAGTCCTGAAATCCTTCCCAGCCAAGGAAAGAATTTGTACAAAGCCACTTGGGTCTGTACATGGATCCTAACAGTCAAAGCCATAGCGTGCAGTCCTCTAAGTGTAAACTTTGCTGTATATTCTTTTAGCACTCGGTTTTTGTTCTCCTTCAAATGTTCCATTGAATCCCCTGATATAATAAGCTTTCCAGTGTTTCTCTTCAACCAAGACCTTTATCTGTTTCCTCTCAGGATTTCTTTCACAGGAACCTATCCTCTGGCCCTTGGCTATCTTTGATGAGGGAATTAAAGCGCGTGCCTATTCTGTAGTTTCATTAACATTTGACTAAGTTCCAGGAGCTGTCTGCACACAAAAACCTACCGCCAACATTGAATGTTTTAAAACAACCACATTCATCTGGTTCCTGAATTTTTACTTTTAGAAGGGCTCCATAGGAACATCTTGCTTGCTCCGATCCATGTCAGCTGAGAAATTTAAAAGAAAGGACTGAGATCCTCTGAAGTGTGCTTACTTGTGTGTTGATCTCACTGCTGGTGGGACCTCTGCTGGAGAGCAGTTTCCGTCCCAAGCCTGTCTCTGTGTCACTTTGCCTTCCACTCAGCGTGGCGGCTGGGTTCCCAGGCGGGCATCTTAGCGGGAGTCAAGCAGATTCTGTACTGTCTTTTAGGCTGCAGTGGTAGGAGTGATGGAACCATGCATCTTTCTGCATTCTGAGTGTCCATTCCATTACAAAGGCTGCCCAGGTGTGCAGGTGGGATGTTGCACTTCCTTATGGGGCTGTCATGGGGCTTTAGAGGAAAATGTGAGACTAGAAATATTGTCATACCCACTCTTAAAAATGTAGTCTGCCACATTCCAGGGGCCCAAGTTTAATGTCCTGCAATGATATAATGGGAAAAAAGGGATATTTGAGAGTCAGAAAATGTACTTTTGAATTCCACCTGTGCTGCTTACTAACTGCCTGACTGGGCCTTAGTATGCTCATCTACAAAATGGGAGACACTCGTGCTGAACCCATGCGTTTGTGCTGAGGATTACGCAGATAAATATGTCATACGTGCAAGTGGCCACAGAGGGCCTGCTGCAGCGTGGGCGCTCAGTAAATCTTGGGTGAGTCAGTTTATTGAATCCGAATCTGCACATTAGAGCCATTATTCAGGTTTATTGTGTCCTCATCCATGTCACTGAGTACATCTTTGATGTTTTTCATGAATTTTCTCCCGAGTTGCAACATGCTGCTGGCCAATGAAGGTCAGGGAGGAAACAGATTAACAACATCTCATACCACAATGTCAAAATACTTAAAAAGTGTTTACAGAGCCCGGTGACACCCAATGAATTTAAAACAAGAAGACTGGAGCCGAAGTAAAACTATTCTTGTTCCTCTAAGCTTGACCAAGGGCCTTGATGTTTTATGATTGTTTTAAGGTCCAATAATCCTTGAATCATAAGGCCATGTAAAAAATGACAGCTTTAACATTCAGGGCCTAGGTTTATTTTAAATATTTTGATCTTACACTGTTTCTAATTAATGACTGTGGCTAAACTCCTGATTGAAATGCAGCAAAAGCAAGGTACAGTGAGATAAAGTGACTCAATTTCATTTAGGAACATTTTATGCCTTCTGGAAAAAAAATATTTCTTCAGATTGAAGGATTCCAGCCTTAATACACATCACTGGAGCTTTCAGGAAGCATTCAGGAAGAGGGACATACTTACAACTGTATAAACAGAATCTCTTCAAGGAGACCTGAGCAAAACTGGAAGCTGTGTTTTCCAATATGGTAGCCACTAGCCATGTGTGGTTGTCTAAGTTTAAATGAATTAGGGTATATCAGATTTGTAAAGGTGACTTCTGGGGTTGCAGTGACCAGTCCATTTCACACAGGTAGCCACAAGTGCTCAGTAGCTACCTGTGGTCACCACATTAACAGTGCCCATATACAGCATTTCTAGCCCGTCAGAGAGCTTAAGTGGACAGCTTAATTGATTCACAGGTTGGTTTTCTGTGATGGCTCCAGAATGAAAGTCACATGTGTTCCCTCAGAGTCCATGAGCCCAAAGACACTCCTTTCCCTGTTGACACAACCTGCAAAGGCCTGAACCCATCCAACTGGAACTCCCTGAGATGCCCTCTTTGAGAACTCATGGATACAAACTCTGTAGATCTCCTCCTCTTTTGATATCCACGCGGACCTTAAACCTCGGGTTCTCCTTAATAGTAACACCCCACCTTTCTGGATTATGGATTCCTTTGCAACACAGGAGTTACTATAAGCCTCCCCCCACAAACTTACACACACTGAAAGAATTCTGTCCCTGTTGGAATAAATAACAGGTCTTACATGTAGGTACCTTCAGTTTCCAAATGTAAGAAAATACTATAATAACATGCAAAAACTTAAATTCATGTTAAAGTATAATTGAGTTCATAGTGGCATTTGCTCATATTTTTATTCAATTGATAGTTCCTGAAAGTGTGGGTGTCTGTGACTTTCTGATGTCATAGAAAGATATTCTTGTGCTAGAAAAGCCAGTATCCACCAGGGGAAGGAGTCTGGAGCCTATTCGTGGTGGAAAGTGAAGGCCTTTCCATCAGCCTTTTGTTTGTTTAAACATAAGCCCCACACAAAAAATAGAAAATAGATAAAATAAGCCTTCTCCCATACACATTCTACATGAGCTAAGCATTTATCCCATATAACATCACACCAGACTTATCCTACCAAAAATGAATAATTAATTGAGGCTCAAAGGCCTGGTCTGCCTGCATATCTTGGTGTGAGTTCTCGATACCCTGCTGAGCTATTCTTTTATGTCTTCCCATCAACCTCAGTGCTTGCCCCTCTTCTGAAGGCATGGATCAGCCTTGTGTAGCTTGGTGGAGCCATCTAAATCCTGTTAGGCCATTAGCCAATGCTCCTATTAGGGAGAAATGTCATGCACTTGATCTAAATGTACTTAGGAGAACTCTCAGGATCTGATGAATTATTATTGGGAGTTTTATGGCCCCACAGGCCACAGGCTTCCTACCAACTGTAGCTAATGAGCTATGGGGCACTGAGAAGCCATGAGGACACACAGTGTTCCTTACATGGAGAGAGTGATTCCTCTCTGCTCCCCCTTCTTCCCCCGCTCAGAGGCAGTCTCAAACCCAAGGAGAAGATGTGACAGTGCTTCTCCTGGCTGGTTTTCTTTAGAAAAAAATCCATTTTTTCAAGAGGCTACAAGCACCAAAGCAAAGCCAAAAACGATCCTTAAAATCTACCATAGTATTTGTGGAAGGAATAAAATCATTCTTAGTTTAAAATCTTTTTCATATTTGATATTATTTACTCTGCTGGCAGATAGAAGTGAAATAAACCCCTTGCTGATTTGCAGGGCAATCACTGAAGCCCATCCTTCCTCCCAGCTAATGGTACCATCACTAGCCCTTCTGAACTTCCATTCACATAGAGAGGCAAAAATCTAGCTTTTCTTTTTGCCACCTTCTCTCCTTTCCTTCCTTCTACCATTTTAAAAAAAGAAAACTATCTATTAAAAAAAAATCACTCTAGAATAGTACAAAGTACAGAGCGCTGCTCCCAAATGTCCCTGGAAGGGGAGCTGGGGTGTAAAGGAGGTGCCTGGCTTCCTTTGCTCCTGCAATGCTCACGAGAGTTTCATAGACCTGATTTGGGAGAGGAGGGAGAAAGAGGCGTTCAGTGACTGCTCTGCAGAGCAAAGCACTGTGTGTATGGGCTCCTGTGTCCTCTTCGGTCACTCTCTTGGTTACTTTTCTTGTTGCTGGGACAGAATAACCAACACCTACAAGTTAAAAGAAGAAAGGTTTATTTCAGCTCACAGTTTCAGTCCATATTCAGCTGGCTCCAAGGCCGGGTGGCAAGGCAGAGGGGAATAGCAGCAGAAAAGCAGTCTGTGGCAGGTTAGACAGGAAGTAGCAGGCAGCAGCAGGCAGAGCTCCTTTACATTCTGCAAGCCTTTGGTTGGTGCTACCCGCACTCGGAGTGGGGCTTCCGTTATCCACACCTACAGCTGTGCTAAACCTATTTAGTTTCACACACTCTCAATCCCAGTATCACACACCCTCATTGCAGCCACTTAAGAAAAGCCCTACCTTTGAACACACAAAGTCTCAAATCCTTTGCTTCCTGGTAATCACTCAGCCACCTGTACCCGTGTCCAAATCCTAAACCCCTCAGGTTAGACTATCAGGAAAAGAACCTGCTAGCACTCTGCTCAGATGGTGCTTTGGTGCTCTGCTGCTAAGCAATGGGTGCCCATTGCCTCACATTGCCCACACTGCCGAGAGTGTCAAGCAGCTCCTATCAGGATGCAGCTTTATTCCCAGGCGGCTAGCAATCTCCACTCGGACCTGTTAAACAGCACCTTACCAGGAAATGTCAGGCTCTGCCCAATCACATTCCTTGCCTCACGTAGTAAGTTCATATATTCCTGTGCATGGAGATAGCCACAGTTGTCTTCCACAGTGAAAACTGATGGCATGTTTGCAGTTTGCAAGCCGCCATCAAATATGTCTGTATAGAAAACATTCCTAGGAAGTGTTACGAGAAGGCCTTGTGTCACCCAGGACTCTTGAGGCCCACTGGTTGTTAGCAAAATAAATGAGCAATCAACAACTGAAAAGCATCTTTCCATGTGCTGCAATAACCTTGATAAACCTTGAAGCAAAAGAGAATTTGACCCCCTGTCTCTTTAGAGTGAATTTATAGAATAGACCTTTGGTCATACTTGGGAAGCCTGCCTAATCCCACTTGAAATGGGCCATAATACCAAGGGCAGGAGGAGGTGGGGGTCTCAACCAGGTGAGCTCGCCACTGAAGAAATAACTCTATTAAAGCTTTCTTTTCAGAGACAAATCATCTTATGCAGGAGGAAAAAAAAACTCCATATGAAAAGACAAATGACAGCACAGTATCCAAAAAGACAAGTGCTCTGTCACTTTGTCACAATGCCAGAAGAGATGTTAATGCCATGTGCACTATGCGTTTGGACACGGAGAAAGAACAGCATGGTTTCTAGCAGATCTGGTGAACTTGCAATGCATCAAGGAGCTGCTCTGGTTTCCAGCAACTGGCACGGAGTTAAGGAAGTTTACAGAAGAAGGGACAAGCCACCAGTGTGCCAGTGAGATGTGACTTGTCTCTTGCTCTGAATGTCAGATGAATGCATGTGGAACACCCATTAAAAAGCCTTAGGGGACTTTAGGAGTTCACAACTAGAAAGAGACCGTATTTTACAACATTCTGGGCTGCGCCCCTCCTCCCAGATGTACACATGTACTTGCTTATACACTTACAGGTGTGTATTTTAAAGAATGCAAAAATTGCTAATTAATTCATGGTTCTCCGTCCTCTCTCTGAGTCACAGGTTCCTTGGGTAGATCACTTTAGGAAATTGTATAGACCAGTAAATCGGTGTCTCCAAAGTTCCATTTAGGAATTATCATCTTGTGTATACACACATCTGCTAGTTTTTCTTGCTTCACTCCTCCTTCTTTAGCTCCTGCCTCTATTTGAATTTTCCTTTACATCAGAAAAACTTTAAATCACACTGGAAAGTTCTAAGCATTTATTTATCTCACAGCTCTGCAGTTTGTTTCTTAACCTGCCTCACTATGTACATGTCATTGTCATTTATTTTCATTCTATCTTTAATTTTTTCCCCTTCCAAATCAGCACAGTTTTAGCTCACCCTGGGGAAGGACAAGCACCACTGCTTACTGTCAGGGTTCTTCAGGCAGCTGCTCAAGCTGTGCTATCAGTAGGGGCCCTCAGGAGGCGGAAGGCACATCCTGATTAAGAGACTTCGAGGGCACCATTTATCCAGGGGGGCGGGAAGGCTGCAAGGGACCAGATGGGAAGCATGGAACCTTAGAGAAGTAACAACTGAGGGATCCACCCCCGCTTGACTGGGAGGGATGCGAATAGGAGACAGTCTTGGATCCCAGAAGCATGGAGCTAGAAGAACAACATGGTGTGGAGGACAAATGGAGAGGTGATGGGAGCTTCTGTCAGGGACTCAGCTTTAAGGAAGCCCTCCAGGAAGGCATCAAACAAACATTCCTCATATGGGCTTCTTGCCATTGTCTCCCCTTGGCCTAACCCAGCCAGAAGCCAGCAGCCAAGAGAGCCCATTGGTGAGGTCCATTTGGGTCAGCCTACCTGGACACAGAGCACCGAAGAGAGCTGTGGACAAGACATTCAGTGCCAACCCCTTTTTGGAAATGTCAACAATTAGATGGATTTTTTTCCCACTGATAAATCTCCTTTTTTTCTAGCTCCAGCCTCAGACAGGAAACGAACTTGGGAAAAAATGATGCTGGTATTGTTAAAAATGGTGCTGATGGTACTGTTAGGACATTATGCTATCCAAAAGGGATGATGCCTCTGAAACTTAAAGTAATCAGTATTGTAAAGTTTATGTGTACATGCCTGTTTCTCTTGGTTCTATAGTTACCCATCCTCCAGTTAAGTTGTAAACTCCCTGCTCATTTTTATAACTTCTGAACCACCTCTCACTTAGTTGGGTAAGTGGAGACTGATGTCTAGGCACCTCGATCTGTACTGAATAATGCACCGTTCTAGATGTGACACAAACTATTGTTCAGGCACTTCAGCTTGGGGCACAAGGACTCTGTCTCTGGAAACTGGTGCTTCTGCTTCTTCCCTTCTCATGCACGCATATGCATTCACTTACAGCTGCTCAGAACTGATTAGGGCACCTGATTTATGCATCTTCTCTTCCTTGCCTTTGCCCAGGCAGGACCCTCTGCCTGGCCTCCTTTCTCTGTCGCCTGCTGAATTACCTGTTCCTTAGCTATCTCCACGTCCTTCTGCAGCTCAGGCTGAGATACAGGTACCTGCTTTCCCTGGGCAGAGCTACCAGGTGCATTTTTAACAGTTGCGTAGCGTCCACCATCTACTCCGAAGAGGTGACATCTCAATCAATCAGAAAAGTCACCAGCTCTAAGCACTCCAAACCACTCATTCTGCCATCTTAGTGTCATCCAGTGGGTTGAGTCAGGCCAGCTGGGTTTGAATTTTGGCTGTGTACTTACTAAGTATAACCTTGGTGTCTCATCATGGGTACTGTACTAGAATGTTGTAACCTAGGGAACTTAAACTACAGGCATGTCTCAGTTTTGGAGGCTTGAAATCAAAGTCATGGTGCAAGTGGATTTTGTTCCTGGTAAACACCCACTACTGAAACAGCCAGTTCGTTACTGTATTTTCATGTGGTGGAAAGAAAAAACCCTGGTCTTCATATAAGGGCACAGATGCACTCACAAAGACCCCACCCTCATTCTTGAGTGGAGAATGCAAGACTCTACCATTATCTAAACCTAATCATTTTGTAAAGGCCCCATCTCCAAATTTCTTCATATAAGGAGTTAAGACTTCATCATATGACATGGCTGGGGTGGGGCACAACCCTCAGTAAAGTTACCCGAGCTTAGTAAACCTCCATCTTTAATAAAACTTCTATGATAGGATGAGTTTGAGGCATCAATGGGTTTTTTGAAGAAATGTTCCTGAGTAGTAGTAACTACTCAGTTAATGGTAATTGCCGTAATATTCACTCCTGTCATTTTTTATGCTTTTATGCAATCATGTCTTTACAAAAGGGACTGTTCTCATCCTCTGTTGAAACCCAAAGCCAACATGGGACCTGATATATAGAAGACACCACCCGAGGACGTGTGGAAAGGAGCTAGGATCCTAACTTGGCCACTGGCTGCCAGTTCTCAAAGGAAGCAAGACAACGACAAAGAACGGGGGACATGGGGAATAATGCCCACCCCCCTGGGAATGGCAGCAATATGACAGTGCTGGGCCACAGGCCACCTCATGGTGCCATTGGCTTGAGACTCTGGCATCAATGACATTTGCATGCAATCTCAAACAACTTCTTGAACAGATTTTGGAAACAAAATTGTACCAAAGGCCCCAATTATCCCAGCAACAGCAGCACCGATGAACAAGTCTTGGAATGAACTATGGGCCTTTCACATGTTTTGTTAAGGAAACAATTAAAAAAGAAAACAAGATAGTAGAAAGCACTAGGATTCCCTGCAACTTTTTTTAAACACATCTACATAATTCCAAACAAAGACCTTGGCTCACAGTTGAATTTGGTTTAAATTTTTTTTTTTTAAAAATCAAATATATTAATATTGTTATGAATCATGGAAGGATACATTCTAGGGAGGCTGCTGCAGGAGAAATCTCTGCTAAAGTCTCATTTCCATCTAGTTATAGAAAAATATTGTGATACTTAGGAGCTTTTTTTAATCATAAGTTGATAGTTTTTAAGGAAAAGACCAGCAGTTCATGTGGCTTCTGACTTCTGCCATTTTGCTGCTATAGCTTTGTCTACTTCACAGATGTAGTTCAGACCCTACTTTCCATTGGCTTTTTTTCCCTCTAATTTTCTTTCCCTTTTTTTTCACTCCTAAGCTACAGGTATACAGCCTTAAGAACACAACTTTAAAGCCTGACAACCAGCTCTCCTGCTTTTCTCAATACCTTTCAAGTGTGAGATTAATAACATTTTTATAAGGTGACGACCAGAAGAGAGTGTGATGCCTCGGCTGAGTTTTGCTAGAGTCCGGGATAATATATATTAATTTCTGGGGACACACATTATGTCCTGGGTAGAAAGAGCTGTAATTATGCCCATATAATTTAGCTACGCTCCGGCTTTGATATAAGCACGTGTGAGTGGGCAGCTGCGCGGGAACGTGCTTGCGTGGCAGCGTGCCAGCTTGTTCTTCATGTGCCCTGGGCATCCTGAGGTCTTACTGGTGGCTAAGAGAGCCCTTCTGAGCTCAGTCCTATTCGTCCCGTGTTTGTTTTCAGCCACCTGTTGCTCTTTGTCGCTGCTGATTTTGTTTGTCGTATGTCAGCCCAGGATGAGTGAAGCATATTCGGATTCGGCTCATTTTATTTCCGTCTTCCTTCCTTAGTCACCTCCTTTGCTAATTTCAAGCGGTCAGCACATTTAGCAAGTTGGTAGCTGCTTGCCTGAGCAGGCCATTAATCTACATTAGAAAATGTAGAGGATTCGACCCTGTCCCAGGCTGCAAGCCCCCCACAACTCTCCCACCTAGCCAAAGCTAGAGGTGATTTTACTTCACCTCTGGTTTAAGGCACCTGCTGTGTCGCTTATGAGTTTTCCTTTGCCTCCTTGAACAACTGCCCTGAGGAGTACTCCCCTACAACATGGGACTGAGGCCTGTGTGTTCAGTGCTTCAGTGTTGTCACAGCATGTGACAGAGCTGAGTTGGACGCCCCCTCCTTGCTGGCTACTGCCTTCAGTTTCCAGGAAAGCATGCCAGTCTTTTAGAGAATTTTGGCAAAATGTGCTACCACCTAATTATAGCAAGCATTCATCTTTCTGGAATTTTATTGCCCCAATCTTTCTTTCTCCTGATTATCCCCCTTTTTAAAATGGCTCCTTTTTCCTTAAAAATATTGAAAAAGTTTTCAGGTGTCCATGTTAATTCAAATAAAATTTTATGATATGAAAATCCAGGCATTGTGGTGCAAATCTATAATCCCAGCACTCAGGAACTTGAGGCAGGAGGATTATCACAAGTTAGATGCCAGCCTGGGCTACAGCAGTGAGTTCAGCACCATCCTGAACTACATAAGAGACCCTGTCTCAGAATAACAGCAGCAGCAGCAACATATATATGTATGTTGTAGCCAGGGCTTTGCAGGATGAGGGAGAACAAGACAATATAGGATGCATAATTTTTAGTATTATTTATAATGGTCACCCAAGGAGTCAATCAAATACAAGAAGTGCAGGAAATCTGTCCACACACTAAAGAGCCAGAGACCCAACTGAGGGCCTGGATCCTATAGCAGTGTCCTGCATGAGTGTAGCTGAAGACCTAGAACCCATGACAGTGCCTCCCATGAGCCAATAACAGTGACTCATGTAAGTCTATTTCATGGATCTGCACTGGGAAGGCCCAGAAGTCAGTGGTGGAAGCCAGAAAGTCTGTGCCAGTGCAATGATCTGTGCCAGCAGGCTGAGCCACTGAAGCCAGGAAGTGATGCTTAAAGTAAGGACCAGAGCTCCGCTAAAAAGTACCACAGCCATCCTCAGCAACGACAAGGTCCTGAGCTCCTCCAAAATGAGGAGAACAGCCGAGTTCATATCAGGAAGCCAGAATGACAAGCTTCTCCTGGAGATCGAACAGCACACATCTTCCCCTCCAGCGCAAGGAGACAGTGCTCATTACAAGTAGCACACCTCTTCCACTCCAGGTCTTTTTTTTTTGCTGGCAACAATCCTCAGGTGGGCCATCCACACGCAGCACCACACTGCTTCAATTCAGCTAGTGTTTAGGTTGACCAGCAGTTTTCTGTCCACCACAATATATAATTGTTTTCTCTAATTCTTTGCCCCTCTGTGACTATCAAATAAAATTTCCCAAAAGTGCCTCTGTTGGAAAAATAAGCAAATGCACTTCTGCTTCAGTGTTAATTTTCCACACATATTCAAAACAAAAGATGTTGCAGTGATGCCTTGAATAAAAATCTCAAGAACTCTTTGCTAAAATATACACCTTTGAGTTGCACCCTCTGTAAAATGCATAAGATTTTTCACATGGAATCATGCACGTTAGACCCAGGAGAGACCAGGGGGAACACCTGGGTTGCACATGTCCAAGTCAGATCTTCTGGCAGGAGAATGCTGTCTCCATTTAGCTCCCAGTACGGTATACCACTATGCAAAATATTACATACAGCCAGGGTCTTGCAGTTGAAGTACAGAAAGTGTGGGCAATGCCCTCATTTCTCTCTATGGCCTCAATCATGAGGTGCTTGCATCAGATACCTGTGTGCTCCTTCGGAAGGCTGACCTTAGTGGGCTTTTGTTCTGTTTCAGGCTAAATTTAGCAAAGGAAGGTACCAATGTGAATCCAAACAAAGCAAGGCCAGGCTACTCAGTCCCCAAATTTGCTCCCTACAGGATGGGCTCAATACTTCCCCCTTGGAAGGTTCTCTCCATTCCACTGGCAAAGGCAGGAGCAGTTCCTGCTGTTCTAACCCCAGGACACTGCATGAAACCTCCCTGCTTCCTTAAACCCTACACCGGCCTTTGCAAATAGTGGTTTTATGAAACACTCCTCACATTACCCATTTTGAATGTACTATCTGCATCTTGCCAGGTCTCTAACCAATAGGTATGACTTGAAATCTCAGACCATGACCATTTCCTTGCCCAGTGCACAAACTGTCATCCAAAACACACATTTATGGGGGTAGAGGAGGGCTCTGCGGGAAGGCTTCAGCTGAGTTATGGCTCCTTTTTCTTCCCCTGGGTTTCAATCCTCCCTTTCCTTCCTGTTCTTTTAAAGAAATCTGGAAAGAAGTGAAAGGGCTTTAGGAGCCCAGTGTACCTCTCCAAGGCCAAAAGCTGTTCCGGACAGTCCCTCTGCCAGCGTTTCCAAGATATCTTCAGGGCCTGCTGCCTCTCTCCGCAGCCCTCGCCCTGGCCCCGCTCTCTCCCAGATGTTTCCAGGTCTCCCGGGTGACCTTGTCTGTCCTTCTGGGAATGTTGCTCAATCATCGCAGGTTTATAAAGCTAAAAGGGTCCCAGCTGGAACATATCAGAAGCATCCCTGCCTCTTATCTGCTTTTTCTGTATGGGATCCCCCTGTGCCTTAACATACATTAATGCTCCTTAAATGGGGGGCAGAGTCCAGTGGTTGTTGTTTTAATCAAATCCTGAACTTGACCCCTTCTGATAAACTCCCCGATATAGAATTGATGTAAAATAACCCTGACATTGGTCAGGTTTAAGAGGCAAGAGGATACCCTTTCTCTCTTAATGCCTGAGTCCCCCATGAAATAAAACTACACAAATGCTTGCTGTATTTTTCCTGGTCTATTGAAGATCCAGATGTAAGCTCATTGATAGTCTTAGTGTGTTCTTCAGTATTTGTGCTTTTAATAGATATTGCAAGTGTGTTTAATGTGAAAATAGAAACGGAGGGCTCTTAAAAGAGCTTACTCAAAATCCTGCCAATTACTGAAGTCTACCAGACAAGAAGGAGCCACCTTTTTTTTTTTTTTTTTTTTTTTTTTTTTTTGATACCAGGGAGGAAAGTATTTCCACAAAAGCTTGGCCCTTTGTCTTGAAAATTATTCATCTCCTGGGTACTGACTTGTAATAGTAAATACAGATGTAGCTGTGTCACATTAAAAGCATGACCAAATGACAGTACAACATTCAGGGCAATGTTATGTCACTTTAAAATGTATAGTGTCATCTAAAAATGTGCCATTGCTCTAAAGGACCTAGTGCTGGCTCTGACTTGGTCTCTCTGTGTCTCTTGGCTTCTGAAGAAGATAATCTTCAAGTCAAAGGTCGTGCAATGCCAAGTAGCCATCTGTGTAATCCAGTTCATCTTCCAAAATTTCTCATCACCTGGTTGCAGGCATCTGAAGGCAAGAAATAGCCACAATTCCCTGGCAAATCCTGGAGTAAGTTATTGCTAGACAGAACGGGACAAGTCAGTGCCCCATGCTTGAGCCATTTGGCCCTGGCCAGCCCTGAGTTGGCTTGAGATCTGACCAACGCTTTCTCCTCCCACAGTCTGAAGTAAGTTTGTGGAATTACCAAGGTCATATCATCCGTAACCTCTGCAGTTCCCTCTAGAGCTACAGAATTAAAAGTTGCTTAAATCTTTTTCCTGTTGCCAGTTTTTCTTCAAGATTCTCTGCCCTGTTTTTTCCCCAATTCTTATTCACAAAGAATAGGAAAGCTTAGCCAACTGCAATTTCAGAGTATTGCCTCGTAAGCCCAGGCCAAGTGTGTAGACTTGATAGAATTCTGATTCATGCATCTTATTACATTAATTTTTGGAGGAACCCAGAGGCATTTCTCCTATTGCTAGTGCAGGTTGGCCTGCCAGAAACATTTGTCTACTTAAGGAGCTAATATCTTCAGCTACCAACAACCATAAAACTGGAAATGTATCGGAATAGTTGACGTCTCTGGATATGCAGAAGGCATACCACTACAAAATAGATATAGAACTTGGCTGAACTTTGCTTTGAATTTGCCAATCAAAACCCACGCCAAGTTGGCTACAGAACCTCTTACTTGGAGCCAGCACTAATTATGTCAACAAGTACTTGAAGTTTAGCCCCTGTTAAGTCCTATGCCCGTGGGCATCAGGGATGAGCCTGTGGTGTGTGGACATACTGGCCCTGCTCAGATGTGCTCTGTCCCCTGCTGGCTTCCACCTGAGATGCCCAAGACCTCTTCCCATTCCAGTCCTTTCATTCCCTTAGGGTGCACCTCTCCTTTCTCTGTTTTGGATGGAAAGGATTTCGAAGCAGTCAGATCACTCCAATCAGTGATTTTCTGAGAAAGCCAAGGCTTCTTAGCATTTTAGACAGTTTCCTTGAGAACTGAGAAATTTCTCATTTGGCTTTCTAGGAAGGAGACGCTGAGGGATGTTCATGCTATGGAACATTCCTTAAGATGTATCCTTGCATTGCGACCTGTAAAAAGGGAAGAGGAAAAAGATAAGGTGGACAGCAGGAGGAGCTGAGATGGGATGCAGCCCAGTAGGAGCCTCAGTCAATCTCTGGGAAGTTCTGGAGCTCCAAGAGCCCAATAGAGCCAATTCTTCAAAGGCCAGTCTGGCCAGGCATTTGTACATTGGTACACCACCCCAGGAAGGAAGTGTCACAGGGTAAGGCCACTCTACAAAACTCAGACCCTTCCTGGGGGAGAAGCAGCAGAGGCCACAAGACCTCCATGGAAGAGAGATCCAGGATGCATGTCAGAGACACTTTCCAGGTGGTCACACGGTAGCTCCTGTCACCACCTCGTCCTCTGCTCATCCCCAGCCTTCCACACCACCAGTGTCTCTAATGCCCATGCAGTTCCTCTGCACCGTAGGCCTGGTGTGAGCTGCCCTGCAGCCCTTACTGATCCAGACTTTAAAGTGTGGTAGAAAACCCTAGAACAAGGCAGGCCTGGCCTGAGTGGTGCTGTCTGTCTCCATGTAGCTCCCAGTCAAGTCACTAAATATGTGAGGCCTTAGTTTCTTCTTTCATGAAATCAGTCAGTACTGCTTACCTGAGGATATTGCCAGAGGTTCATTAACACCAAGGGAGGGAGTATAAAGTGGAAGCTCATCCATAAGTTAAGAGCTGCCTTAGGAAGGCTAGATTTGCATCCTGATTCCTAGTGGAGTGTTCTTGGGGAAGCCTTTTAATATTGAGATGCCAGGTGTATTCAGCTCTAGAGTATTAGTCTGGTCTGTTAGGAAAATTAAATGTAAAGTGCAGAACCTCTTAGCTGGACCCATAGTGCTCAGCTGTTGGTTTCATCCCAAGGCAGCCACCCTTCCAGGGCATTAGCACCCAGTGGGTAGGTGTGTGTAGCTCAACTTTCCCTTGCAGCTCATCAAATTCTAGGTGAAGTGAGCCACGCCCAGCAGGCAGGTTGTTGCAGCCAGTGCTCCAGTCTCACACCATCTGATGCTGTCATTAAATGCTCAGTGACTCCCTAATAGGCTTTGAGGGTCCTCCCCGCACTCTCTTCCCTGAGTGAAAGCGTGAGCTGTTTCGATGAAGACTCATAGTTCAGGCCTTTGAATAACTGAGTCTTAACCTCAATCTTGAGTCTGAATCTTCTTACATGGAAGGACTCATTTTATTTTTATTTATTTTTACTCTTAGTTTTGTATCAGTACTTAAAAAATTGGGATGGAAGGGCTAGGGATTTAGCTCAGCGGCATAAGCGCCTGCCTTGCAAGCATGTGGTTGTGAGTTCGATCCCTGGTACAGGTAAAAATACAAAACAAACCAAAAAAAAAATTGGGATGGAAATGCAGGAATGTGGAGAAAAAAACACAATGCATGTAATCTGCTTACTATTTACCTTTTTATTGTAATCTTTTCATTCCCTTGATAACTGTGAGGTCCCTGTACTCTGTTAGGCTCTCAGGCTGCACAGTGACCCAACCTCTGGGTACTTAGGTCTAAGAGAAGTGCTGTCACTTATGTCTAAGTGCTGTAACAAAAAGAGAGCAGTGCTGGCAGTCTATGAGTTTTGATGTCAGAGAGGTTCGATTAGGAATGCAGGAATGTTCTTTGAAATGTGTGACCTGAAGTTTCAGCCGCTGACTCATGGGCACTGACATGCTGGGAATAGTAGCAGAGTCAACTGAGACACAAGGGATTCATTTAGTGACACCTTGCACCTAAAATCACTTTTAACAATTAAATTAACAGAATAAAAATCTTCCATACTAGCGATCGAAAGTCTGAGTGGTTTAAAACAATAGCCATTCAGTCTCCCATGGTCCTAGAGGTCAGAAGTTCAAAGCCAAGGCGCAGATAAGGTTGTTCCTTCAGGAGGCTCTGAGGAAGAGGCTGTGACTTACCTCTCTCCTAGCGTCCAGTGCCTGCTTGGCATCCTTTCCATTTCTCTGTTTGAAACTCCAGCTTTCTAGCATCTTCTTTCCTCCTCACACCCCTTTTGTGTCTCTGTGTCCTTGACAGTCTTGTAAGGACAGTAGGCATTGGGTTTAGGACCCACCCTAATCCAACATTATCTCATTTCAATCCTTATTTTAATTACATCTGCAAAGACCTTACCTTCAAGTAATGTTACATCCCGAGATCCTGGAGGAGCATGCATTTTGGGAAGACACTCTTCACTCTAAACTGCCTTCAGCATGTGTGGATCTCTTCCCTCAGCCCTCCTGCTGCTGCTGCTGGCTTTTATCTTTCAGGAAGTATGGTTTAACACTCATCCTTTCATTCTTTGTGTTGAGCTCTATTTCTACCCTATGAAGAGAAGAATAAAAGTAAAGAAACTAAGGTGCGGACCCTCCCACACACACCGTGACATGGTTCTAGTAATGGTGCTGGGTGGGCCAGCTGTGCCTGGCGTCCAGTTTGTGCCCTCTCTCTACTTGCCCACCCTGTGGTGGATTCTCCTTTAAAAATCTAAAGACATCAGTGTATGGTAGATGACTTGCAAGATTTCAAAACATTTTGACCCTGGTTTTTGCCCATTGTGTGTTTCTAACAGTGAGGAGCATTTGCAGTGGGGTTCCTGGGAAGTTTGTCTTTTCCCGATAGTCTGGGGGATGAACTCAGGTGGCCTATGGTATTTGATACTCATCTGTTTACATATTTACCTCTTCTAAAGTTGCCCTCAGGGAGCACTCAGCTGTGTGGCTTCTCACAGATGAAGAAAGAGGGTAAGAGAGGCTGTATGCTGAGGTTCAACCCCAAGCCTACATTCGAAAGCTAGAGGAAGGTTTTAGGAAAACGCAAAGAAACACCACTCAGCATGCTACAAGACACAAAATAGATGCTTAGTTAAGTATTACCATGAAGCCCGGCTTCTCTAGCCAAAGCAAACCACTGCTGTCTCCAGCTAGAATTTTAAAAATTAAAACAGACTCTTTAGGGTGTGAAAATCCATGTGAATCAACTAAAATTGCCACCTCCAACCAGAATTTTAAATTCTTTGGAAATGAAATCTTCAGAGTGTGGACGTATGGCTTTGAACCCTTCTAGCACAAAGATGGCGGCATGGCAGGGAAGGGTTTCCACATGACTGTCACTGTTAAACAAGCAGATGCATAGCACATTTAGGTTGGAATCCAAGAGAACCAACGGTGCATCAGGGAGATTCCTAGGGAAGCCTGTTTTCTCTTTAAGAATGGAATAGAATTGAAAGGTAATCCCTCAAGGTAAATCCCAGCCATTTGTAAACTAGGAAGGAAGGAAAATTGTTACCAACAAGAAACATCATCAAAAGATTTAATTTATTTAAAAAAGGCAATAGGAAAACAGAAAAGAAGCTTTTGTGTTGTTTGTAAATTTGTGAATAAATCTGTTAAAGAAATATGGGATTCCTATTTAACTTGAAAAACAGGGAGAGGCCTTTTACTGCATGCTTAGAAGTTTGAATACACTTTCAGTAGCTCTTTGTTATCTCAAATTAAATCTTAAATTGAGCTTGTGGTTCTGTAAATTAATACTCAGGCCTTTCAGCCCTGCAGCTGAGGTCATTCAAATCTAATGGTGGGAATGGTCCCCGGGTCAGGTCTTGCCTGGCACTGTATAGAAATGCCTTAATGATGTGGACAGATGTCTGCAACCTACAGCTGGGGCAGCCTGGCAGTGGGATCTCCTACAGGGTAGGGGCTTGCTGGTTGCATTTTCCTATTAGCTGCCTGTGTGACTGAAAAAACGTAGGCTCCCACGTGATCCCATCACTCCATGTGAAATAAGAGGCATAAGAATATAAGGGGATCCATTGTTGCCTGGGTGTTCACCATGGCGACCCTCATCTCGGGGTGCCGTGGATGGGGTCATCTGCCTGTGTAATCACATACAGCGACCTAACGTTCTTTCCCTCTTTCTGCACATGTTTAGTAACAGCCCCACCTGGGGTGTTCGTAGACATTGTTTGGTAAACAGACAGAGCCCTGGTGCTGGAGCATTTGTGTAAATCTACTCACACATCTGTGCAGCCAAGCCCAGGCTGGTACAGATGCCCTAGGGGAGGGAGTGCTGGCTACTTTCTAAGCTTCAAATCCAAATGTGTTATTTTACTTTTATTTTATTTTATTTCCTTTCATTTTTTAGTACTTCCTTTTGTTTTACTTTTTATTTATTAAAACTTGAGAAAAAAGTTTTATTTTGTTAAATCTATTTGATCTTAAACAATCTTTAGAAACATACGAAGATTAAAAATAACTTCAAAAGACGAGGGATTTAGCTCAGTGGCACAGGTGCCTGCCCAATTCTGACCAACACTTCCCTCCTATACATAGGGACATCTGGATGGCTTTCCTGCAGTAGACACATATGCTTGGCTACTTCGGCCTATGGATACTTTCTCTAATGCTAACAGTGACAAGACCAATGAGGACATTGTATTGACCCCTAACGTTGATTGGTTGATTTACTGGAGTCACCTCAAGGCTAGAGCATTGAGGTGGAACTCTGTTTTCCTCATTCATTCAGCTTGCATGTGTTCATTCCTCTTCTCAATGTTTACTGTGCACCTGTTATACTGGGTATCAGACACAGGGTGCCAGGTGCTGGGGAGAGACTGGCCAGGGATCTGGGTATCCTAGACGTTTATGTGAGTGCTGAGTGGGCCAGATAAAGAGGAGTGGACACCCATTTCCTTTGAGGACAGCTTTTGCTTTTATTTGCTGCCACTTTTGCTTCCTGTTGTAATAAAGGCAGTAAAGGATAGTATTGTAACCGGAAGATAGCTGCTATGTGAGCTCTCTCTAACCACACCCAGAAACCTACAGGTTATAGGGAATGGTGATCCCGCTCTCCTGACAGGGAGCTGGCCTGTGCTGCTTTTGAGAGGAGGGTGCCGGTGCTTAGGGAGATCAAGTGACAGTCTCCACATCACAGAGCAGACAAAGGGCAGAGCTGAGACACCCCCCCCCCTGGGCTGTTACTGTGGGAAGCCTCTTCCCGCTGCACCTTCCTGCTTCCTACTGAGACACCAGGAAAGGAGCTGTGACTTCTCCACTTCTCCTTCAGGAGCAATGGCGGGGGAAACCTGCTCAACTAGAGCAGCACTGTTTGCACCCACTGTAGACCTCCTCTGTCCCTGGTTTAGGGACCTGTGTGGGGAGGGAAAGGCAGAGCAGGATTCAGGCGGGGGAGGGAGAGCTCATCTTTATTTTAAACTGATACTTTGCTCTTCGTGGATCCTTTAGCTCTCATCTTCATTGTACAGAAGTATCCATTACAATATTCCAACAAAGGCTTGGATACTTGCTTTGCGGTGCTTCCTTACAGGCTGTGACACCCGCAGTTCTCTCACCCAGGTCCAGACCCTAAACACAGTGTGTTGGTCTCCTGTGGCTGCCCTACTAAATTACTGCAAACAGAGGGGCCTGGAGGAGCAGAGACCAAACGTGGTTTTGGAGACCAGATGTCCAAAGTCAAGGCGCCGGCAGAGCCAATTCCCTTGGAGGCCACAGTGAAGAATGTGTTCTGGCTTCTTCCAGTTTCTGGGGGTGGCCAGCAATTCTGGGTTTGTAGCATCCTCCAGGCCTCTGCCTCTGTAGTCACTTGGCCTCCTACTCTTCTGTCCCTCTCACATCTCTGCACCTCTCCCTCTAAGGACACTTTGGATTTGAGTCCTGCCTGCCTGATCTCATTTCAGGAGCATGGATTTCAGGGGCTCAAATGGGGGAGTAAGTTTTGGAGGACTACCATGCAGGGCACTGCACCAAGCACGGCGACAAGGTGCACGCAAGGGACTGTGTGGGGTCAGACTGCCTGGATCAGAGTCACAACCGCATTCCTCCCCATCTGTGTGACAATTTGCCATGTCCCTAACAGTGTCTGTCCTGCCTCCCCTTCTCTGAGTGGAACAGTAATCACTGAGCACCCACTAGAGGCCAGACATGGTGTTAAGTGGTTTAAGTGCATTACTTTCTTCCTTCTTTAGGGTGAGCAGGTGAGGTTCAAATGACCCTTCCGCTTCTCTGCACCTCCAGGTTACAGATGGTAAAGGGAAGCTAGAGAGTTCATGGTAAATATTATTGCTGGGGGTTTGATCCTTGGTTATTTCTGGGACCCTATCCTGACTTTGAGAGGACCACAGTAGTTTTAGCCATATCTAGGCTGCAAGGTGTACACAAGACTAGGTTGAAGGATAAATGAATGAAAAGCAGAATTGCCGATCCATGTAGACAGTGACATTAATGATCACCAGTCACGTGCTGGGCTCTTAGCTCAGAGCTTTATACAGATGACATCACAGGAGCACTGGAAGTGATGCACCGTGGTCCTGCCCATGTGACAGACGAGGAAAGTCAGACTAGGGGATGTGAACTCACTGAGGAAGTGGCAGAGCTGGTGTGTGTGATGCCAGGGACCAGGTCTGTGATGCCCGACTCTCCTCTGTCTTCAGCTTCTCCCCCACACTTGGTTGGTGCATCTTGTGGCAGGGAGACCACAAGGCAAAAATCCCCCTGCACCATATGGACCCTCCAACCAGTGCCCTTACTCTAGGTGGAGGGCCAGGCCCAGCCCCTCAATGCTGGGAGTGGACTGGGGGGCGGGGATTTATGTGTGAGGCCGAGGGGGCAGCAAGGCTGGCAGGAGGGGCCAGAGCTGCCCTTGGCAGGTCAGGCAGGGGAATCAGCTGCTGGGTGTCAGTAGGTGCAAATTGCTGCAGGCATTGGAGACTGGGAGCCCTGGTGTCTCTATTAGCTCCTCAGGCCATGAGGCCCTAATGACACCTCTGCCAACAATACAAGAGGCTGCAAGTGACAGTGGGGAAGAGGGATGCCAGCTAATCTAATTTGAATGCCCCACTGGGGCCCGGGGACTCCAAGGCCTGGCTTCTACTCCGCGTCACAGTGGCAAAGAGGTTGACAATGAAAGAGCGGCCTCCAGAGAGAAGGGCCTGGAATAAATGTAAGTTCAGGGGCCAAAGCTGGAGAATGCAAAACAGGAGATCACTTCTGCGCAGAGCTTGAAGGCAAAAGCAGGCTCTGCTGAAAGCAGCTTTGGAAAGCAGTGCTGCAGGATACTGTGACCTGTTAACTACGAGGTATCTACCGTGTGCCCAGCCCTACATTCTGCCCTTTTCATTATTATTAATGTATCTTTATATACTAATTTGATTTACACCAACCAATTTTATTAAGTTCCTACTGTGTACCAACTAGTAGCAGACACATATTAATTAGCAAACACTTATTCCATATTTATAATAACCGTAATTCAATCTATCATTATGTGCCACATGCCATGCTATGCCCTTTATTAGTTATGACACTTTATTTTTTTAACACCAATTATATGCACTGTGCCCATCATCATGGCTAATCCTCCTACCCTACAAAGTGGATACTATAATTATTTCTATTTTGCAAATGAGCAGTTGGGGACTTTGCTAGATTTATAATCATGTAATGGAGACACTCAAGGTACTGCCCATTAAGCAGCACTTTCTGTATTTGTCCATCCTTGTATTGCTAAAAACGTAGAGGTGGTTCTCTTTACTTCACAGATGAGGAGATTAAAACTCATAGTGATTAAGGAACTTGTCAGAGCCACAGAGTTGTGAATTGCAGAGCTGGAATTGAAGCCCTCGGCTCTCTTCCTCCCATGATCTGTCCCATGCTTGTGGGAGGCTCGAGGAGTTGGAAACAGGGGGACTGGTCTCTGCTGCAGCCTTGGGAGCTCCTGGGAGATGAGGATTTGCTTGGAACTTGGTGGACTCCAGGCCAGGTTTGCTGTCCATAAGAATGGCAGGGATTATGAATCTCTGCACATGCTGGTGCAGAGGAAGAGGACTGGGTCTAATTTTCAAGCAGTGAGCTCATGCTGGCTAAACTAGGGCTCCCTTGATTCCTACTAATGGTGCTTTGTGAGAAACATGTATGATATGAGGATCCACATCTTACATCCCTGCGGACTAACTTCCGGGTTAAAATCCCTGTTCTGAATGATCTTGGGTAAAGTTACTTAACCTTTCTGAGCATCAGTTTCCCAAACAGAGAAACAGGGAGCCTCACAGACACACCCCATGGTTTCCTGGAGGTTAAAAACAAGTTAACACTTGTAAAGCGCCTGGAGCTATGCTCTCACTCCTTCCTGTAAGTGTTAAATGGATGGGGCTAATCCACCTCTTCCTAAGCAGGGGCTCCAGCTCCCTCACTCTTGGACACCCCTTCCCTCCTCCACTCGCAAAGCATGCTGGGTTCATTTCTCTTTCTCTGGATTCATCCCCTGGGCTTTCTCTCCTAGCCCCTAGGTGCCAGGTTCTGTTTGCTGATTGGCTAAATTCTGAGTCCAAGAGAAAAGCAAAAAGAGCTGGCTTATGTGATTATTGAGGTTTGAAGGTCCCCAGAACCATGGGTGGGGATCTGGCAGGCCGGTGGAGCCAGTGGTAGAGTCCAGATGCAAAGGAAGGAGAAGACCATTGAGCCAGCTCAAGACTTGGGGAAGGAAAGGGGAAGGAGGGAGCAGAAGGAGGAGGAGTGTCAGAGATGGACCGTCCTTCTAACCCTTTGTCCACTCACGCCTTCAGTGCCCAGGCTGAGACCCACCCTCACCGGGGCAGGCAGTCTGCTTCCGTCGAAATGTGCACCATATCTAGAAACACCCTCACCAACACACCAAGGAACCTCGCTTAATCTCGTGCCTGGGCACCCAGTGTCCCAGGCAAATTGACAAGTAAAACTGTTACACCATTCCCTTAGGCAGCAGCAGATCCTGTGCGAAGGTTTCCACAGCTGTTTGTCCTTCAAGCCCCAGCAGATCTGTGAGTCATTGTCCCCCAGCCTAAGGAGACTGAGTGCTCAGAGGCCCAACCCAGTGGCACCGCACCGCTCCCACTGGCATGAAGCCCCTGGCACAGCCACTGAGGTGAATGAGGGCTGAGCTCTCTTAGGACACTCCCAGAACAACAGCTGTGACAAAGCACGAGGAAGAGGAGGGACAGAATGAAGGAGGGAAGCACACTGTCGGCATCTGTAGACTTGTCTCCAGAGGACAGGTGTGGGGGGTGATGGTATTACCTT
Organism: Cavia porcellus; assembly: GCF_034190915.1. Classification (NCBI taxonomy): domain Eukaryota; kingdom Metazoa; phylum Chordata; class Mammalia; order Rodentia; family Caviidae; genus Cavia; species Cavia porcellus. The sequence continues at coordinate 113,158,544 of NW_026947487.1, forward strand.
CTCACCTTTTGGATACACTGGAAAATGTCAGAACAAGGAGATAGATAGATAGATAGATAGATAGATAGATAGATAGATAGATAGATTTATATTTATTTATTATCTTAAAAGCTACCTGCTTTAAGAAAATAGTGCAGTCTGCAGCGCTGTGGGAGGCTGAGGCAGGACTGTAAGCTCAAATCTGGCCTGGACTACTCGATAATCTATGAAGATTCCAAAGGGCTGGAGATGCATCTCAGTACAAAACTCTGGGTTCAACCTCCAGGAATGAAAACAGAGAGAGAAAAGGGAGAAGAGGATAGACAAGCAAAAGAAAGAGAAAGATAGCGAGATCTCTCTCTCTCTCTCTCTCTCTCTCTCTCTCTCTCTCTCTCTCTGTCTCTGTGTCTCTCTCTGTCTCTCTCCCTCCACTTCTGCCAGAAAATGGTAGCAGCTCCCTGACTATTTTCATGGCTTCGTGAAGAGGCCTGAAAATTAGAGTAAACAAATTACCCATTACCAGGGAAGCTCCACTCTCCCCCTTCTCCCTAGCATATTCCCAGCTCCTTCGTTCACCTCTAGGAGACATTTTCCAAGGTCACTAAATTAAGCCTTCAGACAATCGAAAAATTGAATCTCGGTACATCTATTTTCCTAACGAAATTTCTGCAGCGCCGATTGGGGCTGACAGGTGCGGCCGTGCAGCTCTCGGGGCTGTTCAGGTCGATTTGGCCAAGCAGGACAGCATCAGCTGGGATTGGAGGGAACATCTGAGCAGCCAGGGCCCCCTGGGAGCCCCAGAATTCCTCCCCTGCTTGCCACTCTGGATGACTGCTCCTGTGGGTCGGCAGAGCACCCCTTTCCCCCTCCTCCTCCTCCTCCAGCCCCATCCTTGCACCCTGCAGCTGCCAGGTCAGGCGCCTCTTCTTCAATTATTTATCAAACAGGCCTTGGCAATCATTGCAAACGCGTTTAGGCGGGTCTGGAAACTGTGCTTTCTAATGATGCCCCCGGAATCACAGACCTGGTCAGAGGGGCGGAGCAGGGTGCAAGGTGGTGGTAAAGGGGTCTCGGATGGGAGGAAGCTCTGCTCCAAGCCTCTACACCTGGCCCCAGGATGGCTGCTGTGGGACTGGGAGATGTAGGAATCATCTGTGGGCCAGCTCAGTGACTCTGTATGTCATTCTCCTCTCCAGTCCTCGTAGCCCCATCTGCAAAGCTGTGACTTCATCAGCACACGCATGGGACATGTGAGCTTTTCTGGATGTCTTGTACCCCTTGGCATCGCCCCCCCCCCCAACTTCCAAGCTGCATTTTCTAAGCTTTTGGGGAAGTTTGCATTTGGCTCAAAATATCTGCATTCCTATAACCACGAAAGTGGTATTTTTCATTTTGTTTTGTGTCGCAGGAGAGGGGAATAGTAGAGAATTAGACTCAGTGCTTTTGCCCTTATTTACATCCGCACCACCTCTACCCCCACTCCTCACGCTTTTTACTTTTCAGATAGGGTCTTGCTAAGTTACTCTGGCCTGGGCTCATATATCAGATTCTCCTAACACTTCTGCTGCAATTACAGGTGGGAGCTGCCAAGGGAAAGTATGTTAAGTGGCTTAACAGTAATAGAAATGACGCTCTGAGGCTCTGAGCAGTGACACTGAGCTAATCCTGCAGCTCTGAGTCTCCACCAGAAGCCCACCTGGATACCCAAGATCATGCATCCAGGAGCACAGCTCCTGCTGCTCTGAAATGCATTTCAGGCTGCATGGAGATGGGGGGAAAGTCCTGGGCAGGTCGCTTAACCTTTCTCCTCTGCAGTGTCTCCTCACTTATCTGAGGGTGATGTAGTGGTGTTTCTCCTGTTACCAACATTATGAAGACCAAATAAAGTAGTTTCTAGAAATCACAAAACACAGTTGCTGGTAATAAGCACTCTGATTACTATTATATCCACAGGCTTTTAAGGAGCACCTCTCTAGCTCTCCATGTAAGCCATTCCTAGCAGATATGAGGGAGGAAAGCTTCTGTGGCAGACCCTAATATTGATGGCCCTAGTGTGATCACTGACTCTTGAGCATCCTTTCTCATTTCTCATTTCAGCCACAACTTTGTATTTCTCTTACCTCTTTTGGCCTAATCCAGTTACTCATCCCTAGGTATTCTTAGTGGGGTGTCTCTTGCTGCCTAACAAATCACCCCAAATCTAACGGCTTTACCCAAAACACAGTACCTTGCAGTTTCTGTGGGTCCATAGCCCAAATGGGTGGCTCTGGCTCAGGGTCCCTCCTGCAGCTTTCATTAAGCTGTCAGCAGGGGCCTCAGGCTCTGAACCTTTTATAGGGCTGCAGGCTTCACATCCAAGATGGTGCACCCATGAGGCTGCTGGATGGACCCTCAGTTCTTCACCATGGGGCCTCTCCACATGGCTTCTGGGGAAGCCTCCCAGTGTGGCAGCTGGCTTCCCACAGAGTTAGTGATCACAGAAAAAATCAGGAGGAAGCTACGAGGCTGTTTCAACCCTTCTATGGGCTGTCACCCACTAGCAGACCCTGTAACTTCCGCTCAGTTCTCTCCACTAGAAAGGAGCCACTTTGGACAGAAGGAGCAGGAATCCAGCTCTCCCTCTGGAAAGGAGATGATCAGAGAACCACAATCTTCACTTCCACACATATGGGTCCTCCCAGATACCTGCCAGATTCATGCTCCCCAAGAAGTCATCTTCTCATGTGAAACACTGTCCAGCATGGTACACTATGGAGTGGTTTTCACTGGATAGAAGACAGCTTAGTGTAATCCATTTGTGACAGTGGAATCACAGAGGCCAGCAGCATTGGTGGGGAAGAAGGCTTTCATAGAGAGAACCTTGAATCTTCTCTGTCGTATTCCTTAGGAGATTTCTCAAAAGACAGATGACCTGCATCTCTAATCATAACAGCACTGACTTCTTTCGCAGTACTGAGGACTGAGCATTTGCACTTTGCTGCAGCCGCACTCACCCCCCACAACCTGCCTTTCTGAGACAGGTTCTTGCTAAATTATTAAATTGCCCAAGCTGCACTGGAACTTGAGATCCTGCTGCCTTGGCCTTCCAGAGTGCTGGGATAACAGGCATATGCAACCACACGCAGATCACTTGAACTCACTGACATTGTTTCCCTTCTAAAAGCAAGACACCTTCTTTGAGAATTGCTACCATTTGGATACTGTGCTGCGTCCTCTTCGCTGTCATCAGTCATAGGATACAGAAAAGCAGAGGCATTTCCTGCGTTTATTTCTTACAAGTCCTCAGCACACCTTCTTCCCATGTCCTCCTTCCCACGGAGCCATGTTTCATGCTTGTATTTAATGGCCTGGAAATTTCCTTCTCCTCCTCCCCCACTCTGGGATTTACTGCATGGGGCCACTCATTCCCACTGCACTGTTTCTTGGCTCCTGTGCCTTGCTCTGCCTGACCACCTTTGTGCCTTCACCGCACATGGGTCCCTTTGTCCTGTGCATTACTGACAGCTGTGTAAGATTCTGGAACATCCGTGTGGTGCTCAGACTTTTCCCCGCAGGGAACATTATTAACTCGGCACCTCTTCTGTGATACCAGGATACTCATCTTGCAGCCCAGGAAACTTGAGAGGATTCATAAGTCATCAGAGACACACAGTGGAAGAGGCAGGCTCCAACCTAGGCTCTGCTAGCCCTAAATTTCATGCTTTTTCTGCTGTGTCAAACATGCACTGTCTTCCGAGGGAAGAGAAGCTCTTTGAGGCTCACTATTATGTCTTGTTCCATTCTGCATCCCCTGGCTTTTCCCTTGGTGTCTTACATGTAGTATTAGGCATTCATTTCAGTTGAGCGAGTGAATGAGAAAATGAACGAAGCCATCTGTGAAACCAAAACGCTGTTCGTGAACGCAACCCACGTCCAGCTTTCAGATGTCTGGGAGTTAGCGGTATGGAGCCCTGTAAGCCCACGGACGCTGTGGCCTGAATAACAAGGGGATGTGAACATTCCCCTCTTCTCATAAATCTCATAAATCTGCATTGTTTGTGCTGAATAGGGCCCGTGTGTTCTGGTAACAAACGCCAAGAGGCCCAAAAGGCTGATCTGGGACAGTGTCCCCATTGAACGCTGCCCTGTGCTAGGTCTGCAGAATATTTAAGTAAGGGGTTAATTTATAAAGTGAGCTCCAGGAAAGTTTCCAGGATTGTTGTGCATGTGTCTCATAAATCGGCACAAATTGAATCTAGGTTTCTGTTCCCGTCAGCTCCTAGGTAAACCAAAATTTATTGAGAGGTGTATAGGTTGCCATCCAAGGAAACATAGTAAATGAGAAAAGTGTGTCCTCGGGAGGTCTGTAAACAAGAAGGGCAGCTGGCAGCGGGGGCCACAGCATCCCAAACGTAAAATCCCCATTGCTGAGGATTCAGAAATGCAGGCCGGTTTGTTGCAAATGAGATGGGGTTCCAGGGATTCTCTCTCTGTCTTGAACATTCTACTGACTTCTTAACAGACCAAGGATTTTGTACGTGGCATAGAGAATTTATAGCTGCAAGGATGGCGGGAATGCAGGCAAGAGGAGGACAACTTCGAGCATTTTGCATGTGGCAGATTGAGGCTAAGACGCGTTTATCCAGAACCAAAATTATCGTGCAAAATATAAAAAGGAAGCATTAGCTTTAATTGTTGTAATGACTGTGTACAATAATGCACAGCACTTTAGTATGAACAAGCATCATAAGAGTTCGTGTTTACAGGACCTTCCACACACCCAGCACTGCACTAAGTATTCTACAAACTTGATTTCTAGTCTTTTAAAGGATACAACCATCTCAGAGATTTTTGAAGATTATTCGTGTGCCTGTTATACAGAAGAGGGAAGAAAAAGCTCCAAAAATGAAGCCCAAGGATCTTTCGTTAAATTTGGACTGAAATCCAATTTATCCTGCTCCAAGAGGCTTTCTTTCCTTCTCTTATTATCGTACTGGTCTTCTCCCAAGCTAGAAAACAAGCACAGGCACACCAGTCAAATTCCTTTGCCTAGCCACATTTTTTTTAATATTTTAATTTCTAGACTATTTGTTTAGTTACAATATTCAAGTTAATGTTGCGAAATAGCGGAGAAGTAAGTGAAAGTCTGAAACCTGCACCAAATTGGGATTAAGCACCAAACATCACCTTAACAGAGAAAGGATTTGTAAAATAAAACATTCTCTTATGTATATTAGTGAAGCTGTTATGTGAAGAAAGAGAAAGCAGCATTCTGCTGTGCATGTTGGAAAGCCACACCATCGGAACACTGAAGGATGTTTCTACAGTTTTCCACACAGAGATTACTGTAGGAGTTCCATTGGTGGGACCTGTTATTGTGACTGCACTTCCTAAAGGAAGAGAGATGGAAAATGACTTGTGTAAGAACACACAGCAGTTTCCAAACCCAGCTCGTGTTAGTCAGCCCTCACATAAAACAGCGCAAAGAAAGAGAGGGAGAAACTAACATTAAAGACAAAATATTGCCAGAATGTTGTGAGCTAATTCTACAAAAAATTTCAACATTTTTTGGTAGGGAAAAAGGCAAAATTCAGATCTTAATTCAATACATGTATTTCTGACATTTTTATATAAGTAGAGCTTGCACTTGTATCCTCAGATATAAATGAGATTAATAACAAAAAAGTAAAATTCTGTGACTACCTGAGCTGCCACTTCTTCAATGCCTTGTTATTCTTGTTCCCTTCAGTGTATTTCAACTCCAAAATACATAGTGACATGAAAATTGCGTATTCAGATTGTTCTATTGATTCGTTGAGAAAGTGACCTTGTATGCACACATGAAAATGAAGAGATCTATATCCCCCGCTGGCCTCTTCTTTGTAAGAGGATGAGAACAACAGAGGAGAGCATGTATTTTTAACACCTAGGTTTACTTTTCCTTTGCACAGTTTAATAGGGTACTGGTGCGGGATCCCAACCTTGCAAGGTTGTACAGGTGTGGCCTTGCCAAGGACTCCTAGCAAGAGCCACATGTGAGGCTAAATTCCTGTGCTCCATTTGCAAAGTCAAAGGCTCCACCCAGAGATAGGATATTCTCTTTGTGATCTGGAAAATGATTTCCTTGGGGCTGAATTCTCCTTTGGCTCCTTTGCTCCCACGTATGCCGCCAGGAACCCAGCCATTTTCTATTCACTGCAGCAACCAATATTCCGATAAGAATGGGGTCCCACACTGGTATTTTCAGACACCTCTGCCCATTGCCATGTTTAATCATTCACCCACATCATTTGCAAATTTTGGGTGTTACATAGCTCAGTCCTGTTCCAAATGTGCAAAACCAGTGCTTCATTTAATTCTCATGATGACCTTGAGGTGGGTGGCATTAGACCATTTTCTGGATGTAGAAAGTGACATGCAGAGATTGTGTAGCAGTTTCCCTAAGATCAGGCAGCGAGTAAATGGCAGAGATGGGCTGCAACCCAGGATCTCTGATCTAAATTCAGGTCCACTTAATTATTTCATGCATCCAAAGCCCCTGTGGTTTGGACTCCGGATCACAAGACTGAGATGAAATAGAATTTCTTAGCATAAGGAGCCAGGCAGTAGTAGATGGGCCTTTGCCAAGAACTCCCCCCCGCCAACCAAAGGCAGAGGTCAGCAGAAAGCGATGAGAGAGAGAAGGTGAAGTGTAACAGAGGAGAAGAACGAAGAGGCTGACGTTGATCTCCAGAATAGAAGAAGCACTTCTTCGTTTTTTGCAACAGAAACACAAGCCCAGATTGTGTTCGCCAGAAATCCCAAGAATTGCACATTGCACTTTACCCTTTAGGGAGGGAGGGAGGTGGGCAAGAAGAAAAAAAGAGCATGTAGAAGAAACTTACAAAACGGTGGACTGTATGTAAATGGCTTTTATTATAACTGCTGGGCTGAACCGAAGACGTGGGCTGTGTAAAATGTCACTTGCTCTTATCACGGTTGAGAGAGATTACCTTTCAACGTGAGTTTCATTTTCATTTCTTCCAACACTTAGAGAAGCGCACGAGGCAGTGACTCCTTTATTTCCTAATCCTCGCCAGCAACTTGCTGCTTCCTCTGCGTTTTCTGTCATTCTGGATGATATTGCATCAAGGCAATTCATGGCAGCGGTTGAACCAAAAGCAATTTAAGTCAAAAATGGACAAATATGGATGTCATTTCTAAGGCTTGTTCAAAGGCCTTTGACATCACTCAAAGCCTGAACACCTCTCAGCACGGAGACACTTTTTATTTTTTAGCTAGGTGTGACTGGAGATTGAATACAGACCACTTAGTGAGGCAGCTACATGTTTCTAGGCCAGAAACCATTCCTTGGTAAAGTGAGGATTTGGTGTTACATATCGAGAAGATTGAGTGATTTGAAACCGAAGTGTATTTCCAAGGTGAGTCTATATCCATTACTTAGATTAGGATATCTGTAGTAATGATAGCCATTCTGGCATCAGTATTTACTATATATGGGCATGGCTATAGGGCCCTTGTGTTGATTTTAGTCAGTTTTCATAATCATCGTGCATAGAAACACCAATAAAATGACACTGAAGGGAAAGTGTTGCTGCCACCATTCACAGGTGAGAAGGTGAGATGTCTGCACTGGTCACTTCCCCTCATGATACTCTCTTGTCAGTTTCAGAAAGACGGGCATGGTGAGAACCCAGAGCCACTATGGCTGCATACTTCCCTCTGTGCGTCTGGGGTTTTGGGGACAGGGGAGACTTGGCAGCATCCTGACCACCTCTCCCAGGCTGTGCCGTGGCCCGTGGCTGTGTAGGGAGGGTGGAGTTGAGAGTCACAGCAGGAGAAGGTAACTCAGTCACAGTCAGTGAGAGAGTAACAAGTCACTTCCCAAATGCTGGAGTATCCATTTCGGAGGAGAACTTAGCAGTTCCTGTAGATTGATTCATGGAGACACCATTGAGCCTCAAATTGGTGAGCATTTGCATACAACCAATGTTATAGAGTTTTCTCTGACTGTGCAAAGAATAAAACCAGTGAAAAAAGCAAATCCCTAAAGAATACATAGATAGGATTCCATTTATGTAGCATTCAGGATATAGCAAAATTACAACACCAAAGAACCTGAGAGGTCCTGGTGGGGATGGAGATGCTCTGAGTGTAGACTTTGTCAGTGTCACTGTGCTGGTTGGGACATGGCAATAGGGTTTTGTGAGATGTCACCACTGGGGCAGTTGGGTCCAGGGAAATGGGGATCGCTATGTTACTTTGTACAACTGTTACTTCTCAGCAACAGTTCAGTCAAAATCCAAAGAGTTACTAAATGTTTTTCGGAAAAACCACCAAGAAAATTGAAATCAGCTACTAGAACACACCTAGAGAGTCACCCTTTTTGCTGTAGAGAGTGTACCCTCTCTCCATCCCCCGTCTCTACCCAGTGCAATCATGTGGTATGGAGTTTTCAGGTGTGTTTTTACACTTAATTGGCTTTGTAATATCCAGTCTCTGCATTTTCTTGGAAAAGTCTAAAAACTGTATTGAAACTTATGCATTGCAGTTGATTCTAATAAAAAGGCCAGGATGAGACCCCCTTCCAAGGAGCCAAAGTAATCCCTCTGGAGGAGAAATGGATGGATTTTCTGTGCAGAGCTGTGACCTATTTTTCCCTTCTCATCCTAATAGGAGTTAAGATTTTACAATAAATATTACTTATGACTGTTAATTCCACTGCATGCCAGACTGTCAGTACGTGTTTGTTTTCTCATTTTAATTTCTCAAAGTTCTTGTGGTTATAGAAAGCAGGAAGGAAGTAGGATAAGGTCAGCTTGGGGTATGTCAGATTAGGAATTACATCCTGGTTGATGCTCCTACTGGACGATCAATAAATTGGTTAAGATCAATAAATCAGGACTGACAAGTGGCTTAGAGGGCACCTGGAAAGCCCAACTCCAAATACCATCCCATCATGCTCTGGAAGTAACACCTTTGAGTGCCTTCATTTCCAAATACCTCAAAGTGACCTCCCCACCCACGAGCTGGCCAAACCCCAAGGCAAGTGAGAGCAAAACTCCTACATTTTCTCCCCATTATTACCACTTGGTGTCTTAGTGACATGAGAAAGTTGGTTTTTATGGTCCCTTCCCTCCCTTCCAAGCCTGTTTCTTTATTTTTCAGGAGAGTTAATAAGTTCCTTGGTTTTTGGAAATTCAAATAAGTTAACATACGGAACTTGCTTTACAAATACAAGGTTGTGTCCAAGAGTGATTTGCCATCTTAATGGGGTAGAAGGACCATTTGGATAGCCAGTTGGTCCCCAGTGTGGGCTCACAGAATAATTTAAAAATAAAATAATTGCCATCACTAATTCTGACAGCACATCCGTGACCCTCTACCATGAAACACAGTCCTGTAACTGTCTGTGCCTTAGTTTTTAATTGTGGCTCTTATTCTGAAGAGAAATTATTTGTAGATTTGGGAAGAGAAGGTGTAAGACATAAGAAGGAGTACTTGATATGATTGACAGTGATGCCTTGGGTGAGACATGTGAGAGTTCTCCAGGTACTCACTGTAGGCAGATGTTCCCGTGGCTGGGCTCGCAGGGAATGGTGGCATAGTGTGACATCACCTCCACCTGGGGCTTATGTTTTACTGTCAGCAGAGCCAATGGTTTCTTTTGCATGTGTCTCAGGACTCAGTGGGGCTTCTCAAATCATCTAATGAGTCTTGAACTCCCTATCCAACACAGTGCTCCCTCATCCATGATGTGTCTATGAATCACCTAACTTCTTAAGTTCAGAATCTGGTTCAGTAGGTCTATGTGATGCTATAGGTAGTCCAAGACCAGGAAGCACCCACAACCTGGTGCAGTGATCACAGGACAGTGTGGCAGGGGAAAACCTACCGTGCTTTGAACTCAGTGTATACTGAGTCTTTTCAGGAATGCAATGAGTTTCTAAATCAAGAGGAGACTATATCAGATTTTGCTGAAAATTGTACCAAGGAGACATCTTGGATAAAACAGGTACTGTAGCACTCTTTGGTCGTTGAGTTGGTCACCATGACCTGGGATTTGTCTACAGAGAGAGCCATTAGATCACAACAATTTAGATCACTGTGTCCTGGAGCTGCTGTTTGTAGCTCAGAAGATCAGATTTTTCTCTATTTCTGCTCATACCTGTTGGCAGCTTGAAACTGACCAGTGCAGAGTACTGACATCAGGAAAATTAGCTAGTGGTTTTTGTTTTTTATTTGCAAAGAGCTGGTTTATTATTTAATTGACAGTATAAAAATATAGTTAGCCCTTATTTTAAAATGCTAGTGAATTTTGTCTTGTATTTTTAAACATAAACAAGTAAAAACAAACATTTGACTATTTCATTATGAGCTTCTGGTTTAATCCTGTCTAAGCAATTAGCTTTGAAAAAAATGATTATTTTATTATCAATTACAATTTCTCTATTTTATGTTAATATGTTATCATATTAATTTTAGTTAATTATGTGTGTGAGTAGCCCATATTATTTATGAATTTCATTTCAGGATGTTAATAAACAGTTATAAAATATTTCTTTTAAAAAGAAGGTCTTAGATTGCTGGGCTTGAATAGCAATGATGTAATTAACCACCAGCAGGGCTGGCAGACATGGAGGCCACCATGCTCTCATCTTGGGGAGCAGGAAAATAGGGGTCACCCTATAAAGTCAGATCATGATCAGCACATTGCCTTCCTCGTGCTGGGGTTCGGGAGTGCTGTGTTGAGTATAGATCCCTTTGTAGAAGTGTGTTTTAAACCTAGATTAGAGTGAGCAACAGTATATCTAATAAAATAATCCAGCGGGAGTTAATTCTAAACAGATTCAGCAAGGCAGGAATTAGGATGAGAAAGAAGCCAAAACTGATTAGAAATCAAAATTGATTGGAAAAGGATATATAACATACAAGGATGTGTGGTGAAGACGATTGAAAAGAAAGTATCCCTTCACAAGAAATATAGAATAGAAGCCTGACCTAGAAACATGTATGCACATATCTTCCTGCGTGTGTGCAGGTGCACGTACACACACACACATACACACACACACTGTCCAACAGGCGTGGTGGGTGGAAAGACAGTTTGTAACCCAGCTGACTGTCTTACCTTAAATGCTGCAAACATTGCACTTGGGGATGGTCTTTGCTTCGGGCACCCATTCCTGTTTTTAATTTTTTTGGCACCATAGAAATGTTTCCATAAATAGTGCATTTAATGGAGTGTGTTACTTTATTACTGTCAGCTACTATAACTAGAGAGGAAAATTCAATAAACACAGAAGCTAAGATCAGAGCTACAAGGCTTCCGATCTCAGATCCTTCATGAGCTTTAAGGAATGGAGCCTTTCTCTGTCTTCGCCTATGAAAGTTTTACTTCCTAAAGTAGAGAAGCCACTCGGTGCTGTGCCTGGTTGATAGGAGTTGTGCAGCCAGATTGGAGAAACAGTTGTGATTATGGTGACTGATGCCTCCTTCCTGTGCTGCTAAGATGTGGACGTCCTGTGTAGGACAGGAGGTGACCGTTAGATCTGCCTGCCCCTCAGTACCGGCAGGTTTCATAGGCAGCAAACACACAAATGAAATGTTGTGATTCTTTGCCACGAAATAATTGGAAATCACTTGCTCTGCTGGGGGCGGGTGTCCAGAGTGAAAGAGGAAATAAAAAATAAAGAGGTATAAATATATGAGAAGATGAGCAAATCAAAGTAATTGAGGAGCAAAATAATTCTTTCCATCTGCCTGGCTCAGCATGGATGCAGACGATATTTAAGGAAGTCCCCGATACAAAGGCAGCCGGCATAACTGTTGCTTCAAATATTTAGCCCGCACCAAGAGCAACTTTTGATTATGTTTTTTGTAAGTTTGATTTACTAACCTTCAGTACAATCGTATTTTTAGAGGTTGACTTGTATTTTTAATTTGTTTTCTCCAAAGCGCTGGATCCTTACTAGTGTTTCAGCTGTCCACTCTGTTCCTAATGGCAGAGCAACACTGAAAAGCGTAATTACATTTCCTAATTATGTGTAATTAGGCAAAACCCAGATGATGTATTCAATGTGCTCTCAGAATAGCCAGGGGTCAAGGACTGTTGGAATTCGGTAACATTTTTATAAACAAGCTGGTGCGTTATTTAATGCTGAGGTCCAAGGTGGGCTGAGTGCCGTGTGGCCCAATATAATGGTTGAAATATATAGCATTAATTTATTTAGCTAAGTAAAACTATAATTGATTCTCCACTTCCTTACCCTCTTCTTTTTTAAAACCAGAGTGTAGATTTGCTATTCTCAGCCCAAGAGAGCCCCTCTAAACTAAGACCCATAAGGTTCTGCTTACTGACAGCCTAAGTGATATTTATTTTTTCAAAGCTTAATCCTTTTGAAACATGGAGAAATAAATACATCCTCTTATCTACCATATGCCTGGGACAGGAAATAAATTCTTACTTTCCTGCGGTGTGGTACCAGTGGGCTACCATGAATAATTTGGGCAGTCTCACTGAAGATAATAGAGAAGCCTTCTCTATTACCAGTGATAATTATGAATCTCATAATAGAAAGCATCCCGTGCCTGAACATCCATCAGGGGAGATAAACAATGGGAAAGGATAGATATACAAAGGGGAAAATAGCAACCGCTCATGTGGAGGGAAAGAGCGCAGAATTCTGGTGGGGTTATAAATCATAGAGTCAAATAATTTCCCATGCAATTAATATACTCAAATTAAAACATAGGTTTTTGAAGAAATATTTTGCAGACTTTTAAGCTGGGCAACTGGCTGCCTTATAGGATTTCCCCAGCAACCTCAGAGCCATCTTGTATGGCTGGGGTTGGCTGGGCACCAGCTAACTATGTCACCATGTGAATTGACCCACTAACCTCACGCCAGCTCACCAGGGACTGGTCATCTGCCGCAGAGGCCAGAGCTAGGGATGGCTGACTGCAGAACAGCAAAGGCTGGCCTACTGAGGTCGGAAGTCTTACCTTCCTACCCGCCCTGAAAGCCTGTCTCCAGCCACATGGACACAGCCCAGTGAAGAGCTTGGCAAAGCTACAGACAGTGGACCCTGCATTCCCAAGGCCCTTTGTCTCCTCCTGTTTAACATCCCTTCATCCATGCATGGTCCTATCTTGCCATCTTTCTGCTTAATCAAATTCCAAGGTACTTCTGTGGACTGATGTTACTTAAAATTAATAAATACATGGAATCCATTGGCAGCTGTGAGAAAATACTGTCTTCTTAGTCTACTATTGCTATTTAAAATGAAAGATGAGATTGTTTGGCTAGTTTACTTACTATATTATGAGCAAAGACCTAGAAGGTTTCTTACCTCTCCTCATATTTGCCTGCATGTGAACATTTCTAGCCCTTGGGCCCTAGAGACGTGAATTCAAGTAGACTCTCTCCATTGAAACCTTTGTTCAAGAACAGTGCCTCGATTTCAGTCAGTTGTCAAATATGTCCTAAAGGCTGCAAAACAGACTCCTGGATTTTGTTTTATAGGCTTAATGTAATATTTTATAAAACATATTTTTAAAGAAATATGTAATTTTTCCCCCAAAGCGAAGGTTTTCCCATGCCATATAATTTGCGAAGTGTGGCTTTGCTGTGTCGTAACCATAATTTATAGTCTGCCTCCACGAAGCAAAAAATAACTCCAAGCTATGATTAAGTAAGTAATGGACAAGGTAACTAATATTCCCGGAAGGATGGCCTTCCAGACACTCATTTTAAGTGACAAAATGGTTGAGGTTGGGAAGTGCAGCCCTGTACTAATTTAACTGAGTTGTGGGAAATCAAGAAAAGACATTGTAAGGTGGCATATCTGGGTAGTTGGAGCAAGAGCTGAGCGTGGGTATTATACATGTACATTTTAACGAGCCTGTGCTCGTTTGCTCCATGTAAGGTAAACGGGTCTGTGTCTGACTGCTACCGGTTTTTCTCCTAAAGTAATTTATTCTGAAGGAGGGTCCACAGCCAGTTCTAATCACTCTGGCATTGTGGGTGGGGTTATGGCAGACTAGGAAAAGTGCACATTTTGGAATCAGACACAACTGGATTTGAGTTTAACCATAGGCATCAGGAACTGTGTGGCTTGGGGACGTTTTTTATGTTGTCATTGTTTAATTTTTAATTTCAAAATAAAATTTGGCTTCCAGAAAAGTCATATAAGTAGTACAGAGAATTCCTGTGGACCCTACACTCAGCTTCCCCTAATGCCAACATGATGCATTTTTTAGCACTGATGAGTTACCATTCGCACATTGCTATTAACCAGATCCAGATTTTAACCAACAGACTGGATTTGGAGATGGTTACGTCTCCACGAACCTCCTTTTACTGCTCCAGAATGCAATCCAGGGTTCCACACTACATTTATTGATTGTTACGTCTCTGCAGTCTGATTTTGTTCCATTTACGTCAGTATGGATATATAAATATTTCATTGGAAAGGTCATCATACAACAGTATCCGCATGTATTTTGTTGCTCAAGTTGTTCCACTCTGACAATTGAGTTTTCCCAGATTGGCTCCTGTACCCTTTCAACGTGGCCTGTCTTGTTCTGCACTTTTTTACTTTTTGTGATATTGAAAGAAGCTACAGCTGAGCCTGTATTTTCCTGTGCCAGTCTAAATGTTTTTCCAAGGAAGAATCTCCAGTTCCTTTTGTTGGAGAATCAACTGTAGAACCAAGATGTGGGTGCTAGGTGTACTCACTTTTACTAAGGTGTCATTGGGCAGAGTTTAGAAATGTGCTATATACATTAACCTATGCGTATACAGCATATATCTCTGTCTGTATCTAAACTGGGTATTTCTATATCTGTGAGAGAGATAGATATAATTTTGTGGTGCTGGGGACCAAATGCAGAGTTTTAGACATGCTATGTTACTCCCAGACTAGACACATTCAATTATACCAATACACTCTCACACATATGTTTTACTATGAGTTTGTGTCCGATTCCAATACAACACACATTGTATCCCGATAACACAACATTTTGTGCTAGCTTTTCTTTGGGATGTTACTGAGTGTCTAACTCTGTTCCTTCTTCTGTGAGGTGACAATAATAACTAGCATTGGGGTGAGAAAACATGGTACATTGTAAAAATGATAGCAGCTTTTAAAAAAAGAAGTGAAAGAGTTGTTTCTTCCACTGCACTGACACCCATCTCTAGGGTGTCACCACTCCTCCCAGTGGGAAGTGGAGTCTGTTTTCCTGCCATTTAAATTGGGTGACCTTGCAACTTGCATTAGCCAGTGGAACCTTGATGAAGGTGTCACAAGCAGAGACACTGGAAACCTTTGGATACCGGGACTCAGTCTTTTGTTGCTTACTACCCTGACACCACCACAGGAAAAAGCCTGGCTAACCTGCTGCAGGATGGCAGGATGCATGAAGCAAAGTGAGATGCCACAGCTGATCGCTCGCCAGCCCGTAGTACGTGAGATTCTTCTAGAGTTGTGCAGCCGTCGGCCACTCTAGGAGCTGACCCAGACACAGGAGAGATCAGGCAGGAGTGGCACCAGCACTGGATAAGGGGCCAGCTCATGTACTGAGTCACAAACCAGCCAATACTGATGAGTCTTTTTACCCAGTGAATTTCACAGAGCTTCACTGCGTAGCAAATGCTAACAAACACAGAAGGACTAGAGTTAATGCATGGCAAACAAGCCACACAGGAACTTTTTACAAAACGAACTTTCCAGAAGCACTGCTTTTCACTGTGGATGCTGTTATTTTTGAGAAAAATGTGAAGTCTTGTTTTCCCCAACCAGTGTAATAAAATGAATTGTATTTGCTGTTAGAACCAGACGTTTGGACTGGGCCAATGCCTTCAGATAGAGCCACTGTTAAAGCGGAAGGGTGTATGTGTATGTTTCTCAGCTGACCTGGGGTGGAGACAGAGCGCAGTAGATGTGGGGCGTGTGGTGGGAAGGCTGAGGGGTGGAAAGGCCTTTATCTGGTATCGCCTAAGGGTGTGGGGAGCCTGGCCTGGTATAGACAGGAAAGAGGGTGCAGCGGAGGCAGGCATGAGAGTATCTAAGCAGGCCAAATTTAGCCTAATTAACAGATTTGCCTAGGGCTGACCCCGGAGCAGAAAGCGAAGCCTAGATCAGTCTTCTCTCTTTCTACCAATAAGGTGATGATGAGGTTGAACCACCAGTTCTCAATCCCACAGAAGAAATTCCCAAAATAGACAGGCATTAGACAAACAGACCTCTCCATTCTGGTCTCTCCTTTCAGATTCTGTGTTTCCTTAATGACCCGATGCATCTATTTAGCACAGTTTTATTCGTGCAGATAAGTTACTGTACTTCTCTTTCAGCTGTTTGCACTCTATTTCTACTTAGCAGCAATGGTGCTAAACGCACAGAAGTGCTGCTGCCTTGAGTGGAAGCAGGATTGACGGTCACTGTGTTGAATAAGTGTGGCCAGTGGATGAAGGTCAGTGTTCTTGGTACGGCTGCCCAGGGTCTAGTCGGGATTCCGTGGAAGATGGTCTCCGTAACCATTCAGATCTCCCAACCCACCACCCTCCTGCTTGCACACACACAGCCAACAAAGACTGTGTGTTTCTTTGAGATGACTTCTTTTTCTCTGAGCGCGCCCTTTTAGAGATATTTTCATTGTTCAAATATCAGAAAACATCCCCAATAAGAATCTGAACAAAGAGAGAGGAGTACTCACAGTAACCACTCTCCAAGATGGCCTCCATGCTCCTCACATCTGGGTTCCATGCACTACGGTCTCCTCATCTATGAAATGGACTAAGTTTCTTAACTGAGAAGGCAGTGACACAGCATAACATCTGAGGCTAAACAGCAGAACATTGAAGCTTCTGCCGGCCTCTCTAATGGGTTACTAGCTATGGAGGAAACTGGACGCCATATTGTGAGGATACTCAAGCATCTTGGAGAGGACCACTGGACAAGGACTCAGACCTCCATCCAACAGCCAGGCCAACTTGGCAGGCCTGTGAGCACAACGTCTTGAAATAGACCTTGCTGTGATTCTTAAGCGTTCCCATGACCACAACTGAATGCAGTCTCCTGCCTGGAAGAGACTTGAGCTAAACTACCACCCAGTTAGTAAATGTTTTTTGCCATTTAAAAATGGTACATTTTGGAGTAATTTGTTATGCATATTAATACAATCCATTTGCACTGCCTATAGGATAAATAATCCAGCAGTTTAACAACTATTAAAATGAAGGAATATGTAGGTGTCCCTAAATCTTTTTACTTGTCTCTTGAGTTTAAAAATTACAAATTTGTTGACTGAACTGTTATGAGTTCATAAATCCCTCCTCCTCACCCCTGCATCTGTCACTTTCAGAAGATATTTTGTGGCAAGAGTCTTTTGCCTTCCCAGTAAAGGACGTCTTAGACCTCATCAGACATGGTGCAGTTGATATCTCAGCTGTCTTAGCTATTGCCTTGTCCAGGATCAAGAAAGAGTGATGCTATGCCTCAGTTTTCCCATCTGTAAACTGAGAATAACAGATGCAGTTAATGTGGGGATTTAATATTGGTCAGTGCCACATATAACCATAGCAAACGCATCGTAAATAGTAGGTCTTATTTTCATTTTTTAAGTTATCATTATTTATTTATTTTCATTATTTAGTTATTGACTGTTGAAACCCAGAAACCCGGCTGAAGCAAATTTTTCTTAACCAAAATTGCCAAAACCCTTATCACTGATCTCTAGTCACAGATCCTCTTAGGCAGAATATTTATATATTGTTTGCATCAAAGACTTTATTGAAAAAAAAAAAAACTGATACATCACCCTTTCCCCAGTGGACATAAGGAAAAATAAAATCCATATAGAGTAACTTAGCACGCATTCTGTGGCTTGGTGGGGATGTCCTTGGCTTCCTTTTTGAAGCCCAGCTTGGGAGAGCACACCCATGTCTCAGGAGGGTTTGCACTAAAACAAGAGATGATTGGTGTAGTAAATTAATAGCAAACCCCTCAGCAGTAAGTCCTCAGGCAAAATGGACACTGTCACATGCAGATTCAAACAGTCATGCAATTTGAGATGCTTTCACTAAGTATTTCACTAGAATGAATACCTATTTCTTCTGAAGGAATTTCCAGAATGTTTGGTGAAGAAAAAATGAACAAAGAAATTAAAAAATAAAAATGCCCGTGGGCCTATCATGGAAAGATGTGGCTTACTATCATTTCCTAGACTGCCTTCTAGATTTTCCCCACCACATTTATGCTTGTTTTTATGTAGTACTGTGTATGTTAGACCTTTATTTCATTTTGTTTCTTAATATTTTACTTAATTAAAATAACAGTGAACATTGTTCTTTTTTATTTTTCAAATTGCTTATGATGAGGTTGTATTATGTCAAATACACTTGATTTACATTAGAGAAAAATGAAAAGATATTACCACCACAGCTAACTTTATTTATTATTTGTATGCAGTCGATCAAAGAGTATTCTTCTGTTCCACAAAGTAAAACCTGTAAGTCTTTCAGCACCAACTGTTTGAAATAATCATGAAACAGATTCTAATGAATTTAGGAAATAAAGAAGGCCCTCGTTTGGATAACACTAATAGTTTTCTAAAACATTTATTTGTTAATATTTTACTTCCAGTCTGTAATTCAAACTGCAACACCCACGGGCGGGGGGGGGGGGGAAATCACCGCATGCGGAGTAAAGAGGATATTTACATTTGTTAGTTTTTGCACTGATTTTTTAAAAAGTGCAACCTTAAATAAGACTTATCAATTGTATTTTCTTAGTGAACTAAGAGTGCCTTAAATTTAGACTCTAGTAGTTCATTAAAAACTTAGGATGATGCATCGTAAATAAATCAAGATGGTGATTGCCAGTCTAAGAAGATTAGGCAAATGGGGGTGATGGCCCCCCACCTCCATTATTGCCTCTGTTCTTACGAGTGTGTTTAAATCTATTTCTGTTAATTTACAATTTGAAAGGTGGGTGAGGAGCAGAGTTTGAAAAATAGATTACTGTCTTCATTAATACAGGTTTGACCTACAAAGTCTTCACGTACTTAATGATTAAAAACCAAAGTACTAAATAATAAATTATAAGAATTTATAGGAGTCATCATCTTGAAATTAGCTTACTGAATGTTCTTATCATAATAAATCTGAGTGGGTGTCTAATTTAGTGTTAGCTGACTGAAATTATATGTTGCGGGTAAGGGAAAAAAAACACTTTTGTTTGAAGACAAATGCAGTGAGTTTAATCACAGGTGATCTGAAAGGCACCTGTCTCCAGCTATGCTCACTGCACGGAAACTTTGGCAAAACTGGTCGAATGAAGATCAATTCCAATTTGTAAATCTGGCAGACAGTAAAATTTCCCAGAGCACTGCTCTGTTGTCTGTTCCAGCTCTGCCTGCACTGAGCCATCACCAGTCAGATTTTAGTCTGAGCTAACCCACAGAAGACAACTGAGTTCTCCCCTTCTCAAATCTCATTTTAAAAATAATTTTTGCTTCTATTGGTACATGTTGGAGTACATTCATTGTGGGGGGTCATATGCATGGCTCAGCTTAATGCTTTTTACTCTCCCTTCCCCACCCCTCGCTCCCTACCTCCATTTCTTGGTCATCTTGACATTTGCAAAAGATCTACCTCTTTCTTTCCTATTATCTATCTTTTATTTTGCCTTCTTGTTTATTTATACTTTGAGTTTCTTGTAAAAGAGAAACCATGCCATATTGGAGCTTAATACTTCTGATTTATTTCATTTAACATTATGGTCTCAAGGTGCATCCATGGTATTACAAATGACTCAACTGTGTCCTGATCTGTAACAGAGAAGTACAGCCCTGTGTATAAATACCGTGTTTTCTCTATGCATTCATCTGTTGGTGGGCGTAGAGGCTGCTTCCAGGATTCAGCTGCAGATGTGTCCAGGGGTAAAGAAGAGCCTATCCGGGCCACTAGAAATAACATTGTTGAGACACACAGGGCCAGAGCAGGTGATAGGAGGTGATGTTCAGGACTTGGGCAGGGACCAGATTATGAAGGGTCTGGCCACAGCCTTGGATTTAGTTTGTAGGAAAGGAAGGAACTGAGGGTTTAAAGTAGAGATTATAGTGATAGCTATAATGAAGGAGACATGGAATAAATGTCTTAGACATCATGGAAGCCGCATGGGATTTGCTAGTTTAGAATAGGATATGTATATCCATGTTCATAGTATCATAAACACACATGTAAGTACTTTATCCTAAATAGGCAAAGACTTTTTGCAAATCAAGAAGAAAAACTATATACCTCCCATAGAAACTATAGGACAAACAGGAAGAACCGGAAATTCACCGAAAAACAAAATTAACACACTTGAAAAAAGCCTCAGACTTACTTTTAATTCATGGAGAAGGAAATCAAACAACAAAATTCCATTTCGTATCTTGACAGTGGCAAAAGTTATGAAGGCAGATAACGTCCATGTTGGTGAGTATGTAGACTGTAAAACGTCATAGAAAAGAAACATCTTGGATCTGGTCTGGAATAGAATCTTTTTTTTTTTTTTTTTTTTTTTTTTTTTGCGTAATGTAATTCACAGCCTCATTCTCAATAAATTGCTTAAGCAATTTTCTGATAAACTTTAATGGGATTAAGACCTGTTCTGAGAAGTCAGTCACCCAACAAGCCAGCTGACTGACAGTGGAGAGTCCGGCAACCAAACTTAAACCAAAAGCTCTTTCCTCTTGGTATCTAGCCTAACATTGACTGTCTTATCATTCCATTTCTCTGCAAAATTTCTCCACCAAGAGGGAATCTTTGAATTGATCTGCTAGAGGCTTTTTCCCAAGTAGTAAAACTACAGTGAAATTTTGACACATGTTCATAACTAGATTGTCTAAAAATTGTCCTCAACAAGGTAAAAGAACATTAGTCATAGGAGCATAAATTGTTTTCAGTCATTGTGGAAAGAAACTTCCACAAATTAAACATACTACTTTCCTTTCAAGCAATTCCATTAGGAAATAGAAAATGCAGAAACACTTGAATAAATGTACAAGGTCACCCAATTAGAAGAATTAATGATTTTTTAACTTAGTGTTATCTTAGATACATACATACAACCATTTAGTCTCTATTTTATCTGTGCTATTTTAAATTCCTGAGTAATTTTTGCTTGAGTTCTAGCTTTTCCAAAGTGTTAAATTCTGCATATCTAGAAAGAAAGAAAGAAAATATGTGTATATACTATCACTATCATAGGTGTATACATGTATGAAGATAGGTATATCTGCGTATATATGTGTACACACACACTCACACGGATAAGTGTAGGTGTTCCCCCAAAGCCTAGTGAGCTCACAGGCAGGCCTCTGAGAGAAGACTGCATGATGGAGGCTTTATAGCTGACTAGCTGTTAGGAGGTAGGATCCCATCAGGAGAGCCAGGGCATTGTGGGCACGACCTGGAAGGTTAAATCCCCTTTCCTGGCTCCTGCCTTGATCTCTCTACCTCCTGTCTGCCATGCCAAAAGCAGCTCTCTTTCTCCATGCCCCTGTGTCACATTTTCTTGCTTTGGAGCCAGCCGACTGTGGACTGAAACATGACCCAGAGTCTTCCTGTCTTGTTTTGAGTTGCAGGTGTCAAGCACGGTGACAATGTAAGTGCCTAAGTTAATATATATTTTCCTTTTTTCTTTCTTTATGTGTTTCTAGCATATTTGGATTTTTTCTCATTAACATGTAATAGTTTTGAAATTTAAACCAATATACTGGAAAGAAAAAGGGCAAAAGACCTCCGTTTCACAAATGCAAGTTCAGGAAGTGTCCCTGGAAGACAGGACCCTGATTATTCGCAGGCCAACCTTGGGCCTACGGAAGCCTGGCCAGGCTTTCCAGAGCAGCAGGAAGGTCTGGCCTGCAATCGGTGCTTGTTTCCCAAACAGAAAGTTCTGGCTGCGATGCTTGGGGAGCGAAGTGGAGAAGCCTGGAATTTGATTGTTCACCCCCTGCTGCTTTCTACCCTCCTTCCCCCGCAATTTCTAATTAATTAGAAGAGCCATGCCTTCCAGAAAAGAGCAGACGCACCTCTGGGACCTCACCAGGAAGAAGTGGGTCTTGTGGTGCAAAGGAAAAGCTTTTTTCTTTTTAAATATTAAAAATTAATTAAAAATGAAATGTGTTAAAGCCGAGTTTTTATCATTAGCACCCATTCTGGAGGGCCTGTTGCTGCTGGTAAAACTTCTTTCTGTAGCTGTAGGTTTGGCTTTGGCGAAAGTATCTTCTTGTTCACCATTTCACATGTCAGCCTCTCAAATCTTGCTCTTCTGTGACTGTTGGATTGCAGAAAAGAGAAATATACTCCATACTTAGACCATGGCTTCTTGTGTCCAGGGATATAACAGCCAGCAAACAGAATGCTGGCAGTTATTGATTATTATTTTCAAAGGAAAGAAAGTACAGTGATTTGCATAGGAAGAAAATCAAAGGGAAATTGAATGTGATGTAACATGGGGAGTTTTCTTTTTGCTTTTGAAGATTTTTGCATTCCTTACTTCCCTTCTGGACAGGTGTTCTCTATGAAAGCATGGTTTTCTTTTGCTTGGATGAAAACTCATAATGAACAGGATGATTAGGTGACATGTCCCAAGAGCAAGTAACTCTAATAACTTAGATAAATAGCATCTCCATGAGTAAGCTTTTAGTTAGTTCTCAAGAGAAGTTGTAACCAATTGCCAGCCACATGTTCGTACAATTAACAAATGCATAAATGTCCAGTCAGGAGTGGGACTTGAGCTTCTAGCCTTTCACGTCACTCAGGTCCTTAACGCCTGTTTCATTAGCTGAGTGATTTTGTCAGTATTTGTTTATGCTATGCTGTTATTGGTACTGCGTGGTACTGTGTCGCTTCTACCACAGCCAGAGCTTTAAATGTTTGTGAATGAACGGGTGAATGAGGGAATGAATGAACCGTGCTCTACCCTCTCACATTTTGTACTTTTCAGGTATGAGGCATGTTCTGAGCACCTCCAATCTGCTATTTCAGTACCTCATATAAAATTATAGCTTAGGAAGTCAAAGGAGGTCACTATGAATTGACTAGACTTTGACTTATGTGCCATTCCCAAGAAAAGAGGAAATGATAGCCGGGCATCGTGGCACACTCATATAACCCCGACACTCTTGGAAGCTGAAGCAGGAGGATCACAAGCTTGAACCCCGCCTTGGAAACTTAGTGAGACCCTGTCTTATAATAATAATAATAATCATACAATGGCTAAGATTGTAGCTCAGTGTGAAGGCCCTGCATTCAGTCTTCAGTATAGGGAAGGAGAAGGAGGAGGAGAAGAGAGAGAAGGCAAAGGCACAGGAGAAAGGGTGGGGAGAGCAAGAAGAAGCACCAGCAGTGACAACAGAAAGAGTCCTCAGCTCTGTAGATTTTATATCATAATGAAAAAAACAGAAATCCGCAAAAAAAAGCAGGTGTTTCATATAAATTCAGGTAATAATAATGTGCTAAAAAGAAATGTGCTTCCATCTGTACTACACACCCTTAAGTTCTCAGGCATCTCAAAGCCAAGTGCTCCCAACTGTGGACCTTCCCGAGGCCCCGGGCAGCCTAGACTGTGGTCTGCAACATGACATTCCCATTCCGTTTGCCCTTCTCTGGGTCCCCGTCTTTCCGCAGGTGGCCTCCAGGGGCTCCTCGGCCCCTGTGGTTTACTATCACCCTTCCTTGTGACCTTCCACCCCTGCCTGTATAGGGAACCCAAGCCTGACCCTTGCCTCTGTAAGCTCCCCTCGGGCAGGGATGTCCTTCCTATCAGTCTGTCTCCTTGAACCCTGCCCAGTGCCTCTCACATAACACAAGCTCAGTCAACACCCAACCAACCACTGAGAAGTGCATATGTTAATAAATAGTCATCGTATCCTATCCATGTCCTCCTGTCCCGTAAACAGATTATCACAGGCTTAGGGAGTTGAATTCTGGCCCTCAAGAAGACACGTCCACATCCTAGAAATGTAATCATAGGATAGATGGTTTCTTGTCACTGGCTTCTCCACTCATTTCTGTGGTCGGGCCACACTTGTGATATATGTCAGTGCCTCCCTCCCCGTGTGACTGAGTAGTATTCTGTTCTGTTTCTCTCATCAGTCGATGACATCTGTGCTGTTTTGACTTGGGCTCTTTTGAGCAGCTCTGACCATGTGAGTCCAAGGTTCTGTTCAACTACCTATTTTCTGTTCTCTGGGGTGTGTCTGTATGCTCACCCTGGGAATGAGTGGCTGGGTCCTATGGTGATTCTCTTGTTGCTCTCATCAAGGAGCCATCTCATTAAGTTTTGAAGTTGGGTATTTGAAGACACTACAAAGTAGAGCCTTTCTACTTGTCAGGAGTTTTGTTTTGTAAATTGGAGGTAGTCACACTCCTCAGGATCTCAGGATTAAAGTACCAAGAAGAACATTAATCAGACCCTGACTTTGAAGATCTGAACTGGCACTGCTCTGCTGTGTCTTTCCACGGTCCAGGGCTCAGACTTCTCCACTCCTGTGGTGCTGTCAGGCCACTTTGGTGACGTCCGTGTTGACCTTTGCTTTTGCAGTATCGGATGAGCATCATGACTGGGGAGACGTGGCTTTTTCAAAGAGGACTTGGCACTGCCTAAAGAGCACAGATTTAGGTCGTGGTTATTGAGGATCCTGTGGAAGCCACTGTGGAGTTCCCTGTCACCTGGAGTCTGGGATAGTTAACAACAGCACTGCGATGCTGCTTTCCAAATCTGCTCAGTAAAACTTCAGCGGCTCAAAGTAAACAATCTTGCATTTTGAAGTGGTAGGATTAGTCTTCATGGGCAGATGGACGCTCATTTTGGAGTTGGATTTAAGATGCAGTCAGGTTTGCTCCTTGACTTTCTGTCTTCTTCCATTTTTCCCTTTTCCAGCTTTTGTTCCTTGTCAGTTGTGCAAGTGATGTAAGATAAGCTCATGAGACTTTACTAAGTGATTAATTTTTAAAAGAAGAACATCAGAGTGAAAGACAAATAGAGAGCAATACTGCAAAACCATGAGTGAATCTTTTGGGGTGTTTTAGGGGGTTTTTTTTAGACTTTTTGAGACAGGGTCTCGCTGTATAGTTCAGGCTGGCCTTGAACACACAGTTCTCCTGCATGCTGAAATTGCTGGCACGCACCACCACATCTAGCTACACTCCAGGTGACATGGATGCACTCCTGGCCTTTCCTCCCCCTAGATTAGGTTTTTCGCTATTGACAAATGCACCTTGACACTCACCTTCTTCTGCCTCAAAATGGTATTACAAATAGTTTGTAAGGTTGCTGTATGAATTGAGATAAAAAATAAAGTACAAATAGCTATGGTTGATCTATAGTAGATCAAATCATGCCTGTGATTGTTTTATTTTTTGATGATATATATATATTTATATTTGTTTTTTTTTTTTTTTTTTTTTTTTTTTTTTTTTTTTTTTACTCAAAGGTGTAACCATTTCATGCAGAAAGAGAAACAGTGACACCATTCACAGCTTCCATGAATCAGAAACCCAACAGGTTGCTCCGAAATGCAGATTCGAGCTAGATGTGTTAAATTCTCCGCAGTGATAAAAAAAAAAAAAAGAAAAAAAAATTGATCTGTCTGCCTTCCACAACATAGTTATCCCATCTGTCTCCTGGTTTAATTTCTGTTTAATACTTGTATTATGAAAACACCCAGGAATCCTTTTGCCAGTCTCTACTACCAGAGAGACATAAATCAGAGCCTGCAATTTCACAAATGCCTCCCTGCCCCAGAGTCTCCTGGAGGCAGCCGTAGTCAGACTTCCAAACGGCCACTTCTCCCTTCCTCCCTTTGGGGACGTAGACATGATTAACTTGCAATAATTGTGACTCCCTCATTAAGGGAAAGCTGCAGCAACAGAAAAAACACCGGGGCTGGCCAAATGTCCCTCGCTGTGTTTTTGTGTGTCAGCTGAGTGGGTACTTCTTGTTCCTCTGTCCTTCAGGTTAGTAAAATCAAGACCAGTTGTTGGAGCTATGAGCTATCAATAAAAGTTAATGTACCACAGGAAATTGGAAGGGGAACAAAATCACTTAAGTGTTCAGGGCCACCACGCCACCCGTGCATCCCTTGTGAGCGGTTCTGCTCATGGAGGTGTTTATGTCACCCTGGTTGCAACTTAGCATTATTTTCCTAAGTAAATGGCAAAGCATGCAGATCAAGGACATGGGCAGGAGAGCAGGGAAGCAGTATTCCCCATGCTGGGCTCTCAAGAGGGTGTCTGTGATGTGTGCTGGGTAGCATCACGTCCAAAGCACTGGCTTTTTTAGTTTTCTTCAACTAGTAGGGTCAGTTAGCGACCAAGCTCAGGTGCCAGGTGTGCGCCTTTGGGGTGGGGGAACAAACTCTTTCTTTGTCCTAGGGATTCAAGGCTGTCTCGTTGGCATGGGCTGTGTAAGTGTTTGACTGAAAGATTGTATGTAAATTTGCATTTATCACAAAGACTCCTACTGGCAGCCATGTCCGGTCCTTCTGCATTCTGAGCTCTGCATGAAAGGAGAACACTTCCTCAGGTAGGTGTCCCCAGAAGTACAGGGCTCACCCTATTAGCTCTGGGTGCACAAAAATGGCCAGTGATGAGAGGGTCAGTGACATGAAAACAGAGACAATGAGATCGGAGAAACTAAATTATCTTCCTTGCATACTGATGGGGGAGGCAAGAATTCTAGGTACAAAGGAGAGTTGAACAGGTGTTTTTCCTCTATTACAAGAAAAATAGACTATCATTCACATACGTTTTTACATCCCTTGTTATTTTATGAGTTATTGATCTGCTCTCTGAGTTAAACATGAATTGAGGTTAGGCACAATCTTTTAAGTGTACGGTCTCACATTATGACTCTTCCTAATCCACAGCGATTTCCAATTTATAGGCAGGGAAACCGAGATTCAGGGAAGCTCAATGAACTGTTGAAAGTCCTACAGCTGTGAATGTAAAGACAGAGAGCTGAGTTCCCCAGACTGGCAACCCAGACTCTTTCCAACTTCATGAATGTCCCTAGAAGAAGAATTTCTGGACACCTGTGCCCACCAGGCTGACTGTCATGAAATAGACAGGTGGCACGGCGAGCTGTGAGGATGTGGGGGAGCACCAGCTCTTCTGCTGCTGGTGGGAAGGTGAATGATGTAACCACTCTGGAAAACAGTGTGCCAGTTTCTTAAAAAGTTGCATCATAACATCTGATTCAGCAAAAGAATCTACCTGTAAGAAATGAGAACGATGGCCCAAGCAAAAGTTCATCTGTGAATGTTTGTAGCAGCTTTATTCATGATATCCAAAACCTGGAAACAACCTGAATACCCACACACTGATACGTGGATGAACACATGCACCCCTGCAATGCAATACTACATAAGAGTGAGAAGAAACTAACAACTTATGACCTTAGTAACTTGGATAAACCTCAAACTTATGCTAAGTGAAAAAAGCCAGTCACAAAAGATGTATGGTACAACAGCTACATAAAATTCTAAGAAAAGGTAGACATACCAGCAAAACACAGAATAGCCTTTGCCTTGGTCTGGCAATGAGTGGATGGCACTTTCAGGGGTGATGAAAATGTTCTAAGAGTAGATTGTAGTGTTGGGTGAATAAACATATAAAACCATCAAGGTGCACACTTACAGTGGTTGCAAGATATGATGTGAGAATTAGACTTCAGTGATGACATAAAAAATGATTCCTACCACCATGAAGTCAGTTGATCCAGCCAGTGGTTCTAGAAATGCAGGAAGATTTTCACTAATTATACTTAACAAGTCAAACTCTGCTACCATCTGTCACCTGGTTAGTAGGAATGAACCCTGGATGTAGAGGAGATAACAGGATAGCAGAAAAGGTGATGAGAAGCTTCATGGCTCTGGCACACGGCACACACTGAGAGCTCCCAGGGCCCTCGCCCTCACCGTGATGGCCAGGCAGGAAAGAGCTGTGGCTTTCCTCGGGTGTATGTCACCTGGTTCTCTCACGGCTCTCTGGTCGATCTCAGCATCCCTGGAAAATCTGCACCTCTTTTTTCTCTTCCACTAAAAGACAAATACATACAATCTGCAAAAAGTCAGAAAATAAAACCCAAATTTTTAAAGGAAGGAATGAAAATGACCCATAAAGTCTTACTCAGAGTTACACAATGTATGTTTACCCTCTAATACTAATATATATTATATATTGTATCTTATAAATATATAATGCTTATATATATACTAATGCAGTATGTATTTGTGTAGGTAATCAAGGATACTTGTAAAGTTTGATTCACCATCAGGTCTTACTACAGCCTTGTGGACCCTTTTGGCTACAGCCCAGTATTTCCTTGCTCTTTTGAAATAGTTTAAAATGTCTCTCCTGGCTCCCTACTAGGTCTGAAGACAAGGGAGGGTTAGGAGGGCCTCCCGTAATCCAGGCGACCTTCAGTGGCTGCACTTGCCTGGAGCAAACACACAGCCAGCCACTCGCCTGTATCCAGGGTGTCTTCTAGCTTACATCTGCATTTGACAAGCAGCTGGACTACAGTCACCAACACGGCTCAGAAGCACACACAGCTCTCTCACCTGGCGCAGTAACAAGCCAGATCCGGGGTGTGAAGGGGAGTTCAGTTCATGACCCAGGTGTGATCACTTTAGACAGCTGATGGAAGCAGAGTGCTGGAAGGACTTTTTAGCTGCGCAGGGGTCCTGGGAAGGACTGTTGTGGTACATTGCTGATTTTGCCGTGTTTTGAGGGTGAAGGGAATAGTGGTCTACTGTCCAGCTTAACCACCCCCACACATACCCATCCTGTTCAGAGGAAAGAGTGCCACTGACTTAGGGATTGCTGTTTATTAAACATAATAGAAATTGCCCCCAAATAGACTCTCAGCCAAGCTGGAGCCAGTAAGAAAAGACAGTGTTTTATTCTGGAGTAAATCTGGAGTGCAGTGTATTTCCACCTACTCCTGGACCTGTCACTCTTCCAAATAACTGAGGGGCCAGACTTGGAGAAGGTGACATTTATGATTGACATCACTGGCTCAGGATTCTGCACTTGGGTGGACTTAAAGGTTTTGAAAGCTGAGTAACATAGTCGCCCGAACTGTCTTTGAGTTCCTGGTTGGGGAAAGACTTGTTACATGACTATAAATCACTGCTAAGGTATCTGTCTGTCACCTGGGCCTACGTGAGAGTGTTCCAACAAAGCCCGGCATAGCCATCACTTAGGGAGGGGGAAATCCCTTTACTTTGCTTAAATCTTCAGGGCTCCTTCAAGATGCTCTCAATTCCCATCCAGGACTCTGGTTTCTCTTCTGTTTGATGACAGTGACCCAATTTCTCTTCTCCTAAATGTATAGACGTGCATTATGACTTGTCTGTTCTAAGAATTATAAGCTCTGCAAAGTTCAGGGTCACAGGGGGCCAGTAAGGGACATCCCCTCTGGCTTTCCATTTTATAGTTCTCAGTGGAATTCCAGGCTTGCATCGCTGGCCAGCGTGGGAACAGAACAGACCTGGTATCTCCGATTCATGATTATTTTAACTCTATAATTCACTCCGTGCTTTTATATCAGAATCTGCCTGCCAGCTTCTGACCATATGCAACCTGGGAAGACTCACATGCGTCACCAGCAAGCTTCCATAGGTTTCTGGTTATGGATAATTCTTCTAGGGAAATGAGTTTCAAAGTAACACAATTAAAAATTCTCTACAACTGCACATTAAAGTGATTTAGTAAATATTTGTTGAATATCAACATGTCAGGTAAGTGAACAAAAGACTTTCTACATTTTGGATATAATAATTTCTAACGTTTAAAAAAGTAAAATAAAATTCTAACGCTCCTAGAGCTTTGCTTTTATTTATTTATTTTTTTTGTAATGAGGCAGCCGGGAATAATAACCCCAGCTGCTGCCCTGAGACAGGAGGAGAAGGTATTTCTTCGCCTGTGGCTTTGTCCTTGTTCATGTAACCCGTATGCACTGCTGAACTTACTGAATGGTCGCGTCTCCGTGGCAGGAGGAGGGGGCAGGATTAACTAGAGCCCAAGTGCCAGATTAAAGCCTTGTAAGGATGTTTGTAGAGCACCAGGGGACACCTTCCCGTTGGCCCAGGCTTTGAAGGAGCTGGAGGCCGTGCTCACCACAGCTGCTGGGGCTTCTGCACCTGGGTGGCCCAAGCTGAGTCCTACACGCCCTCGGTGACCTCTTACTGCAAGGAGCCAGTTCACCCTCGGATGACTCCGGGCAGCCTCAGCCCCAAATTGAGGCTTACCAGGAAAGAGACCAGCAGGCAGGCTCTGGAGAAACAACTCTGACCAGGTTGGCTGGACCACTCCTTTAGAAAACACACAGCCTAACCAAGAATGTCTGCCCTGTTGACTTCCCCTTCCACAGATACCTTGGGAGGATTGGCCTCTTAAAGAGGTCTCCCATTCCTCATGCTCCCGAGAAGATCGTTAATTAATTGTGAATGAGATGCTTTGGCACCCAGGTCTTCTCATGCAGTATACTGGGTGTCACCTGAAGAGGCTCCAGGGCTGGCTCCTTATTCCCCAGGTCTGCACCCGAGGATGGGTAAAGGTGGCTCAGGATATAGCAGCCCAAGAGGTACTTGCTGGGTGCCCCCTGTTCCAGTCAGTTCCATTGGTCCTAGAAAATCTACTGGTGGATTCCTGCTAAAGTTTGTCTCACTGTGCAAGCCGTTCTCTTCCCTTTACCCTCCAATGTGTGAGTTTTCAGGTTATTCCAAATTAGCATTTCTCTTGTTTTCAAGTATCTAATCTGCCTAGTGAGATTAAAAGACAAAGACAAGAACAAAAGCAGAGCATGGTGACGCATGCCTGGAACCCCAGCACTCAGGGACACTGAAGCTGAAGCAGGAGGGTGCAAAGTATGAGTCTGTCCTGAGAATTACTGAGACCCTGTCTGAAAATCAAAAGGACGAAGGGGCTGAGGATGTAGCTCAGTGCAAAAGCCCTGGGTTACAGCCCCAGTACTGCAAAACAAACAAGCAGACCAACAAACAAACAACAACAACCAACTCAGTCTGACAGCCTCTTCATCCCTGGGAGAGGGTGTTTTGGTTGGTATTTAGTCCTTTTTTTCTCTTCCCAATTCTGTGAGATTTGCTTTGCCTCTCTTTGTGAGTCTTCATATTTCTTATCTCAAGGCGAGCATTCTCAGAAGCCCCGTCACCCCACCAGCCTGCTTTTCCAGAAGCTTAGGAGCACAGAGGCAAAGCCATCAACTGGACTTGGTGTTTCTAAGCCGCAGTGGCAATTTCCTGCTCGATTACAACTCCGCAGCCTTTCAACATGCTTGTCAGCCTGGGCGCTTCCTGTCCCGGATAATCCTACACTTGGTGACAGGGTTATTGACTTACAGGTTTCTAGTGCATCTTATTCAATATTTTTTTTTTAAGGAAATTCTCTCACCCCTGTATGGCTTTGCAGAAACCACTGCTAATTTTCTCCCCTGATGTGCTTTAGCCTGTGAGTACCTGGAAAGGACCCCCTCCCTTATCTAGTGCAGCAGATTCTTTTGTTTAGAGTGATGGCCCCGGTAGGTCTTTGCGCCTTTTGATGAACAGCTCCGAGGTGATGTATCCAGGGTGCAGCCACAGCCACCGCCCTGCACTTTGATTCCGAGGAGGTCTTAGTATTTCACCTAGTTTACATGACTTCCTTATGCATGCTGCCTCTTAATCCCTTTACAAATTTCATCTCACCCTGCAACAAGAGAGAACACTTAAAGGTTTCTTTTTCGTCCACCAGCTCTGTTTAAAAGCAGTGCCGCCACTTCCTATTTTAAGATGAGACTCACTGTATCTCAGTGTAAGGACAGGCTGCTGAGGGCCTTTTCCTGCGCTTCAGGTTTTGTCTGAATGCTTCTCTGCTATCTTTTGTAAAAAGGATGAGTTTCCTGCTACTCCCACATGACAGAAACTCGCCAATTCTCTGTTGTAATCAGCAAATAGATTTTTGAATGTTTGAATTTTTTAAAAGGAGTTTCAAGGGTAAGATCTGCTGTCTTGTGAATGTCAAAGAAGGTTTCTTATTTGCCCCTTTCTTTTCTCTCTCCCTCTCTTTAATTTGTTAATGCTTTCGACTTACTTCGCTTTGGATAATTTTCAAAGTACTGCTTCCTCTAGAGATCGCCAAAAAGGCAGAAGTCCTGGCTATTAAAGATTCCCATTCGCAGAACAGCCCAGTTAGGGTACCCTCAGGTTATTTATAACTGGATTTTATCTCAGAAAATTAACTAAAAGAAGATTAACCAAAAATCTAAAGGAAAATGCCTTAAACACCTCATCTATTATGCTGTGCTCAAACAGATATTTTCATCTTAACAGCTTGGCAAACCCAGCGGAACGCTCTTTCTAGTTTGGGGCATAAAATAAGATAACACTCTGCGTTCCTACAGGAAATCTTGTAACTCTGCTTAAAATTAAGGCATAAAGTATGAAAATGGGAGCTTCTCCCGTACAGTCTTATTACTTTGCCTGTTAACTTAAGTGATTCCTATTTCTGCTGGTTCGAAGAGCCCCAGGACATTTCAATACCTCTTCTAGAAACAAGTGCTTTTCCTTAAAAGCCCTCCCAGGCCAGGACTGCATCTCCAGCTCAGCTCAGGAGTGGAAAAGGTGTCGCATTTACAGATCTCCTGTGTTGTTGAATTTACCCAGAGGAGTAAGAAGAAAGCCAGAAGCGTCAGTCCCACTGTATCCATCTGGAGCTTTGTTCCTTATATTCCTCTTAGGCCGGTTAGACGGTAGAGTCTTTACAGTCGGACCGAAGTCGCTCTTTGCACCACCTGCCAACCCGCGCTGGCCAGTCTCCACTGTCTGCTCCAGCCACTCCTCAGGCAAGCCCGTTGTCCTCTCCACTTGGAAACCTGATCGTGCTGTCCCCTCTGCCTGGAATTTTCTTCCGCACTGCCACACTGGCTGTTCCTCTGCAACCCAAAGCTTTGTTCCCATGGTCCCTTCTCAGTTAGACCTGTGTCCCCGCTACTCTGTGAAGTGGCCGTCTGGCCCTCTGACTTAAGCACCCTGTCTCCTCACTCCTGCTTTGTATTTCTGGTCGTGAGTATTGTGTAACATAGTTGAACATAGACATATTGACTTATGTGAGATTTTTGTTTATTCCTTTGCGGTACAGAAGAATATAAATTCATGAATCTCTTAACTATTTTGCTGTTATATTTCAAGGGCTTCAAAAAGACTTTAACATGTGGTAAACAATAAATACTTGTTGGATAAGGGTGTCAGATGCCCAGTCGCTTTAATCCAGAGCCACATAGGTGTATTCTGTGCATCGTGCAGTTTTGCAGAACAGTCCACAGCATCAGTGACTTCCCTAGGGTCTCTTATGGTTTGTGTCTAGAAGTTCCCCCAAAGCCTTACGCAGCCATGGAGGAGCTTTTCGGAAGTTGCTGGATCCAGCGTGTGTGATGCTGGGATCAACTGCATGAGCCTGGGATTAAGCGAGCCGTGCTGAGGTTAAGGGTGTCCCACCCTGGGTGTCAGTGCTGCCCGCTCTAAGGGCAGGTAGCCTGGATGGAAATGAGGGGCAAAAGAAGCTGCTACTGTCACTTGCTACTTTGGTGTTTTGCTGCCTTCTGCCTCCCACGAACTGCTTCTCTTCTGTGATGTCCCTGTGCTGGGCCACCCTGCCTTGAGACCAGCCCACGTGGACTGAGACTTCTACAGATGGTGGCTAAATAAATCTTTCCTCTTTTCGCTTTGAGTGTGAAGTATATTTGTCTCAGCAATGACAAAAGTGCCCCCGCCCCAATTGAGGATTCTCAGCCAGCTGCATTCAGTTCCGTGTCCCCCCCCCCCCGCCTCTTGGATGGCAAATGAATTAGATCTGCTCTTAGATGCTCCCAGGACCCATTCTCATTCGTATCTGTCCCTGGGCAGGAATTTCCCTGCCCATAAGGCCCTCTTTCATTTCTTAATGTACCTTACCTTACCTTACCTTACCAGGTGTCAGCACAAAAGCATTCTCTTGGGAATTTGAAAGTCCCTGGCTGGCTCCTGGAGCAGCTGTCCCAGCTTGGGAACATGTACTGCTTGATGCTCAGGAGACCACACTGCATAGGAGAACCCCAAGCCATGTCCACAAGGCCACACACGTGGTCCATCTGCATTAGGTAGGGCCATAGGTAGCCGTCTCCTACCACATTGAAAGTGTGGCCGGCAGGTAGGCTGCGGGGCTCATACCTGGCTCTGTCTCTGAGCAACTGTCATAACTGTGGGACAGATAAACCTCTCTCAGTTTACTTTCCATCTAAATGGGGATATTCATAACTACTGTCTGTTTTGGGGAAGCAGCAAATGAAATAACATAGGTAATGGGCTTGCTTGTTCTCCAAAGTGCACTAGCGGATAGCAGATTGTTAGTTGCTATCAGATTATTGCGAGCACTCTTCCATAGGTTTGCAGAGGACGACGAGAGATAATGTATGGAAAGAATGTAGCTCAGTGCTTATACATCTAGGGGTTCTGTAAATGTTATCAGTTTCTAATTTCCTCTGTAACCTGCTTCCCTCCAGTGCCCCACAATCTGGCATCTACCCGAAAGCATACTACTGACATTAATTATGACTTCTGTAATCCTTGGGATTTTTTAACACTGCAAACCCCAAGGAAGGTGATCAGAAGGAACACAGTCCTGAAAGTCATGAACGGAGAGAGAGCTGGTGTTGCCTACCTTGTAGAGCAGCATGCTCACTTGGTGTGTGTGTGTGTGTGTGTGTGTGTGTGTGTGTACATGTGTGTGAAGCTTTCTTTGAGACCCAGTAAGCCCTTGACAAATGGTAGCCCCTGTCATGGTGACAACCATGACGATGAAGATAATGTTTACTGTTCTTGCAAAGTTACTTCTCATTCCCAATTGGTCTACCATCCCTTAAGTGTAGGGTCCCTTAAGTGTATGATCAAGGGCCCTATTTTTTCAGGATTTCCCCCACTTCCCCAAATATCTGTTACCACTGGGAATAGAGCCGATTCTAAAAACAAAACAAAACAAAACAAAACAAATTAATTGCATGACCACTAAACCCTATTTCAGTCCATATCGTGCCCAGCAGTGATTCTCTGCAGACTGAACTCTCTATCAT
The DNA here is from genome assembly GCF_034190915.1 of Cavia porcellus. Classification (NCBI taxonomy): domain Eukaryota; kingdom Metazoa; phylum Chordata; class Mammalia; order Rodentia; family Caviidae; genus Cavia; species Cavia porcellus. Next base: position 113,193,667 of record NW_026947487.1, read on the forward strand.
CTCTCATAGTATTTATCTCTTCTGGCATTATTTGGTGGAGGCTTCACATTTTTCTAAAATTTGGAAATGTGATACAGTGGTTTTGGTTGTGACCAAAAATGCTTATGAAAAAGGGAAACAGAAAAAGACTAAAAACAAAGAAACGATCCCAGCTGATGCCACCATATGCAACTCGCCAAGCACTTACATTTATGCCAAAGAAACCTGGGGTCTACACTGTGGCTTTGTTTCATGATCTTGCAGAGATGTTGGATCAAATTGGGCATCAGAAAAGACGCCGGTACCTGACAGAGGCAGCCGTGCTGTGTTGGCGTTTTCTCTCTTATTAACATGAAAACACCTTACATGGGTGGAAACATCTAAAGGCTATTTTTTATTTTATTTTTCCATTACTTCACTCTAATGCTTTCCCCCGTACCTGTGGAAATTAGACTGTCACCTGCTTTTAGCATCCTGTTTTCTTTCGTGTTTGTAATGAAGCCCTTTGGGAATTACGCGATTACAAAAATGAGTTACAAATCCTCATTCAGTATACGAAAGTATAGAGCTGCTTGCCTCCTCTGTTTAAGTAGTCTACAAAACAAGAAATAATTAGTCAAGCACTATCGGTAATTAAGCACATAAGATGAACATTAAACAAACTGCAATCTTGCATCATTTTGAAGGTGGATGGGCAGGGTTTTGCATTTGGAACCCAGCCAAAGTGCCCTTCTTTACTCCCTTTGCTCCTTATTTATTACGAGCGAGGGAATTTGCTCTCCTGACTTGCTAATGTATCCCGGACGGCAGTCCAGCCGAGGGTTCACGTAAGTACGAGTGACTATTTTTTTGGGAACATTACCACTGGGAAGGGCTTTCAAGGTTGAGATATGTTGAGTGGAAAGACAATGCTTTTCCACTGATGGCAGTGCCTTTCTAAGTTGGGATCAGTTCTTGATTCACAGAAATGTCCTGCTTTCTTAAACCTGACGTGGGCTCCTGGAATCTAAAGGATCCTGGCTCCTGTTTCCCAGGACACCCATTCTATCGGGAATTTCCTTTCCTAGTCCGTAGAGCTTCTGATAAAATCCCGTCTACATAGTCATTGCTGCCCATGCAAAATCTGAACAGCTTTACACTCTAACTTAATCAGGTTTATCTTAAAGAACGGAACTTCTAGAACACTGATCTATAGGTTTTGACCAACATTAATTTTCAAAGAGAATCCGAGGATCAAGGTTTCCAATTCATTCAGCCTGACAAATTAAATATTCATTCAACAAACACTTGTGAAGCGGCTATTATTTGCTAGGCTCCATGCTAGGAATAGCAAGGAGCAGCCCATATCCTGAAGGCAATCCCTATCTGACTTTAAGATCAAGAAGCCTCATGGTTCGATATGGAGAGTCTTTGTCCTCCTCTGTGGCTCTCTGTCTAGTTCCATCACATGAAGTCCACGTAGCCCGTATATGTACCCAGTGTGCTAGGTGTCCACCAGCCATTCCAGAAGTACTAGCAAAGCTGGACACAGATGCCTGCACTCCTAACACTGCGGGAATCTGAGGCAGGAGGATCAGAAATTTCCAGCCCATCCTGGACAGTTTAAAGACCCTGCCTCAAAATAAAAAGGGTCTAAAAATGTAACTAAGGCCAGAGGCCCAGGCTTCAGTCTTCAGTCACAGATAATACTGCTACTGCTACTGCTACTAAAATTAATCCAATTATCAATGATTATCCTTCCAGCATTTCTCTACCCGGTTCTTCTACCTGATGTTGACTGTGTGTATATCTACATTTTCTTCTGGCATTACAAGAACTGGCAATAAATAACATTTTCATTTTAAGCATGGTTTCTCTTTTGCTGTGAAAGATAAATGTCATACGGCCACTACCTCCTGACATGTTTGTAGTATGTTCACAGTTTTGAAGTGCTTGCCAAGCCCAAGCAGAGTCCAGGATAGGAGGAGTGGCTTTGCCTTATAGCTCCAGGCTGACAGGCCCAAGAAGGGTAAGCCACTTGCCCAAAATGACACAGTGGCCAGAGAGAGCCAGGATTATCTCTTCCTCTTCATTTTATCCTTCCTCACTCCTGATAACTGACGATTGATCTTAAGCACCAACAGAGGTAGAGAAAGGCTGTGTGGACACCATGCACTTTAAATACCAAGTTTTTGTTCTTGTTTTTCACAAGCCCACACTATTTTTTTAAGCGTGGGAAGCTCCATACATGCAGCACAGGTTGGAGTGTGTGCTGGGCGTGGGTCCTGGGATTAGACAGGCAAAGCCTGCCTTCTGCACCCCAGCAATGGGTCAGGGAAACACATTTCCATGGCTGCTCCTATCACAAGGACCCGGGACTAAGCTGGAGACAGGAGACACCTACAGGACACCTTCCCCTCGGCGCCCCCAGGTCCCCACACACAGTCACCGTTCAGGAATGGCTTACTCAGTTTTCAGTAGACATCATCACACTATAAGCAGACCACGAAAGGACTCGGGAAATAGGGATTAGAGGTTGCACTTGGGGCTGGAATTCTTCTAGGCCCACCTGTACGCTTTGTGAACTCAGATGCACCCAGCGTGCATCTTTTTCTCATTTTCGAATCGGTAAAACACCAGATGCCACCTAGGGCTCACCTGGTAGGACCCTGAAGCTGAAAAGGACGTTTGTCGACAACTCGTGAAATACAAGTAGAGTCTGTTTCCTTACTGCTAATCACCAGGGTTAATCACTGTGTTTTAATAATGTATTATGGTCACATGAAATATTGTCCTAGGGGAAAGAGAGTGGAGGACATACAGGACCTCCAAGTGCTCTCTGTACAACTTTAAAAGTATTCAGAAATACAGATTATGTAAAGGAAAAAGAGCTCCTCCTGATAATAATGCAGCCGTTTTGGGAGACTTAATAGCACTATCTGTATAAAACTGAACGGGAGACATACGTGATTCCCCAGCAGTTCCACTCCTAAGTACATGCCAGGTGGAAATTCCTGCATGAGAATGAATGACCTTAACATAAACCCAACACTATTGATTAATGTCACACAACTGATGTGGAGAGAAAGCAGGAAACAGGGGAGAGCACGTCTTGTGTGATTACAGTTACAGTGAGCTCAGTAAAAGGCAGAGTATCTATCTGGATGCTCCTTGGAAGGCAGGGTAGAGCCCGCGTGATCGCAGGCAGTGGGCCTGTCCTCTGCTGATACAGTGCTGTTTCTTAGTGGAGGGCTGGCTTTACTCTGTGCAAACTCATTTATTGACACCTGTATGTTCTGTGCTCTGTCTCTTTTATGTATCTTATACCCCAGAAGATGTCCACCTGTACGCACGAAACCCTGTTTCACGATTGTTGAGAGTTGGATGTGACCATGAGGAGCATGCTCAGTACGTGGCATCTATCTCTCCTCTGCTTTTCTCTCCCAGGCCACCCGGGGCCTCAAGTCCCAGGCTTAGAGGCCTTGCCAAGCCAGCGGGCTCTCAGCAGAGTTTTGGGAAAGGCTTCCCTCCCCCGCCCAGTGATTGGTTCTTGACCAGAGTGGCACCTCTGGTTCCATGGAGAGTGACTTTGATGGTGGCAGAATGTCTCCTGACCACAGTTACCCTGTGGCGTCTGCTAAATGGCCACTTCTTCCAGGAGCTCACGTAGGGGAGGGGGCCAATCCTCACTCCATCTTTTTATAGTTCTTGTCATTTGTAAATGGGAAGGGAGCACCAAAAAAAAAAGTACACTTGCCTCCTTCCATCTGTATTTTCTTTACTAAATTATCCAGTCTTATAAATATTTGAATAACATTTGGTCAGGATAAAATCTTTCCTGTCAGCTCCGTACAAGAACACTTTTTGGCTCCTGAGACCATAACAGTCAGATAAATTAATATTGATTTGTTAGAAAATAGTTTTCACTCTGTCTAAACATCTTATTCTGGGCTCTTGAACCAAAATTATGAATTTAAAAGTAGCAAAATAGTTCTTCACAGTTTTCCCAGTGAAACTAATTATGGGCAGATTGTGAAAAATGTATTGGATGCGATTTCCAACATAGAGTTCTGCTCACCAAAACTCACAGAAACCAGAGGCTCCATCTCTGATTTATTTGAGCAACTTGCAATTTGGTAGACTGGAGGATTTATGTAAATAGTTTCTCCAATTTCCATAGGGATAACTCAGTACATTAATATCTCAGGAATAGCAGAAGATGAAGGGAAACTTTTTTTTAACTGATAATTCCATTTACTTAATAGAAGGATCAGATTTTTTTTTCCATCTTACTTATGGTCTGCATATGAAAGAAAACCTCACTCATCAGCTACATATTTGTGCAGAGGTGGTCTTGGCTTTTAATTATGTGCATGTGGGAGGATGAGGATGAGACTTTTTAAAAAGAAAAACAGAAGGCAATAAATCACTGACTATATGCTCACACCCATCTTAAACATTCAGAAATTTTTCTCTTTTAAAAATGTACTTTTATTTTGTGTTAGGAAACTCATAGTACATTGAAGGAATTCTGTATTCTACTTCATTTACTCAATATTATATTTTGTAAAACATGATTTGGAATCATAGCCTAGGAAAGAAACAGTTTCTCTCTTGGATTTTTAAGTTTTTGCCAGTTTTAAACAGATGTCATTGAATATATCAGTACAGAATTCCCTAATTCATTGTCTAAACTACAGATAATGTTTAAAACAGATGCCTACAATTTTACTTCATATTACACTATTTTAAGAGTCTGGAGACATATGGTCCAACTGCTTTCCCAAAAATGTAAATATATATATATGAAGAAACATAGGTAGGAAAAAAGAAAAACATATAAAGAATATATATATAAAACAATATATAAATGTATTATATCTGAATATATACGTATATATGTAAAAGAAACTGCAGAGGTAGCTGTAATTAAACACATCTAAGAAAGACTGTGAGGTTCTTGTTTCTTGAACTACGTGGTTCTTCTTTATTGGAAAGCATCATTGGAGCCCTGTGGGGTGACAGTGCACAGCTCTGGGGACGTGGCCACTTTTTCCCTTAATTGGTTTATTATGTTGTCTCCACTATTAAAGTAAAAAAGAAATAATCAGTTTATAGAGTCTTCTGGGTTGAGAAGGAGAAATTTCAGTCTTCATATTGTCAATCTCAGACTTTTCCAAGTTGCAAATGATAGTCTGAACACAAACACACACACACACACACACACACACACACACACACACACACACACGCACTCACACACAACACTCTGCCTAGTGCTAGGTTTGGCAAGTGGACTATTTTCTACCACAGATTAAGCTGAACTAGACCGTATGTCAAAAAAGAGTCTCAATGTCAACTTAATCCATTGCCATAGCTGTAAAATGCTATTTCATTATACAAGCAATTCCCGTGTGGATTTCTCCTGACTTTTTGTTCAGCTCAACTCTATTTTAATCTATTGTGGCTTTTTCGCCTTTCTCCCAACTCCCAACATTTTGCAATCATTACATAGATTTGCTTCTAAGACACCTGTTTGATGTTTACACAAATATAAAAGTAAATGGGAGAAAAATGAAGGCAACAAAGTGTATTTCAAAAAGCCAGTGAAACTGAAGAGATGCTTAGGAACAACTCAGGAACCTTCCAGGACATTTTCATCATTTCCTTGGGAAAATGGAACAAGTTGCCTAAAACCTCAAATTCCACCGCATGACGTGTGTGTAAATAGGACCGGTCAGGTGTAATGACAGGTGTGTGGATTTCACATCCTTGTGTGGGAAACCCACCAAGTCTTTTAAAGATGAGGGTTTTCCCGATATGACAAAAGAAAAGAAAATTTCCAAATCAAAATTCCCATTTGCCTTTCAGGATGTTGAATTTTCCCCACATTTGTGCAATTAAGGGTTTTGCTGAGTGAGCTTAGGACTCCGTCGCTTTAAGTGTTTAACAGTAATTGGTTCATGTCCGGGTGTTCATTGGAAGGCCCAGACATTTCATGTAAAATCTTCTTAATGAGGGGATGAATTTTTCATTCACATTAGAAAGCTCACTCTGACAAACAATTTCTAAATAAAACTTTGGCGACATGACATCCCACATTGGACCTGACAGAGAGGACAGGTGCATTAGAATATAACTGTATGGCGATCCTTCAAGCTGTCAGCCATGAATATTTTATTTCTTAATGAATCATCTTTGTGAAATGAACTTTCTTGTTGTAGTGTCAGTGCCATTTACAACAAAAAGCTGGCTCCTTTTAAAAGGTGAGCTCCTTCAAGATGCTGACGCCTGCATAAAATGCTTAACCCTGCCTGAGGTGCAGGGCAACCGGGGGCCTAGAGTTTCGCTGCCCCTTTCCAAGGGGGACGTCAGGACGCAGTTCTGCTCACAAGGTTGAAAAAGAGACAGGTTTCCTTCACTTGCTCCTTCTTTTCTGAGAACTGAGGTTCTGGGGGAGCACCCAGAGGCTGCATCCTGGCCTTTGGGTCTCTGCTGTTCTCCGGTGTCACTCTCCGTGATCATCTTTGCCATCTGGTTACTCCAATCCTAGGGCCCAGGAGGTGCCATTAGCTGGTGGCTGCTGACCGCTGTAGGCAGGGTCCTCTCTCTCCGTCCCAGCTCCCCACTCTTCTAGAGCTTGCAGATCACTTTGCTGTATTGGTGGAGGAAGCTGTCCTTCTCACCCTGGACTTCAGTATCTCCCCACCTCAGTGTTGCCCTATGAACGTTCTAAGACGTTCTTGCCCATGGGTATGGAATCGCTTTGCTTGTCTGTAGACATTGCAGAGACGAAATTGTTTCCCCCAGACAGCCCAGTGAAGCTCTGTGCCCTTTGCAGCTATTGGTACCATCATCAGGTGATTCTGGTTTTCTTTTTTTTTTAAATCCATGGTCTCAACCACTTTTCCAAGACAATCTGGCATTCTTCTGTTTACTGGAGCTGATTTCTCCTCTGATCGTCCTGCTGGCAATGGCAAGCTCCTCCATGTCCCCCAGCCCTCAATGTGTGGTCTTGGTGGCCTTGCCTTCTGATCCACGACATCAAGGAAGCCTTCCCCGGTCCATCCTCAGCACTTTCCTTAAATCCCCCCAGCAAGCACCCCTCCCCCATGGCAATGCAGCTGGGGTCAGATTCCCATCTTGTGTCACCTTAAGGACTTAATCAACCATGTGGTAGTGGTTTATACTAAGAATTGTCACCTTATGCCTACTTCAGTTTTGTTCAGTGAAATCTTACTGAAATGCAGCCAAGCTTCTTGGCTTCTGATTATACACAATTTCTTTCATGCTACAAGCACAGAGGCAATGACCCGCAGTGGAGTCTGTGTGACTCACAGTCTAAAGCAGTTTTGGTCTGGCCTCTGATGGGAAACTTCAGTTTTTACCATGGGCCTGACACCTGAGTCCTCCAAAGTGGAGCTTCTCCCTGACCATCCAGGATGAAGCCCAAGTGGATCCCTCGTGTCTCAGGCCCTGCTTCCTGCCCATGGGAGCATCTGCAGCCTCAAATGTACTGGAACGCAATAGAACAGCCATGAGAGCTGGTCCCACATAGAAGAAAGTAGGCTAAGGCTGATATCATAGGCAGGCCCAGAGGAAATGGAATAAGCTAGAAATTTGTTGTTTCCTTTTTGTTAGGTTTAGGTGAGAATTATATTTGTGAGCAAACTTTCAGTGTGGGCAGGTGCCAATTTCTGCAGGTATTTTTTCCCCTTATCTTTTCACTTGTGCACATGTAGGTCCCTGTTTTGTTTCACATTATTTGCAGTAGCTGCCACCCTTGCTTTAAAGCCCTGTCCTTACCTTTAGATCAATAGTTTCGTGTGCAGTCTCGTGAGAAAGTCTGCACTCTACGGTGAGTTTTCTGTTACTTTCCACTGTTTATAAGACACCCAAGATACTCAGATTAAAGGAGATATAAAGCATCTTATCATCTCTTTCAGAAAATGAATCTCAGACTCTACTTTCCTCTTTCCTCTCTATCTAATATTAGGAAATTTCTGAAATCTGAAAACTTGTGGCACCAAAACATCACACTTTTACACCGTTATCTCTAGGGGAAGACACACACACGCACACACACTTTTCCCCTTAAGCAAAATCAATCTCATTAACAGTTTAGAGGAAAATACGCATATAGACATTCATATTTGGTAAAAGAGATAAAACACAATTAGTGAAGAATGGAAAGTTCTAAAATGAATAAAAATCCAATCTCTTGGCTGTCCCTCGTTCCTCAGTTTCTTACTGGACCCCTCCCCTTCTTCCTTGTGTCCTCTAGAGTGTCCCCAGGTAACCAGGAGGACTTGTCTGCAGATTCTGGGGGAACTGGCCAAGCCTCTGGGCTTCCTAAAATGGTAGCCGTGCCTCCACATCTTGTCTCTTTTAGATCGTGGCAGCTGCTGTTTTTGCCAGGAGAGCAAATCAAGAGAGAAAACAGAGATGGTGTCTATGGTCTCATTCAGCCAGTGTTTCCCAAATCCAACCTCCCCGCAAACCAGCGTCCTGAGCCTCTAAGTTCCACCTGTCCTAGTCGTCACTGCTCACGTCCTCATTCAGTTTCTCTTCATCTGAATGCCATCTTTTACCTTCTCCTAGGTTATGGTGTGTAGGAAATCATTTGCTTCATGTACTTCTTATCATACTCACTGAATTGTATTCACAGAGGTGATCAGACAGAATTTAGGTTCTTCTCAATCTGCTTAATCCCGACCCTCCTTCTGCCAGGCAAACAAACCCTTTCATGGTTCACAGTCTTCGAGATGAAGAGGAAACATACAGCGAGGCACATTCTTCCAATTTTTCAGTAAATCACACCTGCCTTTTCCAAATCCCCCAAGTGGTTCCTAGTGTGTTTCATATTGAATAAAAAAAGCGTATCCCAAGGGAATGAATAAAGTGAGATTTGGCTGAAAAGTGAAATTATTTACATCTTCCTATACTGTTTCTTTTGTTCTGCCCTTCTGTGCTCCACACACTGTTTTTCCCCTCTGTTGTCTCAGTCCTGTTGAATAACCCTGTGCGATTTCAGAGTGGGGATCTATTATCTCTAAATCTCAGCCTCAAGCCTTCAACCCCTGGCCTTCTCCTAAGTTCCTGTCTCCCTCCTCCCTTTCCCCATCTCTGCAGGGACTTTCAAAGATTGCACTTCATTAAATTATTTTTATAATGAGTTCCTGTTACCAGGGAATACAGAGTTAAAAAGGTGATCTCACGGAAAGTAATTAGCATAAGACCTGCCGGACCCGGAGAAGTGACTGGATCGTAATCAATAGCAATATGATTACAACCATGCGGCAATTATAAATTATTTAAAACACTACCCCTAGGTTACAGACTAGTTGCCTTTAAATTAAATTCTCTGTCAATAATTGATGCAAAGAATTAATGTAAGAACACCTCCCGTTACCGAAACTTTTTTAAGGTGGCATAAAATATTGAAGTGTTGCCCGTCATTAGCAGCACGGCTGTCTGTTTGCTGTAACGTCCTTCTTTTCCAAATTGGTCAAGAAAGACTCTTGGATCTTGAAAGATGACAAATTCTTCTGAATCCACTGCTGGGCAGTCTTCTAAGGACACCCACCTGCCCTAGTGGAAATGTTATCTGTGAAAGCAGAGAGGAAAAAATACCCTCTAAATAATATCCACTTTTATCTCTTCATCAGCTGTCATGAATGAGAAAACAAAACTTGGTTTTTCCAGCCTCCGTTTCAGTAGTTTGAACACAGGCCGGTACGGCTAGGACAGGTCAGAGCGGTGTGAACCATCTGAGAATCATATTCTAGGAGATTTCAGCAATCACCGTTAAAAAAATCCGGTCCTACAGTAACGTAAAACATGTGTTTTTTATAAAATAGGTTCTTTTCTCTACTTAATTACTGTCTTCTGTTTCTGTCCAAACGTTGTCACTTGCATAACAGTTTTATCTTTCATACTAATACTTTCTGTGGCCATGAAAACAGAAGAATCTGGGGGATTGTCTAGAAATTCAAGGATTGGGAAGACAAGGGAATTTATCCATTCAGGATCCTGCTTTTCTCTGATTTGAGAAAACAAGCACTGCTCAGGCAGCCAAGTGATGGGAAAGGAATAACCCAAAGACAGGAATATAATCGCTCTCCACCTCGTACATGTTGAGGAGCCACACACAGTCCCATAGGATGCCTCCCCAAAAGTCTGCAGTCTAGTAAATGAAAGGGTTTCATCTTGGGCCCAGAGCTACTCTGTGCCTGTTGCTGCGTTTAGCTGGAGGCTTGGACAGGCCACCTCCAATGTCTGGGTCACTCGCGAAGATTAAGGAGCCAGGTGACATCATTATTGTTTGAAGCATCCCCCCACCACATTCTATCCAGATCAGCTCGCCTCTTAATTATGTTACATATTCAGGTTCTGCATACCAGAAACATACATGTTTACCTACCAAACACAAAGCAAGCTGGTTATCACTGGGCCAGCCAGGGTCTTCTAGGCCGGTGGCTCTGGAGTTCTGGGAGCCCACGTCCTACTGGGGATCCCTGCAGCTGTCTTTCCTCTGCTTTACATGCTCAGCAACCATAATCTGGACCCACCGGGGGTACTGGGCCTTTGAGCTTGCTTGCTTCATTCATCTCTGTTTCCTAGTCCTGTGTTTGAGGACAAAGTGTGGTAGATATTGACTCTTTTCCCCAACACCAGCCAATGTCCTTAGTCTTCCCCTCCCTGAGTACCAGGGGAAGCCCCACATTGCCTGGTGGCAGGAACAGGGACCCTCAAAGGAGCCTCAGGAATCAGGAGTCCCATCTCTGGAGGGTCAAGCAACAGCAGTTACCCCAAACAAGGTAAGAGCAAACCAGAAGACTCCAGGCTGGAAAAGTGCCTCACACACAAAGGGGTGACTCCCCTATGACCCCCTGTAGCAAAAAGAGGCTCCTCTTGACCATGCTGTGCCCCAAAGGAGGGTAAAATTCTTGCTTTGTGTCTGCCAAGCTCTCAGCACCCTAAGAACACACAGTTAGGACTTAAGTTACTGCTCTTGCCTGACCCTTTGTGTCTAGTTTGGATTTCTGGGGCTCTCAGGCTAGGTTCTCACACTAAATATGTTTCCTTTATTTTTAAATAATCTCAGTTGACTCTTCTTCTACTTTCTGTCACTTCGTAGAAAACCGTCTCCAGGCGAAGACCAGTGCCAGAAACAGACAAGGGCTGGTGATCACCTCAGACACTTCCTCCCCACCCACTCCTCTCTCAGCCGGGCCCTGACACTTCTTCCCACATGGCTGCCATTTTAGTTTTCACTCGTGGCCTGGTTTCTCTTTTGCTTGGGAGATTCTTTCTCTGGGCTCTCCACTGTTCTCCAGGGTCCTTGCTAACACTGCCGTGAACTCCTCAGCTTCCTCCTAGTTCCAGAAAACACTCCTCCCACCTTCCTTTTCAGGGTGCCCCTCACCTCTCACCCGCACCCCTCAGACTTTTGGTTCACACAGGTAACAGGAAAACAAACCCAGACAGCATCTGCCATTTCCCAGCAAGCTAGAACAGAAGGCTTTCTTTAGCTGCATCTTTTGAGTTGATGTACAATATTTTCCTTCTCAAATGTAAACCGGATGAGTACACGTCTTGTCGATAAGGTACTTGAGTACTAAATATCCTCTAAATGATGCAATATGATTTCTGTCATCGTGGCAATTTTGAATGTTTACTTTCATTTCTATAATTAGCCTTTATTTTTTTTTTAATTTTTTTTTTTTAATTTAAAAAGTACTCAGAACCTGGACCTGATGATGTGGGCCTGTAGTCTCAGATACTGAAAGGCTAAAAGCAGCAGGTGGGCTTGAGCCCAGGAGTTCAGCATACAAGACTGTGTCAGGAAAAATAAAAGTTAAACAGCACATTCACTCCTAACTATTGTGTTCCTGGGTTAATGGAAATAAATACTTAGGAATCAAATCTTTTTCCTTTGTCTTTTCCAACTGGGTGAACTATACTCCCCCCAGGGTACTATGGACACCAGAGTTAATGATTTTTAGTGAGGCTTAAACACATGGCCGCTAACATCGGAGACTGCCCTTCTCTCTGTAGTTAGTATCTCTACGATGATTTTGGAGCTTAGCTTCCTGATCTCCCTAGCTTCTTGTCTTTTTCTTTTCCTTCCATGAAACATTAATTAAATGTCCAGGAAGCAGCATCCTAAGCACGCCAGCCCAGCCTGCTATTGTGTGATCCCCTGCCTTGAAGGTGTTTATAAGCACACGAAGTTGACCTTAAGACCCTGAGATGAGCTTCCGTTTTCCACATTGGTAACTCTTTTGAGAAACAGTGACTAACCGCACTGGCTGCATAACACTTCTCAGAATTTTCAATCAGAAATTATCTGATGACTGGACCAATTCTGATTACCCTTGTTTCAGGGCGTCCACTGAGCACCCCAGCCACTAGGTGTGCAGAACCCCAAGATCCCACGCATCCTGGCTTGTGGTCCACGGAGGGCCGGCTTCCCATCACTCCGAGCACCTGTTTACGAGAACTCTGTGCATGGTTTATCTCGATAGCACGTTAGGAAGGCAAATTGAATGGTTTGCCTTCAGTGTTTCCATAGTGCGGGTAGTTATTAAACATGTGCTAAGGTGTAATATCCGCTTTTTCAAACCACATTTCAAAGTTGATAGCATCACTGGCTTGAGAATACTGTAAAGAAGCTGGGCTTACCCCATTTAGAGAAATCAAGTGTGCCTGTTCCTCAGTAGCTTGGCCTTTTCTGTGGGTTTCTTTGTGTTTCTCAGTTGAGCATTATTTAGAAAGGGACTCAAGTTTCTATGCATGCAAGATCTTCCTTTCTAGTTCCTGGTAACCTGGAAGCTCAGTTGTTTACTGAAGAGGATCTGTGTGTTGGTGTTACAACTGAGACAGGACTTCACGCCATTGTTTGTCCTGCCGCATGACCGTGGTGACTGAGGCCTCGCTGTCATGCCGTGGCTTCTTCTGTTCACTGTTCTGTCAATCCTGTACTTGTCAGATATGCACTGTACATAGGTGAGGATCTGTTCGCCTTTAGAATTTAATATGCATGTTTGGAAAGTGTTTCACTGAAACCCTGACCCGTTTGGTAATACAGATCCCAAACAAGAAATTACTGTTACTATGGTTTTACTTCTACTACTGTTAGGTCATGCCTCTGACCTTTAAAAAGTGCATCGTCAAATAGATTGAGGAATACAAGCTTAGGTGGAGTATAGTCCTAGTGAATTCAGAGAATCTAACAAAACTAAGATTTCTTAGGAACACACCAGTTGACTCATAGGACCTAGGTGTGTAAACTCAAGGGACTTGGTGTCATGTTAGGAAGCTGATGCAGTTCAGGAACCCTTAGTCTTTCTTTCATGTTATGCTTACACCCTCTTTAGGAAACAATAATCTCATGAATTTGGCCTCGACAATGACTTAACATCTCCACTCGACCCTTCCAGAAAAGAAAAGTTCTCTAATTCAGTATAAATTTCCTTTTCACAGATGAGTAAGCTCCCAAGATATACCGAAAATATGCTGGCAGTTACTCTTGAAAAAAAAAAAAAAAGGCAGAAAAATCAGTTTTCCTAAAAGAAGGAAGTAAAAATACTACTTTTTTTTTGGGGGGGGGGAGTATGCTAAATTGTCTTTAAAATAATCAAATATTTCCAGATGGTACTTACCCATTAAAAAAGAATAGTCACCAAATTATCCTTAATTGTTTTCATAGACCTAGTTAGTCATCTTTACAAAGAAGACTTTGGAGAAAAAACTCGTAAAATGACCATTTTCCTAAAGCCTCTCTGTGTGTTTACAAACTTATCAGAAAAAGGCTGAGGCTCCCCACGGTGATGACAATACCTGTGGTCCCTCGTAGTGGGCTCCACTTCTGTTGGCACGTGGCAGCTACACCAATCTTGCAAGGCCTACATGCCTCCCCCTCTTCTTCTGGTCAGGAAGCTGATGAAGCTGATAATTAACTTGCCCAAGGTCACCTAGCTAATGAGAAGCAAAACCACAATAACGACCTAGGCCATTTGACTCCCAAGCCCAATCCCTTTCCACAAATGCTTGATGTACTCACAAACTAATTAATAAAAGATTTCATAAATTATCTTAAGATAAAGCTTCCAAGCTCTTTTGTAGGTAGGACTGTAACCCAAAAAACTAAGGTCTATTTTACTAACATAAAATTGGACCTCATGAAAGAGGATCTAAATTCCACTCATGAAATATGTCTTCTCGCGTGTGTGTGCACATATTGGTATGTTTAGATGGTTTCTGTAGTGTAGTGGTTATCACGTTCGCCTCACATATTTTTATGTTTGTGTATGTAACCATACTTACATGCACGCATATACAATCAAGGTATAATTTGCATCCACAAGAGTAGCATGTTTTAGGATGCAGTTCTCTAGATTTTTACAAAGATAAATCTATACACGGTGTGTAATCACCCCACGCCCCTGAGACATAGAACATTCCCATCACTGTAATAGGTTCCACAGTCTCCTCTCTAGTGAATCCTCTCACTTCAGGGAAGTTCTTATGTCTCTTCCCATAACTTAGTGTAACTTATTCTAAAGCCTTATGCAGTGGAATTCATACCTATTAGTCTGTATCCCGCTTTTTTTAACAGCATAATTTCCTTAGACCCACCCATGTTGGTGTGTGTCATTGGTTTTGTCCTGGTCAATGCTCAGTAGTATTGTACTATAAAAATATATCACAGCTTGTTTACTCACCAATAGGTGAGCTCTGGGTTGTCTGTTGTGTGTATGTGTTTTTTCTTTCTTTCTTTTTTATTTTTTGCTTTAAAAAACTACCATGAATATTCATATATAATGTTTTTTTTTCTAATTGCTCATCATGATTGTATACGTGTGTGAGGTAACCGTGTGATAATTCTATCCATGAATACAATGTGTAGGATCAGACTAAGGTAAGTAGTGTTTCCCTCTCCTTAAATATTTATCATTTCTTTGTTTTAGAAAGCTTTAAACTCTTCTAGTTTTCTTGTTTTTTGTTTTTGATCCCAGCAACTGAACTTATCACCTCACACTTGTCAGGGAGTTGCTTGTGCCAGCTAAATCCCTGGGCCTTTTCTAGTTTTTTAGTAAAAGATATAATGCACAGTTATGAACCATATTTGCCTTCCTGTACTATAAAGACTAGTAGAACTTTATGTAGGTTACTTGTGTTGGTCCACCATTATCTGGCAACCTATTACCTCATCTCCTCTGTACCCATGGTTGTCTCTAGTGACCACTATTTTACACTCTTATTTCTATCAAGTCAACTTTTTTAGCTTCTACTTTACCTAATTCACTTAACGTGACATCCTCCAGCTACATCTGCGTGTTACAAGTGCAAGAACTCTTTCTCTTTTATGGCTGAGTAATATTCCATTGTGTATGTGTACCACATTTTCTTCATCCATCACTGAATGGCTCAGCTGATTCTATTTCCAGGCTACCAAATAGCAGTGCAGTAAACATGGGACTGCGGGTATCTTTTGGGATCTTGTATAAATATGGTACAAATAATATTTTTTTCTATTAAACACACAAATGTCTTAGGTTATGCATTTTAACTTAAGGCACTGCCACACAGTTGTCTGGACACCTCCACTGGACCTATGTGAAAGGTCACAGCACTTGACATCCTCACCAATCCAGTTTCCGTGTTTTATTTATAGCCATTCCAGTGGGCATTAAATGCTCCATCTTTTGTTAGTTTAATTTGCATTTTCCTGATGACTAGTGTGACGCATTGGCCATTCATAAATTTTCTTTCTGTGAAGTACTTGTTTATTTGGCCATTTAAAAAAAATGACTTATCTTTCTATGTCTTGTACATTCATTTGTTAATGAGTTCTTCTGGAGAGTATTTTAATTCTTGATAGTTTTCAGTTTTTTTTTTTTTCTTTCATGGTAGGTGCCTTTTATTTTTCTAAGAACTTTTCCAATCCCAAGGTCACTTGGTATTTTTCTGTATTTTCTTCTAGAAGCTCCATAGCTGTAGTTTTGCACTGAGATCTATGTCCCTTCTCAAATTAATTTTTATATATGGTGGAGGTAAGGGTAGAGACTTATTGTTTTCCCTTATGCATCTCCAGTTGTTCCAGTGCCATTTGTTCAAAGACTAATCTTCTCTATTGAGTGTCCTTGGCACCTTTGTCAAAAATCAATTTACTATATATTATGTGTCTATTTCTAGACTCTGTATTGTACTCCATTGATCCAAATGTTTTTCTTATACCTGTAACTACTGCATTGATTGCTGTTGCTTTACAGTAAATTTTGAAGCTAGATAATATAAAGATTCCAACTTTATCCTTTATTTCCAGATCGTTCTGCCCATTCTACATACTTTGTTTCTGCCCATAAACTTTAGGGACAGCATCTCAATTTGTTTTCAAATGACCTGCTGGGATTTTATTTAGTGTGGAATTAAATCTATTGATCAACTTTGGGGGATTGCAGTCCTAACAATACTGACTGTTACAGTCTATGAGTGTGTATCTTTCCAATGATTATATTATCTTTAATTTATAAACATCTCAGTGATGCTTGCTGGTTTTCAGTGTGGATATCGTATACATTTTTGTTAAATTTATTCTTAAAGGTTTTATTTTTATGTTGTCATAAATGAAACTTGTAAACTTCATCTTTCCAGTTATTTAGTGCTGCTGTATGGAAATGTAATTGACTTTAAGAAATTGCTCTGATATGCTGTCACCTTAATGACCTTAAAATTTGTTAGTTGCTTTCTTTTTAGGATGCCAGCTTTTCTGTATGTCTGAGTACATTTTGACTTCTTCCACTCCAACTTTTTATGACATTTGTGTCTTCTTCAGTCCACTGGCTGGTGCCTCTGTGAAAATCTGGACTGTCCGTGTTGAGTACACATGTGGTACTCTTAGGAGATTTTCTATCCATGTCCTATATCAGGCCAAGGCCTTTCCATTTATTTCTAGTTTGCTGAGCCTGCTAATAAAAATAAGTGTTTGTATATATTTTGTATTCTTATTATTGTTATCTGTATATTAAAGGGAATTGAGCCCATTGGTTAAAGAGTTTGTGCTGGAAATGGGGCTCCAACTCTTTAGGCTTCTTCAAAGCTGGGGTCAAGTTCTCATGTCTTCTGTCTCTTTCTTCATCTGAGACCTGGAAAAAGGGTATCCAGAAGATCTTAACCCAGTGCCTGATACCTAGTAGGCTCCCCACAAATGTTAGCTGTCATATTAATATGATACAGTTTATTCAAACAATGAGATTTCCACTTCCAGCATTATGAAACACACTCATCCAGAATGCTGAGACTATTAGCCCTAAATGCCACTGTCAATTTTAACAACACAATGTGGCCACCCATTTATTGGTTGATCTTGGGAGACTTTGGACCAAGACCCCAAACAGCCCTAATTTTTCATATTCCACTTTTTTGGTTTTATGAGTTTAAACAGATCGTGTGATACTTAAAGAATTGTATGCACACTAACTGGACAGTGAAAATTTTTTGTATTTGTTCAGTAGCTTGGAAAACTGGTTTTGTTCAGCTGGTTCCTAAGGTTCAAGTATTAACATAAATACAGCCCATTAACACTTGTTCCTCTCTGTCAGGACATAAATTAAGTCTGCAGGTGTTCCATGAAGCTGTACCCTTGGTACTAATTAAGCCTTGATAATTAGGTTTGTTAAATTCAGAACTTTAAGCTTATATTCCCTCTTTGGGTTAACAAAACAGAAATATGTGTGATACACGCCCCCTCCACCCCAGCTTTTTATTTTTCTGCCGAGAGCTTTGCTTCTCTTTCTCATTTTATTCTTTATTAGTTTTTTTTTAAAGAAAAAAAAAAAAGAAGTCAGTAATAAACCCTTCACCATTTTGCCAGTGTAGGTTATAAACCTCGAACAGACAGGAACATTTGTTTATGATGAGATTAAAGTCTTTTCTCCTCCTGTTCTGTGTCAGCTCAGACATTGGAGTGGAAAGTTTCCAGCTTGGTTTCTCCATAAGCTGAACACCCTCCAGTCTGCACCTTAAACCAAGTAAATGACACTCAAGAATGCACATTGATAATACTATTTTTTTAGAAACTTGGCACTCAACAAATCTGTGTTTGCATCTTCTGATCTTAAAAATGAAGCATTTTCTTTGGAAAGTGGTATTTGAAAAGTAAGATTCTTCTACCTCTCAAATAAATAAATAAATATCACAGTGATCAGTATTCTTTTTTTAATTTTTTAAAATTTTTGTAATGTTTATTTTCAAGAAAATAAAACAGAATAAAGCCAAGCAAAACAAGACAGTATAGGTGATACAGGACTTCAAAACAAGAAAGTAGGAAATCAACAATGGTTACCATAATGCCTCTTGTTGTTTTAAAAATAGCTGCCCGTACCTTCAGACATAGTAAAAATCAAACAAAACAGAACCAAAAAGAACCAATGGAAACAAAACAATGAACATAATAAAGGACCTCAAAACAAGATAATAGTAAATCCAAAATGGCTACAATGATGTATCTTTCTATCTTTGAAATAGCTGCCCATGCCATTGGATATAATACAATCAAACAAGACAAAACAGTGTAAAACTCAACCCAATAAAACAATGAAAATGATACAGGACTTCAAAACAAGATAATAGGGAATTAATAGTAGCTACCAGCTTCAGAAGGAGATCTCGCCTGGATGCTACATTGGGAATGGGTATTCTCTGAATAGATGGTACCGCAGCCTGGGTTTCTCTGGGTCAGCTGGTTGTTATGGCAGGATAGGGTGGGGGTGGGGAGGCTTTTCTTGTCTCCCAGCCCACATGTTGGAAGGTGCTAGCGTCTAGTTCTCCCCACAGAAGCCTGCAGATGGTGCCAGCTCACGGGGAGGGCTTGCTTCTTCAGTGATCTGTTTTCCAAACTGTGACCAGAAGTTCCCACTGGCCATAGTCATCAGATAGCTTATGGCCTTCACATTAATTGTACGCAGTCCACAGCATGTGAAACCATCTCTTTAGTTTTCCTGTCTGGCTTGTTTTTCATCTTTAGTTGTGTTATAAATCTGTTATTCATCAGGTGAGATATTTGGCAAATGCTACTTTTCATTTTAAATAAATGGGACCACAAAAAAAAATAAATAAATAAAAACCCTGTATTAGTTTTGCTTACAATAGATAATAACCTCTGTTCTTTTACTTGAAGGTTGTTAAATAAACTTATGCTTTTAATCAGAATCTCCCTTATTTTAAAAGATCAAGTTATACTGTAGGAGCATGCTGTCATACAGATTCACTCTGTGCTTTCTTTAGTATTTTCCTCTCAAGGAGTCCAGTGCTTGATCTCTCTAGAAAAGTACACAGGTTTCATGAGTAGTCATATATCAGTTTCAAAGAATGTGCACCCCTCTGTTTTCTGTGGAATCCACTCACATCTTGCAGGCTTGATCCTCCTTCAGGCAGTTAATCAATGTCCCTTGTCCTTCTTCAAGATGCTAAGGGAAGAGCTCATGTCCCCTGCCTGCCAGGACAGGGAAGCAGAAGGAGATGCAGCAGAGGGGAGACAGTTTGAAGGAATTAGTTTGGCAATAACCCAAAGGTTAGTGGAGGGCAGAAGAGGAGAGAGTTTGAAACTCCAAGGGCAACACCATTCAAAGAAAGTTTTAGAACATCCATTATGTTTGTAAAGCAGTGCCCACCGCTAATTACTGGGAGGCCACAGTTGAGAGGGGACCCACACTTCCTGATGAGGAGCTGCTCTCTGCAGATGTCAGAGTCTGCGGATGCTCCAGCAATGTAATCGCCGGGAGCAGGAGAAGCAGTGCCTTTTTGGAGGGCCAGGCAGCCTGCAGCAGGTCCTGCTGGCATTTGTAGCAGTCTTCCGGACCCAAGCGTGTTGACAACTCAGCTTTGTTAAAACCCCACCTAAAGTCCCTTTGCATTTTTTCCTGAGCTGCTTCTCTGAGCATAATTGATATTACAGGAAGGGAAAATGTTCTCGGTGATATTATTCCATGAGTAGAGTCACCGCTGATTAATTACCTCAAGGACAAGGGGATGGTGACTTTCTCTCTTCACATCCCAAGCCCCTTGAATCCCACAGCTCCATGCAAGATGGGGGGGCCGGGGACAAAGGTGCACCCAAAGCTCAGGTGAAGATATTTCAAAATGCCAGGCATCTTGTTAGACCGCAACATTTTGCGCTTTCCCCTGTGACTGCCACAGAGGCCCAGACCAGAGCTACATCTGGGCAGAAAATCTTAGGCCAGCTTCCAAATTTCCTCGTCAGCTCACTGGAGCTGGAACCTGCAAGCCGTGGAGAGACCCCCACGCTGGGCTCCGCAGTTGCTGTGAGACCAGCCTTCCTTCTCAGTGGAAAAGATCAACTGGAAAGGCCAACCTGAAATCCACTTCCCTCCCCTCTACCTTCCAAGAATGGAAACAAATGGACCACCCTTGCCCCTTTCCAGCCTCTGCAGTTATTTCTATGCTAGTTCAGTGGTGTTAGAAATCTACGCATTTGCAACTTCATTCATGGTATATGGTAACTGTTCATAACACTAAAGCTCCTTGAGGACCTACTGTGTGCCAGCGGCTGGCCCCATTCCTAGTATCACACACATACACACACATACACACACACACACACACACAGGCCAAACTAAGGTTAAGGTTTTTCTGAAAGCAGAAAACCAAGTTACAGTTGCTCATGATGTCATGCCCAGGTGACCTTATAAGTGTCCTTTCTGGGTGGCTCACATTCACTAGAAAGGTAAACACTCTCTTCCTTGGGCCAGCCTGGCTTGCAGGGGTTTGTGCTGTGATTAGATTGTCCATATAATTTATCATCCAAACTGGGACCTTTGCGAGAGAGGAAGGGAGTAAGTAATTACACTGGGATACTGCACGTAAATCAGGACACCTGGTCATCCCTGCTAAGCTCCAACATAGCTACTTTTGAAAATTCCGGGTCCTTTGCATCTGGCTTTTCTGCCAACCTTTGGTCCCATGCAGCTGAATCCTTAGTGGACAGAAGAAAACAATCATTATTTCCCCCTCACATTTCTTTTCTTTTTTTGGCATTACAATCCTTTTCGGTTTGGTGTTTTGCATTAAGTCTGACCTCCCCCCTACCACCCAATGGAATTCCTCATTCTAGGGAGACTTTAAAATGACATAAAATGTGTTTTTATTCTTTTAATTCATGCTTTCAAATGGGAGTATAAATCAGTAAGATGCGTCCTGAGGGTCAGTTTAAAAATACTACGCAGCACGGCGTTTAGTGACCCTGTGCCAGGACTTCTCTTGGAAAAGGGGTTGTAGCAATGGCCCCAAGCTGCTGCCCTGGCATGAAGCTGATACCCAAACTCAGGAAGGGTAAGAAACTTGCCTGCCTGTTGGGCATTCATATTCGTTCCAAATGAAGCAAATATAAGATAGGAAAACCCTGCTCTAAAGAAATGTAAATCAAATCACTGTTGACAGCCTCACCCCCAATTTTCCATAAATAAAAGAATGGACCATGAACTTCCTTTAAAATGTGAGTTGCCTGAATGCAAGAATAGAATCCTATTTATAAATTTTGTTTTAAAAAAGAACTTCTTAGAAAGATGAACTAAGAGGGCCCCGAATTTCACATTATCAAAACTTAGTCCAGTGATTAGTGTTGGCATCACCATCCATCCCTGACTTCTCTTCCCACGTGTTAATTAATTAAAGGACCAAAGAGCAAGACAGGGAAGAATAGTTTTGCACTGGGTATTTTGATTCAGTCCGTATGGGATGAGTGGAGGAGTAGGAGGATAGATGCGTGAATGAATGCTTCGCTGCAGCATTTCTGTCTTCTTGGTTAGAATCCTTGTGCCTGAGTTCCACCTAAAGCTGTAAACCCAGGATTCCCCTGCAAGGACTCTACCCCTCGAGCACACTACCCCTAGGGAGCCCACAGAGAGGCACATTAGCTCCCTAAAGCTTTTTATAACAGTGCTGATTTGTCTCCCCCCAGAAGCTGGTAGAGGTTCCACAGAAGTAAGCAGGGAAGAAAGCCCCCTAGACCTGAAAGGGAGAGTTGTGTGTAAACGGGCAGAGCCAACCCAGCAAGAAGGGTCCTTTGATATGCAAATACAGCCTGATAGGGATTTCCTCCTTTACTGTCCCTTCCCAGAGCAGGAATTCTCTTCTCTGGTAGAGAGGCGTGGCCCCTCCCAGCCCAGCAGCCCTGTAATCCCACTGGGCTGTCTTCTGGGTCCTCATCCCTCCCCTTGTCCTCTGCAAAATCAAACTGTCATCACACTGGAGTCTGCAGGCTCTGAAGAGAAATAGAGGAGACCTGAGATGAGTCTTTTGAAACTCTGGAAGTTCCTGTGCCTCTTAATGATGTGTTCAGATCTTCTGACCCTGTATCACCAAAGTGTTTTATTCATTTGCTCTAACCAGCATGGGTACAGCCAGGAACTGTGCTTCAAGTTCTCTAAAGCCAGGTGTCACACACGTGCGTGTGTATGCGTGTGTGTGTGTGTGTGTGTGTGTGTGTGTGTGTGTGTGAATAAGGTTATAAGAAACTGTCTGTTTAGCAGGCAGTTGAGCAAGGTTGGACATGGAGGGAGTGTTACTTAAGATGTGACCCAAGGACTTTTTGCAAAGATCCCACTTAAACAGCTGAGGATGGTGCAGAGCCTGTCCAAGGTGATAGCAATGCTCAAGTTGCTATTAGAACAAGGGGCTGCCGGGATTGTGGGACCAGACCACGTGAGCACATGGGGAAGAAGAGCAGGCTGGGAGCAGAGTGGTGCATGCACACCTCTGTAGGCCTTGGGAAGGCATCTGCGGTTTATTTCATTCCTCTGCTTATTTGGACCAATCTACCTCTGGTGTGTTAACCCTATAGCTGCTTGTGATGCCCACTCTGCAGGATGACAAGACTTTGTTGTCTTTGGTTCCTCAAAGCTTCAAATCAGGTTGCTGTGGCCATGCGTGTGCCAGCATCACCACTTAAGAGCTAACAAGCAAGCGCTTTTCATGTGCCCTTGTGCCACGTGGCGATTCTGTATGGCTGACAGTGACAGCCGGGCACTTGTGCAGGATGAGATGTTGATGGGGGAAAGAATTAAAACTCCCAGTCCCCTCTGGTAGGGGTGGCCTTCGAGCCTCGTGTGTTCTCTGTTCAGCTGTTAAGATTGTTATTAAACTTTATGGACCATAAACTCCACAGAAACAAGGAGAGGGAACAAGCTTGCTATTACATGAGTGTCAAAACAGGAGCTATATCTCACTGCCTGAAGAGCTCGCTGCCCATGCCGGCCTCATGCTGGGTTTAACCCCCAGCCTCTGTGATACCTTTGGGTGTGACACACAACACGGCACAGTGGCTTTCTGGAAATGATGTCCCTCTTACATCAAAGTTCCAGGGGGCCTTTTTCTGACAAGATGTCCTGTAGCATTTGTCAACCTCTGCCGCCTACCAGTGTATTTATTTCTCACTAGGAATCTTCAGTCCATGCTTCAAACATACGCATCCCGGTTTGATGGATGGAACCCAAGGGCTGTTTACTCATTTGCTTCAGCCAAATGTGAAGGGTCAGAGAAATAGGGAAGATGTCACGCACTTCCAAGGCCAGTAACCATCTCGGGAATGATAAATACTGTTAGGCAAAACATACATTGCATACATATTTGCAAGGCATTTATTTGGTGAAATAAGATGTCATGCTAACTATACTGATATTTCTGGTCTTTTTCATCTTTGTTCCCAAGTACATTAGGATTATAATTCCACCTCCACTTTGTATTAAATCAAAGCTTGCATTGGTTTCATTGCCCAAGAAATAACTGTGTTATGTCACTGAAGAGCTTGTTCTTCACTGTAGCAGAATCTTGTCTGTCCTTACTAGAACCTGATATGACATTTCCTGTTAGTACAACATATCAGGGTCTTTGATTTCCAGAGCAACTTTGATGGATTTCCATTCCAATAAAGCACTGTTCCCATGGCAGTCACCTTCCTCGCCCATGGGAGCTCGTTCCCATTTCAGTGCATGGTTAGTCTTTACAGCAAATCATATATTTGTAAAATGTATCCCCATGCGGTTTTATTATGCATGGAGAAATAGTCTTTTCTTTTTCTTGGTGGCCTGTGTTGACCTTCCCTGCCATCTGTAAAGAAATAGAGGTGCCAGAAATGATAGAGGAAAAGATAGAGAAGCTGGAGAGATACAGAGAGATAAATGGGCACCAACTCTTTTGGTAATTTGATGCGATAAGACTTGGAAATTTCTCTCCTGTTGCAATGGAATAAGAAACATTACAGCGTCAGTCATGTTCAACATTTATGTGTGCAAAAATCAGTAATTTTCCCTATCATCGATGCAGACATCACCCCCCAGCTCTGGGGACTTGGAATCAGTAAAGTCTTAGTTACAGAAACTAGACAGGTCCTCCAGTTCTTTGAAGCTTTTATTTAAAACAACAATTAACATGGGAGAATCCGAATCTCACCGTATGCCAGGCACAGTGTTTATCATTTTATGTGTGCTATTTTATTGCAACCTTACAACAACCCTGCAAGGTAATTACTGTTACTAGTTTCACTTTACAGATGACAAATCTGAGGTTCAGGGAACTTGCTAAAGGTTGGAGATGGAGGGCTTTTCTTCCACATCTTACTGGAAGCTGCTCACCTGGGACTCCACCAATTGCATTGCTAGAGATCACAAAATGCTAGTTCCTCCCCTTCCCTTGGTACATTGTCAAAGACATAAGCAATAGGATTATATCCCTAGCACTGTAATTTAGCCCGGCAGTGCAGGGAAAACACCTTGTGGAATTTCATTTCTTATCATTTTATGTCCCCTTTAATTTTCATTTAAGTTCCCTTTTGTAAAAGGCAGTCCCTTCAGCTCTCATAAAACTTTATGGTCTTTACTTGTGATTAGGCAATGGTAAAATTGGTTCTCTAAAACCAACTTCTAGTCAAGTTATGTAATTAGCCAATAAGGGAGGCTGAGAGAGTAAGATGTACAAGGTTCTCCCTCAAGAGGTCAGACATATTATCATTGGTTAGATGCCGTATCTTTAAACCACCATCAGCTTGGAAAACACTATCCATTAGCAAGAGATCAGAGCAATGAGAAACCTCAAAAGGTCGAACGGTCCATTCTGAGGGCTCTACAAAGAACTCAGCATCCCAGAAGGACAATTAGCCTTCCATCTCTGGGGCTGCCTGCGAACACAACAGGTTGGAATATTTTTTCCTTAGTGGATCCACCCATTGGCTTTTCAGCTGTGGCTTTTGCTTCCCACGTCCAACATCCCATATTATTTCCTGCCAGAATAATATTTCATTTTGATCATTCAGTTGCTGTAGCTGAGGTGGTGTAAAGTCAGAGACTCTGGACTAGAAAGAGGGTTCATAGGTTTGCTTGTTGTATCATGTAGACAGAGGCTCAGGACAAAACCAAGGCCATCTTTTGCCTCTTTCCAGTGTGAGGTTGGACTACATTTCCCAGTCTCTCTTGAATTAGACATGGACAGGTGAATAAGATCTGGCCACTGGAATACTGGTAGGATGATCTTGGCCCCACCTAAATGACTCATGAAAACCTACAATTAAAACAACTACATGAGGTTTTTACCCCACAAGACTGATGCAGCATAGAGGATGGTTTTGGACACTACACATTGAAGAAAGTGGAGCCACCAGACGAATGGAGCCAGGGCTGCAGAGTCACTGCACAGAGCAGAGCCAGCCTGAATAAGAGGCACTAGTTTGGGACTTTAACCACATCACAATAGTCTGGGTTGCACTAGCCAATACCTGTGCTCACACTACTATTTTTAGATAAGAAAACTTAACTGATATTGCTGGTCACTTTAAGGATCATGCGAGTTCAAGGCTTGGTGACTGTGTTTGGGGATGGAGTCAATGGAATGTGACCCCATCACTGTCATAGGGATCCATGACAGCTCTCCTAGCCATAGTAACTACTTAATCCTACATACCCCATGACTATTTTAACTCTCTTCCTAGTTCTTACCATTATCTGATGTTAACTATCTGCCTATCCATGTACTTATTGCTCATTTATTGTTTTTCTCTTCCCATTGGCGGAAAGCTTCAGGAGAGCAGGGAACTCATCAGTCTCGTCCACATTTGAAGCTTGTGCAATGAGAACAGTGCCTGATGCATTGGAAAAACTTGTAATTATTTGTTGATGAATGAATCCATGAATAGAGCAGTTGCAGCGTGCATGCTGTACCTGTGAGATGCAGTTCCAGTTTCATGTGGCTTTCTTTCTTTGTGTAATAAGGGGATTTCTTTTTTTTTTTTGCTTGAATAACAGAATGAAAGCCCTTGTTTGGCTGAGATACATTGACTACAGAGCATGAGCCGGAGTTATGCCAGGCCCTGATTATATGAGGGAAGCCAGAGAGCCTGGCTGTCAGCAGTTTTAACTCTACTGGTTTTGGAGAGTCTTAGAATCAAGTAACTGCAGAGATATGTGGTAGGGGCAAGATTGAGTTTGAAGACCACTTTAGCCTGGTCTAGAAGTTCAGAGAAGGGATGAATGACCGGTTGGCTGGATCAGTAGAAGTTGAGAGCAGCTCAGACTGTGTCAGAAATATAAAATTACTTTCCAGTTATCTTCAGGCTCCTCCCTTCTCCCTCTAGCACCGTATCACCAAACCAGATCAGAATGCCTCTGTGTATTACAGACAGAGAGGGTCCCCTTCCAGGACCACAGCAGTCACTGGCACAGAATTTGGTCATCACGTGGCCATCTTGCTTGGTAGAATGCCATAAGAATTAAATGTTATGTGTCTGCAACTTCTAGGTCACTTAATCTCTACTCTTCAGGGCAATCACGAGTGTAAACTGACCTACGGCTTGATTGCCGGCTTTGACTCTGCCCCTGAGGATGCTCACTAGTGAGCCTGCTTGGGACTTCATAGGCAAACCCTGCCCTGCAGACCCCCATACCCCGTCTTAGCAGGGTACCAGGCATCTCAGATTTTACAAGAGAAACCTCATACTGTGATGTGACTGGTTTTCGTTAACAGAAATCCAGATGGCATTATCATTCATTGTTTCAGAAGGCAAACAGTTTATTCCCTGCTTAGGGAAGGTGCCCCTTTCCGTGTCTCTTCCTGGTCCAAGCAATCGTTTAAAAATACCTTCACCAGCTCTTTTCTCATCATCTGCCAATCAGGACTTTGCTTATAAAACTAATTGTGAAAGAGGACTTGGTACCTTTCACAAGTGTTTGTAGCTCTCGCATCTTCTCCGTATGATTTTTAATCTGTTACCAGAGCTTCATAGCAAGACAAACACTCAAGGAAGAAAAATGGAAGGAGCCCGAATTTTAATTTGCTGTTCCGTCATACACACAAAATACTCCAAGCTCAATCAATGCCCAGAAATGAGGGCCAATAGATAATGATAGCAGGCCTCCAATTTCCCACCTATTGTTTCAAACTCTAATTAGGAAAAGGGAATCCGGGGCCATTGTCTTACCCCAGTGCACAGACACGATGTTATCATTGTGTTTACAGAGGTGACCAGATTCCCAGCACCGCGTACTCCCTGCAGATAACTGTCCCATCCCCATAAAACAATGCCTCTCGCCGGATCCTACACACGGTGCACACGAAGGGAAGCGACACATCAACAAACAAGTTCGCAGGCCAGGAAGTTTTAATCAGTTCTTTCTACTGCAGGAGGTATGATGGATGGAGGCCCCGCTCCAGAGGGGTTTCCTTTAGATAAAACAATAATACCCGGAGTTCAAGAACCTGGTCCGACAGCTGAAAGTAATGATTAATCCCCCCCAAAGTCAAACATGGGAAGACTGGCAAAAGGAGATTATATGGGGAGTATAATTAGCCACAGTTATCACTGGAAAGAATTTAGAGACGATTTTGCTTTTAAGGAAAAAACAAAACAACTTCGTAAAGGAGATCTACCGGGAGGGTGACCTTATAATTTATTAGCCTGTCCATTTTGGATACTTTTGAGAGTGAAAAGGGACACAAATAATAATTACTCCAAGACAACAAGCATAAATTTGGATTGTTCCCAACTTGCAGGGCTGAATGTCTGTTCCCATCCCTATTTTGGAGAAGACAAGTTCATTCACAAGGTTTTCAGATTTGAAAAGTACCAAGTAGTCATGGCTACATCTCTAAGGTAAGAAATTTAGTCATGACCTTAAACTGGATCTCTGAAAAATTACAGGAGAGTTTATCCAGTTTTAACAAGCCAAGGTCAAGAAAATGGTTTGCTGGTATCATCGAGTTGACACTATTAGATACTTTTGATTTTAAGTGAAAGAAAACACCACCCAGTAGGCTTAACTACCTAGAAAATACATGCATGACACAGGACCAGGTAAAGCTTGTTCCAGGAACTAAACAATCAGGACTAGTTTTCCTCTTTTTACCCATTGGCTTCACTTCCTCAGCACTGGCACCGTTTTCTGTCAAGTTTCTCTACAACACATCTACCAGGCTCATTACAATGTGTCATGGCTTATGTCTGTGGCCCCCAGGCCTCAGGAGTTTTCATTGTGCCTTTGTGATTGGTTCATTGTCTAGTGCTTGGATTGATGGTGTCAGTGCTCCACCCACATAGGGGTGGAGCCAAGATGTGATGTAATGGCAGGAAAAAGGTGTGTCTTGCTCTTTGCTGGTTCCTGTTTGCTGTTTGCAGCCGCCATGAAAGGCGGCCCAGCCATGCCCGCCTGCCTTGGAGCCAACTGAGTATGGACTGAAGCCTCCAAAAACTGTAAGAAATAAATCTTTCCTTTCCCAACCTGGGCTTCAGGTATTTTATCTCAGCAATGAGTAAAAAGTAACTAAGACACAGTGGAAGAAGAGTAGATGTCTGTCCCTAGGATTCTCTCTGACATTAACCAATCCATCCTGATCCAATCTCAGGGTCTAGGGAGATCTGGAAGTTTGGCAAGATTTGGGCCAAGGCTGTATCATAGAGTTGTCACAGCAGACACCCCGAGGCTCATGAACTAAGAGTCGGGAGCTGTGAGTGTCCCAGATCAAATCAGAGTATCAACAACCCAAGAAAGGAGGATGGTTTCCTTTTATCCCAGACTAACAAGTATCCAAATGGGTGGGCTTCCTGATTTGGCCACATTCAGTGGGAACCACTCATCTACACCTGTCCATCAGTCCCAGTTCATGTTGTCTGGGTACCAAACTGGCCCAACACTGATTTTTTTTTTCTTTGTCAGCTCAGGACCTCATGGAGTCAACAAAGCTGTCAACACGCCAACAAACACCACCATGACACAGTTTGCTTCCCTTGTGCCAGAAGCCCATTCACTGGGGCTGTACCACTCATTACCCCTGTTACCTGCCACCTGATGTGACCATTATGCACATGCACAGGGGCAGTGTCCCTTCTTCACAGCTGCAGCCCAGCACTGAATGCCTTGTGCCATGAAGAAATAGTTTTGTTGAAAATAAGCACAATCTACATTTTAGAACAAAAATGATAGTCTCACATTTAGTAAGGACGACATGGAGATGAAAACACATGGCCATCCAAGGCGGGGGGGGGGGGGGGCTCCCACACATTCCCCTTGTCTCTTATGAAGAGTCCTGATTGATTTGTGGCTGTGAAACCTCTCGGGGCTTGGCATGGCTTGTGACACACAGTGTCCCATCCTCTTCTTTTTCTCACAGGGCTGGAAGAACCCCAGACCCCCACTTTCAGGGGCTGTGCCCTCCGCCTGCTTTGTGGATATGAGCAGAGGTCCCTGGCAGTTAACAATGTGCATTCTTTCATTCCAACGCAAGTTGCAAAATGCTTGCTACCATTTTGTGCATTTGCTTCTGGCCGTACCCATAAGGCTATTATTAGTTTTATTAATAATAATAACT
This sequence comes from Cavia porcellus, assembly GCF_034190915.1. Lineage (NCBI taxonomy): Eukaryota > Metazoa > Chordata > Mammalia > Rodentia > Caviidae > Cavia > Cavia porcellus. The sequence continues at coordinate 113,223,499 of NW_026947487.1, forward strand.
GATATTGATGCTATGCAATTCTCTCCACCCTCGTAACATTACATAATTATCCTCTCCTCAGTTCCCACAGGATATTCCCTTTACTGCTCTCACATACATTTAGGAAAATTAATGCTCAGAAGATTCCAATAACTTGTCTAAACTCTGTGACAGAACTCAGATTGGCTCCTCTTTCCTTTGCCTGATGCTAAATTATCTGACCACTGAGCATTGTCTGTCTTCAGCTGCCTGTGCCAAAAATGCAGAAGAGTCCTTCGTGTTGTTCTCTATGGCAAGAAGAGTTTAGCTTTCTGACTGGGTCCAGGGAAGAGGAAGGAATAGGAACCTGAGGTAGGACTCTCGTTGTGGTGATACTTACTGTCCCAGCAGCAGCCAAAGACCTGTTCCTGGTTGTCGTCTCCTAAGCAAATGGGCTGCTCACCTGTGATCCCGTACTGAACTCAGTGGTAGAGAAGTTTAAGTGCTAACAGTGATGTACCAACAACTGGAACAACAGGCATAGTGACCACCATCTTCTGAGTGGTGACAGTGTGTCAGGCTATCTGCTTTTCCCTTCTGTGCCTTGATTTGATTGATTCTGCCTACAGTTCCACTGGCAGAGGAACTCATTTTTACAGATGAGGAGCCAAGGCCACAGAAGCGAGGCAGCTCCCCCAGAATCCAGCAGAGAGCTTAGTAGAGTCTAGAACTTGCTTCTGGACAGTGGCTCTAGGTTCTTCATCCTAATCTGTCTCATTTCACTGTGTAGTACAGGCGGCCATGGAAATCATCTCTTGAAAGCCCTTACTGTGTTCAAACACCCCCAGTAATCGTATCCCCTTCACCTTCTCATAGGAGGATCCGGGTAACAACAGCGGTACACTGAATCCAATCTACAGAGTGGATGAGGTATGTGTTAATACCCACTTGTGAGCCCAAAAATTGGTGTAAAAGTGCACCGTACCATTTACTAGTCCCATCTTCCTTGCACTTTTGCAAAGGAAGAGCTAAAGGGCACCGTGTGGGTCAGGCTAGGTTAGGTACGCTGCAGTAACAAATAACCTGCATTTTCCACAGCTTGCAAAAACAGAAGGCAAATTCTTGCGCACATTACAGAGCTGCATGTGAGGAGCCAGGGACGGAGCTCAGTAGCACAATGCCTGCCTCTGCCCTTGATTTTCTCCATTCCAGGGTCCATGTTGACAGCGCAATCTCTCTGTTATTCTAGAGAAAGACACAAGACAGGTTCTTCATGCCTTTTCCCCAAAGTGACTCCCACCATCGTGGCCTAATTGCACTGGCCAAAGGCAGTGACCTGGTTCCTTGTGGTCAGGAATGTATAATCCTCCCATGGAGCGGAGAAGGAAATAATCACACACAGTCACATTATCTCGCTAGGTACTGATGGAGAGCTTCTTCCTCGGGCCTCTTTCCTGTCACCCTGCCCCTGCCTCTAAGGTCACAGACACCAACAGTTTCTGAACTTGTACTGTTTTTTTTTTTTCTCTTTATTGACCCCAAATGCTGGAGAATCTGCTGTCTGTATCCTCACCTTGGCCCTCCTTCTTGCTCGAATCAACCCCCAGAAAGCAGTTTCTGTTTCCAAGTTCTGTGCCCTTGTTAAATGTCAGCCCTGAGAAGAAATGCTCCTAATTTTACTCAGAGCGCAAAGAACACCCAGGTCAGCCCTAGCCTGCTTGATTCATGTCTTCAAGATGCTCCCTTTGTCTTTCAGGGAAAGTAGAGATGGAGACACAGAGAGAAAGTGTGACCTACTTTTCATTATCAGCACCATTTCATCTGCAAAACATGACTTTTTCTCTTCTTATTACACTGAGCATGAAAATAAAATGTTTTCCAAAAGACCTGGCTTTGGCTGTCGCGAGGAAGGCCAGGGACTTGTTCAAAACTCTGAAGGAATCGATGAGCAAATGATTCCAATTTTTTTTTAATGCCGTAATTAACTCTCCAATTTCTCCCACCGCCCATGAATAATACGTAGGCACTTTTCTACAAATATCAGCGGTGAGGTAGGACAAAACCTGCTCCCAAACTAGCTGTTTGCTTGATATTAAGCTTTGCCAGTCCAATATAGGTCACATTTCCAACCAGATTTTGTGCTTATCTCTACATTACACCTTGTAGCAAGGGGGAAAAAAGAGCTTCTTGACATCTTTTTGAAGAATGGCGCTCTTTAAAAAAACATAAGGGAACTTTTTTTTCAAACACTATAATGAGGGTATTCAAGTCTGCAGGCAAAACAGAGCTGTTTGAAAAGACATTAGCCTGGAAACCGCACTGTGCCGGAGTAGATACAGCCACGTCAAAATGCCGCATTTGTTTTGCCATTACTTTTCCCTGACTTAAACCATTTGCTAATGAAACTTCTAGCTGACATAATTCCAGCACCTGCCGATGGAGACGGGATGAGGTCCCTGGTCATGAGGTACACAATAAAACCGGGAGAGTAAATATAATTCCGAAGCATTTAAGCTCCGAGGTAGCAGTAACAGTGGCCCTTAATGTCTTATAATTGAAAAAGAAGTGACGATTTTCAAAGAGCTTTCACAGTCATTATCTTAATCGAACCTCGTAATAACTTTGTCATTTAGACTGAGCAACTTACTCAAATCCTCATTTTCCTGATGAGGAAGCAGGAATTCAGAGAGACCTTGTGGGCTCTGGACATCTTATAGGTCACGGGAGGAAGACAGCCACTGACTTTTTGCCAATGCTTTGGAAATAGTGGCTATTTCAGCAGGCAGAGTTCATATGTAGAGGTTTTGTAGAATCTGTCAAGAATGAGAGGACAACCACAAGTCCTTCAGACTGTCCTCACTTCCGGTGCTAATGGTGTTTGTGGGATCAGTTCCCCAAACCACCCTCCCACATGATAACTTAGTATGAAGGCTATCAAAAATCACTGAAAACTAATGTGTCCATGGTCAGTGAAAGCATACAGGGGACAATCAGCTAAAGAATAAAGGACCCAGGACAGGTTCCCAACAAAACACCAGACACAAATGATACAAATCTCTTGTGATCCCTTTCCTTTGATGTCAGGGAAGATCATGCTCCCAGAATCAATGTGTGGCAGTGTATCTGGAGTCCTCCCACCCAGGGAAGCCAGCTGAGCCTCAGCATTCAGAGATTTTACTGGGGATCCACTTAGAAGCACAACTGAATGACTGATCAGTTGCTCACAAACTAGATCTCTCCATCCAGGGCAACTGACACCACCTGACATAATGTCCCCATCCTAAGTCACACTGTCAGTGTTCCTAGAATGGCCTGTTCTCACCCCAAGACTGTGAAGCAGTCCCCACCACAAAGAGCATTAATGCTAACCACTGTGACCCAGGCCCCAAGCAAACAAAGTCGTTTACCAGGCAGACACTCCAAATTTCTTCAGGTGAAGTGATTTCTGTTTGGGAAAGCACCTAAGGGATGATGATTCCAGGATCCCATCTACACAGCAGGGAGCTGAGGCTCATGGATTTGACTCAAACCATAAAGCCAGTGGAAAAACTGATCGAAGTGAAGCTCGAGGGTTCTAGGGCATTGTCCTTAAGCTATATAGGCTATTTTTAGTAAGATTATTCATTAAAAGCAAGATCTTACAGCTAAGGTTTGCTTTGGCTAGAAACATAAACTCTGCAGAGAAAATATTCCACATCCAGGACTCGTGATTCCTTTCCTTGTCCTTCTTGTCCTGGTGCTCTACCTACCCTGCTTCACCTGGCAAAAATAGCATCACCAATATCATCATCATCATCATCATCATCATCATCATCATCCCATCCCTCCTGAACAGTCCAGAAATAGTGATCATTTTCTTATATGTGAGTCATTGATCCACTCTGCTATATGTGAACCTGCCTTTCCATTATTTTATATTTTCTCTTATTTTTTTCATTTAGGGGGAGAAATAAGAAAAATACCTGAAGAAATTCTACTTGCATCCTATCCTATATATCAACTTGCAATGTACAAATATGTCAGCAGCTTCTCCAAGAAATCTTGGTGGCAGGGAGAGGGATTTTTTACTCTCCTATGAATCACGTAGTGTATTGCTTTTTCCTATCGGAGAAAATCATGTGAACTTAACTCTCTCGGAATAATTAGTTTTATGTGCTCTGGAAATGTCAGAGGAAGGATTCTGGGGCATCACAAATGGTGGCCTGGGCTGATTGCTAGGAATTATTAATCCATAGACGAGGCCCCTACTAGAGAAGAGGAGGCCATACAGCCAGGGGAAAATACCAAAAGGTCTTTGAAGCTCAGACTTGAAGCTCTGAATTCACAGACATCTTAGAAAAGAGCTTTCTTATGTGGTTAGACAAATTTTATAACACTTAACGATTAGCAATCTTTTTGTTTGAGCATGCTTTTATGAGGAGTTGCTTTGAAAAATATGTTTCAAACATGGAGCTCACTGTCAATGTGTCATTGTCAGAAGTGGGACCCATCTATCAAGATATATTTATTGAAAAATCAGAGTGAATGGCATAATGGAGAGAGGCCAACATTTAGAGTCAAAACTGTCTCCCTTAAGCTTGTCTCTAGTCCATACTAACTGGTGGTCCTTGTGTAAATAGTAAATTGCCAGATTTTTCCAAAGGCTAAGAATCAATGCCATTTCCTTAGATGCCAGATCGTTCCATGGTTGTTAGAAGGAAAAAGCAGGTGTTGGTATCATAGTCCTTCTGAGTGTTTAGAAAGTACTAATTTCCTCTCCAGTTACTTGATTAACATTTATTTGTTTCCATGTGTGTGAGTAACCATTGATGGCTGTAGTAAATTTACAGTCAGGTCATTTGTACAGTTTGCTGTATGACGCCCTCAGTTTATAGGACCCTTACAGTACATTGCTTTTAGACCATTTTCTTACAAAATGGGGATTGTAGCGTGGACATAGGTCTGAATGTGAGTAGAACCCTTATTAGACTCTCACACACAATGGGCTCCCCATGTTCATTTTTTAACTTGCAGAGTGCATTGTTCATCTGTGTCTCTTGTCAGACATGCTCGTTGGTTAAGCCTTCCCAAGGCCACAGGATCTAGGCTGATCCCTGCTACCACTGGGTGGCAGCATACAGGGATTCAGAAAACAGCCCCTCAGCTGCTCAGAGCACTCTACAAGGTCATCAAAGTGAGATCCAGGCCTCTCAGCAACTGTTTGGTAGGATAACTCTCTGGAAAAATATGTCAGTAAAGTCTGGGGCTGTAATTCTATCCTTGCTGTCAAGAAATACCTTCACACTCCAAAAGCATCCCATCCTGCATGCCTAGAGTCCTACTCTCGGGGGGGGGGGGTTGTTTTCTAGGAAGCTTATTTCCACTAGGGAGCCATAACTGCAAAACAGAAAGGATCATAGTGTAGGGAGGAAATGCATGTTTAAAGAGCGCATTCCTGTTTCACCAAACTGTAAAGAATGCCTTTTCTCAATGAGAATCAGGCTTTCTTTGTATCGGTACCGGGGATCAAACTCATGACCACCTGCTTGCAAGTCAGGTGCTTATGCCGCTGGGCTAAATCCCCAGCCCGAGAATCAGGCTTTCACACCTATCCTTTGCCATGATTTTTGAAGGGAGGCCTCTCTCTTCAAATCATCAATGTTGTGTTCCACTTCTTCCAAAGATGAAGATGTTCGCTTTTCTGGCCAGCAATGAAGCAGCACTTGAAGGAAAGTCATCTGCCTCACGCTCTGCCCTCCCCAGAGCCCAACAGGATTTGCCTCTTTCTTGCTTCATTCATTTCTCTCATGTGCTCCATCTTGCCCCATCTTGTGAATGAACATATATATGTGTGACTTTTCAGACTGCGAATGATTGGGCCAGAAGAGCATGCACCAAGAGGGAAAGGAGCAGGAAACAAAGAGAGGGTGCTCTAACTACAGATTATAACCCATGACCCTTGTAGGGCGAGGCCAGGACATGTGAGGGGTCCCTGCTGTGCTTCACAGGCACTTAGAGACCCTAGAAAATCCTACAGAAATAAAGCACGGCCTTTGCGATTCCAACGCAGTTATCCACAATTTCTCCTGGCAACTTAAAGGCTCCAGTTTGCAAATGAGGTTTCAGGATCCTGTGTCTTGGAGGGGCAGCAACGCACTGAGGTTATAGGGATCTAAGAACCTATGCTTGCTTATTTTGCAGGAAATGAATATCCCCATCTTTGCCGATTCATCCAACAGGATTTGTTGGGGAAAGTTGTTTGTGTTTCTGAAAGACTCAGTGGAGGCAGCCTGGGTTTCCGGAAAGAGCCTAGACCTGGCCATCGGGAGAGCTCAAGGAAGTCACAGTTGCCTGTCTCCAACCCTGTTTTCCCCTGTATAAAATACAGCTTGTTTGGAGAAAGGCACAAAAGCAGGATTTTCAGAGCCTGGCCCATTGTTACTGTCACCTAGAAATCCCTGAGTTTGAGATTCATGCAGAGAACAGGATGCTAGCATCTGATAGGCCCAGCCCTTGATCCATGTATATCAGGGTGACCTTGGACAAGTAGTTTAATTCCCATGAGCTTTGGTTTCTTCACATGTGGAACAGGGATAAGAATCAAAACACACCTTTAGCTGGTTATCTCGATGATTATCTTGGATAATACACAGAGGGTTGAGTAGTATGTTCGGCACATAACAGACCATCAGGACATTCTGTTATTTTCACTATTGTAGGTGTACACACATGTCTGTAAGTTTCCTAGGACAGAAGTTCAATGTTCTCCTCCCATGACTTCAGCATGAAGCTCAGAACCTGACTTCAGGTAGCTGCTCAGTCGATATTTGACAATTGAAAGTTTGATATTTGATCTCAGATGCTGCACAGATTCATCTTAGTTGAACTAGTATTTGCAGTTGTGTCTTTTAAGTTAAATTTGGAGAGAAGAAAGATAACTAATGTGTAATTATAAGACTTACCCAAGTGCTTATTTGTTGAGCTTCATGGTGCCCTGTCTGGGTATTTTGTTTTGGAGTTTCAGTTTTGTGTCAGTGCCCCAGAGTGAGAAATGTTTTCTGTTTCTCCTTGAATAAGTCTTTCTTTGGAAAACAGATTAAGTAGGGATTTTTCTTACTACATTTATTTTCGTCTCTAACTCTGAAGTTGGGTGAATTATTCTTTTGCCTAGACACTTACATATATTCTTAGCCATCCTTTTTGCCTAAGTTTGCAGAGATTTGTGCTTAAAAAAAACCAACTCTGTGTGTGTGTGTGTGTGTGTGTGTGTGTGTGTGAGAGAGAGAGAGAGAGAGAGAGAGAGAGAGAGAGAGAAGACAGACAGACAGACCTATAGACAGACAGAGACAGAGAGAGAGTCTTGCTAGAATGCATAAACAACAAAAATTTCAGTCTCCGATCTTGGATATTGTGGTTGCTTGGACTTCAAAAGTTCTCTGTGGTATTTACATAATGTTTTCTCCATGTTAGGGTTTCATTAAGCCCATGAGTTTACTAATATATTGTTTGGACTATGCTTTCCCTTTCACTTTTCTTGTTGTGAATAATTTTTTTTTTCCTTTTGAAGTGAATACTGATTTTTTTGGGGGGGAGAGACAGATATTTGAAGCTGTAGGGGACTGTTAAGATAGGTGTCAATACACTTCCTAAATAGGTGACATGAAAGAAATTCTGAGAAGCGGTTCCTTTGACTTACTGGAAAAGAAAAATAATACAAAAGACAAAATGAGAGCACTTGGCATATGTGGCCCTCTTTCATCAATACTTTTATGGATCTCCATTGCTATGTTTCTGTAATGTTGTGTATAAAACACGATTAAGTGAATGTTTAAGCCTCAGTCTTAGAAAATAAAAAGAAATGAACTTGAACCCAGGCTTTCCTGTCAGGAAAATTACAATGTGTATTCCTCTTAGGCTTCATTCCAGTTAAATTTACAATTATTTTCCTCTAACAATAACAACCAGCAGAAGTACCCCTTTATGTTGAAATGTTTATGAAACTTCATCTGGATGCATACATATTCATGTACATCTTTACATATCTAATGTACGATCTCATGGATGTACTTTAGATTTTTCGGAATTTCGTTTTTGCCTTCAAATCATTGCACAGAATATCCAAGTAGACATTGTGTCAAAATAATCAAAATGTATTTAACACTCTCTCAAAAAATCCATTTAAGAATAAGAACGTGGTTGAGGGGCGATGTTCAGGCCATAAATAGAAGTGTAAATATTCAAATTATTTTCATAAACTATTCAGTTCTGTTGGGCTTTTATGTTATCGTACAGTGATTTTTTTGTATTTAAGTTTTCTAGCAGTTCTCTTTTTTAAGAGCCTCAAGTGTCCCATAAAAAGCAAATACTTGAATTTTCAGTTTCTGGGTACTGCATATTTTTCCTTCTGCATGCCTTATTTTTATAACAGTGATTTATAAAGACATTACTAAAGAAAAGGAAAGACGGATTTTGAAGAGGAACTGCTATATAATACTGCTTAAACATCTATTTCCAATGCTAAGGAGAGGGGAAAAATCCTGGCACCATATCAGAGTGTGATCTGGGATCCAGCATGACCATGCCTCGAGTCATTATCTTCTAAAAATATTTATTGAGCATGGTGAAGAACGAGCATGGAGTGGGAGTGCCAGGCGCCATTGCCATTCGGGGGTGGGGGGGTAGGCTGGAAGGCCAGCAGCGCCTGCTTGCCAGGACAACCAACCCCTGGAAAAGCCACTATTAAGTAGACAGCTATGAAAAGAAATGGAAGCATGAGTTTCCAGGAGATCCTTCCAAAATGACCAGAATCTGACCTCCAAGCATGATGGTAAACCACAAAAGACTGGGAGCCCCAGAAATGGTAGTATATAAGAGCCGTTGCTCGTTCCCTAGTTTGTAGTCTGACCTTTCTTCTTAGGGACACGATTTAAACCAAGGACTGCATGATGGCTCGGGGCCACAATTGTATCCTAACTTCCTGTATGGCTCTCTGTGATCATGTGACCAAGTTCTGGCCAATGGGATGGCAGGGACTTCCCATATTGCCTTCTTGGGCCTGCACACTCTTTATTTCCTGTCCTGCTAACAGGGATCTGGCCATTTGGTCTGACAGGGAAACCAGGATATGAATGGAATGAAGAGCTTACTGGGTCCCATAGTCTTGGGCAATTAGTCCAAGGCATTTAAACAAAAAACATGAATTTCCCTTGAGCTGAAGGCCCTACCATTTGGATGACTAATTGCCATCAATCTTCTCAAGTAGATTTATCAAGGACAAAGAGCAAAATGAAGAAATGAAGGAGAAAGGGGAAGGTAAAGATTCACCAAAAAGCCCCCAGAGGTCCCATGGAGTCCCTGAGGTACCCAGCCCACGTGTGTTTGTTGAGTGCTCACTGTTCTTAAGGCACTTGCTGTGCTGGACACTGAGATGCCAGGCAGGTAGGATGGCAGGTAAAGGCAGTGGTGGCTTTACGCTCAGTTCTGGAGTCATATGCAGGACTCATCACTAACGGGATATGTCACTGGCACTTGCCTCACCCAGAAAACATAGGCAGTATCGTCTACCTCCTGACGTTGATACCAGTGTCACATGGGCGTGTGCACATGGAACATGTCACATAATGATCAGTATCTGTTCTATCATTGCCTTTAAGAAATGACAATCTCAGAGGGAAGCCAGAGCTCTCTTGTGCACATAGACATCTACATGCTAAGGAACGTGGAGAAATGATCTGCCCCTGGAGGTGCCATGCAGTTGAGGACCACAGGGCCCTGGTGAGCATGCCTTGGGAACAGGCAAGAGGAGCTTCTGACCTACACAGTTGTCAGGGAAAGTCCCCTGCTCCTCTGAAACTAGAGATGAGCGGCATCTGCCAGGCTGGTGGTATAGAAAGGAGGGAAAATGCGAAGTTCCCAGACTATTGCCTTTGAACCAGATGTGGAAATAGAGCTATGGACAGTTAAAACACCTTTTAGACTGGGCATGCTCAGATCAACAAGTAGTACTGAACAGTGCTTTAAGGACAAAGGTGAGGAGAAGGCAGTTGTTCCATGATCCTTGATCTTGAGAGACCTATGATCAAGGGAGGAGGCAAATATAAAGGCACTAGGGTGCAGTACACCATGGATTATGCAGTCATGGGGTCATCTGTGAATCTGGCTGGAATACAGAGGGACAAGTGTTTAAATGTGCCAGGTGGGCAAAGCATAAAGATGAATTCAATAGGATCAGATACTTGGGTAGATGTCAGCATGCAGTTTCAGGTTGGTAAAACTGAGGGCTGGAATTGCTGACCTCCCAGGATTTGATCCTCAGCCCATTAGACACAGAGGCAGTGTCCGTACTCTCAGATATTCATACCACACTGTATTAAACTCCCCCAAAGAAGCCAAGATATATACCAGGCAGAGAGGTGTTTCTTCAGCTGACCCTGCAGTGACCCAAGACAGCCCTTGAGACCATCCCAGGTGCACTGCTGGCGGTTTTTCTGCCTGGGCATTTTTCCTCATATAGACCCAGCCCATGTCTGGGTAAGAACATGCTGTGTAAGACGGTTCTTTTTTACCTCGGCCCTCCACATGTGCAAACCAACAACCACAGATAGATCCCAGATGCCGTTCTCCTGCTCTTACGAACCTTGAAGTGGGCCCTGCCAGCAGGCACACCTGCCAAGGAAAATGCTGCCCTCGAAATGTTCCTGGCACCATTCTCAAGAGGTGCCGACTGAGGGCTGGAATTGCTGACCTCCCTGAAAGAGAAGCCGGCAGCTGTGGCCTCCGGGGTGAAGTCCCCCTGGGAGGACCCGACAAAATTAAAACAGACTCCATCCACATCACAGAAAGTCATCCGGCACTCGTAGCTGGTTTCTAGGAGGGACCTTCCCAGAATCGAGGTGACTCAGGCTGGCCTCAGACTCCACCTGGAACCCAGACAGACAAGATGAGATGCAAAGAGGCATTTGGAGGTCACCTTGTCCAGCCCCTTGTCTGGAGGACAGATGTACCTCTACATAAAGTCCCCCAGCAGGAGAGTATGGTGCAGACTGAACCCTGCCCTGTCCCTCTGGTTGAGTCATCAGAGTCCAAACAACTGATAGCTTTGGCCCTTAGCTGGGCGGTGTGTGAATGCTGCACTGGCCCAGACTGGCTAAGACTTGCTATAACTGTAGAGAGCTGAGTACGGGGGAGCAGGGTTCACAATCAGAGGCATCAGGTACTCCCTGGAGCAACTCCTCCCATGGGGCTTGCTTTGAGTGTGCTTTTTAAAAGGTGAACCATTGACAAGATGATTCTAGAGACCCAAGTGGCAAGATAGATCATATGAGGACAGGATGGAGGGAGCAGGGTGAACTGGTCCTGTAAACCATAGCTGGTCAGGTTGCAAGGGGTCCATGGAGAAGATGAGGGAGAGTATATCTGTTTCTGGGTTCTCTTCTACCCGTCACCCAGTTAGACGGGCCTGGCGTTCTGTGGGCTACTTCTAGAGATTCTTTTCAGTGTTTTGTTGTCCCGAACAAAGAATTGGACAAGAAGTGTAAATGATAGTAAGGTTTTACATTTACTAAGGAAGGAAGAGAAGTATGCTCTGCGGATTATGAGACAATTAAAGGTGCAAAAATAAGTATGCTTTGCAGAGTGAGAGCAGGCCACTGTGATAGAAAGAGCCCAGTGGCCATGAGGTTAATGGTTGATGTCTGTTGTATTCCCCATTCTAAGACATCTAAGACCAGATCTAAGACAACCTATCAAAGATCTGCTTGATTTCATGCCAGAATTAAAGTAGCGCTTTCCAATTGGTCCAAGGTACAGGGCTTGGGATTGTCTTAGTTACTTTATGCTCGTCGCTGAGACAAAATACCTGATGCCCAAGTTGGGAAAGGAAAGGTTTATTTCTTACAGTTTTTGGAGGCTTCAGTCCACACTCAGTTGGCTCCCAGGCAGGCGGGCATGGCTGGGCCGCCTTTCATGGTGGCTGCAAACAGCTAACAGGAACCGGCAAAGAGCAAGACACACCTTCTTCCTGCCATTACATCACATCCTGGCTCCACCCCTATGTGAGTGGAGCACTGACACCATCAATCCAAGCACTAGACAATGAACCATCACAAATGCACAATGCAAACTCATGAGGTCTGGGGGACACAGACATAAACCATGACAGGCATCGTTCTTCTGAGCATGTGTCCTGAATCTCCATGATTGGCAGGTCTTGCCCACTTGCCCTGCTGGCTAACCATACCCTAATCTTCTGCCTCAACCCCACCAGCCACCATGCGGGTCTTGCAAATATAGAGTCATCCCTGGTGACCTTCAATGCCAGAATTCAGTGTTAGCCCTGTTTAGTTGGTAGTGGGACAATAACATGATAACTATATATAAAATCAAATATACATCTATATATATATAGAGAGAGACAGACAGACAGACACAGAGAGAGACAGATAAGTAGAGAACAGAGATAAGCTGGGAGGTTATGATAATGTTTTAGTTGAGGGATGATGAGGTTCTAGATTCAGTTGATGCATTGGTTTGGATTTGAGGACTGGATTGGGAACAACAAGATAGATAAACTGAGGCACAGTGAAGATAACTGGTGGTAAGGAAATAGGTTGTGATTACTTTTGGTGTGGGACCCAAGAGCTTAACACCCCACAGAGAGAAACGGGGAAGGGAGAATTAGAAGCTGGAGTAGAGGAAGGCAGCGAGTTCAGTGGTGGACTTTTGATATTTCTTTCATACCTTTGAGCTGGATTCTAATTCCCTAGAAGGCACTCCAGGTGGCTCAACATGACAATCAACCTCAAGGAAACTTTCTGAACCCCTGACTTTTTCAAAGACCCCCCTCCCTCCAGAGTAGCATAAGATTTGTATCATCTACTCAGGATGGAAAAGATTTCTTAGTATCTAGAGCTCTTTCCTCCATAGGCTTAGTTACTTAAGGAATAAATGAAGAAGGCATCGGTGAGCGTGATCAGGCAGTTGGGACAACCTACTAATAGCCAATGCCAATCTTCAATGCTCATTGACTTGCTTGCTGGTGAGACTTTTAGGATTTTAGGACTTCTCAAATTCCTGGATGGTGCACTCCAAGCAGAGTCTTCGGGCTGCATACGTTTCGGAATGTGTCTTGGTTGTGCTTTTTGTTCTTGGTTTGGAAACCGACTTAGCCTAGACTAGAGATTTCTGACAACAGCTCAGCAATTATAGTTTCCAACAAATGGCTCCAGTAGTAGATCAGCCATGAGTTAAGTAAGAAAAAGCAAGTGCTACTGTTTGAGGCATGTCTAGAGTATGGTTTCCATCCATCACTGTCAGGCTCATGTAAAATTCCAGATTTCTGTAACTCTTTAACTTCAAGTATTACAGTGTGTCACATGATAAATGGAAGCCAAGACAAGCAAGGAGTTCTGCTCATGGCCAGTCTCACAAGGATGCATTTTTAAAACATATTAATCCATTAGTAATCCATTTAGATTTTCAAATATGGTCATATACTTTTTGGTATAATGTATACTAAAGCTGGTCCTAGAAAATGAAGTAGAAATATTGTACAGGTTTAAACCTCAGGAGCAGCTGTTCAATAATTCTTTCTCATCAGTCATCCCTTTTGTAGATCTTTAAAAAATTTAATATGTCAGGTTTCCATCAAGTGGGGCACACTGTGGGGGTTTTGGAGGTAGGGGTGGCAGTGGAGAAAGAATTCTTAATTTTAATAACCTTTCAAATTTACCCAGAAGTTACCAGTATAGTACAAGCAATTTCTCCTCATTCAACCGTACAACTGTGTTTTTAATTTATACCAATTTGACACAAATATGAAAGGTGACACAAAACAAATTCTTTTTTATATGTGTTTTCTAAGGTTATGCAAATTAAATGGGGGTGTTAGCACACATTTATTGAACTTTTTAATGTCCCAAGCTCTATGTTAAGTACTTTCTTTTCTATGATTTAGTACGCAAAGCCTTGTGATGCGGTCCTGTTGTCCTCTGGGAGGACAGGTGATTTTCCGATGGCTAGGACACCTGCACAAGGCTGGGATTCCCAATCAGAGCCCGGGCTTTCTAATTTCATACACCCTGCAATGTCATCATCTGACACGTTATATCAGGACCGCCCTGGACTATTGGAAAGACAGAGGGTGGCTGTATAAAGAGAAGAATGGAAAAATAGTAAGGCAGAATTGCCAAACACTCAGAAGTGAGTCTGAGCTGCACCACCTTTTCCAACTAGTGGGTGAGCCTACAGATGGTGCCCGCTTATCGTCCAAATACTGTTGCTGATAGTATTTAATGGATGCTGATATTTAGCAAGCATTGAGGCCTGAACATAGCTGGATGAAGGGGTAAAGAAGTGAGACCTTCATAGGCGGGAACGAGACCCCATTCTGATGCCTGGCCTTGGTAGCTGTTTAAGTGGGATTGACTCACTAGTCTTTCAGTGTTATGAGCCACATCAATACTCAAGCTTCCCACAGCAAGATGTCATGAAATACAGCAAGCATGCAGTTGTTTCTGAACATTTTTGTTCACTCCTTCTTCCCACAGGTATTTATTATACCCTTCTTATGTACTAGCAGTGGGGAGTGTAATAATGAAAGCAGAAGGCTTTATTCTTCTGCAGTCACAGAATCAGCAAACGATAAGTGAATAAAATACAAAGCTACAGAGAAGCGATATTTGACCAAGTGATGGAAAGAGAGAGTGGGGCGACAGCAGGTTAATGTGAACTGGGGGTCAGGAAAGCCATTAATGAATCTGAAGCCTGAACTACCAGCAGTAGCCAAGGGCTGCTGAATAGCAAGAGGTCCAGGCAGGGGAGACAGCAAATACCAGTGCTGGTTTGATACAACTGTAAAACAGAAAGGCAAGTGGTGAAATGTAGTGACCCAGTTCTCCACTCAAACTGAAAGCAGGAGAAAGGTGCTTACAGCCTTTAACAGCCAAAGCCAAAAAGCTCTGCATTTCTTAGTGCAGTGGCAACCATTAGAAGGCTTTAGGTAGGACAGTGATACTGCTGGGTGCGCCCACTCAAATGGACCCACAGTCTTGTCCATGTTGCTCCTTACAAATGCCACTGGGAACACATGTAGTTGTGTATTATGCTCAAGCTGCATCCAAAAAGCATCATCTTCCACTACACACTGACCAGATGGTGGGTTTTAGAAATTACTAAGGGGCAGTGGCTGAAGCACATGTTGCCACCTCTGTCCTGTGTTCCCCCAAAGATGACCCGTGATGATTCGGCCATCGCTCAAAACAGTTTTCAAATTTCTGGTGTGAATGACTCTTGGTTCTTGATTCTCTTTGTTGATTCCAGCTGAGCAGTGACGATGCTTATCTTTCAAGGGTAGATTTTCTTTTCAGTAGTTAAAAGTCATTCCAAGTGTATCTAATTCATAAAACAAGAGATTTCTTTTTACTGAAATGAGCAAATCAACAAAGCTGATTTTTTTCTCTGTGGCTTCTGAGATGACTGAGAACACTCTTTGTGTCAAGTTGTCAGGTTATTTATTTATCAAATGTCACATTATCTAGAAGGAAGTCCTTGAGCCTTCCAATTTGGGCATTGTAGGCACATGTGTATATTGGAAAATTTATTTCTGTAAAACCTAATCCTTTGAAAGATGTTCTTCATTTCTCTGAATTCTATTCCTCCTTTCAACCTATCTCTCTTTCCTATTCTTTCATCCAGGTGACATAGGTCAAAGGATCTGCCTGGCAAATGGATCTGGCTGCTGATTCTGATATTTGTGTATATATTTTACTCAAAGTTCCTTGTCTTGTTAGAAAGACCCAAAGTTATTCAGTTCAACTGCCTTTCCCCACATAAGAAATTCATGGTTAGACCGTGGGAATCAACATAACTGGAGAATTTAAATTTATTTATATATCTTTTTAAAAGCGCCACAGACCTAAAGCTTTTAAAAGTAAAATTACTTCCATTCCATTATAGAATAATGCATTTGAGGTGGTCGTCATTTTATTTGGGCTATGGTCTTCTGAGACTTAGGACAATAATATGTATTTTTTCTATCTTATGCAAATGCATGCAGATTTCTAAAGTATGCATGCATGTATTGCACACTTTATAAATTCGAGTAATAGCAATGTTCGTGTGTATAAATAGATAGAATAAAGGGTATACATTTTGTATAAAATAACCTCTATGGTATTTGTTTACCCTGAGGTTTTGATTTATGAGTCGTCATTGCTCACCAGAGAAGAAAAAAATAAATATGCAAAACACTGGTAGACTTTTAATGGTGTTACTTCCCATTCTAGTTCTGTGTTTCTCTACCAAAGCTGACCTTGAAATTGCTTTTTAAATACAAGTCAAAGTATGCAAATTCGGGAGTATCAGGATGAGTATTCTGTATTGGTAGTTTTTCAAACTCACATTTATTTTTGCGTCATTTCCATCTAGTATCCTGTTTTTTTATCTGCATCTTAATTCAGTCATATCTGAGGGGTAAGTTTGTGAGTTTTCTCAAATGCGTTAATCCCCACTGAAGTTAAAATATCCCTAAACATATGCATGTATATTTTTTTCTTCTGTTAACTTTTTCCCCCTTTTTAGTGAGCATCAAGCATTTCTCGCTTCGTAAGTCTGTAGTATTTTTTTCCCTTTCAGTATCCTTGGCTCCCGGGCACTGTGTGTTATCACTCTGTGCCCTTCATCTTGTTCTCAGCCTTTCATGGAAAGGAAGGAGTTGAGTGGTATGGGTTTGGCCTAACAAGTTTCATCGGTCACATATTCATAGCCGCTCTTCATGTCTGTGCTGCCCATTGTCATTGGATCCCAAGGAAGCTTCCTCTGTCCCATGCTCATATTTCATAAGGGTGTTCCAGAGCCTGCACTGTGCTGGTACCCATATATCACTTTCCTCTTGTTATGACCAGAAAGACTCACAACCATGAATTTCACTGAAGTTTATGATTGGTCCCCGACTGCCTCCACCGTCACATTTGGCAGAGAATCCTCTTCTGGAAGCATTCTTGCAGTTAGATAAACAAGCAGATACACTGAACCCGTGCATGAATGAATAGGAAATATCCCAGTTCCAAAGGATAAATCCATCATGTGGTGGAGAGGGTCTTCAGGCAAAACATTTGGTCCTGCAGTTGCTTAGAGGATTGGGCCCGTGCTATAATTAATGCTACCAGCAGTAAAAGGACATTAGGGATGTCATGCATGTTGATTATTTCTTCATTTTGTTTATCCAAGTTTCCCTGCCTTGAAAGCTTGGTGGCCACTGCCAAAGAAAGCCCTGGAGACAGAGCGTTAGCCACTGCTCCTTGTAAGTGCATCATTAGCTTGCTCCAAAGAAAGTCCTTTTTTTTATTTCCTTCTTCTTCTTCTTCTTTTTTTTTTTTTTTTTTTTTTTTTTTTTTTTGTCAATAGAGGATGAAAACATTATTGGATTCAGGAGTTCATAGTAGTCCTGTATGCAGCTGGGGACGAGGCGGATAGATTTATGAAATGGACCATTTCGAATGGCATTATCTTCCCACCGTGAGGTACACCTTTCATAAATCACAGGAGCATGCTCAGCCGCAGAGGAGCATTTGTTATTCCTGCAGCCCGCTGCATTTGCATCCCCTCATCCTGGGGACCTGAGATTCTCAGGTTTCCTTTCCTGGGTGTGAGAGAGCAATTAATCCCTACTACTTACATTAGACAAGAGAAAGAGGGGAAGAATTATAATCACGTGAAAGATTCCTCCACGGAAGTCAAAAGAATGTGCTTTCACTATTGTTTTAAATCATGCTGAATTTTTTATTTTGCCCACTTATTTAGGTTTTAATTTAATGGTTGCACTAATTAAGGTTTTGGTTTATTTTTGCACCACAAAGCTTGGGCTGTGTTCTGCAAGATAAAGCAGATGAATGAGGTCCAGCTGGGATAGCAAATGCCTGGGGTACTGCCTGAAACTTTCTTTTCCCTCCTCTGTCTTTTGCCATCCAGTAGTTGGTAAGCAATTATTATTTACTACACCTGCATCCGAATTACATACCATGCTTCTAATGTGAAGGCGCCCATCTTTTCTCGTAGCCTGGATGTGATTTGCGTGGAGAAGCAAAGTGATTTCTTCTTCCACTGCCCTGGACACCATTAAAATTCCTTGTAATAGTCAATCCCCCACAAAGTATTAGAGCCCTTGAATAACTGCTGTTGTTCCCAGCACTGCCAGCCCAGGTTGAAGAATTACCCTTTGGTGGTAAAGGAATAAAACTCATCATCCTGCCTGAAGTCAAGAGCCTCCAGTACAGCCCACCTTTCCAGTTCTATTGACACCCTAGAGACCAGTCTGAGGCTGCTGTCTTTTCCCCCAGTGATAGCAGTAATAACTGAAATGAAAGTAAAAATGACCTTATTTTTGCAGGAAGAGGAATTAATACAAACTTACCAAACTATATCAGACATTTGAGGGAAAGTTACATTTTTAGGTATCTCCATCTCAGGAAGTTTGAGACACATTTTTTTTTTTTTTACCCTACATGGAGCATGAGAAGATAAACTTAATGAACACATACAAGAGCTTTGAACTTGACTGACTCAACTTTATGGTCCCCAGAAGTAGGGACACGTCTCTCATGGCGGAGATACTGTGAGACATCATGGTACAGGCAAACACGACCTAGAAACTGAGAAATCTATTCATGTACTTCTCTCCGCTTTCCTCCAAGGGGTTGATTCCACATCCCATGGCTGGGGTCCCCCCAGGATGAGCTCTCACTTGATGTACTTTGTCTGTTTTCTTTCTGTGTTCACATCCCCTCCTCTCACCCAAGCAAATAAGATATTCACTTGTGTAATAGATAATAGGACAATCTTAGATTTGTATGAGACAGACCTTGGGTTGACACCTCACTTGGTTTTTCCTTGCCTCTCCTGATTCTGTGTCCAATTTTTTTTATAAAATGAAGACCATAATTGCAGTTATCCAAAATTCCTACAAAGATCTACCTAGATAATGAATCCAGGTGAAAGCATATAGTAGGTGCTAAATCAAATAATTACTATTGAGGGGGTGCTTTCTGTATGACACACATTCAGTCCTGCCCACTACAGATAACCTTTCCTTTTCCACCTTAAAGTTTCAAGAAGATTCTTTGAGGTAGGCATTCTTGCACTCATTTTTTAGATAAGGAGACTACGGTGCACTAAATCAGTAAAAAGCAACTGAGGATCCAAACCCTCATCTGTGGGACATCAAACTCTGTAGCCTCAGTCAGTGCACCATCCCAGGCCAGAGAACCTGTATAGGAGTAGAGAACTCCAAAAGAGAAATGAGGAGAACCTAGGCACTAGAGCATGCAGGGCCCCTGAATTTCCAGAACTTCTAGGCCATGTGGCTCCCTCAGAGCAGGCTGGCTCTTCCTATGCCCGACTAATCGCATTGGCTCAGCCTTGAAACACAAACAGAACAAAGGGAAATAAATGTCCTGCTCTGCACTGCTCTGTTGGTGCTTTGGCACAGCTGGAACTGTCAGAAATAGCATGGAACCCTCAAACAGCAGCAGTGTGTGCTGTTGTGCGATGGGGCCAGCAGTTAAAAGGAACCCAGCCAACACACCCAGCCTCCGGGTTTACTTTGTGCATCCCCTCAGGTGGAGGGTGGGTCTGCCCACCGTGATCGCTGCCTGGTGGGTGAAAGGCTGCTGCCAGGTAGCCTGAATGAGTTAAACTCATTTCTGAATATGTGACCTGGGCTGGCTGAGATGAACAGGGGACCCCAGCCTCTCTGTTACCCACAACTCCAATCATAGGAGAGTCTTGATTTTTCTGCTATCAAAGGATTTATTCCAGGGCATCAGCCAGATATTTTAGAAGCTCATCCTGAAAAGAAATTTGAAGACAAAAATAAATAAATAAACAAAATAAAACAAAAACAGTAAACAGGAACACGCTGATTTCTGGGAATTCCTCTGAGTTTTCTTTGGCTGGTGTGGTACTGTCAACCTGGGACAAAATGTGGTGAGTTTGAACTGAGTTTTGTGGCTCAGGACTCAGCACAAGTACCCATCCATCTGTGCCAGCTTTTCTCTCCTCCATTTCCAGATGGAGCTGACTTTCTTCACTGGGATCTGTTCTACCTTACCTGTTGCTGCCTTTTTCCAAACTCTGTCACTCTGAATTGCAATGACTTTATGTCCACTCCCACTGTCACTCTGCGAACTCTGAGAAGATTGGAACAGACTAGACTCAAGGTGTTCACGACACGTGTTATACCAGGGAGAGGAATCAATGTGTGCACAGATGACGGACCAAAAATTGCAATAGTTCTGTACTTGTAGGTATCTCCTACTGAAGCTGGTGGCCCTGATAAACTATCACATATTCAGTTTATCTGGCTGTAGTCAGATCAAGTTGGTAACCATGCATAGAAGTGCCCTGAAGTTGGTGACATTTTCCCAAGTTGGAATTGATAGCAGGCTGCCACTCCAATTACCCAGGCAGAGTTTTGTGCAGGTGGGATTGCATATCATAATATTCTGGACCAGGTACCTAAAGACATCTCAGGGCCCTAGGGGACCATTGCTGCTTGTGACCTCTATAAATATAGAGGTCTGTGACCTCTATAAATTAGTGAGTTTAGCCAAGCAGGTGAATGAAAACACCCCTGGACCTTCTCAACTAGCTGCTTCCCGAATAATTAAACCAGATCCAGAACACAGGAGAAGGAAGCTTTGAGGCTCTAGAACAAGCAAAAACAGAACAATAATGGCACCAATTTGTTTCAATTTCCATTTTTCTCTCCTTTCCATTTCCATGGAATATCAAGGCACTGATGGGCGAATTGGTTTTGAAAGGATAAAATTCAGTGATGAACATAGCAACTTGAGTTGAACAATTCAAGTGCCTGTCCTCTGGTTGATTTTCTTAAGTGGTATCATTTCAGAGTTCAAAATGAGAAGGCAGTTTGTCTTGGTACTTGTGAAATTCACACTTTGTTTAATTTTAATATACCCGAAGTTTCATATCAAAAAGATCAAATTAAGTTTTGAAAGTCTGAGCCCCAACTGAAAATTTGGGGTTTTGATTCCTCTTATTTTAACTGGATTTTTTTGTTTTGTTCTAATCTCTGGTGTTATTGTTAAACCTCAAATACCCTGCCAGTTTTCTCAAAACAGCTGGCCCTTCAGGCTTAAAAGTTTCAGTCCTTGTTTGTCTGGTTATATTCTGTATTTGATCTGATTATGGATTTTTTTTCTAATAGTTTTTTTTTTTAAACTAATGCCTTTTACTGACCCTTCTCTGTCCCTCTTATTGTCTTAATTTGTCTGACTGCAATCAGATCAAGTTGGTAATCGTGCAAATAAGTGCCAAGAGTTTGGTAACTTTTTCCAAGTTGAAATTCATAGCAGGCCATCACTCTTAATTTCTCAGGGAGGGTCTTTTTGATTTGCTTCATTCACTGCTTCTGAAAATCCTGAAAGTTCTTTTTGTAGAAGCTCATTTTGCAAGTGCCTCATGTTCTTGGTAGATAGAAACTGGATTCATTCCCATGGCTAAGCGTGGCTGAGGGTGAAGGGGCTTCATTTCACTGTCACTGGACAGGGCCCAGGCAGGGCTTTTGCATTCACATCGCCTGTGAATTTGAAGGTGTTGTTGCATCTCACCCCATATTAATGTCATCGCTCATCCCTTCAGGCTAATTGACACCTATCCTGACTTCCTCCCAGGGGAAGGAAGTTGGGGAAATCAGAAGGGTGACTAAACTGCACAGCACTTCTAAATGAAGACATGTGCTGGAAACATACGGTGATCCAATGGATTCCCTGAAATGAAGCGTCGACTCAAGAAATCCCTGAAATTAATTTTACTGTTTAATTCTCCCTCCAAGAATGCAGAAATGGCTCGGCCTACTTTCCATTCTGTACATGGAGAGAATCTAGGAGTTCCTAGGTGGACAGGAAATGGCCACATTACATTACTTATACAGTGACAAGGTTTCATTTCCAGTCCACAAGTAGTATAACTTCATTCTCCTTTTCTCTTGTCTTTCTTTCCTTTTTTCTGCTCTTCTCTTCTTTTTCTCTTTTTTCTTCTTTTGTTCCTTCCTTCTTTCTCCTCCCTTCCTCTTCCTTTACCTCCTGTACTTCTCCTATCACACACACATACACACGCACACACGCACGCACGCACGCACGCACCTTGGCGGGCCTGAAAACCTGGCTGGTGCATTTTTGTATCAGACTGATGACAGCTGAGGGTCAGCGAGTGGAGTGTTACATGGTGCTTGGTGTGGGCCCCCGAGGAAACTCCAGCGCAAAGCCAGGCTGTAATGCCAGAACTACAGTGTCACGGTGACCCTCTGGAAGTCAGCAGGGGTGCTTCTTTCTGGAAGACTCAGGAGAACTAAAGAACACTTGAAGAGTCAGTGCTGCATGCAATAAGAGTGGATTATTAAGAGGTAATTTCTTCCCCTTGTCCCATCTTTGCTTCCATTAAAAAAAAAAAAAGCACAAGTTTTATTTTTTTTTTTTTTAAAGATTCTTTTAGATATGCTTTCCTGCTCAGTAAATCCCTGTGGGGGAAAAAAGAAGGCACATTAGTCTTCCATTAAAAATAGATCAAAAAAGTCCTCAAAAGAGAAAGAAATCCACAACAATGAAATAAATTAGGATAATACAACTGGAGGCCTGTAGATGAAATCGCTAAGTGTTATATTTTCTCAAGCACTTAGATTTTTAACTTCCTGTTTCTGCCTGAAGCAATAAAGGCAGGAACACTGTCATTAACTTCAAAACCTTCTCTCTCTCTCTCTCTCTCTCTCTCTCTCTCTCTCTCTTCTTTAAGCCCCTAGCTGCACTGGTTATGTTTTCTCCCCCCTTTAGCTGTATCCCTGCATTTATTACAGCGTAGGTGCATCTGGCTTTGGAAGTTGATGGAGATGAAAAGAGAAGGCAACTTGTCCCTCCCTGCACGTTGGAGAGTGGAGGCCAAGCCGGTTTCCCTGGCCGCAGCACCTCCCTGAGCTTGGTGCCTGTCCTGGCTCCTCCTCAGGATGTGGCTCTGCAGTCCCATGGGCTGAGTGGCTGCTCACTTCACACTCCGTGATCAGATAACCCAGCTCACAATAAGCCGGAGGATAATCCCTTGCATTGTTCAATAAAGTAATTGCTTTGTGCTCTCAGCCCCTGAAGAAGAGCCTGTGAGAGTGTTCCATCCAGACACTATTTATAACCGTTTGCACCTCTTGCCTCTAGCACCTAAACTAGAAACCTAATTTTAGATCCATAACAGCCGAAATATGTGTAAAAGAAGCCTCAAAATAAAATATTCCAGGGTGGTGCCCAAGTGTCCCCTGAGCCGTTCAGGTTAATTTACCTCAATGTGGATATTTAATTATGTCAGTGAGAAAACACTGAGAATTAAATCATTATTTCTTAGGCTTTGGGTCCAAGGACATTGCCGAAGGAAGCAAGGGCGGAGGGACGCGGGACAGGCCAGTGGAGGCAGAAGGGCTGGGCCAGGGGCTGGTGTCCAGCTCCGCAGTCCCAGCAGAGGCGAGGAATGGCATCTGTCTTCCGCGGCCAGTCTGAGCTGCACTGTGCCTGCAGCGGGGACAGCACCGTCCTCTTCCTTGGTTGGTGGTGACACTTCTATTGCCAGGCTCAGAACCCCTGGCACTGTCTGCCTCCCTGGAGGCAGACACACCCCCAAAATGTAGCACAGAGCACTCACACTGAACAGATCTCAGAAGAAGTCTCTTCCCGGTGGCCACGCTGGAGACGGACTCTCTCATGAGTGAGCTGGAAGCGGCCCTTGAATGGCATTTTACCCTTGAAGTCTTCCCAAGTTCTGAAAGGCCACAATCCCTTACAGATTTCGACGGATGCTCTCTGGCTCCTGAACCCTCACAGTGCATTGTACTCTGCTCTTCTGGGCAGCATAAACTCCCAGGGTTTCCATCCTGCAGGGGTCCTGGCCCCTGGGTGTGTGTGGGGGGGGACACTTTGGGAGCCTGAGGTAGGCAGACCTCTGGCCCCGTGACCTTCTCCCTGGTGTTACTGCCATGCTTGTGTTATGCAGCGAGACAAAAGGGACTTTGCATCAGCTGTCTTTTAAGTAGCTGAGTACCCTACATTATCGGAAAGGGCCCAGGTAAGCATGGAGAGGAACACAGAGCTGGGAGGCAGAGCTGGAGCAAGAGGAGGCAGAGGGAGGTTTTGCCACACTTTCTTTGGCTCTGAAGGTGGAGTGGGCCACGGGGGAAGAGGTCTGAGTCCCTCTAAAAGCTAAGAGCAAGCTCTGGCTGACAGCCAGGAGGAAGTACAGACCTTTATCCTACAACTGCACGGAAGGAAGGGGCCTCAGGACTGCAGTGGCCACTTGGAAGTGAATTCTGCCTGAATTGTTACCTGAATGAGCCAGAAGGCAGATTCTTTCCCTCTGCCTGCTGGGAAGGAACTGGGGTGACCTTGGCATGGGGACCCTGAACCCTTCTGAGACCCAGCACTGTACTTGAGCTTCTGACCCACAACAGCTGTGCCATGATAAGGAGATGTGTCCTTTTAAGGGAGGGTGATTGTCATCACAGCCACTGCAAAGCAGCACAGCCCCGTGAGATGTTCTGTGGGCAGGGTCTCCACAGGCACTTGGCCCAGCCAGCCTGTCCCCCTCGGACATCTCGGCTTTCCTCCTCTTGTCCCTCCCAGGAGACTGGGCTCCTTCACTCAGCAGAGGCGCTGCGTTTGATTAGGCGTGTGTTCAGAGTCACCCTAATTATTGCTCTGGACTAACCCACACATAATGCGGCACGTCATGCTGTACTACTTTTAATTTCACAGATGAACACATTTCTGTTCTTTGCATCCCCCACTCCAGTGTCCTGTTATCTCCATCTGGACAGTGCTTTGAGGTGTAGGTATGGCTTCTCTGGCCTGACTGCCCAGGCCGTCCCAGATCTACCCTCCAGGACTGGATTTTCCTCCAGTAGTGATAATGTCGTGTGCACCCTTTGCTGTCTGGTCCAAGAAATATCATTTTGCATCTTCTGACACGTCACTCCACCTCTGAGTGACCTAAGGACTCTGGGTCCTACCTTCCTAGTAGGAACAGTCGTGTTGATTGAGTGCTCATCATATGCCAGGCAAGGGAGATGCCAAGGACATTTTATGCATTATTTATCCAAATTAGAACATTCCCATTTGATAAATGAGAGGACAATCTCATAGCCTCTTCAAGGATTGGAGCTGTAAGTATCATCGGGCATGCGAATTGCGGCAGTAACACCAGGGGCTGTGTTCTTAGCCACAAAACACTGCCTGTGTTCTTGTTTTCCTGTATTTTTTTACATTGAAAAAAAAAATAAGGATGATCTCACAGTTCCCACTTTGATAGACTATAGATGGGCTTTCTCTTTGTCCTTTTCATCTCCTCCCTCTCAGTCTTTTGGTTGAATTTGTCTCTAGTCTGTGTGTGTGTGTGTGTGTGTGTGTGTGTGTGTGTGTGTCAATGGTAATTTGTTTAAATTAAAATGAAAAGGAAAGTTGACCACTTTTCAATGTTTATTACTGCAAAATTAAGAGAGTCACAGTGGCGTGCCATTGTCCTGAGAGGCAGGGGCCGGCTCGTCTTATCTTCTGATGAGGTGGAATATTTTGTTGGAAGCCAAAGTGCAGCGTGTACACTGGAGTTTGAGGGCAGCACAGCACAACCCTGGCTGTTTTAATCTTTTTTCTTTTCCTGCACCCCAGACACATACATACACACATGCATGTGTGAGATTTCTTTAATTAGAGATTGCAGATTTCTGAACCCATAAAATATTGAACTTAAATGATTTATATTTCAAGAGGTCAGAATTTTAAGCTGGAATCCTTTATTCTTGGGTCAGTACTTCCGTGAGCATATTAGTAATGGCTCCTCTTAGACACCCACAGTGATAAAATTAGGCATTCTCAAAAGAGACCTAAACTGATCTACCAGCATCCTATCTAAGACTTTGAGAAATCTGAAGATGGTTGACATCTTTGGGGAAAGGCATGTTTTGGCAGTGATGACTCTGATGTCCCCTCTCACTGAAGTGCACGGTGTTTCCTAGGCTGGTAACTGAAGGCCGCAGGGACGCCTTTGCAACAAGTTTCAGTCTCAGGTGATTTAATCAGTCATTTCTTTCCGGAAGGACCTGCAGGTGTCAGAAATTACAGACAGGCACTAAGGAAAAAAGTACAAATGAAGGTGGATTTTTTTTCAGTGGCAATAAACCCAACCAATACTGGGTCAGGTGAAAAGAAGATTCCTTGATTTACAGAAATGTGAAGCCAAGGGATAGATCTGGGATGGTTTGGTCCAGGTGATCAAATGACATCATTGTGATTCTGTCTCCCTGCCTCTCAGATGCATTCTCCTCCGCATGACTTTACCTGCGGATAGGGTCTACCCGGGAAGGAAGAAATGGTCCCCACGAGCCACATTCTTCATGTTCAAATCCAACCAGCCAGAGAGAACAGCTCCTTCCACCAGGAGTCCCCACGCTGACCCTCATTGGTCCTTAGAGGGCCACATGTCATGCCTCTCATTGACCCTCAGCGGGTCAAATATCATGGCTCTCGGGGGCCCCCAGCTGACCATATGTACATCGCTGAGCCAATCGCTGTGACCCTGTCTAGACCTGGGTGAATGCCATCTTGGGGCTGGTGGGTGAAATCAGCTTGACCCAAACTGTATGGACCAGGGGTGACCGAATAAAGAAGATAGTTCTTTCCCCCCTCCAAAAGAGGGGAGGTGGATATTTAAAGGACCCAAACAACAGACCTCTAGGACAGCAGCTGCACTGTCACATTAACCTCCACCTCCTGGGTGCTACACCAGTCCCAATGCTGGTGTTACACTAGAGTCACCTTCCGTGACAGTGGAGACTGTGTCCTACCCTGTACTTCCCTGGGAGCCAGGTGATGAGGATGGCAGACATGGATCTACAGAAGAGCTGAGGGTGGCACACACTCACAGCCATGCAGAGGGCCCACTGGGGTGACCAGGTAGGGCACCGGACAGATGGCAGCACCTGGCAGCAGCATGCCAAGAGCAGATGGCAAAGTTTTTGCCATGGAGATGATCAAGAGGCCAGTGGAAGTCAGGGGGAAGACGGCTTCTCTTCTGTACGATTTTAAACTATGGCCCAAGTGACCTTTTCAAAATGGAAATCCTTGTATACCATTCCCACTCTTCCCACCCCAGTGATTTCCTCCTGTTCTTAGCACAGACCCTGGGACATCATCTACCCCTCTCCCCGAAGATCTAGCCCTGCCTGCCTGCTCAGCTCACGGCTCACTGCGTCCTCGCTAACTCTGTTCTAGTAACGCATAGGAGTCCTTTCAACCTTCCCTGCTACCTCGTCCGTGCTGGAATCGCTCCTGCTTCACCTCTGCTCATTCTTTATCTTTCAATTCAGTTGTCACTGTAAGTCATCATGGTTCAGTGTACTTCCTCGTGGGAGCAATGTAAAGATCTGCAATTTTACATTACTTTTATGCTTATTTTTCAATTTTCTGTTTTTCCCCTGCTAGATAATCTCCCTAGGGCATCACTAGTGCCCGACTGAGGGCTTAGCAGTCAACAAATGTTTACTGGATGAATGAGGAACAGGTGTGCTTTGGACACAGTTGCTCAGGCCTCCTGAATAATCCTACAGAAGGATGAACCTGAACCTGGACCTGGGGCCAGGAACAGTTTCAGAAAAATAGCACAAGGCTCACAACAGATCACCCCTTCCCCAGATTTTGCTTTGCTTCTTTTATTATTTCCCCCAGAGTTGTTGGCAAGTGTGTTGAAACTGATCCTGTGCTCTGGCCTCCTAAGTTAGGATACTTGAA
The DNA here is from genome assembly GCF_034190915.1 of Cavia porcellus. Classification (NCBI taxonomy): domain Eukaryota; kingdom Metazoa; phylum Chordata; class Mammalia; order Rodentia; family Caviidae; genus Cavia; species Cavia porcellus. The sequence goes on from NW_026947487.1 coordinate 113,251,263, forward strand.
AAGTTCAGCCTCCATTCCAAATGGGTAGCACCCGTGTAACCCAAGGGTCACCCTTTGCACTGAGGCTGAGTTGAAGGCTACTCTTGGTCTATAGAAGACAATAAATTTGTGAAAACAATTAATAGTACAGGCACAATTGCAGGGTGGGTGGCGGGGGTATATTTAACCTACTTTAGAGAACAAACTCTTTTTAAGGGCTTTGCACACTAATTGTATGCATATAGTTGTTGCTAATTGCAAACAAGATTCAAACCATAGTCAAATTAGAAACCTATTCATCAGCAGTCCCTTTAGGACCTCTGCTTTTTCACTCCATGTGGTTTAAATTGCTGTTTTATGCCACATGGTACCATCTTTCTGATCCCCCTGTGCCACTGTTTTCCTCCAGAGATGCTCCCTAGGAGAATCATTGAGAGCAGAGACTGTGTCCCTGACGGCTTTTGTCTCAGTGCCTAGTTTAGCCCAGAAGGCACCTCACTTCAAAAAAAGAGAGAGAGGGGGCTCTCCTGTGACCAGCATTTTCATTGGCCAACACTGCAGGCATGGACGCCACACTCCCTCCTGCAACACCAGCCTGCACCTGCCTTTCGAATGTGAGCCTGCCCTTTCCTCTCCACTCTGATTTCTTCTGCCCCGAGGTGCCTGGCCAGACTTGATCAGTGTACATTATTTCTGTGGCGCTTGTTTGACACTCATCACTTACTGCCTTGTATTGTATTTGTTTGTATCCATTAATTTAACAGTCACTTGCTCATCACTACTAAATGCAAGTCCCTGTACAAGATGCTGCAGGGGACAAAAAGATGGACAGCATATGGTCCTTGCTGTCATACTTTATTTCTCCTATCCAGCAGCAATATAAGTCAAGGCAAGGGCCATATCCTATTCATTTTTTAGTCATCTTTTTTTTTAAACAAATCATCCATATAAAGGTCTGCCAGAGGAGACATTATTGCATATTTTTTGGATGGATGGATGGTTGGTTGGTTGGTTGGATGGTCAAATGGATGGTCAGATGAATGAATACGTGGATGGATGAGTGGTTGGATAGATGGATAAGTAATGCATAAATAGATGAATGGTGAAATTTTATATTTTAGTGAATGTGCAATGATATCCTAGTAGCTTGTTAAAAATAATGTAGTCGCCCAAATGTCCAGTTCCCTTAGGTACTTATGAAACATCAGCAAACTGCCAAGCCCATGCCAGGGGCTAAATAGAGACACAAACAAGAGCAGATGAGATACAGACCAGGCCTGATCATCCTCTTGTTATAGGAGCAGAGGCTTAGAGACAGATCCCTGGAGTGGGAGTTGGGGTCATGGAGGGCTCCGTAATCCAAATTGCATAAATTGTTACAGAAAGCAAAGATACTAATTCATTTTGTTCTGTCTCAATCAGGGAACCCTCCAGGGAGCTAGTGATAGATGAAGGCTACGTTGGATTTTGCCCCATAAGAGGAAGACTTTGAAATTGGGATCAATTAAAGGAGACACTGTGGGTCTCAGAGTAAACAGCAAGACTCAAATGATGTTGAGCATAGTTTGCTATTAGGCTACATGATGACTCTTACAACCAAAGACAGGTGTTCCCCACAGCTCCCAGAGTTAGGGGAACCAGCTAGGAGGAGCTCTGAGAGGTTGGGCTGGGTGTGTTGTGACATTCAGGGCAAACTTGAGATGAGTCATAACTACAAGTTCTAGAGTCCCAGTCAGCCTGGCCCAGGAGAAAGTCTGTTTTTACTGGAACCCGTGAGTGTGAATCACAGTCAAGACCATAAAAAGTTTTCCTGCAATAGCGATCCCACGCTGAGGGTATGGTGCCTGGACCTTTTCACTACCAAAGATTTCAAATCTCCCTTTTATTACACCTGTTTGTATTTTTTTTCAACGATAGGGTTTTGGTTTGAGGAGCAGTTTTAGGAGCGCTAGAGTGAACACAAAGTAAAAATGTACCTGTAAACAATGCCAGCCTTCCTAGGTCCTCTACCTCCCATGCCCTGTAGCAGAGGGGCACATTTGTCACAACTCATGAACCCACATTGACACATTGTTACCACATGAAGTCCATGGTTTACTTTACGGTTACCTGTGCACATCCACCATATAATCCACCATGATTATTTATACACATATATGTATATGTGTGTATATATGATATTGTCTATACATATCCAATCATATTATCTCATACAGAATATGTTTATCGCTGTAAAACATATCTCCAGCTTTTAATTTCTTTGAGCTTGCATCAAACATTTCTTTCAAGTGTTTGCATTTCAAAAGTGTGCAAACAACAAGATACGTGGGAACTGTTGGGCATCACCTGTGCAGAGAAACAGAAGATGCAATGGAGGCTCTGCAAGTGGATTTCAGTGGTTTTCGGAAAATAGAGTCGAGAGTCTCCAACCTGTAACTTTGAGCTACCCACAGTTCTGGGAAGTAAGAGTTACTGTAGAAAGTTTTCTGTACTGCTAAATAACTGCAGTCTCTCTCAGTACCTGGGTATCTTCAGCAAGGTAGATTTCCTGGCAGCAGGAGGACTCTGCTTAGCCTTAAGGATCTTAGCATCATCTTGTTTGTTACCCGTGTGCTTTATTTAATAGACTTGCCTGATGTGACATTTTATATCACTCTTTGTCTCTAAGTGATTTGCTGCTGAGACGATAAACACTTTAGATTTTCTATGCTCAGAAAGTCAAATATACATTATGACTCTTGAATTCTAAGCTATTTTCACTTAAGGAGGTGATATTTACTGAGATGGGGGACATGTGACTTTCCAGCAAGCTCACTGCCCACCTATTCAGAGTGGAAATAATTATACTGAGATAACGACACGCATGGCGACCAGATGAATTATCTGAGAAAACTTAGCATCTAATGATGTTCTTCTGAGATTACAAGAAAGAATTACAAATACATTAGATTTTCTCTCTCTCTCTCTCTCTCTCTCTCTCTCTCTCTCTCTCTCTCTCTTCAGTTGTAAAAACAAGCAGAAATGTGAGTGCTTCGGGCTCGAATGTGTCAACAGCCCATGGCCTGCTGCCTAGATAAAGATGTCACCTGCCTTTGCAGCTGAGATACCCGAACAGGTGTTTCTGTGGGAACTGGGATTCTCCGCTGCTCTGCACCTTTAATCTTGGGTCTGCTTTCAGGTGAAATGCCCATGATTCATAACTCAGTCACGTTACTGCGGAATGTCTCTTCAGATGCATTCTGTCTCTAAGAAGTTAAGTCAAGGGATTTTCACACAGTTGCTTGATTTACGTACATGAACCTCTCACTTGGGAAAAGAACTTTTATTTGGCAAACACCATGTGAACAGAGGCCTGGAAAAAAATAATTAGGACTCTCTTCTGCTTTACAGTCTCAAAGCTTTACCCACACCGGGGTGGGTGGCCCACTGGAACACGCGCTGCTTTGCCTGGGAGGTGGCAGTGGTGGTGGGTTGGCGAGGGAGGGACGTGACTAATCCTCCCTTTCTTTTGTTTGTGCAACAACTAGATTCACTGTCACCACATCAGCACATTCTGTGCAAATCTCAGTGCCCTCTCGCTTTCGTTTTGCTTAATGCATTTCTACATTTTCCCAAGGCCGCGTGAGCTGTTTTCACGCACGTGGCATGCCTGCCTCAAATAACTAAAATTGCCTGGGCCTTGGAATCCGAGCCTTCATATCCTCCCATATATTATTTGGCCCTATTGTTTCTTAACTTGCTCATCATTCACACGGTGAAAGAAATTCCATTTGGTCCTTTTAAGCCCGCCAGACTAGCTGACTGAAACACTCAGCCCCAGTTTCTTGTAGAGATTTTGGTTCTTTATTGAAATGGTCCTTTTAATGTCATCTTTAATTTAATCAAATAGTGTCATCAAAATAACATTTACTCTATTACTGCAAATTCACTGCATTATTAACTAGTGTAACTAGACAAAAAAGATGGTACAAACCCCCATGGAAATATATACTTACTGTAAAAATGGATACAGTTCATAGATGTTCTATATTTAATTTGCAGTTTCAAAGCACTCTCTATGGAGAGGTTTTATGGTTCTGAAATAATTTAAAAACACACTTTACTACAACCCATAGCAGGTAGTTTTTGCCAATTTGGGGAGTTATGGTGGCTTGTACTTCCCAGAGAGACATGAGCGGTGTTTTTCAGTAGTGACATGCCTCTCTCTCATGAGCTGTGGGAGTCCACCCTGCACCAGAGGTGGTCAGCCAGAGATACCCTAGCTTTCTTTAGGTACCCTCAAGCAACCCAAGTGTGATGTCTTCAGGTGTCTCCAGGTCCAGTTAGTTTAATGAAAAAGGCCAACCGTAAATGCCACTTTACATAGTTTGATTAGAAAATCCTGGTAATGGATCAAGGAGTGTAGGGTGTACTAGTCAACTTTCCATGGCCAGACACAATACTAGACACCAACAACTTAAATAAAGCAGGAGAGATTTAATGTGGCCCATGCTTTAATGATGTTACTTCTATGGACAGCTGGTCCCAAGGCAAAAATACTGTGAAGGAAGGGTATGGTGAAGCAAAGCTGCTCAGTCCATGCTGGCCGGGAAGCAGAGCAGGGGAAATGGGCTAGGTAGACAGAGTCAGGGAGCAGGCATATACCCCAAGGCCTGTGCTTCCATGACCAGCCAGGCGTAGCCAGGAATGTGTGCCTCCCTCCCCCAGGAAGTGGGCCCCGAAAGCAATCCAGATGACACTCCACTCTAAGTAGTGCAGGCACAGTGCACATGTGCACACACACTCATGCACAGAGACACACACTGTGAGAGGGCTATGTACTTTAAAATTCTCCCTTTGATTAGAAATAAAAATACATTTATTGCATTCAGCTCCACAGGTGTGGCACCGCATAATGCGAAGAGCCCTGGACTAGGAGATAAGAGTTGTGGGGTTCAAGACCTCTAAGTTGTTTGCTAGGACCTAGTTTTCCTATGTATGAAAAGAGGATGGTAACAAGACATTTGCTATGAAAATAATCCAGTATTTTTTATATGCTTGTCTATACACTTCTTCCTGAGATCAGTAAAACCATCTTCCAATTAGAATTTTTATCAAAACTTTGCCACTAGCTATTTCTTTGTACAATATGAAAGTAAAATATCAATGGAGCATCTCTACTTCAAGATTTTCATTCTTGTCATTACTAAGAAATGCTGTTCCTCGAATGATATTGGACAGACTTAGAAATACAGTTATTGGACTAAATTCATTTATTTTCAAAAGGCATATTTTTAACCTTTTGCTGTACCTGCCATCAGCCAAGTGTTGTGTTGAGTTCTGAGAAACAAAGACAGATAAGGACAATGTCTCAGTCTTATAGAACTGAAAGTCTGGTAGTGGATTCAAGCATTTGAAAACATAAAGAGTATTAAATTAGCTCCAGTGTTACAGTAGAAAGCTTCAGAATTATCCACCCATCTGTCTATCCATCCATCCATCCATCCATCCATCCATCTATCCATCTACTAAGTCTCCGTTCATTTAACCATCCATTCATCCACTTCTAGAAGGTCAGAATAATCAGGACTTATTCTCACTGTGTTGTAAAGCTGAATGTCTTGGTTAAAGATCAAAGAGTCGATCGATATTTTCAGGATAAAAAAGAGGTCAAGGCTCTGATAAGATCCCACACAAATAGAACATCAAAAGCAAAAGTTGTTTCCTAGCAGTGGTGCTCAAGCTGCTGATGCTGTCTAGGAAACTAAAAAATCCTGCCACCTGGGGTCTTCTGTGGAGTCTGATTTATTTGCATAAGGAAATAGCCAGGTCCCTGGGAATTTTAAATCTTCCTAGGGGATCTCACTTTTCCACTGAAGTTGAGAATACAGAGATTGTGAGAGGAGAACTCTTTCCAGATGATTAAAGACAGTAGCAGTGGCATCTGTGCCTTAAGCCAGTAGAGTGTATGGTGAGTGGTGGGCCGGACTCACTGAGAGGACTTAGGCCAAATGTCCTAGAGGTGAGTGATAAGTGATGGTACTGTGGATCACGCAGTGGAAATTTAACTGAGGCAGCATAAAGTCCAGACACCCAAGTTTCAGTGCAGAGAATTGTTAGTATTTGATTTGCAATGCTTGACTCTACAGTAGCCATAGGTTGAGTTCTGTATCAGAGACGTCCCTGCCTCTAGCTAGAGAAGACAGAAAATGAGAGAACCAGAGCTTGACCAACTGTGTCCATGATTGTTGCTGCTGAATGCCAGCTGATGACAACCGCCCTTCCATTATCCAGACTTCTTCTTCAACAATATTGGTACTTATAATTAAAGACACTCCCACCCCATGGAAACCATCCAGTTGCTTTTGGTTAAAACCATCCAAGATTGTAACAGCTCTTTCATTTTGAAATCTATTTGTGACTTAACAGATATTTCTTGAGTCTAGCACTGTTAGGCATGGAGCAAATCCAGTGGTAAGGAAAAAGAAATACTCACTTCTTTTGAGAATCTTATAATCTGGAGGGGACAGAGAGACAATCAACGAAATGCAGTATGGTGCAATCATCGCCTAATTCACTGTGTCATCAGCTACTGGTTTTAGGATTCTCTGATGGTATACAGCCCTGACTCCCGAATAAACATGGCTGGCCTTGAGACTTCCTTTCTGTGTGGTTGCTTGGTTTTCTTCTTGTCTTTTATTGAATCCCTGCTTCATTGCTATATTGTTATCTCTTATTAAATCCTTGTTATATTTGCTATCTACAAGTAGGGCTCTTTTAAAGACTTGATGTTAAAAGTAAAGAACTTTACAACCTATGGGGCTTGCTTTTTTACCCAAATTCTCTGAGCTTCCTAGAAACACAGGAATCTATAGTGTATTCTCCATAGAGTATCTTTGAGAGAAAGAAATTACTCACTTGTAATTGGATGTCTCAGAAAGTAATCAGCACCATAGATCTGGGCTGCCTGGTCTGCAGGCCCTTGAGACTCAGGTGAGCCCAGCTAAAGGTACAAATTTTCTTGAAAAAGAACTCAAGTTAAGCACTCTGCAATTCTGTTCCAACTCATGCTCTCCTGAAATCCAGGTGGTCTTTATGCAGGGATGAAACATCAGGAAATAGAAGGTTGTATAGGTTAATGAGAAAAAATGGGCGGAATTACCATTATAAGCATTTTTTAAAATGATAGTTATGTAATTGGACTGATGGTTACATAATTGAATCTAGCTATGTTGGTGTGGTTTCTATAAAAGTAATTGCTGTAGGGAATTTTTTTCTTTGGCCACCAAAGAAGATGAGGTCTGTGGCAGGGTACAAAGATAATACTTAGCAGTTATTTAGTTATGATGGGTGAATGGACATAAGGGTGGGTGAGTCATGTAGAGCCCAGTGATAGGTGCTTCAGGGATGGAAGGATGGATGGATAGATGGGTGGGTGGGTGGAATAGTGAATGGATAGTTGGATGAGTGGGTGAAAGAAAGGCCTGTTTCTTTCAGGGGCCCCTTAATAAAGAGGTCTTGATCCTGTAGCTATATTTACAAGAGAATTCCTGGGGCAAGCTTATTAAAATATTGTGGGGATCACTCCAGATTTCCTGAACTTTGTATCTTAGACGAATCCCCCAGATTACTGTAATCTTGTCAAACTGGATCCTCAGATCTCTATCTCTACTGCTATCTGCATTTTACTGATTTGCAGAAATTGTTCTCTGGTTTATACTGCCTTTGTCCAAAAAACAGCTTGGCAAGGATTTGCAGTAGACCTGGCGGTGAGGTCTCTCCCATCAGGCCCTCCTCCCAGGATGCTGCCGAATAAACCCAGATGCGCCTTTCTCCTGTGATCCACCGGACCAAGCCCTGGAGGCTTTGGAAGGTGATGATCTTAGGGTGAACTCGGGTGAGTTTTTCCCTGTGCACTGGGATGTCCCCCAGAAGAGGGAGAGTCAATCCTTTGCCAAGAACATCCCCCTGCAAGTGACCCTCAGTGGGGTATGATTTGGATTTGACCCATCGTTCCCCCATCTGGATGGCTGAATCTCATGCCAGAGGGCACAGATTTAGGGATGGAGAGGCAACCTTTGTGTCCCAGTGGAGTCCTATTGTGAATGAATAAAGGAAAGGCCGGGGGCATTGGGTAGGGCTGGGAGGCTGAGGAGTTTCACACATTCGTGATCTTCTGGTAGACAAGTTTACTTTCAGGGATGACAGTCATTTTCTAAGAAAGTAAGATTGCTTCACATTACAGTTAAAGGCTTAAATAATGTATTCTGTCAGACAATTCTCTGAAATAGTTTTCCAAGTGAATGCATCAGAAAGTGCCTAGAAAGAATGCCTGGCAGGAGAGGAGGAAGGCATTCAGAAAATGTGAGCGGACTGAATTAGCGTCCACCCAGATGGATCGTACCCACTGCGAGGGTACCTATGTTAGACGTACGGTCCTACGAGTCCTTTTCTTACTCACACAGCTGTGTAAACCCCACCCAAATCAAGACAGAGAACACCTCCTGCACTCTACAGGCCTGCCTGTGCCCTGCGCAAACAGTAAGTCCTGTCTTCACTAAAAGCTAATGGCGATTCTGATTTCTATCAGCATAGATCTCTGTTCTTCAGTGTCAGACAGAGTTCTACCATATGCATTATTTAGAATCCTGCTGCTTTTCTTCCTCACTATGTTTTGGGATCCACCCACAGCATTTTATGCTTCATTATTGCTGTGTGGTATTCCATCTCCCCACTGCTTTATTTTTTTGACAACTTTCAAACATGCATAAAAATTAAATCAGTAATGCAGCAAACACACAGCTAACATAGATTCTTTAAGGAATGTCTCTATGTGTACCTTTATCCATCAAATGACAGACCATAGTCACTTGATTTCTAAACACTTCGGCAGCTGCATCCTGATGGCAGTACTGACCCAGATTTTGATGTTTGCTTGTGGTTTTTTTTTTTGTTTGTTTGTTTTTGTTTTTTTTTTTTTTTTTTGTGGGAGAATACTTTCATTTTTGGATAGTTTGGATGATGTAAAATGACGCTATTAAGAGCCAAAATTCACTGAGCACCAAGTACTCGTCATATCTGCATACATCGTCCCTCTGCCTCAGAATACAGAAACCAAGGCTTAAAGATTCTCAACTCGCCTAACTTCACAGAAAACGCAGATCAACCCCAGTTGAGCTGCATCTGAGACTTGGTGTCAGATTTCATCTTTGCCCCTTCTTATTTGTGTGACTTTGGGCAACTGAACTAACCTCTCTGAATTTCAAGTTTATCCATCAATAAAATGGACACAAAATGCTAGTGATTCTTAGATGGCGAGTGAAAGAATGCCTGTTCCACTAGCGAATTCTCCACCGGCTACTGCTCACAGGACAAAGGACGTCACACTGCCCGGTTTCCTGTTGTCACTGCCAGCATTTGTCTTCACTGTGTCCTTGCTGCACTGTGATGCCATCTCAGGAAGCGGCAACCGTCTCTTCTCCGTCTCTTCCCCAGTGATGTTATAATATCTGGAGGCTTATTGATTATTTGTTTGATTCTATTGCGGGCACAGGAGCAGTTCTTAGATTAACACTATTAGATTTTCCCAAACAGTATTGCTGTGGTTTATACAATTGGACGAAACAGGTGATCTAATTTGGACTCAATTTGCTCTAAAATAGAGCTGGCGGAGGGAGGTGCTGCGATTTGGTTCTGAGCCTGAGAACCAGTACGGAGCAGTTATCTGCAGGTGATGTCTGTGTGCCTCATCAACTCCAGATACGCTGTGTGAGCTGCTCTGGGGGATGGAAGCTTGCTTGGTTTCTTTTCCGTGAGCGAAGAACCCAGCTTTACCTACCCAACTGAGATATTAAACTTACTGATAAAATTTATTTTTCCTACATGTAATACCTTGGGGAAAAAAAACAGTTGAGTTTTCTTCGAGTACTGTCTCAGGAAAAAAATCAGTCTGAGACAAATAACTTCAGGTTAGGACGAGATAGTGGATATGCCCAAAGGTAAATTGTTCCCCGATAGCTGCTTGGGATAGAACCAAATGGAAAATGCAGCTTCTCTTCACCACACACCTTCAAACGTAGCAATTAAGCATATCTGTGACCATAGCATCTACAGAAGTTTCAGCTCTTTTTATCTCAGCTTTATGACACAGTTCCACAATATTATCTACTTTTCCTGATTATCAGTTTTAATGATCACTATAAAACCTCCCCCCTTATTCCCCTGGGTTGGTTTTTTCATCAACTTTAATGTAGGAAATTTGAACTACTAGATTTTCCCATTATAAGTAAGACAAAATGTAGGATGTGAATGTTTTAGATTAATAAATATGTAATACTTAACTATTTTCTAAAATTAGATTTCCAGAAGTAGAACCACTGAATCAAAGCTTCTAGACTCTGGTAAGGGGTTTAAATGCATTGCAGAATTGTTTTCTTAGCTTGTTAATTTTATCACAAATGGTCTGAGTTCAAATCCTATGTAATACCTGTCCCACATTTGGAGAAATTATTTAATTAGCCTTTGCCTCTGGTTCCAAATCTGTAAAATGGGAGGATTCTTGCTGCATGGAGTTGTTTAGAAGATCGAATGAGTTCATACATGTAGAGTATGTGAAGTGTGTCTGACACACAGCAAGGGCTTGGTAAACGTTGACTTTTTATTTTATTAATGATGAGTTTTTCTTACGATTATTTTGGTCTCCATTGTAGAAGGTCTGTGGAATACTTAAGTCATTGCCTGCTGCCTTTCATCCGCTGTTTTAATTTTTCCCCTTCCAGAACCTTGTCAGGGTGACTCACCAGCCCCTGAGATACCTAATACGTGTGTCAGCCTGTTTCCCTCAGTTTACCTCCCTCCGTGAGGGGCCCACCCACACTGAGCAGTGTCTGCACAGGAAGAGGCAAGCTCATGCACCCAGCCCTGAGCACTTGTGAGGTGACTGATCCTGCCACCCACCGGGCTTCCAAAGCATCTGAACACTAGGAAAAGGCAAGACCGGTCATGCAGAGTATTGGGTGTGGGAGGACCAGGGGGGTCAGCTTCTAGCCCATTGAAGGGTCACCATGGAGGATCAGGAACTGAACCAGGAGGACCCAGGCTCTGACAGCCACATGTGACAGCACAAAGGTCTGAGTCTTTATAAATGCAGTAGGGAGGAAGGAGCAGGACCTAGAATCTTCTTTCTCTAGCCCAGTACACCCCTGCTTCTAGAGTCTCCCTTCTTTCTTGGCAAGTGCCATGCTAGCATATTAAAAATGTGTGTGCGTGTGACAGTGAAACCTCTTCTGCCGCATTCGCTCAGAGCAGGAGTCGGCTCAGACATTCCTGCTCCTAGGATGGTGCATGATCTGCAGGAGACAGCAACCCCGTGTGTGAATGAATGAATGCCTGAGTGGGGGACTTCCAGACTCCAGTGCTCCATGGTCAGATCCCCCCTAGGCAGGAACCATGAGCTCTGGGCCCTGAATGTCATGGGGCTGGCCAGACAGCACTGTTGCTAATTGCCAGAGAGACCATGTCCAGGTGACGACCAAGCAGCTCCCCTGGGAATCTTCACCAATGTCACAAAATGGAGCAGCATCTTAATTATAGATGCAAAGATGTTTCATTGTCCAGCATCACACGCAGAGGGACATTAGGATGAGTGTTATAAGTTCATTTTGCGTACAAACTTTGTCCTCAGAGCAGTAGGGCGGGCTTTTCCCAAGGACCTTGTGGAGAGGTTCCGGCTGGTGACAGTAAGCACGCACCCCAGCTGCCACGGAGGCTGATAACGAGCGAGCAGAATGTGCCATTTCTTTCTTCTTGGTCGTCGTCTTCCTTTTTTTTTTAAACCATGCTCATTGGTTTGAGGAATCATTAGCATGGTAAAGATTAAAGCTATTGGAGATAGCACAGATTGTTTCGTTTTATTATGTTCAATTGGATTGGATCCGAGCCATTTGCAAAGTGCAGTATTACCATAAGAAGGGACTTAGAATGTTTGTCACATAATACCCCTTCATGGGGAAGGCAGTTTCTTAAAATTAAAATTAAAAAAAAAAAAAAAAGCCTCAATAGGGTGTCTTTCTTCTGTTTTCCTGTGTGCAGTGAAATAGAACCTTGTATCCAGATGCACTCCCCGGAACCTAGGTACCTAGCCCTGGTGCGCTTGTGTGCTTATTTCATTCAGTGGAGACCTCTCATGTGATTGTGGGATGTGGGGCCAGGAGGGCAGAGAGTTAGAGGGCGCTTCCAGCTGCTTCTTGGTCTAGCATTATGGTTCAGGCACTGATTCCAGTTGTAAAATCCAGAGCAGTCCTTGGGTGCTTCAGAGACCAAAGTCAAGCAAAAGCCGAGAACCCCATCCTGCCCTTTCAGTCACACCTGGTCCCCCACTTACTTATGACATCTTTGTGGATCTCACCCCAGGTCTTGTTTATGGGAAAGGCATTTTCCTGCTGCTTTGACAAAGACAGAGCAGTGTGTTGGAAACAATATGTTATATTGTCGAAGAAGCCAGTCACAGAGGAGCGTGTACTGCGTGATCCCACTTATGTGAAATGCTCAGAAAAGGCAAATTCATAGAGACACAGAGTAGGCGAGCGACTGCCAGGCATTGAGGGGATGGAAAGGCTGGGTTAAAGGGAGCGCGACTTCTTTCATGGTAAAGAGAATGAGCTCACATTTTGGGAATTGTCGCACAAATCTGAATGCCCTAAAAACAATCGCACAGTGCTTTTAAAGGCATGAATTGTGTTGAATTATATTTCAACGAGCCTGTTAAAAATCCTATGAAAATCGTGGTGTGTTTCAAACAATCTGATGTTTACATTTACCAGTTTTTCTCCATCTGAGACTATGGGACAGACAACCACATGTGGCCTGAGTATCACACAGTGGAACATGCCTGTCACCTCCACCCCCGGCATCTATTCTGTTAGTGCCACCTGTGAAAGCCATGTGTCCTTTGATCACCTCAGGCCTGAGCTGGCTCCCAATTACTTAATCAGATTTATCCCAGCACTGCTGTAACTTCCTTTGATTCTCTGCCTCCCCCGACAAAGGTATACCCTAAAGGCAGGCTCCAGGTCCTCGTGAGCTGGTTTCTCATGACATCTGTTGAAAATTACAGCTATGAACATGGGGTGAATCTTGCTCTTGGGAGAGCACTGTTAATTAGGGGCCACTGGTACGATCTAATTAAAGCAGGGAATGCTGGACCTCAGGGATTAGGTTCAAACTAGGTATTGAATGAACCTCACCAAGGATGGGAATGGAAGTGTAAGACATTCAAGGTAGAAGCAGCAGCAAGAGGAGACTCACTGAGCTGAGAAAGAACATGGTGTGACGCCACATTTGCGAGAAATTTGCTGAGAAGTAATGAGATCTCAGGAGAATTAACGAGATCTCAGGAGAAAGATCCCATGTCCAAGGCTTTCAGAGAGCAGCACGTACTCTTCCTTTTCCCTTCTGTTACTCATATTTCTTGGTGGCAACTACACCTGGCCTCAAATAAAGGGACTGTATTGGCTCATGTACTCAGTAGTCTTGGGATGATGGCTTCAGGCAGGGCTGGACCCAGGGGCTGAAAAGTGTCATCAGGTTATCTGTCACTTCCCCTCTTTTGCTAGGGTGGTCTCTGGCAGGTCTTCTTGGCCTGAGAGATGGCTGCCAGAAGGACCAGACTTCTGTTCTCATACTGTCCTAACAATAACAAAGGAGGTGTCCTCACAGCCTCCCAGAATATACACATGCCCGATGGGCCTGGAGCCCCACTGGAGTCCCTTATTGTATCCTTCAGCCATTCACTGTGATAAACAGAAAGGATGTTTAATTAGCTCAACGAGGTCAAGTATCTGCCAATGCAGAGAGACCCCCCCAGTTCAAGTGGAGAACAGTATGCTTCCTGGAAGGACAGAAAGAAAGGGACAGGGACTGGGTGGGTCCCAACTATCCCTAGATGTCCCCTGCCTCAAGGTCAACCTCAGGCATGAGCTACGCCTCTGGCATCCTGCTCTTTTACACACATACTGTTCAATTCCATGTAGAGCACTTGCAAGAAAACCACTTCATTTCCCTTTCTCAGCCTCAGTTTTGCCATCAGTAGAATGGGGGCAAAAGTGCAGACACTGGGGCCCTCTGGGAACAAACACACCGGGAACAGGGAGGGATGTAGCATCCGCACAGGCACTAGTCCTCCCAGGCCAGGCTCGGACTGTGTCCACCTGCTCTTTACACGGGACCTGTCACTTGAGCAAACTCTGCAGTGATGCGAGGTCTCCCCTTACACCCCGCAGCCTCAGACGTCTCGGCAGAGAGCAGGTTGTCCTCATGTACCGGCGAGCCGGAGGCTCCTGGCAGGTGGCAGGGCTGTGTGGTTTCCAGATGAAACCGAGCTCCCTGGCCATCAGCTGCCAGGCTCCGAGGGGCGTTCAGACAAAGAGCCAAATTTAAATTCATGTAATGTTGCTGTTTGTAACATTGAATACTTAAGACATCTGCTCGGAGTCTCGCATTATAAATGAATGGAAAGGATCCAGGAGCGCTTTATTAGATGGGAGCGCCACATATTTCAAAGCAGGATCCTAATCAGACATTATTTATATCTATAATATTTTACAAATTAAAAGCAGCAGAGAGACTCCACCATAAGGCTGTCAGCCTGCAGACGAAGGGGAAAGGCAAGAAAGACAAGAACCCCAAGCCTGGCGGAGAGGCTCGCTGACATCTCTGGGGGAGGAGGTAAAAAGTAGCGGATCGGCCCTCGCAGGCAGGTGTCTAAATGTTCCGCTGAAGTGAGACGCCCGGCCCACCCTGTTTCTGTTTCCGAAGTGACAGAGCCTAATATTATTTTATTTTTTTCCTTCCAGCTCAGCCACCTTCTCCTCCCTGCCTGCAGGTCACCCAAGTCTCCCACTTTATTATCTCCTTCTATGTTAGTTCATTATGCCCTGTGATTCAGTGGAAACATAAAAAATGGTTCTTAATTTTAATTAATGGCAAACTCCGAACAGGCCCATTTAATAAATCTGTTCTCCGAACTTAACAAGTCTCCGCTCCTGGAAGGGCTTCCTGTCATTATTAGCGCAGGAGCCTCCTGCCTGAAAACTGCAGGTAAGGCAGGAGCCTGTCTGTAATTGATTCATCTGATCCCTTCCGAGGACGCACTGAAGAGTTAATTATTTTTCCCCTGCAGTTGGGACTCAGCTGTTGTTTCCACTGGGATTAAACAGCTGTCACATTGTTAATGACATCAAATCCATGCATTAAAATCCTCTCATTCCTTTCCCCTATCAAGTGGGAGGGCAGAAACTCTGCCCCTTCCCCGCTCTGGAAGAGTGAAAATCCTCGGAAAGGTAGCAGCAGCCCCTTGTAGCAAACCACAGCCGGAGCTGTGTGGAGCTGTGTCCCACCGTGGGGCCTCCTGACGCCTGATGGAGCGCTCTGCTGAAGTCAGGCTTCCTGGCACTCGGGCCCTGGGCTTTTCCTTTCCCTGGGAGCAGCTGGGCAGACTGGAAGCTGCTTAAAGGAAGAAAAATAGACTTCTTCCAAAACTAGCTCCCCTGTATTTTGAACAGTACGAAACAGAGATAATAAAGAATGAACTAACCCAAAAGGAACACTCAGATGTTCTTGAAATTGCTGCCAATTTCTTCCAACATCTGTAAGGACAGGTCTGATAGATGGGAACTCCTCCATCTTCGTTCTTTGCTTTCTCCTTTTATTTCCCTTTATTTTTCTTTTCTTCCTTTTGTTTTCTCTTGTCCTCCTCTTGCTTCCCTTCCCTTCCCTCTTTCTTTGTCTTTCAAGAATTTTTCTTCCTAAATCTCCCAAATTGTATGAGAACTAACTTAACCTTTCATTTTTAAGCCAGACATAGTGATGCACGACTGTGATCACAACACCTAGGAGGCTGAGACAGGAAGAGGGCCACATATCTGAGGCCAGCCTGGGTTAACTGTGAGTTCAAGGTCAGCCAGAACTACTTAGTGAGGCCCTCACTGTTAAAATCGTTTTTGTCTCCTTGCCTTTGTTTTGTTTCTGTTTGTTTGCTTCTTTGTTTATTTTTGCAAAACACTCTCTTAGCAAATGAAAGTTTAGGGAAAAAAGTATGTGAAAATATTTCTTTGTGTTCCCAGGAGCACAAATTCCTGTGCAGAGAGGGTCGGGGATGACAACCCTACCTCCCTTGGTAAACAGAATGAATAACTTCCATCTCCAACTAGGGAGAACTATGTAGATACACAGTTGCCCTTCTCTAATATCCTCAATCCCAGAACTGTTTGAAGGTAACTTTGTTGCTACTCCTCTTTCCTTTAGTGAGACTGTATTCACTTAGTTTTAATGTTTCAAGTTACTACCTAAAATGTTTCACCTTTCTGAAAAAAAATTCTTGCATTCAAAAGTTTCATGTTCTCTGCTATTTGTATCCTTCAAAGTGCAAGATCAGTGGAATTCAACCTAGTTAATACCTTCTAAAGGATGAAAAGGAAAACAAACTCACTAGATAGTAGATTCTTCTGGACTTGTGTTTAAAAAGTCTCCCATGAATCCACAGCCCAGCGGCAAAGCAGTTAAAGGAGTTACACCCTCCAATGTGGGTAAAAAAGACGGCGGCTCTGTATAGCTCTATGTGTCAGCGTGGGGGGCTCCCCCACTCCAGGACTCACACAACCATCACTCCTAAAAGAGTCAGAAAGGAGCTAGTCCCTTGGCAACGATGGAGCTACACTTCCCTCAGCCAGGCCCAGCCAAAATACAAGAGTCTGTCTTGGCTAAGATCAGCAGCCAGCAAAATAAGCCCTATAAAATCATTATTATTGTTATTAATTATGATGATTTCAGCACTGGGGATTAAAAACAGGACTTTTGCAATGAGCTACATCCCTAGTTCTTTTATTTTTGAGACAATGCCTTGCTAAGTCCCTAAATTGCCCAGGCTGGATTGGAACTTGTGATCCTCCTGCCTCAGCTTCCCGAAGTACTGAGATTATAGATAGGTACCTCTGTGCCTGGCTATATTGTTGTTTTTAAAATATCATGCGATGTGCAGGAATTATTTCAAGGTTGGTTGTTTGGGGTGTGTGTCTGTCTGTCTGTGTGTCTGTGTGTGTGCACATACAGGTACGTACATTGGCAGTAGCACCCAGGACCTCTGCCTATTTCAGCAAGTGTTCTTACTACTGAGCTACCCCCTCAATGTGTTTTAAATTGTTTATTTATTTATTTATTTATTTATTTTGAGACAGAGTCTCACTGGCTGGCCTTGAACTTACACTTGTCACCCTCCCGTCTCAGCCACCTTGGCCTGTGCCACTCTCATCTCACTCTCGGGTGTCCTGCTACCTGTCAGCTGCCGGTGTCGGGAACCCTCTGTGTAGATGCCCCGCCCTTCATGGTGATCTTGGGATCGTGTCTCCTCGCCCATCCTTGTATGTCTCTCCCAGTTCCTGGAACACAGCAGCTGCCTGGCACTTACATCTCGGATGAACGAATGACCAGGCATGGATGGGTGGTGGCGTCAATGGACGAGTGAAGGGCTGGGGTCCTCGCAGGTCTCTGCACCTGTTAATCTCACCAGCATCTTGTGAAACACACCCACTTCTTTCAGGTCTTCGTGTGTGAGTAGTTTTGAAATGAGAACCAACACAGCTCCTTCTGCTCCCGGTCCCCTGGGTCCTCACACACTCCCAGCACGCAGGTGTGTCAGAGTCTCACATGGTGTGTGTGGACCAGAGACTCCGGGGCCACTCAGCACACAAAGGTGGCAACCTGCAAGGCTGACGAAGCACGTGATTGCTGCCATAAGGCAAGGACGGAGCCATGTGAGGTGGGAGAAGGGACAGGCCCTGAGCCAGCATGGCGGAGCTCCCAGTGGCAGCAGGTCGGCGGGACATCTGTGATGTGTAGCACCACATCTGAGAAGACAAGACGTCCCCTGGAGGAGTGCGAGGCCAGACCTGAGCTCCCAGGCGCTCGGCAGATACTGCTCCTGTCCTGCCCTGCTAGGTCCCTTTCCGCAAGCACTGTTTGCAGTGTATTTTTCCCATGGTGCAGATCTTAGCGCCAGTGTTTGCAGCGTTCCCTTAATGCCCAGTTCAGAAGTGCAGAGGCGCTGGCAGAGGGTTGATCTGTTGGAAGTGTGTGTGTGCTGCCCTCCAGCTCCTCTCAGCACTTTTTCTCAAGTCCACCGAAAAGGCAGCAGTCAGCTACTCTGGGACACCTGTTTTGTTTGATGGTTTGTGTCTGGAGAAGTTTCCAATGACCACATGAGTGTCCATGGTGCTGCCCCAAGGCGGGTCCCTGAGACCTTTCCATCCTCCCGAGCTCCAAGTGCCGTCTGCGGCATCCTGAGTATCTTCCAGTTTAGGGCTTACTGGGAACCCCTCTTTTTAGCAAGACTTACTCAGACCCAGGGCCCAGAACTGGGATGCTCAGGAAGAAAGAAAAAGAGGAGGAAGAGGAGGAAGAGGAGGAGGAGGAGGAGGAAGAGGAGAAGGAGAAAGAGGAAGAGGAGGAGGAGGGGGAGGAGGGGGAGGAGGAAGGTATCTGCCTGGGAGGAGCAGGCTCTGGGGTCTAAGTGGCCTCCCCCAGGGAGGCAGAAGGCCTGGCCAGATCCTCCAGAGACCCTGAAATCCTCCAGATGATGTTGATTGGCCTGATTCATTGTGATTACAGAACTTCCTAGGGTGACACTATTTCTCTCCAGGTCCTTGCTTTATTTTTCCAATGTGTGTTTATGGGGGGAAGGGGCTTCATTCCTTATTCTTGGAGTGATATAATTAAAAAATTTTATAGCAACAAGAAAGGGTAGGAGTAGGGACACAGATGAAAGCAGAGCCTGGAGGGGATGGGAGAGGAAGGGACACTCATCAGCGTGCAGGGCTCAGGGCACTCCCGCAAGCCTCCACCCCACAGCACCCCTTTCCCGCACCCCCCCCCCACCAAGCCATTTCCAATGGCAACACAAGCGTCTTTCTGGGAAGCTGCAAATGTACCCAAAAGGCAAGGAAACTTGGGGGACACTTCTTTTTGGGGGTGATATTTACATGGCATGAAAGTAATCTTTTTAAAGTGACAATTCAGTGGCACGCAGGACAGTCACAGTGTTGTGCACCCAGCCTCTCCAGCTAGGTCTGAGGGCAGAGGCATTGCCTCGCAATCCAATCCAGTACTCGCTAAGCAAAGTGACTCCCTCCTGCTCCTCCCTCCACCCGTCTGCTTCCTGCCTCAGTAGCTTTGCCTGTCCTGGACGCTTCATGTAAGGAGGAGCCTACAGCAGACAGGTGGTCTGTTGTGACTGACTGCTTTCACTTAGCCTCACGTTTTCAAGGCTCTTCCATGTTGGTGGGTCAGCCTCATTCCTCTTCGTGGCTGAATACTATTTCACTGTGTGTTTACACTACAATCTGTCAATCCGTTCCTCAGCCGATGGACATTTTGGGTGTTCCGTCCCTTGGCTGTTGCGGACAGTACTGCTATAAGCAGCTGTGTGCATGTATTTGTTTGCAGATCTGTTTTTAAGCCCTTGGGATAGAGATAGAGGAGCAGCAGTGTTGGGTCAGTGTGGGTCATGCTACACTGGATCCTGAGGAACCCTCTGACCCTCCCACAGCCACATATAAGGCTCCCACTTTTCCTCTCTCCCTGGCCCTTTCTATTTGCCTCATACATTTCAGCGTCTCTATTTTCCTCACTCCCTGCATCTTTTAAGAACACTGATGATGACTGACCAAGGGACTGAGTCCAGCTTCACTAAGCAGCAGAAAACACACAGTAGTAGAATAAGCCGTGTGCGGTCGCGCCATCCAGGGGTCCCTGGGCGAGGTCCCTTCGCTCATTGCAGTGCAGTCTTTGGTTTTTTCTTCTATCGTATTGCTCAGGCATTGGTTTAGCTCTGAAGGAAGAAGTCCTGCCACAAACACTGTCATTAACAAGATGGGAGCGGACGTCTGTCACAGGGTGAGCAGCTAATGAGCTGCTCCTGCAGTCTCTTGGATGCTGTGTCCATTGAATGGGGGACAAGGCCCCCAACCTGCTGTCTTGGACCAGTTTAGGGACAGGTCAAAGACTCCCTTTCCCCAGAATCAGTTGGAGCTGCCTGAGGTTGCTGTGAGGTTTACGAACGTCCTAGCCAGCTGCAAAGGAGAGCTGTGTCCAGTGGGCACTCTCCCTGAGGACGCCGAATGGGCCTTCTTGCTCAGCTGTCCTCCCTAGGACAGCCAGTCAGTCTCCTTTTTCAGAGAGTGCAGTCCCGCCTGAGACATAAGATGTGAGGGCCTGTGGAGTCTCCAGCTGCCTGAATCTCTTCCTTAGCTTAGTGACCCAGCAGGAAAGCTATATGCATCATGCAGAGATGGAGCTGCTTCCTAGAGATGGGATAAATCACTATGTGTCCTCCTTGTCTCCCCAGATCCCTCCACAAATCCACAATACACTTTTACAAGCATCTGGTTTTTAAATTGTCATTGTGAAGTGGGTGCTCTTAGCTCCAGCTCACAGATGAAGAAACTGAGGCCCGCTTCCCTTAGGGCTCCCACTTCTGCATTGCGGATAAACATTTTCGCTGCTGATCTTGCTCCAACAATGTCCCCAGAATGGCTCCACTTCTCTGGGCTGGAACCAGGTCCATGCAACACCACTCAAATTGGCAGCATCACAGTCAAACCTCAATTTTCACAATTAATTGTGCTGAAGTTAATTAAATTGACTAGCTGGCAATCCTGTTGCAATTAAAATACCAACAGTTTATTTATTTATTTAGTCATTACAGAGCATGTTTTACCTCCATCTCGCAGGCTCCTACTTGGGCATCTTGTTGGTGGGACTAACAGGGCTGGTGATTCCAGTTAGTAACCACACACAACAGCTCCCTCCAGCTCCAAATTCTGACCTTGAATGAAAGGCCAGATGTACTTGCTCAGCCATCTCCTAAGGAGACATTAGTCTTGGTTTAGCTACTAAATTTGTAGCTCTTTGGATAAGTATTCTTTAGGATTTAGCTTCATCATCTGATGAAGAGTAAAATGAGATTGTCTTGAAATTCCCCTCTAACTCTAAGACTTACTTCTTCTTTCATGGGGTAGGATTGGGCTGGGGGGGGGCAATAGGTAGGGGCCAGACAATCTCAGATTTTGAATTTCATTTACAAATGTCCAGTTAGAGTTCTATAAAGTCCCACAACTGCCACCACATTTTGGTTCTTGGTTTATACACAGATCTGTGCTAAGAATGCCATGCAGTAGTGCATTCTAGACCCAGGCTCCTCCTACATCCTGGTGTTGAGCCACAGTCCTCACTGGGGCCGCCCCCATGATGCTGGACTTCCCTGGGATCTCCATGCTGTCCTAGCTGTGCCACCATCTGAAACAGCTTTGCCCACATCTCTCACCTCAGCCTCTTGTTAGGATTTATCTGTGCTTAGCAGGTCCTGAGCCATCGTACAATCATGGAATGTATACACAGAATACCAAAGGAAAACCTGGGAACAGCTCAAGAGAGGCCTTTGGTAGCAGAGTCCAGGAAACTAAGACAAAGCAGGAAGCTGCCCATGCGTCTCCTGCCCTGTTCAGATAGTGGCCATCCTGTTGTGGTCAGGGGTTGTGCAGAGAGCAGTTGGAATCAGGACATGGAGTTTATAATATTATTTTTATAATCGTCACCATGAGTTAACACAAGAAAATGCAGGAAATCTATCTGCAACACCAAAAACAAAATATTTAATCAAGGGCTGCATCCCACAGCAATGTCCCACATGAGTCCAGATGAAAACCCAGATCTCATGACAATCCTCCCACAGTCCAACTGGAGGTCCAGAGCCCACAAGAAGGACTCACGCCAGTCTCTTTTACGGTTCCGTGCCGGGAAGGCCCAAAGGTCAGCAGTGGAAGCCAGAAAGTCTATGCCAGTAGGATGAAGGAGCTGTGCTGGTGGGATGAGGGTTCTACGCTGGAGCCGAGAAGTCACAATCACAACAAAGACCAGGGCTGTCCTGAAGGCACCACAGCCATCCTTAGCGTCACCGAGGCCCTGAGCTCCTCTGATGACAAGCACAGTCGGGTACGTGCCAGGAAGCCAGCGTGATGAGTTCATCCTGGAGATCAAGCAGCACATGTCTTCCCCTCCGGAGCCAGGAAGCAATGCTCGAAGTGAGGACCGAGCTTCTCCAGGAGAACCAACGGCTCAAACAGCGACTGGTAGAATCCACAATGCCTCAATGCCTCAACGCAGCGATGCATTAACACCTTCCTTCTCCTTCTCCACCTTTTTATTTATCCTGGCAACTCCACCTCAGACATCAGGTGGAGCATCTATACTCAGTACCTTGCTGATGAAATCCAGCTGGCGTTAAGTTGACCACCAGTTCTTAATCCATAACCCATCCTGAGCATCCTGTGAGCCTAAAGCAGCCTTGTGGGGTAGACACATCTATCTCTGAGTCTATGGGAGAGACCCGGAGTAAGAGTCAAAGATGGGCTGGTTTTCATATCCTCTGTCTGCTCTGCCAGCTGCTAACCAAAAACTTGATTCCTTCAAACATCCCAAAGCTTTGGGTGCTACAGCCCTGTGTTCTGCCAGAGAGACCCTCAGAGGTCATCGAGGGCCCCACTTTTTAATCAACAGCATCCATTTCAGCAACTCTTGGGCCTCACACAGGGTGAAATGTATTCATTCTCTGCAGGATTTAGCCCCATGTGAAGCACCCCAGCAATGGGCAAACTCTGTGACACTGGTATTTCATCTCCACTGCTCAAAGAGGCGAGAAAGAAAAAAAAAAAGACTCAAACCAACCTCTGCTGTGCATCTTCCTAAGAAACAGGAAGGGACGTTTGCATTCCTTCCCAGTGTGTTTGCAAAATACCAGCAGGCAAGTTTGAATCACTTAGACTTTGAAAGCATGATTTTGAGCAATTATCTGGGGGAAAAAAATACCTCCTCCTTACTAAATAGGTCTATCAAAAAGAGTCATAGTACAAGAAGCCATCGCTGGAGTACATGTGTGCCCTGGTGAGCTGGCCCCGACCAATTAAGTAGCAAAATGTCGACTGCATTGAGGCCCTTCCGGGTCCACAGACAGACTGGGCCAAGTTCATTCTCATCACAGCGCGTGTACATCCTTAGACTTTAACTGACAGATTCCCACAGTGAATCGAGTGGGGAGTTATCAATTACATGGTTAGCTAGGCGCTGCAGTTGTATGCTTTGTGGCTTCTTGACAGAAGCAGGCAGAGAAGGAAGGAAGGGCTAATATTTCTGGTGCAAAAGGCCTGTTAATGTTTTAGGCTGGGTTTCTCAAATATATGTGCTTACTTTTGTTAGGAGAAAAAAAATCTTAAAGAAATTTGCAGTAATAAATAGTGATTACCAGAATATTCTCATCTAAAATATATTTTATTTATCAAATGAATGTCCTTCTGATCGTCTCTTTCTTCTTTTCTGTAATGGCTAAATTAATTCAATCAGATTTTGATTTCTATATGACGATGTTGTGAACAGTGCCTGCAGTAATAGAATTAGCCTGAGCTGATTGCGTGCCAAACCATTGGCAGTCAGAGAAGCGGTGGCTGGAGCCGTGGTTTTCATTGGCTGCAGTACTGTGTATTCCTTTGTCTGCCTTCTTCGGTCTCTTCTAGCCGCGTCTCATCTTGAATTGGACCTATCTTTTGCTTTCATAGGCTGCATACTAAAATATGTCTCCCACTGAGATATGAAGCTCTAAATTTAGAATCACAGAATCAGAAAGTGCTGAAAGGTAAACCCAGAATGCACAAACTGTTTGCTCTTCCATAACTGCAAAACCTACATAGAATAAGAAGAGGGGTACCTGGTAGATAACCTGGTGCCAGGATGGGTCTGGAACTAGGATCCGTGTTCCCTGTGAGTCTCCTTGCGTGGTGTCCAATTAGGGACTTGCCATGGATCCCATGGCTAACTGTACAGTCTGTCTAGCTCCCTTTTCTCCTGATAATACCACTAGATTTGGTTTTTAGACTCCCATCCCCACCCTACAGTTAGAGCTGACCATAGGATTGAGTTCTGGCCAATGGAATTGGCTCCAAGATGGAACTAGCCTGAATCCCTTCGAGAACAGCTAGACCAGACCTCCCTATGGTCAATAACTCATAAGGAAAGATGAGACTTCAGAAGAATTTCATACTTTTATGTGAGCTCTCCATCTGTTTTTTGTGGTTTTGTTTTTGTTTTGTTTGTTTGTTTCTTTTGGTACCCCGGGATCAAACTCATGACCTCATGCTTGCCAGGCAGGCACTTATGCCACTGGGCTAAATCCCCAGCCTGTATCTATCTGTTTTAAAGATGAGTTCAATTAATCACAGGATATCTACCCTTTGTCCATTTTTTCCAAGTTTGTTCAGTGGCACAGCTTGGACCTCTCAGCAACGTTAGTGGGTCTTGAATGGTCTCTAAACAAGTAGTCTTTGGATGACAAATCAGCAAACCATTTTTCATAAAGTTCCAGATAGTTCATATTTTGTGGCATATTTTATTCTATTATCTCTGTTGCAATCACTGAACTCTGCAACACCTACACCCAATATGGGAATGAGTGGGTGTGGCTGTGTGCCAATAAAACTTTATTTACACGAACAAACAGCAGGCTAGTATGGGCCCTCCAGCCCTTACTTGCCACCAGCTTGCAGAGTGAACATGGTTTTACCATGCTTCTAAAGCTGACCCACCAGATCTCTTTCCCAAAGCCATTGTGGAAATCCTCATGCTTTTGTTATGGTACTCACTCAGAAGTGGACAGATATTCTGGGTCCTATTTGCCTTATTTCCACTGTGCTTTGAGGACTCATATCTGGTATTTTAGGTAACAAGATTGTGCAGGAGATGTAACAGAAAGAGCAAAACAAGAAATAAGGGGTGGCTGGGAGGTCGGAGGGATAGATAGAGTTGGTACCTTTTACAGGAGGCTCACCCAGGTTCCAATATTGAAGTCTGGGTTTTTCCTGGCAGTTCTGGGGATGGAATGCAGAGTGTCACACATGCTGGGTGCTGGACGAGAGCTCTATCACTGAGCTACGTCCCCACCCCTTAGGCTGATATTTGAACAGAAAGACACAGCCCTGGGCTGCAGCCCAGTGCAAGCATCACTGGCTCTCAGGCTGCCCCACCGCCTCCTCACCAGGAGCCCAGCCTGGGCGTCCAGTTTTTAGACATCAGGCTGTTTGGGGAGCAGTTTCGGCCCCAGCAGCAGAGGAGGCTGCTAGGACATGTGCAGTTCTTGATTCCTTCCAGGACTGCACTCTGGAGAGATCTCCATATCCCATTGATCGTGAGGGCTTCACAGGCACAACGCTGTGTCCTGTCACCCTGTCACAGCACATTATGTCAGGAAAATGGAAGCAGTTCAGCCTGTAAGTCTGTGTCACAGGCGCGCAGGGCACTGTGTATTGTCTCACATCTGCCTTGTCAACACCGCGGGGCTAATAGAATGTCAGGGTCTCCGCGTCCCTAATCGCTTCACATCTTGGCCTGGTGCACATCTCTCCCTGACACTAGCGGGACACTAGTGGGACTCACCAGACTCTACTCAGAGCAGGCGTGGACCATTTCCCCCATCCAATCCGATGCTCACGTCAGAATGCAGACCACTTGGTCAAGAGCTCAGAAGTCACAGCTGATGCCTGTGTACCCACCAGCTGCCCTCGCTGGGCCAATCAGCCAGGAGGTCTCAGACAGAAACCTTGACTCGTGGAGGAATGCCATGCTGACTGCAGTGTCCAAAGGTCATGGCTCAGAGTCAAAACTGTACCACACTGACCTCCAGTTCTCCTTGACAAATGGATTTGAGGGTCCGCCAAAGACAACACCGGCCAATGTCAAGATGAACCCGAACTCGGGAGGCATTTGCCAAAACAGGAGCTTGCACCTCCCACATCGCCACCCCACCTCTGTCAGCATTTCCTGAGGCGAGATGAGTCAAACATTTATATTTTTACATATGTAACACCCTTGCAATTTTCAACCTGGGATGATAGAAAAAGTTACTGCAACTAGTTAATCAGTTTTTACGAGCAGCCGTGAGTAGACGCCCTTGCAGGTCTGTAGTTTTGAAGGTCACCAGGCGGACACTCGCCTGACCCAGCGCCTGTGAAGGCAGATTCCTAATACGCTGTCTGTGCTCCGCCAAGAACAATTGGTTCGGACATGAGCTCATTTCTGTTTTTAGACTCCAGGCCCACAGTACCCTAAGTAGGTTGAGGATGTGCTCATTTTACCATTCTTTGCGTTTTAGTGGATTTTCTTGTTAAGGCTTTTCATAAAGAGAACAGCCGACAGGATAAGAACTGGTTTGTCAGACCTACACTACTTGACATCATTTCCTTGTCACGGGCGTCACCAAGTCACCAGAGAGTCTCCTTCCCTCGCAAGCACTGGGTAGGACTCCACTGTCCTCATTTCAGTTCTTCTGGGAGGCTTTTATCAGTCAACCAGGGCTGGCGCCCATGCTGAGACTTCATCACTGTCGCCTGATGTCTTTAGAAGAGATTTTAAACCTCTGCTGTTATGCTTTTGTTATTTTTCGAAGATAATTCTGCAAAGATTTATCAGGTACCTCTTCAATACCCTGCAGTATTCTAGACATGAGACATCCCGGATGAAGCAGTTTCCATCTAAGTATAAAGGCTCAGGAGGACAAAGTGTTTCAAGGTCATGCGACAAAGGGTTCCACCAGGAGGATGGTCTGGGCTCCATGCAGGGACACTCATTCCACGCCGAGGTGGCCCCCTGTGGAAAAGATCCCACATCTCATTAAGGGACATACTCTGTGGATACTCAAGTATTGATCTAGAAGAGAGCCCACTTCATAACTGGAGTATTTGTAATTTCTGCTTTCCTGATGCACCCAGAAGGTCTCTGAGATTCCATACCTCCTCGCATCCCAAACCAAAGCATCAACTGATGAATAATTGGGCTGCACCTATTAATCCAGTTCTGGCTGTATCAGTTGTGCAGCCACCAAGATCTTTGACACTTGAGTGCTTTTGCTTTATTTCATTTTTGACAATGATGCTTTTCTACCAGTTGGCAGGAATTAGATTGGGAGGTGTTTGGAAATTACAAGTCTATTCTAACCAAAGGCATGATTTTTCAGGTGTGTTCACACTGTAACTCTTTTTCTAGCAACTCTTGAGAGGATGAGATGAATAGGCTGCAAAGCTGGAGGGCATCTCATTTTTAATCCATTGTTTTACTGAGAGTTTGGAGCTCTCCTGTAAATGTGTAGTTGAGAAAAATTGGAGAGACCTCTTCAAGGACATTTCCGTGGGCTCTCTCATGTTTCAGCATACTTTCTACGTGACGGTGTGTGTGTCTTTGTTTTTGTATGGCCCCTCCTGGCTCAGAGGCAGAGTGTGATGAAGGTATTTTGTGCTAATACAGTTGCCGTACACTGGCCCAAACTCTCTGTATCCTTTTCTTCTTGAGCTAATGGACTCACCCACCCTTTAAAAATGTGCTCTCCAGAAATTTCCCGCAGGACTTTCCCGTGCTATGTAAACAATGCACCGGGCAATGTGGGTTGTGCTGCTTAGATCGAGGTCCAGATGAGGCCACATCCTCATCTGTGTGGCCCAGCAGGAATGAGAGGACACACAGGATTGGGTAATTTGAGGAAACTTTAGCAAGGAGAAAGAGTTATAAAGGTAGGGTCGGGGCGTGGAGCAACCATAAAAGATAGTCAGTCCCATAGCACAGTGACAAGGTAGCTGTTCCTAGGCTGGGCCTGAGGACAAGGACATTGGTCCTACTGACAGGTGTGGGCCTCTCCCAGAGAGGACACCTGCCCAATCAGAAACTAGACATCGAAAGAGGCTCATGGATGCTGTTCTTACTGGTCTGTTTTCCTTGGCCTGGACGTGGGTGCAGAAGGATGGAGAGGGATGGAGAGGATGGAGGAATGGAAGAGTACAGGCAAGCTGGAAAGTTAGCATCTGCTCAGACAAAGGCTTCTGGACGTCGCTTACATCCCACTCCTCCCTTGTCATTTCTCAGATGTGTCCTCTATCCTGGGGCCAAGGTTGAGTTGGGACACCAACTCATCACTGCTGCTAGGTGGAAAACAAGCCATGTGCACAGGAAGGCAAGGCAGATAGATGTATGTGCATCTTCAGCTCTGTCCAAAGGGTCTTGTTTTGCATCAGGAGCTAGGAGAGGGCTCTCAGGTGCCTGTGAGACCTGATTTCTCCATAAAAACACACAAGATAGTACCACACTGAGCTCAGGGATTCACCAAATACCCTGCTGATTTGCAGAGCTTTGGAGCTAATAGTGGGGATCTTAATTAATGAAATTATCAGTATATTTAGAGTTCTGTAGCTACTGGACCCTCCCCACTTCTCCCAGAGTTCCAACTCATTGCCACTAGTTAGTGGCCCATCTGGTGCAACTGCAACCATTACTTATCTTTTCCATTTCAGCCCTTCTAAGAAGTCCAGTGAAATGGAAAGCGCTTCTTTGTAGTTTGATTAGTTTGATGTCAGAATCCCAATACCCATGCCGAGTCTGATGCACGATACCCCATTTCCTGAGATCCCTGAGTTAAGACCCCAGTGCAGTCAGGCTTCCCTGCAGCACCTCAGCAGCCCCCCCAGGTGGGCTGTCCAGCCAGCGGAAGTTCCCTGCCCCAATAACCCCTCACCCTTGCTCTCAGGTTGGGGATCACTGTTCACAACAGTGCAGGCAGCCACCACCTGTGAGGTTCAGGGGGACCATTATGGATGGCTGTTGTTAGTGCTTTGAATACAAAAAAACACTGCTAACTGGGAATAAAGACCGAAACTGAGAAGCCTTGTGGATTCAGAGATTGGGCACTGACTTGCTCCCCTATGCAAGAAAGAGTGGTGGAACAGAAACTAAGAAAAAACAGGAAGCAGAGCAGTTACCATGGCAGATACGCAGGAGGACTCCCGATGCCAAGAGGGCAGACCTTCCCATCAGGGCCTCCACCTCCCCAGATTTCTCCCCCGGAGGCCTGGCCACCCTGTGGTTCTCAGCCATGGGCCCTGTGACGCTTCCCCAGCACCCTGAGAAACGCCTGCCTCACTAGTGCTGAGGACTCAGCTCTGGGACAGGCAGAGATTGCCCAGCTTCAGTGGATTTTGAGAATCCTGAGCCACGAAAGGTCACCAGCTGTGTTATTGCAGACTCTGTGGATTGCGTTTTATCAATGCCAAGATGCACATCACACTGACAATGGGTCTTTGTTAGCACTGGGGAGCCCCTAGGGCCCCAGAGTAAGTCTGTCACCACCCAAGTTGTAGGATGGCTTAGTGAGCAAGCCAGGAGGCAACCCAATAAAATGAAAGAAAAACATAAAAAGTAGGAAGAAGAAAAGGAGGAAAGAGGAATGGAAGGGCAAGGAAGGGACAGGGAGGGGAAGGGAAGGGAAGGACGAAGCCTGCCAGGACCCCTCTGCTGACTTATTCAAACTCGGCTGCCGTCTTGCTGGGCCTTGCCTCTGTGCTCACTGGGCATTTTTGAAAAACAGGTGATGAACACAATGTGGGCAAGTGTCCCCTTAAGAGGGAGGTTGCTGAGAAAGAGGAGCGGATCTCCAGGGGAGCTTGTCTCCAGACCAGACACCTGGGAAGACAGCCTGTTTAGATCCCAGTTATTGCATTAGATTTGTAAAGTGCCTTTGAAAGGCACAGGGCACTCTGGGGACAAGTCACAACATGGCAGCCTTCAGCATCCCGGAGCAGAAGCGGAGATGGGGCAGTGAGGGGAAGGACTTCTTCGAGTCAAGGATGCAGATTTAGCCCTTGAAGCCAAAGTCAGAGAAGAAACTTGGAGACATTCTCACCACTGTGTTTAGGAGTCACTCCAGTTTCTTGGATGGGTTCCCCACTCCCCCACATTGGAAATCCAAGGCAGCGAGTGTGGGTTGGGGAACTACATTAAATGCAGGCCCCTCCAACCATGTCCTGTTACCTCTCAGAACCTCAGTTTCCTCTCCTGTGAAATGGAACCCATAAGGTTTGATGAAAAGATCCAGCCAGCAAGGTGAAGAGCTCAGCCTCCCAAGGAGCTCAGCAATGGCCTCGTCATGTGAGCACTGGGTGGCTCTTCACTCACCGTTCCAGTCTTCACAGTTGTCATCGCCCCCTTGAGCCTCATGTTTGCCTGGGACTTATGAAGTTTGAGATCAGCTTAGTAATTGTTTCTTTGTTCCTGGCTGACAATGCCTGCTGCAAAATAACCCTCAGCGCATGCCCGTTAGTGGGTACACGGAAAAAATAAAAATAGTAACTAGGAGCCTAAGTCCAAGGAGCTGCTTGCCCTGTCTGTTTTCCAAGGGATGTAGGGACTCGTGGTGTGACAACCATGTACAGACCCTGAGGATTTGGCAGGGAAGGAAAGGCGTTGCTATCCTGGAAACCTTCCTGGGATGCTGGGCCATGAACACCTAGCTTGTAGGTGTTCTTGTCTGTCTGTGTCTGTTTTGGGCAGGACCAGCTCCCTCTTCTGACTGCAGAGTTGTGTGAGGTGACGGTGACCACCACAGCCTTCTGAGCGCTTTCCAGTCGTAGGGCAAAGTTTCCACACTCCCCAGCTGAGGCTCAGGAGTGGTTGGCTGTGTACATCCTTGGACTGGCTGCCGCCTAGGACCCCTCGGGCCTTGATCTTCTGTATTTCCAAATGCTGCAGCAGCTCCTTCACCTCGGCCTGGATGGGGCCGCGCCTTCCCACCAACTTTCAGGTAATATAGGACCTTGCTGTCACTGGGATGGCACTGCTCTGAAATGAAAGCATTCGCAAGGCCATTGAA
Organism: Cavia porcellus; assembly: GCF_034190915.1. NCBI lineage: Eukaryota > Metazoa > Chordata > Mammalia > Rodentia > Caviidae > Cavia > Cavia porcellus. The sequence goes on from NW_026947487.1 coordinate 113,281,999, forward strand.
TGAGCGGCCCTGAAGGCTGGGGACACTGGCCTTGCTGGCCTGATCAGAGAAGAAGCTTGGTGGTCCACAAAGCAACAGAGATGAGAATGAGTGAATGAGAAAATCTTTCCCTGCTACTTACTTTATCACTGTGACTGGGATTGTTTTTGTTTTTGTTTTGTTTTGTTTTCCGTTTGGTACTTGGCACTGAACCTATACACTGGTCTACATCCCCAGCCATTTCATTTAATTAATTGATTAATTTTATTTTTGAGACAAGGTCTCAGTGAGTTGCCAGGGTTGGGTTTGAACCCCAGTCCTCCTGCCTCAGCCTCCTAAAGTGCTGGGATTGCAAACACGCTTCACTGTCCACTGCATTCTGGATCCTACACTCCAAGGCCATGCTCCAGTGGCTTTCACTGACCTGGGAACACCCCAGCCTTAATCAGATAGATCCCAACACACTAGTGCGCCCTTGGCCATCCAATCCCTGGTCTAAAAATGCCGTGAACATAAAGAAAGCTGTGGAGGCGGGCAGTTAAAGCCAGCTGGCGGCTGGCTCCTCTGCGAGTGCTGGGAGCCTGCGCCTGTCTCTGTGCGTTTCTTCCCTCCATCTCTTCCCATCACTCCCCGTCACTTCAACCTAAAGGCTGGAGACAGTTGGCCCTAAAACTCGGGGACAGAGGAGCCACCGCTAGGATCCCTCTGTCCCCAAGGGCAGTGTCCTTCTTTACCTCCTTGAAGTATATAAATAGCCACAGGGGGCTTCCAATGCTACTGTGCCATTCTCCCTAAATCTTATAAGTAGGCAATCAGGATTTAACGACCCACAAATTTCCAATTTTTTAGTTTATTATATGTATATATATGTATGTGTATGTATACACACACATATAATTTTTGCCCCAGAGCCTCATCTTAAAAAAATGATTCAATGACTTCCTCCCTCTCTTTCCGATGAGGAAAACTGGACTATTTAGACTGCATTTTAGGCTTTTTTTCATATATAATTTTTCATATAAATGCACATTTTCCCCTTCTTTCGGGGCGGAAATTTAACTTTTGTGGAAATGTGATGTGTGTTTAAATTACCAATTTCATAGGCAATACGCGGGGAGATACGGCGTTAACTTATAGCAATGAGTTTGCGTGACAAAGGGAAATCAGTGTGCTCGAGGTAAACAGAGGATAAGCGCGCCGAAACTTTACTATTTGGGGGGGGGGGTTGGGGAAGGGAGGCCCTGAAATTGCTTTTTATAATTAAAAAGGGAATCTCGGATGTTTTATATCTTGAATATTTACAATAAAACCTTTAAGTGCTTGTCAAGAGGGTAATGTGTCATTAACTGGGGACTCTGCCTCGCCTCTCCTCTCGGACATGACAGTGCGGCGGGATAAGAGAAGAGTAATTATAGCTCGGCAGTGCTGCCAGGTGTGATAAATGACTAATCAGCACGCAGGAGCCTCCGTCCTCAAAGGAGGACTATTACAGTGTTATCAGCTGCAGGCCTGGGTGTGCAGGCCCCGAGCGGGGTGGGGACAGGACCTTGTGCTGCCCGCCTTGGCGAGCGGCTCGTGAGTGAGCCCATGGGTGTCTCTTCGTTTTGTCACTGGCGGCTTTGTGTGGCTGCCACAGGGGAAGGAAGGAGACACACGGGGCCTCGGCAATCTGCCTGCTGCTAATATTTCTATAACATGCTCGCCAGCCTCCATGCCCACGGTGGCTTTCCGGGGGCTGCTTTGATGGCGTAAGACCCCTCAAGAAGTGGGGAGCCAAGTGGCCTCTCCTCTCCTCTTCTTTTCGGGTCGGCTGGGCACAGGCATTACCGATGATGTATTTGATGGAGTCCCACACTGGAACAGTGTGGCATTGTTCCTGGGCAAGCTGGCCGCTTACCCTGGAGCACCCGGGAAGTGATGCCGCCCTGGGAGCACCCGGTACCCTGGCCCTCGGAGTCCTTGGATAACTGAGCACCTTGGGGTCTGGTTCATATGCTTATTATGATGGAAAATGGCACATATCAACATAGGGCAAAGCGCTAGAGAGAGATTGATCACCATTCCTCTCAGACAAACGGCACTGCATTGAAGCCTTCTTCACACGCCCCTCGCCTTTGCCCTCTACGGGCTGAAAGGCGGCATCATTTAAAAACTGATGGTTAAGGGGCTGGAGATTTAGCTCAGCGGCATAAGCACCTGCCTTGCAAGCAGGCGGTCGTGAGTTCAATCCCCGGTACCGATAAAAAAGGAAAAAGACAAAAAAAAAAAAAAAAGAAAAAAAAAAAAAAACTGATGGTTAAAACACGTACACCAGGAAAGCAGGCACCTGGAGGTGCGGAGGTCCCACACATGGGATAACAAAATGTGCTTTTAAGAGAGTCAGGATGACACTTTGGAGACAAAGGTTATTTTTATACTTGCATTTTTATCAGTTGACATATTTTAACGGGGGGCCCTGACTGAAGTCACAAAAATTATGACTCCGACACCGAGCATGTTATCTGACAAAGCAAAAGCGAACGGTCTTGTTCTTATCAATGAGATCGGATTTCAGAAATGAAAGCGAGGACCGAGGCGTTGCTTTGTGCAGAGATAACCTTGCAGGCGCGAACTCCAAAACCAGAATAAAAGATTCCTCTATGAAATAATGGGCCAGGAAGCCTGGTCGCGTCACCCGTAATAGACAGTGGGGGGTGGAATCAAAGGGGGGAAACTCATTTCATCTCAGTTAATGGCAGGGAGACGAAGGCAGAGAAGGACTTTCTTCGGAGCGGAGCTGGTGCGACAAAGACTTGGGTTTCGCCGTGTCATGCACCATTTGCCGTTGTACTCGGGCTCCTTTCAGAGGCTGTGAAGCCTTTATTATAATGTGAAGAAGTGGAAAGAAATACTCCCTTCTGGACACGGGAAGGGCAAATGAGTGCAAGGAGGCTTTTTTCTTTCCCCTTTCTTCTTCTTTTTTTTTTTTTTTTTTTTTCTTTTCTTCTTTTTCCACTGGCCTCTCTCTTTTCCTTTTATTTATGCGCAGTGTGCTCAGAAAGGGTTCCCGGTGCCCCTGTGAAAAGGCTGAAGGATGCCAAGGAGTTCGTTCGCTGTGCCCTTAGATAAACAGTTTGTCTTGGCTCTGCACCTCCTTTTGTGACTGAGCTGGCTGGGAAGTAGCACAAGTCTGCTCCGACCTCAGCTCCTCTTTTGCTTTTCAAATCAGAGATTCCGAAGCGGGTGCCCAGTGCTTGCCCTAAGTTTTTAGTTGGGACAAGGGGCAGAGATTTCTCTGCATCACAGCTGGGCTTCCACTTACCCTTCCGCTTGTCCTGGCTGCACATAGGATGCTGCTGTTCCTGGCAAGGAACAGAAGGCGGAGATAAAAAGAGCAACTTCCCTTCTCTTGGTACTCAGCTGTAATAAGAATAACTTCTTCCCTGTGCTGGTTGATACAAACCAAGTTCTTTGTGAATTTTACAGTCCAAGTCATGACGTGTGGCTGAAAAATCCACTTTCTTCTAACTGGAAAATAAATATGATTGCTATTGTCTTAAAAATAACAAAACACAACAGAAAACAAGAAGAAAAAAGGGAGCTGGTGGAGGAGGAGGTGTCAAGAAAAGAAAAAGAAAGAACTGTAAACTGGCTTGTGCCTACGTGGTGCATGCGGACGGCAAGATTACATATCCAGCCAGCATTCGAGTCTCAGGACTGGTAAAGTGTGAAGAGCAGCAGTGACATTCCAGTCTCCGATAAATCACTATAAAAATGTTTATGAAGCCTGCAATTTATTGTCTTTTAAATGCAAATTGAAAGGGGCACCATTGCAAGTGTAAAGGAGACCTGAGGTGGCCTGAAGGAATTATAAAATGCTGCCATAGATTTTCAGAGATTGTGTGATCTTAAACGGGACCATTTGCAGAAATGATTTTGCATTTGTACATTTGTGACAGCTCAGTTAATTTATTAACGAGATTGCTGGGAATCGCAGGGAGGCTGAGACCAATGTGGAATTAAACGGTGCTTCTAAAATGATATTTTCATTTCATAGAAGGAAGAGGGAAACGAGTGATTCAAAATCAGATCCTAAAAGTTGCTTTGCCAAAATGTGACCACTTTCGGTGGGAGTCAGTTCAGACATTTTTTTTTTAATGCGACTCATCTTTCTTAAATAAAACCTCTATTTAGAAACTTGGAGGGTGAAATAACCTTGAAAAGGGCAGAACTGAACCAGGCCCTTGTCAAGCCGAATATTCCCTAAAGAGTGAATTTCGCCTTGTAGATGCTTCTCTGCCCTCACCAAAAACAGCAGGCACACGAGGGAAGCAGAAAGAGTGGACAGGTTTCCATTCCACGCCCAGGCTGGCCTCTTAGGAGTCCTGTCACCTTGGCCAGATTTTTCCTTATACTTGTCTCCCAACTTTGCTGCCTGCAGAGCATTTTGCTGTAAGTTGCACTGAGATGATGCATTTATAAAGCACCAAGCTTTCTTTCCGCTTCCTCTGGACACCATCCCATTCCTCCTACTTGGGGTCCAGGAACAAGAGAATCGTACAGTAGATCCAGTGGTCTAATGCAAGGATGAGATGACAGACAGGGCCAGGCACAGTGAAGGAAAGGCGACAGCCAATGGAAACAGGTTGCTCTACAGTCTTTCCAACTGTCCCTGTCCACATCTCCCCTGCTGGGGTGGGGCGTACCCAAGCAGGCGCTGTTTATAGAACCACTGCTCACAGAACGCTTTCCTAGCTGTAAATGCTGCAGAACTCTGTCCTCAATGTACTGCTCCCGAAGAAAAAGCATTTTGCTTGTTTTGCAACAAAAGCCTCAACTCAGCCTCTCCAAGGACTGGGCATGGATCTGGTCATCTTGGCAGCCCCTCACTCAGACCTGTGTCCCTGGCAAGTCCCGCCTGTGGATAATGCTGCCTCAGTGTGGGCTGTCAGATCCGAGGGCATTCTGCCATCTGCCTCTCCAGTCTTCCACTCTTCGGTGTAGACAGATGTTGGCGTGGCTTGTGTGTGCATGGCGAGGGAGGAGGAAGAGGAGGGAGAGGAGATCTCCGCGAGACCTCGGACCCACATGAAATGAAATTTTAAAGGCTTCTAAAATGAGTGCTCCTAGGAAGAAATTTTATAGTCTAAGGTCGTCTCCTCAAAATCATCTGCTATCGGCTTTGGGGGCAATGTACCTTTTATGTGTGTAGATAATCAAAGAGATTTGTGGCTCGGATCTGTTTTTACTCTTGTCCTGCTGACATTCCACAGAATTAAAAAAAAAAATCAGGTTCACTATTATCTCTATATATCTTTACGGGCCTGACTTCTCTGAGCTGTCAATTCCAGATTTTTGTTTTATTTTATCATTTTTAGACATTCATAGACTCTTGTCCTTTCTGTCTTTTACCTGAAGAACAGCATGCATATACAGTGGTGCCCATAAAAGTAATGCTGTGACATTGTGCTAGTGATGGCACCGTGACGCTGCATAGACCCAGAGTTGTCCCGGCGTTTATTTCTTCTTTCCCCTTCCCTTCATTTACCTTTTCTTTGTCCCTCTGCCCCCATTTTTCCTGCTATTCATGTAGAAGGAAATACTCCTTCTATAGCGGGGAGAGCAATCATCAGTCAGTACAAGGAGTATGGGATAAAGGCCGGAATAGATGATGTGTGCAGATTTCACGCTGCTTTCCTGGGAATCTCCGAATATTTTGCTTTGTCTAAGTGTGCATCAGCACACCTGACACTGCCCAAAGCTGGGGCTACGCTCTGCCTTCTCCGAGAGACACTGAGCTTCTGGAGCATAGGTCTGGGGTTTTTTGAGCTTGGTCTGTGGACCCAGAGCCAAGCCTGCTGCAGGCCACACGTGACTGTGGAATGAACTGGAGACACTCAGAGCTTTAAGAACTTTTCCAGCTTTGTACTAGGACAGATAGAAATTGCATTGCATTGCCTGAGCACAGTTGGAGTCATGCTGAGTTCAAATGTTGGTTCTTGCATCCAGTTAGATGGGTTCACTGGCTTAGAGAAGCCTTGGTTTCTTGGTACGTTATTAAGTGTATAATAACAGTGGCATCTCCTTTAGCAGAATTTTAGTGCAATCAGTCAGTACTCACCAGAACAACAGATTTAATGTAAGATACATAAATATGAGGATTTGCAAGGTTGGCTTACTGTGGCCACCCGGAGCCAGGTGTGGAAGAGTGCAAAAGGGCTGTCTGTGTGCCGGAAATTTGAAGGGTCTCACTGAAGGTCGAGGGCCTGGAACTCACTATAAAGTCCTGTGCAAGTCTGTTATCAGCAGACTGAAGGGTCTGCGCCAGAATCCAGGAGATGACATTCAAGGTCAAGTGAAGACCGAAGTCCCTCCAAAGAACCAGAAGCAGCCTTTCTTTCTCCCTTCCTCCGGCAGAGGCGGGGCGGCTCTTCTGTCTTCAGTAAGTCCCTTCAACCACACCAGAACTGTGCTGATCCAGTTTAGTTGAGTGTTTCTTACTGGAGTCAACCCAACTAAGTATGGTGCTCAGAATAAATAAAGGGCTCTGACATTGTTACTGTTCATCTGTGCTACTCCATCTCCAATTTAAAGTGTGGTAACAAATCTGGCTTCCTCAAAGGACCTTTGGAAAGCACCCATCTAACCCTTGACCTTCAGGTGCATCTCTGAAATCCTCCCAGTCAGCATCTCTGAAGCCCGGCCCGTGCTCCTCTGAAAGTCCTCCTTAGCAAGGCAGGGGCGGTGCAAACCTTTGCTGCTTCCTAAGCATACAAAGACATCCCCAGTGTTGGCAAAGAGGGGTCATGCAGCTTGCAGGAATGTCCCAGAGGTAGTGCTGGAGAGCTCAACCTACTGGGAACCAAGGGGAGGGACAGCAGGTCTGTCCACTTAGTCATTTCACTCCGGAGAGGCCTGGCCACTGGAACCTTTAGCTCAGGGTATAGGAGTCACATGAAGCTTGCTCAGCACAACTGCACAACCAGCTCAAGAGCCCAGCACCAATGTCTTTGCTTTCTTTATGATTCCTTCGTGGAAGGCTGGTGCAGTACAGAAAATGTTGGTGTCTGGAAGACAATGGCCATCAGTGATTTGGGGTGGGAGACCCTTAACATGAAGAACTGTTAGGAATACAAGAATTGTTAACTATTGTTTTCTCACTGATACTTTCACTCGTATTTATGTTGCATGCTCAAGACCTATCTATGACAAAAACAAAGGTCCAGTTAAGCCTACAAGTGTTCTTGCTACATGATAAGAAAGCCGTGTGCCATACTTAATTGGAAGTCTATTTTCCTTGGTAGAATATAAAATAATGGTATCTATAATCTTAAGCTCGGTAAAATGGAGTATTTTGTCCCTCCAGTGAGAGACATTGAAAGTGTCGCCATGCTGTTGGGATAAAGACCTGAATCCTCCATTTGTTTAAGGAGACTCTTTATGTCAGCACTTACTTACCTTTCCAGCCCCCTTTAGCACCTCCCTCACGCTGCATCCCTTTGTGGCTCCACAAGCTGCATCTGCAATAGCCCAGCACAGACTCTTCCACCTACAAGGCTCCACTTTCTCCACTTTCACTTGGAACATTCTCCTCCCTTCCTCTCCCTTTAGATACCATCTAGGGCAGGCAGAAAAATAGCCCCAGGGGCTGGGGATTTAGCTCAGCGGCATAAGCACCTGCCTTCCAAGCAGGCGGTCGTGAGTTCGATCCCCAGTATCGGTAAAAAGAAAAAAAGAAGTGTAAAAAAAAATAATAATAGCCCCAGACACGCCCACACCCTAATCCCTAGAACCTGTGACTGTCAGGTTGCATGCACATGGAGAAGAAAAGTGACGGATGGAAAGGAGATTGCTAATGAGCTACTATAGAATCGAGAGATTACCCTGTGCTACCTGGATGGGCCACACTGTCAGCTGTGACGATGGAGCCGGGGCCACCAGCCAAGGACTGCAGGCCGGGGAAAAGGGAAAAGAAGCCCATTCTGTCTTGGAGCTTCCAGAAAGGAAAGTAGCCTCACTGACATCTGGATTGTACTGCACTGGAACCCGTTGGAGACTTCTGACCTCTAGAACTATAAGAAAATAAGTTTGTCATTGCAAGCCACCAATTTGGGGGCAATTATGACAGTAGCACTTGGGAACTGACCCATCTTCTGAAAGCCCCTTCCTCCGCGGCCTCCCGCAAGGTCCCCAGAGCACCATGTACCTGTCCTCCGTCACACTGTCCTGGTTTCTCACACTGTTCTTCTCAAACGAATGACATAATTATTGCCATCGCCTCCATGAGGAATGGGCAGGAAGAGTGCGCAGCTCTCTGTGATATTCCCAGGGCCTGCCAGTGCCCAGGGGCAGAGAGAAGCCCTGCCGGTGTTTGTGCAATGAATAAATGCATGAAGGAGTCAATGAATATATTAATTAATTAATCTGCAGGAGAAAGAAGGGCAAACCACTATCAACTTTAATTAAACACATATCCTGTATCCAGTGTCAGGGACAGAGCCATGGTGTCATTTGCTGCTGGATTCTCTTTTGAGCAAGAGGCCAAGAAGATGGACTCCCAGAAACCAGGTCTGGGTAGAGATGGGTTGACAGCTGTGCCTCCTCTCCCAAGACAAAGGCCTCCCGCCCCCCTAAATCCAGCACACAAGCAGCCACTCCCTGCCCCCCAGTCTCAGCGGGAGAGGCAAGCTGAATATTTCTTTAAGGGATGCTGTTGAGTTTCTTCTTGTGGAGTGAAGGATTTGTAGCAAAACCCAGCATGTAACTTGAGCGTTCCATGCAGCCAGATATCGGTGCCAAGCTAAATTTGTGTGTGCAGCTTCTGTTTAAGGCAATTATATAGTGTGTAATACCCAGTAGAGAAATTAAGTCGAAGTACATTTTGCCCATAGAGATTATCCTCTCAGTTGGATTTATTTTAAACAAGTTTTGCCCCTTATGCATTAAGGTGCGTGCAATAAATCACTTATGTAATAAACTGCACTATATTACGTGGGGAAAAAAAAGAAGCGGGTGGTAGGGGGAGCAACTTCAGATGGAGCCAAACCTCAGGCATGGAGGGAGTGGCGTGGAGGGGGATGCGAGGGAGGGGCTCGGCAGTGGGGACTTGGAGGGGGTACAAACGGAGGCGTCTCCGCAGCGGACCTCCCGACTCTGCTCCAAGAAGCTGCTTATGTAATCACTGCGGCAATGGGCTTCCAGAAAGTTTCAAAGCCTGTCTTTTCTGGAGCAGCCTCCTGGCTTATCTTAATTGCCAGCAGTTCAGAGCAAGACTGCGAAAGGGGAAAAGATGTGCGCTTTTTATTGAAGATGAGACAACAGAAACATGAGGGTGTGATTAGGGGGCTTGGGCAGCCACACACTCCAGGGACAGCGATGGTCACCTCTGTAAATAACATCAGTAATAACCTGGGAGAGAAGCCCGGGGACAACGGAGGATTCTTAGCATGACATCATTATCTCGTGGAATCGTGGGGAGGTGCCACACGAGCAAATAGTCTGTTGTTTATCTGAAACTCCAATTTCGCTGGGCGTCTTGTGTTTTCATTTGCCAAGCCTGACAGCCCTCCCTGGCCTCGGCAGACTCAGAGCTCTGACTTTGGTTGGGGCCCTCCAATTGGACATCCACAAGCTTCCAGTTTTCCCTTCTAGGAGAGATTACAATTTACTCCTTTTTCTCAGAGGTGTAAACTGAGTTTCACTGTGTTTCTGAAATACACCCACTTAGCTGCGAGGGCTGACACTGCCACCCAGCTGCCTCCAGAATGTGTCTGGGTAATCACCCACTTACACAACCGCTCCTAGATGCAGATTTGAAAAATAACTTCACAAGGAGACCTGCCAAGGAGAGCTCGCCTTAGTGCAGAAACACATTGGAGCTCAGAAACCCATGACATTTAGGAAAAGAAAAGAATATTGCTCAGAAAATCGCTTCAAAACTTCCTGGTGAGTGCACCGGGCTCCCCTGGTGGGCCCGACACAGGGCCCTGGAGCAAACATTACAGCAGGATAGTTGTGTACGGAACCTGGAACCTCGTTCAACTACCCTCCTCCTCCCCAGCACAGAGGAGCCGCTCTGATTTACATGTTTGTCTTCTTCAACTTTGAGAGCCCAATAAAACCTAGTGCTTAGTAAGAATCAGACATGGATAAGCTGCTTGTAATTTACGATTTAACACAGCACAGTATAAAAATAGGCAATGAAACTGAAAGGCAATCAAACTCTATTGTCACAAGAGCTGGGAAGAACCCGCGCAGAGAGCCTGCCGCACACCGGGAGGGTTACAGATCTGGTTGAGTCCCCCCCTGCCCATGCACTGGGGGCTTCTCTGTTGGGCTATTGCTGAGTAACGGAATACTCCACATTTACTGGCAGAAAGCAGTGATTGTTTCCTTATCTTTCCTGATGTCCTGGGTTGTGGTTTGCGGGGTTAAGTCTCTGATTCTAATGGCCAGTGGTGGAGGTCGCGTAGTGATATGCAGGAGGCGGACAACTCAGGCTGCAGGATGTCACTGTCACTTGCCATTGCCAAAATGCAATCACTCCATATTGCTTGGGGAGATCACTCTCAAGCCTGTGAGGGTCCCAGGGAGCAGACATAACTCCTCCTTTTGAGTCTGGAAGAATCTGTGGCCACATTTCCAGCTGTGTCTGTCTTCCCACAGCAGACAATCTAGGGGATGAGGACTCCCGCACTGTCATACACTGGGGTCCTCACTGAGCCACATCTGGCACACACAGGATTCGCCGTGTGTAATTACTGAACTGGTCAAAATGCCAGGCAATGCCAAGCAGTGAGCCAGCGCTGGGATGCTGCCTCCTCCAAGGAGAATTCCTGGGATAACAGAGAATCCATTCATGTCTGCCAGGCAGACTTGAAACTTTCTCATTTTCCACTGGCCCTGGAGTGTAGCACAGAGCTGTGGAGTACGCAGGGGCAGACAAAGCTGCGGTCAAGGGCGGTTCCCCCAGCACAGCCCCTTCGCCGGCTTCTGCTGCTTTCCATTATCGCCCGCCGGCCCACCCGCCTGCCCTTGTGGCGCAGGACCGCGTGTGCCTGCGGGCACCGGGCTGCATTCCCATCCCAGCCCTCTGCCTCGTGCGTGCCTCCCCTCTGAAGTCTCCCTTTGAAGCCCGCACGTTAGGTCCACCCCAACTTCTGTTTATCCTGGTGCAAAGCGCGGGCTGCTCAGATTTGGGGAGCTTCACGGCAAGGTATTTAATGTGTTTTGAAAAATACTTGAAAGTCCAGCTGTGTATGCTTTAGTTTTATATTTAGCCTTAAATTAGAGACTGTATATACCTCAAGTAATAAAAAGGCCCAGCAGGGACTCGGGTTTTCTTGAAGTTTGCTGCGGCCGGGCACTGACATGAGATTTTACTATTTGTGATTTTGAGGGGGTTTAATTTCACAGCTTAATTCTGGCATTTATGCCATTACAGGTCCCCTCTTGGGTTTCAGAAAGGAACTGTTGTAATTTTCCCTGTGCTTAACTGTAATGCAAGCAGAGCGGAAGGGGGACAAAGCAGCACAGACTCCCTGTCCGTGGAGACTCTCTGCTGGGTGCATGGGGGCAAGGAGTCCTCCATGTACTCAGGGGGAAACTGAGGCTCACTGAGGCTGGGCTGCTTCCTCACCTGCCCTTCCCAGTTGCGCGCCCGTGGCTTGACTGCTGTCTGGCTCTCCGCCTTGGACTCCGATGAGGCTGTGATGCCACTTTCAGCCAAGGTCCCCAAGAGAATGCGTCTCTGGCCAAAGTTCCGGGCTCCCTGCTGCACCCTGGAGGATGGGGGATGCACCATTCCTGGTCTCCATTGCTGCCCGAGTCAAGGGCAGAGTCACAGGGACAAGTAGCCAGTAGCCATGCACATGCATTTCCTAGGCTGCCCTAACAAAAGGCCACATATTTGGTGGCTCAAGCCAGCAGAACTGTGTTTTCTCACAGTTTTGGAGGCCAGCTGTTCCAAGTCACAGCACTGGTGGGGCCATGCTGTCTGGGGAGGCTCTGGTGTGACTCCTTCCTCCTCTCTCCCTGGGCTTTTGGTGTTCTGTGGCAATCCTTGATTACATACAGCATTACTCCTACCCCTGCCTCTGTCCTCATACCACCATCTTTTCTCTCTGAATCTGCGTCTTTCCACGGCATCCTTATAAAGGGCACTAGTTTTTGGATTTAGGGATCACCTTCATCCAGTGTGACCGTTTCTTAACTACTGGTGGGTGGATCTGCAAAGACACTGATTTCCACAGAAGCCCACACTCTGAGGGTCTGGGTGTGCATGCCCTTTGGGCAGTCACCCTTCAGCTCTCCACAGGTGGGTTCCAGGCAGCCTGGTGGACAGGTAGCCCAGGCTGACAAAGGAACCCCAAAGCATGGCCAAGCTGGAAAGCTCAGAGTCAGCCCTGGGAATAAGAAGAGGTTCATCCACTCTGTTTACCCTCTGGGCACTCCTAAGGGTAGAGGGCAGGACACAGATGTCCAGTACCCTCTCTCAGCAAACATTTGCACCCACTGTGATGTGCCAGACCTAGTGCTCAATGCTGGGCATGCCTGAGTCATCAAGGCATGGTCACTGCACTAGAATAATCCCTTGTCTCATGGAGGTAGCGGAGGACAGAGGCAGAGGAAATAGATGCTAAATGTGATGTGCGCTCACAGTCCCACAGGGTGCAAGGGAAAGTGATGAGGTTGTCCTGGAAAGGGGGACCCCCTCCCCCGCCTCAAAGGACCGAGGTTGCCCTAAGAAGGGAAGAATGAATGTGTGGAGAAAGCGGCCTCAGAAAGCCCAGTGATGCCCAATACAACTTAATCAGAAAGTCTGTGTATTTTTTTACCCAGTTTTATTGTATTTGTGGGCATACTGTTTTAGTTTTCTATGCCACTGTCACAAATGTTCATGAACTTAGTGTCACAGATAACCCACTTGTAGTACCTGACAGTTCGGCATGGCAGAAGTTGGACACAGGTCTCGCTGAGCTTGGTTCTTTCTGGAGGTGCCAGTGGTGTGTCTGTTCCCTTGGCTCTTCCAGCTCTTAGCATCCATGAACCTGGGCTCAGGGCTCCTCTCCTCCATCTTCAAAGCCAGCAACATCTGGCGGAGTGCCACCCACACCAGCACCTCTGACTCTCCGTCTTCACATTCCGCCCTCCTCTCTTAGGGACCTTTGTCACTGCACTGGGCTCCTCACATTACTCAAGGTCATCTTCTTACCCTGAAGTCAACTGAGTCTTCATCCCACCTACCGTCTTCACTGTCCTTGCCTTGTAGCCTAACGTGCTCACAGGCGACTGGGGCACAGACGTGTGTGTTCCTGGGATTAGGAGGTCTTCATTCTTACCCACTGTTCAGCCTTCCACGGGCATCTTGCCACTTGCCAGCCATTATGCTAAGTGGATAGGACACAGTGCTAAGTGACCTGGGCAAAGTCCTGCTGCTCTTGAGGTGTATGTTCTAGTGAGCGTGGAGACAGTGTGGCCGGTGATGGACTCCAGCAGTAGAGTGCTTGCTTAGCATGCAGAAGGCCCTGGGTTCCATTGCCAGCGTGGAAGGAAGGAAGGAAGGAAGCAAGGAAGGAAGAAAAAAGAAAGTCATGTGTATGTATAATTTTAATCTTGTAGTTCTGTAGGTGAGAAGTCTTGGCCCAACCCAAATCTTTAGCTCACTTTAGCTCAGGGTCACCTCAGACTCAAATCCAAGTGTGTCATTTGGGGATGAGTTATTAGAAGCTTGTGTTTTTTGACAGAATCTATGACCTTGTCACAGGAGGACCAAGGTCTCCATTCTCTAGCTGGCTGTTGACTGGTGTCATTTTCAGATCAGAGAGACAGTTCCAGTAGGTTTTCAGACCTTGTCCGTAGGTGTGATGCGCTTATGACATGGTGATCTGTTCCTTTGAGACGGAACACGTGCTCACACTTCTTGAAGATGGGATGTAGACCCTCTTAGGGGCTCAGCTGATTAGATCACGCCCACCACCATTGCATCTCTTTTTTCTTTTCTTTTGATACCGAGGACTAAACCCAGGTTTGCACTGAGCTGCATTCCCAACCCTTTTTAATTTTATTTAATTTTCAAAATTTGAGACAGAGTCTTGATCTGTCACCAAGTTGCCCAGGCTGAGCTCAAGCTTTTGATCCTCCAGCCTCAGCTTCCCATAGTGCAGGCATTACAAATGTATCTCACCATACCTGACGTATCTCTCCAAGCCATAGGCATTGACCTCTAGTCACATCTGTAAAACTATCCCACCTTGTTGGATGACATAAACCAGGCAGGGGAGGAAACCATTACATCCTAGTTACAGTCAAAAACAAGGGTGAAACAGGGCCTATGTACGAGGAAGTGGAGGTCTCGGGGCATCCTGAATCCTGCTCCCACAGTCTGCAAAATCCCCTTTCACAGATGTAGAAACTGAGACTTAATGGCTTGATGTAACTTGTCCAAGGCCGCCCAGGACCAAGCTTGGATTAGGATTTGTTTCCAGGCCTGTCTAACTCCATGCTCTGAATACTCTGGGCTCCCTCCCGACCTTCATCTGGCTCCCTTCCCACCTTGCAGCTCTTGACCTCCACCTGGAGGCCCTGGCTTCGCCATCTGCCACCCCTGGACCAGAAGCTCAGGTCAAATCACCTGTCCCAGGCTTTGTCCTCCAGCGCCACAAGCTTCCACTTGCAGCCCAAGGCCCAAAGGGTGCTGAACGGGTGCCAGGGCTTTAAATGGAGCCACATTTGTGTGACTGTGATGAACAGTGCACACACAAAGGCAAGCTAAAAATGTCCCGACCTTCTAAATATGGGACCTCTCAGCCAGGTATTGAGTCAGCTGCATGACGCTAATGCAATTATCCTGATCAAGAATAGATTTATTTGCCATTAAACACATTTTAACTTGATTGCAAACAAGTCTTGTATTATTTAGAGGAATCGGCAGTGTCACGGAGGGTGGTGGTGGCGGCGGTGGCGGCCTCCTGCTCTGCAGAGGCTGAGGCTTGATGCTCAGCGCAGCTGCAGCAAAAGTCAGTTCACCATGGGGCCAGTACGGAGCTGTTTAACTTGTGCACATCCGAGCACTGGAGCCTTAGCAATGCTTAGAATTCCAGGCTGGATTATTCCCGGCTCTTTATGGACAGTTTGGGCTTCTGGAGGCGATGTGGCTGTGGCTGCTGCATGGTGGTGCCCTGTTTCTCCTCATCACTGGCAAATACCTACTGGGCTCCAGCCTGGTGCCTGGGATGGTGTTGGGGCTGCAGAGAGGGAAAGGCAGGCCTACCCTCCAGGAGCCTCTGCTCCAGGGCACAATCAGTTTTTCACGAAAAGAAATGTACCGAGTGGCACTGGCTCCCAAGGGAGGGTGGAGACCGTGATGAGAGTCAGGAAAGGCCCTGGATATCTGTCTGCTACCCTGTGACCTTGGGCAGGTCACCAAGCCTCCCCAACCTCAGTGTTGTCTTCAGAAGTGAAGGAAGCTACGGGGCCCGAGTGTGCCAGACGTGCAGCCTCATGCCAAGGGCCAGCCCCTCACCCTGCCTGTATGGCTTGTCTTTTTTTTTTTTTTTTTTTTTTTTTTTGCCTTTTTCCTTTTTATCGGTACCGGGGATCGAACTCACGACTGCCTGCTTTCAAGGCAGGAGCTTATGCCACTGAGCTAAACCCCCAGCCCCTGTATGGCTTGTGTTTAAACCCCACCCACCTCACATTTCTGTTCCACCTCACTCATCCTACACCTTCCTAGTGCATATCAGCCAACAGTTGGATTTCCTCTCCGCATGTGGGTACATGCCTAAAACACAATCCGATCATTTCCACCTTACTTAACCTAAAATCATGCTCTCTATTTTCACCCATCTTCTTGCAAAGGGCATGAGTTGGTTTTCCTTATGGCTGAGTGATACCTGTTTGCATCTACCGTATTCTCTTTATTCTCTTTAACCTCGACTAGTTCCCACCCTGGCTATCCTGACCTGTGCGGTAACAAGTATGGGTATTTCTATAGTGTGCTGCCTTCCATCCCTGCAGGAGTGTATTGAGAAGCATCAAGCCACATCCAGTGGTAGCTCTTTGTTTTCTGAGGAGCATCCATACTGCCAAGTCACAGTCTGCCTAGATGTTTTTACCTTTTAAATGTATGAGTCCACAGTGCCAGTGCCTGTAAGGCTGGCTTCCCTGGGAGGCTTTATCTGCTTTGTGCCTGCCTGAATGAAAAGCCAGGGAACCAAGCAGGCACAGATGAGATGGACACTCACATCGGACAGGGATGGGCTGTGCTGAGAGACGGGCTGGCCCTTGGAACATATGGGCCAGGGCCCCTAACTCAGTCTCAGCATCAGAGACACAGCTAGGAGGGCTTGGTCTCCACCCCAGACCCATGTCAACTCCACGGGTGAGGAGAGCAGATTCAGTGCTGAGCAGAGTCCCCTGATCTAGGGTGGCCGAGGGACCACACCAAGGCCTCGGTGTCCCCTAGAGAACAAGCCAGATGACAGGCCCACTCTGAGGTGGGGGCAGGACTAAGCAGTAGGCAGTTAATAAAATAGGTGAGTGGTCAACAGTGTACGAGAAAGCAATGCGAAGGAGACCGAGTGGGGAGGGGGAGAGTCCGGGAACAGGCTGGGTTGTGTCTTGGGGCACCGGGGAGGAGGTAGCTCGGAAGGGTGGCGGGTCCCCAGACTCAGGTGCCGGAGCACACCTAGGGAGCGGAGTGACAGTCCTGAGCCCTGCATGGCAGGAGTTGGGGAGATGGGGGTGCAGAACAGATGGGACCACATGTGGTTTGGCCAGGGCATTGATTTCTACCCAGGGGTTGGGGGGGGGGGCTGGGAGTGGCTACAGAAGACCCCAGGATGGCTTTCCCTGTCTCTCCACATGTGCGCATTTTTCTGTGTGATGTCTCCTTACACGCGTAGCCATGTACACACACTTCTTTCCTTTGAACCTTGACTAGTCGCAGCCATGGTTAATAGTTGACCGAGAACTCAGAAGGACATTTTCCACCGCCACTTTTGCACAACCCTGATACCATGATCACACCCAAGAAACAGGGCCTGCTTCAGCCACGTTGCCCAATATGCAGGCTGTCTTCAAAGCTCCCCAGGAGACCCCAGGGGCTTCTCTTCCTGTGTTTTCCCTCAGCCTTGCGGTCTAGGATCTGGGTGAGAATGATGTTGCATTTTGTCATCCTCTTTACCCTAGAACGGTCTCTGGACTGTCCCTTTCTCGCTCCTGGCCTCACCTTTTCTAAAGTGCTCTCTGCCAGCCCTGGCCCATCCTACACAGCTCACACGACTGTTGGGTGTCCAGCAAGGGACTGGTGGGAATGAGCTTCTGAACTTCAAATTTTATTTAACTGTTATTAATTTAAACTGTGTCATAGGCTAGTGCCTTCCGTTCCCAGGCAGCCTAGCTGTGATTTGGTCAAGAAAGTCACAGCAGGAGAAGCAATGTTATGCTCAGGGTTGGAAAGCCCACGAACCAGGATAGGTACCTGCATTTTTCTGTTCCTGGTGTCAGCCAGCACCAGAAACACAGCAGGTGTTTGGCTCAAGTTTCTCCTCCTCCAGGTTCTTTAGCTCCTGCCTTGCCCCTCACCACCTCTCAACTCAGGCCAAGGTCAGCTGGGCAGCTCTTTGCCAGTCCAGCTGAAGGAAAGCATCATAAGGTGACAGCCAGCGGTCCAGTGCAGCCTTCCACAAACAGCCCATCCATTGGCTTTGTGTCTCCAGGCCCCAATCAGCATGGGCTGCAGGCTGAGGGGGATAAAGGAGCAGGCTATCACTTCTGCTCAGAGCTGGGGAAGAGGCCTTCCTCCTTGCATCCATCCACAGGGGTAAGAGCTAACTGGGTTTCTTTTACACTGGAATCATGGATGCCTGTCCTGGTGGGCTGTGACTTGCAGTTGGGCTCTGGTGCCCAATGGCTCACCCTGTGGTGAAGTGTGACCCCAGGAGAACCTCCCTGCTGCCCACCCTGCCTCTGCTCAGCTCTGATAACTTTTATCTTCCCTGCGATGTTTTTGTCTGTGTTTCTTTCTCTTTTTCCATGCGTTCTTCTTAAAAATAAGTCCCCCATGAGCTAAATCAGAGCTCAAAGTCTGCAACAAGCATGCCAAATACTCCGGGGCCGTCATCTCCAGGCACAGCTTCATATTTTGGTTCCACCTGGATTCACACTCTCAGCCCATCCACCAAGGGTTAAATCTTGTGCTGACTGGGTCGGGGGTCCCTGGAGCTTGTACGTATCCCACAGATATATTCATCTACCCCAAGTTGACTCAGAGAACCAATCTGAAATCAGATGGGAGCTCCCGGAAGCGAAGCAATTGCAGGTTCATTTGTTATTTTTATTATCTCATTTCTTCTTATTTTTTTAGCCAAATTGCCTCCTACGCGGGGAAGGTTGGGGTCCTTTTATTCTTCTTTTCATTGGTGCGATGCTTCCCTCCCTGGTGTTCCTGATCACATATTTTTCATTTGGTTTCCGGGTCCAGTGACACGAACATCAGAACACCTCCTCCCCAGAGAGGAAGAGAGGATGCTCCGCAATCTGTAAGGGTTTTTTCCTTTCCTCCTTTTGTCAGCTGGCATGCGATATGCTTCTCGGGCAGTAATTTAGAGACTGTCAATTCCTTGAGCCGCTGGGGAGCTGAGCAATTGCCTGAATTTCCTCGCTTTAGCCCGAGTTGGGTCTGTGAGCTGGCAGAGTGAGGGAGCATGCGCTCTGGGAAGGGACAGTCCTATTTAAGGAAGGCCCTGGGTTTTGTCAAATCTGAAGGGTTTTCAAAATCTTCCCAGGATGAGGATCGTGGGTGCGGTTGTGACGACACATTGGGCTGGAAAACACTATGCCCGGTTTGTGATTTATATCACAAATACTTTCCTGGGGAGGGTTCCTCCAGCAGTCAGCCGTGGACACATTATTAATGTTTTCCTGTTTTCTATTGTCCCGGAATGGAAAAACACTTTGGATCCTTTAAATTTTCTCAAGATGTCTATACTTTCCAGCATCGTCCCTCAATTTTCCATGGTTTGAAAAATGTAAATGTTGCTACATTTGGTTCCAACAAATCCAGCAACTTGCTGCAAATCCTTCCACAGTTTTCAATTTGAGAGGACGCCCTTACCTGAAGGACCCAGAATTGGAGAAAACAACCCATTCCTTACCACCGTGCTGTGAGCATCCGCTGAGTGCCTGTGTATTCCCATCTTCCTTTACTGCAGGACTCCTTCAAAGCAGATGCTAGCACCAGTGCTAGCAATGGGAAAACAAAGGTGCAGAAATCTTATTACTCTCTCCACAGTGGAGGAGACCAGTGGGGCTCCAATACACTTTGGTTTGATTCCAAGGTCATCTCACTTTCATTCCTTTTTATTTTCTGCTTTTGTTCAGTATGCATTTACCCAGTATTTCTTTTACAAATGGGTAGTGAGTGTCAGCTGTTTCACTGAGCATTTATTTAGTGAGGACCAGTCATGGTGCCCAGGAAGGGGTGGGATTGTCCCATGACACACAGGAGAAAGATGTTTCCCGAAGACAAAACACCTTTGTATAATCAAAACAGAAAAGCAGAACACCAGCATGGAGCGTGAAATGAAACAATCCCATCCCCCTAGCTTGGAGGCATCCGAGGCTGCTGCACACTTCTGTCTGTCCGTCTGCAGTGTGCAGGTGTGGACTGCATTCCCTGGATCTCTGCCATCCTCTCGGGCCCATTGTGCTCCTGGAGAGAGACAGCAGTCAGAGCATGTGAGGCCTGATTCCGTGGGTCTAGCTGGGGAAAATAGCAAGACGTTGAATCAGAGGAGCTCTGGCTGCAGGATCCCGGTGCTGCTGCCTTCCCAGCTGCATGAATTTCCTAAACTTACTTTTTCTTCATATTTTACAAACAGTAACAATATTCTCCTTGTCAGTGGCTGTAAGGACTGGAGAATTAAAGGAGTGTCTTCTCCTGCAGAGTGTGTTGTACATATTGCAGTTGTGTGGGCCTGGTTAGCGGTTAAAGTCCCCATAACTATTCACTTTACTGTTGTAGTTCAAGGAAAGCCAAGAGCAAAATGCATTAGCACGATAGAGCCCAATAAAATTTTGTTTGTGGACACTAAGATTTGAATTTCATATACCATGAAATTATATTTTTATTTTGATTTTTTGGTAAAACTTCCATATATATGACATTGAAATTTTTGCCATCACAAGATTTGATTTGGATATTTTTAGGACCCTCTTATTTACATAGTAAATCATGGATTGCACAAAGCAAGTGAACTGTGAATAAACAGGTTGGTGGAGTGAATTTAGTCTGCGGACAGTAGTTTGCTGACACTTAACCTGTGTACTGTTTTTATACAGAATAAAATAGCAAGCCAAATATAAGATAATTCTCAGGTAAAATATCTACAATCCATATTATGCAAAAAAGTTGCATATTTGGATTGAAGATTTGCCTTTGAGTTTCCTGGTAGTCAAACCAAAAAAAAAAAAAAATAAATAAATAAAATAAAAATAAAGCAACAAAATCAGTTAAGCTGGTCATAAGGGCAAAATAATGTCAGATTCTATGGGAGGCAGACACGTAGGCCTTCAGGAATCTTCTGGTTACACATGGTAATGAAATTTGATTTCACCTCTTATGGTACCACCTGCTCCCCTCTATTTTGCTGCAGCAAGACTAGTTGCAGAACATGCTTTGCCATACACAAAGATCAACAAGCAACCGTTTTCTGGTCATTCTAATGGTGTAAATTATATCCGACAGTTGTTAATTAAATATGTAGTCATGCTCCGGAGCCATCACCAAATAGTGCTCTGTAAACATTATGATTTGTCAGTAATCAATGTGATTTGTATAATTTGTGAGCGATCAGATACTTTCTCCAAAAGCAGATTATTGACTTCTGTGCCTATCTGGGGAGAAATTGCCACTTGGTCTGTTGTCTACACAGACCCAAAAAGAGAAGAGATTTGACAATGGTCTGATTAATTGAATCAGTGGTTTAGGGGAGTGGGCTGTCTGTATTGATCCAATTAAATAGATAATTGTCAGAATTGAGGTCATGTCTATAAGAAACCACCATTTCAAAGCCAAAGAGATTGTTTCAAATATATAAGGCTCAACCAGTCAATGTGGGCTGCCTCCTCCACATGAAATCAACCAGAAAGTGATTGATCCTATAGTACGTGGTCTCTTCCATTTTCAGCAAATGTTTGTGTGCTAAATACTGTGCTTTGGCTTTTGATTTTGTTTTTGTTTTTATTTTTGCTTTCATTCCCCATGAACCCAATGGTGGTGATTTATTATGTAAATAAGGATGGTAGTGTTCAAGTCAAAAGTTAAAATGATGTAAGACTCAATGGAGTTCATTTTGGGGAACAAAAAAAAAAAAAAAAACAAGGCCAGTTGCTACCCAGGCCTGTGTCATAGATAAGTGAGGCAAACCTGGGACTCTGAGTTTTCTGCAGGTGTGATTTGAGGGGATCAACGAAACTCAGACCTATTTAGTGATCAAGTGGAAAGATAAAAGGCAAAGATATGAAACCTGAACTAAACTTCTGCCCCAGATTCAAAACCCAATCCCACCACTAACAGGATGATGATTTCAGGCAACTTGGGTAGGTTCTCTACTGCTCAGTATTATCATCCATCCAGTGAGGTGAATATATCTCATTTACGGGTAGCTGTGTTCACATCGAGCACAAGCTCATGGTTCCCCACCAAAGCAAGGCGCTAATCACTCCTAGTTCATCTGACAGGTGGCAGTAGCTCTGGGCACCAGTAAGTATCTGCACTATGATGGTAGACACTCAGTGGACAACTGCCCGTGAGCACCTACTAAGTGCTAGGTCTATCTCTAGAGATGGTGCTTATCTTTGAAGCAGTCAAATGGTAAGGAAAAAGAGGGAAGCAGGAAAGTCATAACAGAGCTTCGAAACTCAGTGAGAAAAAACAACAGGCAGGGCTGAGTGCTGGAAAGAGAGGAGAGTAACTCCCGTTTGGGGCAGTCACAGAAGAGTCTTGGAGTCTTGGCAGATTTTGATGGGGCTGCGCAGATACAAGTGTGGAGTGTCATCCAACCAATGGGTGTGAATACAAGATCTGCCATGTGCTGACTATATGCCAAGGGCAATAGTGTGACCTCCTTCTGCCTCAGTGCACTCATCTATAAAAGGGGTGTGACCGTAATACCTACCACGTGGGACTTAGGGGGATGAGATGTTTCCAAAATGCAGGTACAGAATGAAGAGGCAGCAAAAGAAAGTGATCTGCAAATATCACTCATTATCTCAGCACTTGTGTTAGCATAACAGTCTTCGCCTCTGCTGAGTAGAAAGACAAAGGTGTACAGTGTACATGCCAGCCAAGGAAGCCTATAAAATGAGACAGTAACTCTCAACAGTGGCAAAATAATGTGAATGGCACACATTGCTATGCAGATGTAAGGGAGGGTGTTCGTGACCAAACATCTTCCTGTGCCTGAAAGGAATTCTTCTTTGTGTCCATCACTCTGGAATCTCCCTACAAATAAGCAGCCACTTTGAGATTTGTTGTGCTTAATTCTCCCACAAAACTATAAAAAGCAGGAGACCTGCTGTGTATAGATTTTTTTAAGCGAGGGACTATGTTAATGAGCTTAGCTTGACAGAGAGCTAAGGGGATTCTTGACACCAAATGGTGGCTAACTAAATAGGTCACCCCAAGTTATGCAGCAGCAGTAGAAGACCAGGGAGGGGGGGTAGAGATCAGGAGCTGTAGAACGATGTTTCCAGGGCAGCAAGAGCGTGGTCTTTTGTGCCACTCAAATTTGTACCTTGGATACTATCCTGGAATGCAGCAAATACAAGACCTTTATTACATAGGTGTGAGCTGGGTGGGGGAGACGGAAGACAAGGATTCTGCAGGTCTGTGTGCAGCAGAGAGTTGTTTCAGGTGCTTCATCTTGTTCATTTGTCATTCTTGGGATTTCTGAGCTTCACAAAGTGCTAGGAGAACAGATGCAGGAAGCAAAGATGAGAGAAAGTGATTTCTGCTCTGGGAAATTCTGTATTCAGGGGTCTCCACTATTTAGTGTTTTTAAATGCATTAAAGAAATCCTGCAGGACCACAAATGATACCAACTGTATGGAAATGCAGTTGCTAAAACATTAAAACCTATGAGCAAGAAATAATGTTCCTCCTTTTTGGTGTTTGATTTTGGTTTTTGAGATAGTGTAATTATGCAGTTCAGCTGGACAGTGAGCTTACACTGTGTGGCCCAGGAAGGCCTGGAACCTCTGTCTTCCTGCTTAGCCACTTCAGAGCTAGGGTGACAAGCATGTGCTGCCACACTTGGCTTGTTAACCCATTAAGTAACTCATCTAGCTGGAGCTGGAGCTCAGTGGTAGAGTGTGTGTTTAGTATATGCCAGACCCTAGGTTCAAACTCTAGCACTAAAAGGATTTTTAAAAAAAAAACACAAAAAGAGCTAACAGGAGTGGATCCATTCTAATCATTAAATGATGAGCACAAATACTATTTTTATATAGGAGCTACAACTGTCATGTGACAGGAAAATTATCCATGATTTCTACTGAGACAAGTCCACAGATGGTTCCAACGCTATAGCAGTCCATGGTCTCATTGAGGGAAACGCTCAAATTCAGTTAGAATTTGGTGGAAAATAAACGCGTCCTCTCTTGGCCATCTGAGTGCATCCTCTCTAGAATTCTACCTGCTCACCCTCAAGTTAAGGACTCTACTCTAGGTTGCATTTGTCCAACAGTAATAAAGTGGTGACCAGAGGAGCTGCCAGTTTGAGGGGAGAAGGGAGGTTCTCTAGATCTGGGCTCACCTGACTTGAACCTTAGTACCTGCACTGCTAGGTCCAGGAGGGTCAGTCACGCCGCGAAGCCCTCGCTGCAGGACATGGTGAGGGCTGGATAAGTGATAGTCACTGTTAGGGAGCAGCCCTGATGGATGACTAAGAGAGAGATAAGCAATGACAAAGAGGCTGAGGATGGCCGGGATCCCCCACCCCTCCAAAGGGAAAGACCAGAGCAGACGCAGGTTGGCCTGAAACCAGTCAGCAAATGCCAGGCTGTCTGGTCTTGCTGGAGAATGAAGCCAGAAGGCAGAGTCCCAGGCTAGGGACAGAGCTTCCAAGCAGATCAGCTCCAGATGGACCCTGTGGCCAGTGTCTGGACCCTGACAACAGGAACACCTCATTCTGATGTCTGTGTGAGGCAGATTTTAGAGGCAAGAGGACCTCCCAGCCATCTGCAGCATGAACATCCCAGTCGATATCAAGCCCGCTGGCTTCTCCCTTTTCCTGGATGGGCCCCAGTAGTGAGTAAATAAAACTGGCCCCTTTAAATTTTGTCCCTGTGCCCTCTTCCAGCCTTTGCTCTGAGGAGCTGAGTCCCATTATATTCCGAAGGCATATGTTCCCGTTGATTGTTCCGTCTCTTTCCAATAATATCGTGGCAGGACAAAGAGGGATGGGGACGGGAACAGACTTCCAGGATGTCAGTCCCAGTTTTAATTACAAGTGTTCGCGGCGGTGGCATTCATGTAATTGGGGGGCTGATTTATGCCAAATAATAAGCACTGATGTAAGGGCTGGAACCCAAGAGGGAGGGCAGCCAAGGCAGCGACAGCGGCAGCTCCCCGCGAGCCGGGAACTGGGGCAGCACACGCCAGCCAGCAGCTTTTCTCAGACGGGCCAGGGATGATGCGGGAGGCCGCCCTGGGCTCAGCTTCTGGAGACAGGCCTGCTTGGCACGCACCAGCTCGGTGACCCTTCTGCGAGTGATTTCTCGTCTCCGCACATCATTGTACTCATCTGACAAATGCCTCTGATAACCGAGCCCAGGGTGGTAGACCCTGGGAGGGTTAAATAAAGTGGAATAAAAACAGCGTGTTTAGCACAGTGCTGTGCACCCAGCAAGCGGGCATTGCTGTCCGTTTATTGAGAAATCATCCCCAACACGTACAGTCACCACAATAACTGCTCCAACAACAGTACCATTCAGGTCTGCACTCAGTTTGCAGGGTGGGAATGTGACCCAGGGGCTTTGTGATTAGATAGATGTGTATGCTTGACCTAATGGGAAGCTCGAAAGCAATTGATGTGAACACAAGCTGTCTTCCTGACGTCTCCGAGCAGAGTAATACAAGAATTACTGTTCTCTTTTTGCATTTATGCATTGCATTTCTCTGTTGAATTTCAAATGCTCTATAGATCTCAATCAGCTTCTAGTGTCCTTGTGGTATGAACTCTGGGAGAAATGGGGAAATGCGCATGATTTCTTGGGGTCCTCTGTTCAGCGGCGCCCTGGAGTTATGATGGAGGAGGGCGGGGCTCAGGTGGGGACCAGGTGTGCTCCTCCTAGTGCTGGCGGCATCCAGAGCCGCAGCACTTAGGTAGGGCAAGTCTGAAGGGGCAGTGGCCTTGGGTATAGACAGAAAAGCATACCTTGAAAAGGAACAATGTTCTGGTTCGTGCTCAGGGCGGATGAGCCTCGGAGACATTATACAAAGCTAGAGAAGCCAGGTACGCACAGATTGTGTGAGTCCATGTCTATGAAATGGGCAGAGGAGGCAAAGCCATTAAGACAGAGTTAGACGTCTGGTTTGCAGGAGCAGGGGAATGGAGGGAGTGTTAAAGGCAATGCAGTTACACTCCACTGCTAGACAAGAGTGACCGCTGTACTACCCTGTGAGCATGCGCAAAGCTGCCTGGTTGTAGGACTATTGCTCTTCCCCATGGAAAGACCCTCCATACAACCAGACACCTACAGTGCATGTGTCACAGAGCAAGAGGCTGACCTCACGGTCCTGATCAGTGCAGTTCCTTTACCTTCAAGGGTCATGTACCCCGACTTGTCTCCAGTCCTGTGTCTTATGAAGGAGATGCCACTGGAAATAATTATTTAGAGCTAATGGAGGTCAGTGTTGTGTTGGAGCACAGAAGTCAGGTGTTGGGGTGTGGGAAGGCAGAATCAGGGGGAACCACAGAGCAGGAACAAAGGTGGGAAACTGAGTTGATACACGGGGATTTACATGAAGGCTGGCTGGCAGAGTCAGGGAGGTCAGGGGGACCGTGCCTAGTCCTGCCAAGGACAGCGAGGAACGGGGAAGGTGAAAACTGCTATCTCCTGGGTTAGACTCCTTTCAGAAAGGTGATGTCACTGGCCCAGGGGTCAGAGGCATTTGAGCAGTGCTTGAATTCTGCAGGAAGGAGTTGTCCGTGAGTGTCTGAATCAAGACAGTAGCATCTGATATGGGACCAAACAGTAGCTCCCCCCAGAATATGTTCCTTGGGAACCTAGGAATGTAGGGGGGAAATGAGGGGAGGGCTCTGCAGCTAGAATTCAGTAGGGTTCTCAAAAGAAATCATCCAAGGGGCCTAATCCAGTGCCGTGTGTTGTCTAAGAGACGGAAGTAGAGAGGACATGGACATGTCAGCGTGAAGCAGTTCATCTATGCGTCAAGAGGTGCCGGGCTGGCGAGAAGCCACCAGCCCAGGCGAGAGATGCCGGTGAGTTCTCCAGATAGAGCCACCTTGCGACACCTGCGGTGGATGTGTGGCCTCAGAGATGCTTCAAGCCACCGTCGGCCCAGAAACTGATCCTCATTTCCTGAGTCTCTCTGTTGCCTTTCTGAGAACCCCTGTCCCAAGTGTGTCCACCCCAGGGCCAGTGGACACAGTGTGGCCAGGGACAGCTAGCAGTGTGGGCTCACAGGATCATAAACGGTGTTTCTTAGCAGTATTTTTTGTACTTGACTGAGCAGCGCTCCCGAGAGGACCATATGGGCAACAGTGGACCATTGCAAGGGAGGACTGGATGCTACCTGCATTCGTGCCATTTGGGGACATCAACACAGCACTTACCCTTCTAAACAGGGTTCAACCTCCCTTCACATGTGTGTCCCCGTCACGTCAGGCATTTACTGTCCTTAGCCAACATGGAAGTTTTACTTCACTATGAAACCCACAGTTAATGTTGTTTTGTGAGATAATTTACTAAGTTATTGTGCTACATACATTAATTGCAGATTAATGGACAATGGACAGTGCTTCATTCAGTGCAGCTCCAGGCCAGCCAGAAGGTTAAGCCCCAACGCTCTGACACTTTATGTAACTTCTGGTCCTTTTCCAAGTGCCACACTGACCATGGTATGTACTTTCAGTCTTCTCTAAACTTTCTCACTGCTTTTAGGTTAACAGTTCAACCCTCAATTTCCCTGAGGTCCTCATCAGCCCTCTCTGTACTTCCTGTCTGTCTGCTTCAGTAACCCTCCCCCTTTTGCTAGCCCTTACCTGCCACGGGGCCTTTGCACATCCCCTGTGTGGATTTCCCCCTCACATTCACTAGTTACCTTCCAGACCTCAGCTCAAACAGCCTGGCTTCAGAGACACTTTCCAACACTCTCCAATCCACAGTAGCTTTCTTTGCTCCATTGCCTTCCTGTCCTTTACTCCAAATTGCATCTGATCATGTGATTGCTATCTGTCTTCCTCTGAGGCCATCTTCATCTAGGAAGGATCGTGCCTGCTTTTGTGCACTGTCCTGCCTGTAGGAGATGGCATGCCGTCTAGCACAGGGTAGTCTTGACACTGAGTGAATAAAGAAATGCTGTCAGGCTGAGATGATGGGTGAACCTCTGGAACTGCTGTGGCTTCTATGCAAATGAAACCCTCACCCCCAGGATTTCACTGTGGTCTTTGCATGCAGTGAGCAGCAAGGAGCAAGGCCATTGTCCTACATCTGCCTGGCTCCGGCCTCCCGCTGTGCACACTTCCACTGCTGGCAGGAGCAGCCTCCCGCAGAGCCACAGCAGGACCTCTGCCTGTCCCATCCTGAGTATGCCAGCATGGCTCCTTTCCCTTCTCACATCAGCTGCTCATTTGGACCTACGGCCTAGACGATCAGAGTCTGAAAATCTCTTCCTCGGAACCTCGCGGGTTTTGGTTACGGTTGCCAGCCAAGCTTTCCCAGAAAACACAGCTGTGGGCTGAGTCCTGCATTCCCAGCACCCCAAGAGACAGACAGGGAAGCCACAAGTCTGAGCCCAGTGACTTAGGGAGAGCCCGTCTCAAAAGTAAAATAAAAGGCATGGGTGATGTAGCTCAGGCTGAGGCCCTGACTTCATTCCCCGGTACCTCAAAAAGAAAGAACAAAGCGTCCCGCCTTGAAGATACCTATCTCCTCCCGCTTTACCCTGGCCGCGTGATGACTCAGGCTTCGGTGGGGAAGGAGCAGCGTTTCTCAGAATGGTTTTTGCGGTTACCTCGTGTCTTCTAAAGACCCTCACATGCAGGGAAGAAGCACTGAGCATCTTAGGGTTGAGATGCGATAACATCTCACTCACGGTTTGAACAAAGGTTCACTTTATTTTCCTTCGTGTCTCCATTGCTCGACACCGCAAGGGAAAGTTCCCAATGGGCATTGCCAGGTGACACTATGAATGTCTTGCTGAGCCTGTCGAACTGTGGCTCTCACCAGTCTAGTGGACATGTCCTTCTTCACAGCCACACAGGGCAGTGTTGACTTCTCCCCATGGGTGTGTGCTGAGTCTATTATACCGAAGAGCAGATGACAAGTGTACTCCGTGGGCTGCAGATCTGTATCACTTGTTCATCTTTCCTGTCCCCTCCCCTCTCTCCCTTTTTAGCTCACAAAGGCTTGTCTGATTTTCTTTTACCAAATTAGCAGAATATACTTAAAACGGTGTGCTCCGTTCTCTTTTTTCCTTTGGCGTTACCAATAGGCCCTCTGGAAAGGAAGTTGAAAAAAATCCTTCTGTAAACTTTTGCCCCTGAGGATAAATTTAGAATCTATTTTCTTTGCATTATCTGGATAATAATATTTGGTTTGCTTGCACAGAGACAGTCAGGTGGTTTTCCAATCTTCAAACCTACCCGTGTCACAAAACTATTGTAAGAACTGGTAAGCAACAGCTCTACAGATTTCCAAAGCACTAAGAGAAATGTTCCATGTAAATTTATAGCCTCCAATAGTAAAATTATGCCAGAAGAGCATATCTAGTATTTATGCTGATATATTTGCATCTTGGGATATGGAACATGCTCACCATGTCCTCGAAAAGTAGGTACAATAAAAATTACATTTGAGGGTGTCCTGCCAGAGGATTGATTATCTGGAAAACATAATTTAAGTGGAGCCTTTAGGCAAAAAGGCCAGTCATGGTGTCTCAGGACGGCAACAAGATAAACCACAGAAGTGACGGATGGAGAAGGGAAGCCTCAGGCCAGGACTCGGGGTACAGATGCACGGGAGCTCTTTGGCCCACCCAGCACAGCTGGGCTTGCTCAGTTCCACATCTTTGATTTTGCATGCAAGAACTGGACATTTCTTATATCTTCAGCTGTGAGTCTGGAAAAATGCACATTCAATCTTGAGAGAAAAGCGTGCAGTCTAGATGCCTGTGTACAATCAAACTGCATTGTCCGGCAGGGCGGTTGTCAAGATTGTCTTGTCCTGAGGGGCTGTGAGTTTACTTAGCTCTAACAGAACTGAAGCTGAACTATTTTATTTTAGATGCTTGGGGAAGTGCAGGACTTAGATAATGGAACAGGGTCTGCCTTTGACATGAGGTGAAACAGTTGGTTGCCTGTACTATGCTTTTTAGCCCCCAAACCATAAGACAAAATACTTCCAACCTTCCAGAAGGTTGCCATTCCTAACTTTAACAAGAAATTGCTTGTGCTTTAAATTTGAGGCATTGATGCACTTAATTATGCTTTTCAACAAGATTTTGCATATTTAATATTTCCTCCTAGAGCTTCCAGGAATCTCAATTATTAATTCTACTGTGGATTTATTGGTCTTTCGACTCTCCCTTTGGTATAAAGTTTGTAGATTCATCAAACATTGTTTGCTGTCTTCAAATTCCAACAGTGCTTTAAATCAAACAGAAAGTCCAAAAGGAAATACGAATGCCTAGTCCTTTTAATGGTGTAAAAGGGCCCACTCTGTGTGTTTTATAATACTCCAGGATGGATGCTGATGGGATATGAATCCATGTGGGACATGAAATGTCCAGTAAGCAACTGTTATGAACTGGGATAAGAGTTATTGTACCTCATAATCCAAGTAGAAAATTGTTCCTGACATTGTATGGCCAATAAATAGCATCTGCCCAAAAGACACTATTTATAAAAGTAAACTGTTACAAATGGAACTCAGTGTTAACCAGAACTTTATGAATAAGTAATGAAGCCTAATTTTCCGTTATTATAGCCATTGTTTAAAAATGCATGTCTACCAGGACATTGTAATGACTTTGTATTACTTAGGAAAACTTTTATGACGCTGCTCTTTTTGTTTTTTAGTAATTACTTTATTAGTTTTTCATTGGGGTTTCTCTCCTCCGGTGTCTGTGGATCTTCTGAAAAGCAGTCTGACCAAGGTGGTCAGTGCATTTTTCTACACTGCCCTCAGATGTCCCCAACTCCTCAGCTCTTGTCTGTGTCTCTTTTCCCCAAAATGTCCCCTGACTGCCCTGTGATGTTCATGGCAGTGCCATTAGTTTGTGATGGCTTAGGTTCCTGAACAAACTCTACCACTAAGGGCCTGTGCTAGGCATGAACCTGGCAGCCAGCCATGGGCAGCGTGCTACAGCAGCTCAGAGGAGCCTCTCTTCAGCTCTCTGCCATAGGGCTGGCTCCTCCGAATGCCACAGGCACACTGTCCTGGCCCAGCTTTTCCGTGAGAGAAAAGGTCCCCTACATGGGTCTCTAAATCTTTGGTTAACTGATGCTCACACGAGTGATGTTTACCATCTGAATGTTGGTGGTGATTATCAGACAGACACCAGCCAACTCGATTTTCTGCCAACTCGAGATTCTGAAGAATCCGGCAGAAAACTGTGATCACTAACTCTGTTTGCAAAAGCAAAGGACAGCTTCGGGGTCACAGGAGCCCTGTCCTCCTCTCCAGGACATCAGGCCTTGAATGAGCTCGTCCCAGCTGGGTTCGCTGTCTGCACAGGGCCCACAGTGGAATACTGAGCCATGGGTGGCAATCATTCCGTGGGGACACTGCTGCCGGTGCCCCGTGTGGCTTCCCATCCTCACAATGGTACCCTTTAGCCGTCTACACCGCTGCTGCCCCGGCCTCTTCCCTCATTTCCAGTCTACAAAGTTGAGGGCACTGGACGTCATCAGGTGGACTGAGGCGGAGAACTGTCAAGTGCTTTGGGCACAGGATGACATGATTTTGGAGAGTCTGAAAAACATTAGTCACTAATGACCAAGGAAAAGGAAGAGACCAGTCCCGACTACTCCAGGATTCGAGTTCCAGACTCAGCGTAACCAAGCAGGGCCAGCATGCCTTTGTCCTTCCCTCCCCTTCCCGTCTCCTCCCCTTCGTCTTTACACCTTCCTGGTTTTTTTCTCCTTCCTTTTCCTCTCTTCCTACTTTGTGCTCCTTCCTGTCTTCCTTCCTCTTTCTCCCTTCTTTCCTCCTTCCCTTCTTTCCTTTCCAACTCGTGTTAAAATACACACAACGCAATTTTTACCATTTAACCCCTTCTGAAATGATCAGATTGTTGATGCATTTCCTCCTAGTTTTATAGAACAGTACTAGGCAGTGGCTTTAGGTTCACAGTAAGAGCGAGGGGGAGGTCCAAAAAGTTCCTGTATTTGCACTGTCCTCCAACCTGGCCACCGCCACTCCACGGTGACACTGCAACCAGTGTCATGTGGGTAGCACAGGAACATCGAGCATAGTCACTTTGCTGTATGTCCATCTCCACCCTCCGTGTCCACTATGTTTTTCATCTTGCAAAGCTGAAATTCCGTTCAGTGAAGCACAGACTCCTCTTTGCCTGCCCCCATCCCCAGGTCGCCACCTCCCTACCGTCTGTCTCTAAGGTGGAGTGCCTGGGGGACCTCCCCTAAGCGGAGTTAGGCAGCATGTGCCCATGTGTGGCCGGCTCCTCCCAGTCCGCATGGGGCCTTCGAGTTTCGCCTTGTGGATTTTCATCACCTTGTATCACAGTCTCCATGTGAAGGCGTGGCTGGGGCTGGGTTCAAGTCGTAGGGAGTTGGGAGCTGGGTGGCTCTGACCAGCCTGGTCAAGGGGCAAACATGGTGGCAAGAGTGGCCCATGACTCCTAGCTGCCCTGTGTGGGCGGCGATAGAGGGGAAGGGGCTGAATGGAGTACCTTTTACTCTACACTCTGACATTTTTTATATTAATGTTTTTTTCCTCTCCCATCGGTAACATCCCCACACACTACACTAAAGGGATATTTTAAGCATTAATTCTCCTAAAAAGCCTCATATGCAATGTAGAAATATTTCACTGTCTCAGAGAAAGGCACTCTCTATAAGTGAAAAGCATCACTATTAGTAATGACAATAATTTTCCTTATATCCATTTGGGCATGCTGTATGTTTTGATAGGATTACATACACAATGAAATTGTATGCAGACTCTCAGAATGCAGCCAGCATTTTCTCCAAGGTGTGCATCCCACTGTGTACACTGTCTGCAAGCTCTTCAGAGAGCCTTTCACTTATGTGCACACAGCCTACTGTTTTGAGCCTCCTGCCCCAGCTTTTACCCTAAGACCAGCTTCCCCTGTTGCATTCCCAAGTATCTACCCTGTTATGGAATGAGGATCATTACCTGGATGGTCTTGAAAGCATTTATCTTTTTCAGTATCAAACACCTTCATTGGTTCTTTGAATTGTTTTTAAAGTCATTTAATTATTTAAAAATAAAAATAGAGCCAAACATGGTGTCACATGCCTGTAATCTCAGTGCTCTCGGAAGCTAAGTTAGGAGAGTCACACGTTCTATCCCAGCTTGGGCAACTTAGGGACTTAGTAGTAAAAAAAATTTAATAGAGATTATAGATGTAACTCAGGGGGATGGATGTCTCTGGCTCTGGGTTCAAACTCAGAACTACAACATAAAAGTTTTCTGATCAGAGCAGGGCATATACTTGCGTAGTACTCAAAGCACTTGCTTACTGGAATATGCCATAAATTACAGGAAGGAATTATCCACTATATCACTAAACAGACCTTTCATTCTACTGAGCATTCTGTTAAGTTACATATGGTCTTATAAATTATTGTTTTAAAAATAAGAGATAATGGAACTACAGCATTAACTACATTTTGCAAATGGTCTGGTAGCAAAGATTATTGAAACCCACTAAAGACAAGTATAGAATCAGGAGAGAAATAACTCACATTCCTATTAAAATTATCCATCGAGGAGTAATTTTATCGCAGATAATTTTAATTTGCCAGTATTTTCTGCATGAAATGTTTTACACTAACATGCAGACAAAGAAAGAAAAGACACTTTAAAAAACAGAAATACCTAGAACCCATCCTTCCAACACCAGTATTGCTAATTTATTCACATTTAACATGAATTTCCCAGCACCTGCTAAAAGTCACAATAAACCTTCCAGCTGACCTTTCTGGAATCATTGGCCCTGGTCACACTTCAAGAAATCCAGTGCCCTCCCTCGTCCCTTTGATTTCAGTGGTGGAGGAATTCAAGGGAGTTCTAGACTGTCTAGAATATTGATCAGAAACAGAAGGCCAAGTCCATTACAAAGTGGCCAGGAGAGGCAGGCTAAAGTGGGGCTGGGGACAGAGCTAGTGGCTT
This sequence comes from Cavia porcellus, assembly GCF_034190915.1. Lineage (NCBI taxonomy): Eukaryota > Metazoa > Chordata > Mammalia > Rodentia > Caviidae > Cavia > Cavia porcellus. The sequence goes on from NW_026947487.1 coordinate 113,315,584, forward strand.
GTGAATTCCTTATGAGCCAAGGGGAGCACTGGCTGCTCCTTTAATGTCTTGTGTTCGAGGATCAAGAAGTGTCTGATGTAGGACATCGCAGCTTGAGCCTGCCCTAGGAGCCTGGATGGCCATGCATATGTTGCTACCAGCATCCCTCACTTGCGTGGATGAAGACTCCATCTTCTTCGGCTGACTCCCCCAGCACAGTGCTGAGCAGCTGCTTCTTCCTTTTCTACCCAGATGCCCTGGATCTTTCACTCTCTGTAGCATCCCTTGGCTTTGTGTTTCTCCCTGTGCAAATAGGTGGTCTCCTAACTACACAGCCCCCGAAATCCCCACCCTGGTGACCACACCTTCCCGCCCACTCTTGGCCCACACCACCACCACATCATGCCTCTCAGATGTCACTTCTTGCTGAATAATCCAAAAATCATCCCTCTCCCTTCATTAATCAGACAATGCCCTTCACATTCAACTTTGCAATTTAAGTCCCAGTCTTGCCCCATAGAATTATTGCCAATTGATCTCCGTATAAATGTCTGGGGTTTCTGCATTATTAATGCTGTTCTGGGCTTTTGACAGCCTTCCTTTGGTGCAGCTTTCTCTGAGTAGGGCTGATGGACACACCAGAGTTAAGGCCTCTTTTGCCTGAATTATTGGAACCTTCAGTTTAGTGAGGGAAAGACATGATAGCCTTTGAACTTTGCCACTAGGAGAGGGCTATCACTCCCATTAAACTGGCAGTGGCTCCCTGGAGCTTTGGAATAAACCATGAAGCTATCTCTGCCCTTGATTGAAAGAATGCTGGAATTGATTAGCAATGTCTGCGTTGGGTGGAGGATTAGAAAAAATAGGTATGCCTGCATTGCATGGAGGATCAGAAGGAAGAGTTATGCATGCTTCATGTCTGCCATTATGGCTCTGCTTTTATCTTGTATTAGCAAAAATAACCCTGAACTGTTTGTTTAAGATGTTAGACACAGAAGAAAGGATCAGATTCACTGGAGATGCCTGAGGGGTTGTTCCACATGGATGATAAGTGATTTTGAAGGCACTTTTCGTCTATTCATTTCCTGGACTCCTTTCAGCCACACCAATGGACTATGAATATTGTGACCTGTCCCTCAAGGCTCTTGTGTTAGATTTATTTCCTGGTCACTGCTTCTCAGGCTCCCTGTTGAGAATTCAGGGGTCCTTCTCCAACTCAAAGCAGGCCACCTTGATCATCACAAATGATCTTGAGTTTATGACTTCTCTCCAAGTTTGAAAGGAACGCCCGGGGCTGAATTGACAGCCAGGACTCTCAGAAAAACGACAGCAATTTTTGTCCCAGAATCACCGAGTACACTTTCACTGGCTGTGCTGTCTGCTCCAGGGGTACAGCCCTTTCCCTACCCTGCCTGCAAGTACCGGACCAGTTTTGATTCACAAGTCTAAGAGGGAGGGGGAGGGTGTGTGTCCCTGTCAGCTGATTGAAAGTGAGAGGGATCCTTACTGAAGGTTCTGTGTACTGGGCACTGGACTGGGCTGTGAGGTATGGAGAGGTCTAGGGATGGATGTTGGTGTAGGAAACTGGGACTCTGCAATTGTCACCTAGCAAAAGCCACGGTACTGGTGAGTGGCAGAGACCAAATTTCTGTTTATAAGGTTCCCATCCTGCCACCTCCCAGGAGCTGAGGTAGGAGAGATAAATTGTCCAGTGCTCCCAGCTCCCTGCAAGCTGACTTAGTAGTGAAAGGTTATGAAAGAGGCCCTGCAGTCCTAGGAGAGGGAAACTTGTTTTTGGAGAGGTCGGCCTTGTCTGCATTTGTGATCAGGTCTCCTTTGTCCCCTGCAAGGTCATAGTGACACCTTTGTCCAGTGTCACTAGGTCTTCTGCCAGGGGTGGATTCAGCGTGGCTCTTCCTGCCCTCTGGCTGCTGGCTGTGCCAAGAGAGGCGCCAGCTGCAGTGAAGAGGAGCGACGCCCCATCCCAGAAAAGCGCGAGGTCTCACATTTCCTTTCTGGTGCAATTCCTCCCTTACAGAACGAGAAAAAGCTAATTAACGTGGGATGGCAACCAGGCCGCAGTATCTGCCAGTTCTCTTGTGAAGAAGCCTCTTTAGCATTCTCTCGCTTCCCTCCTCAACAATAAATTCAGATTAGTGATTGGGAGAGCGTGGCGTCTAGTTCAAAAGGATCTGTCCCCTCTGTGAACCCCAGGGCAGGCTGCGAGGCCACCTGCACTTGGATTCGCTTTCTTTTATTTAGTTATTTATTTTTTTGGCCACCTAGCACCCCGTTGGCCCTTTGTAAATATTTGTTTCCCTTGTGCATGTTGTTGCTCCCCGACGGAGCTACTGGATGGTCCCCTGAAGACAAAACACATCAAAAGCCATTTTCAGTTACAGATATTCATTCTAATGAAAACATGGGAAGAAATGTTCACAGTGCAGTGTTAGGTGGAAAACAGAGGAAGAAGTTATTCTAATTATGGAGAAGATTACTAAACTATGTACTAACATGTCCCTGACATGAACAGAAAAATAAAGAGACTGGGAGGAAATTACTGAGCTGCTCAAGTGTCTGTGGGTGATGTAATTATGATTTTAAAAACCGGAGATTTTTGAAACATATAGATAACACTTCAATCAGAAAAATATCGTATTTTTTTTAAAAAGGCAAAAGAATATGTGTGTTTCATGACCACATATTTCTATTGCATTACTTCTAGGGGGATTTTTTGTAAAGCTAATGCCTTCCATAAACGGAAATATTAATTATAATTATAATTAATGTGATTTGGAGTTTAGCCTCTACATTGGCATTCATGAATTTAACACAGGCAAGCTGAACTTGATCTGCTATAAAAAAGTGTTTTTTAAAACAACAAAAGTCCTGGCTGCGTTGCTATACCAGGGAAATTTCTTTTTCCCCAGGTGATGCTGTGCTAAGGGTCTGGCTCAGGGACTGCAGAGTTCTGATCTGCCTGTACAGGAAGACCAAGGCTTTGCAGACAAGCCATGCACCCCGTGGTGCCTTGCCTTTCCTCATCCATGTTCTACCAGAGAAGCTAGTCCAGCTCCCTGAAGGAGAGTTTCATTGAAGACTAGCTGAGAGGAGGCCACGAAGGAGTCCTCCATCACACAGGAAGCCCAGTCGGGTGGGCCCGCTACGGGAGCAGTGTCTTCCTCCTAACCCGGGCAGCAGCACCAGAAGACACATAGTGCCCGCAGTGAAGGCGGCCCTGGCATGGCTGCAACCATGCCCAGGTGTCAGTTCACAGCTGCCTGGTGAGCACCTTGCCATCCTAACCTAGACTTCTGGAATCAGTGTGCTGGGAAGTCCTGAGTGGTGGCCATTGTCCCTTGTTCCTTTTGTCTTGAAAGAGCTCAAGGGAATGTGGAGAGGTGCTTGACTGGAACCAGAGGACACTGGTGTCCTCCTTCCCATGACTCTGGCTTCTGTTTCGTCACCTGTGCCTTTCTCTGAACCTCTGTCCGCTCTTATCTCTCTCCTGAATTACCCTTCCTCCTGTTGTCAGCTGACTCATGTCTACCCAGCAGAAGTTGCTTCTTCCAGGAAACCACATCTGATAGACTGATAGACCTCCATCACCCTGGGGTCATCTTAAGGGTGTATGATGTGTCCTAAATACTTGCAACCACACCTGTCCCTCCAGACACCATTAAAAGTATCTGTTCTGGGCCGAGGGGTTTAGCTCATTGGAATAAGCCCTTGCTGGCAAGGTCGTGAGTTTAATCCCCAGTACCCCAAAAAAGTAGCTGTTCTTCTACCAATTGTGTGGCCTTGGGCCAATAATCTCATCTTCCTGTGGGTCTGAATCCTCATGTATAAGAAGGCTAAATGACAGCACTCACCCAAGGGGCTGCTGGGAAGGTGATTCGTGACGCATCAGCCATGTACAGTTCTTGGAGTGGGACTGGGTATGAAAGGGGGGCTAGATATTGTAATAAGGCCAGGGATTTAGCTTAGCAGCATAAGCGCCTGCCTGGCAAGCATGAGGTCTTGAGTTCGATCCCTGGTACCAAAAAAAAAGGATATGGTAATAATGAAAGGGAAATAAAGTGCTCAAAAGGAAAAAACAGCGTGTAGGTGTATATGTGTGCATGTGTAAGTGTGCAAGATGGGTATCCATACTACTAAGTTTTTGTTAGTCCATCTGGCAGAATAGTTTGTGCTGTCGTTATGTGATTGTTCAATTTTTTGATTGCCTGTTCAATGTTTATGCTTTGATTTTGTAACTTGAGCAACTCCTTCTAAGATACCAATGTGTAACATATCAACTAGTGATGATTTCTTAATGTTTTTCTTTGTAATTCTATATCATTTCTACCCTTTTTTCTGTTTTGTTTTTTTAATAAGAAAAGTGAGGGCTAGAAAACCGCTAGCAATCATCAGTGTTACAAGGACCAAGTTTGTGGAACCTCAGAGTCCTTGGCTTGGGTGTGTTTCCTTTCATCCTTTCAGAGTTGATGCTTGGCACCATTTCCCCGTCACTTTTGCATGCCCAGCTACTGAGAAATGGGTTGGTGGTGGTTGATTTCCCATCCTCTGCAACACCTTTCACCCTTCCGAACCTGGGTGTAAAGTAGTCTCAGATCATTAGTGCACGCAGACCACAGAAGTCCTTAGGCTTGTCAGGGGTGGAGCTCCGACTCTTAGATCTCTTTCTGGGTGATTTCCCCCAGTTTAGAGAGCTTGGGTGGGGGCATGGCTGTATCGGGACTTGTTTTTTGAACACAGAAGTAATTGAGCCAGTGCTGTCCGGCATACTTGCCCAGGGGAAAGGCTTCTTGTGGGTTGCAGGTCACAGCTTTGCTGGAGCACAGCCTTGGGGGTCCAGGAGACAATGTCCTCAGACACCTTTAGGTGGTCAGACATGGGCATTTCATTTATTTACCTCCCTCTTTGCAGCAGAACCATGGCGAGGATAATGTGCACTTACATAGTCATGCGTTTCACCTGCTGTTGTGTCAGAAAGTCCAACGTTCTTCCTAGCAGTGTCTAACATGATATAAATATTGACCTCATGAACTGTCTTCAGCTTAAATTAAAGTTAAAACTAATGCAAAACTAGAAACTTTCCTTGCCCTCATGTGTGACATCTACTGCCTCTCTGACAAGGCCCATCGCTTCCCCATCCAGCCTCTCCATTTTCTGGTAGCCTCTGTTTGTCAATAATTTGCCCCCACTGGAAAGCCTTTCCACTCCTGTAACCACATTCCCAGGGAAATGGTTCCCTCCACCACTCCAGCATCCAGCTGTGGTCGGCACAAAGCCTGTAGGCTCCAGGAGCTCCCTTGGAGACATGGCTGATGAAGCAGGAGTCCTGCTCATCAAGCCTATAGATGTTAGAAGGGATCTGGGAGGATCAAGGCATGGGAAGACTGGAGACCATCCCACACCTGAGAGCATCAGAATTACAAAAAAGTAAAGACCACAAGCAGCCTGCCTGCTCAGAAAGACAAAACCCTTTATTACAGATGACAAGGGCTGAAGCCATTCAGATCTTAGATTGAATTGAGGGGCTTGAGATTTTATGCTTTTGTCTTGGTTTCTATTCCTGCTTCCCTTGCTGTAGTTTCCAGACAAAATTCAGGCAAATCTAGAAGTCATAAATAGTGGACTCTGCACTCGTTCAAGTGCAGAGAACCCAGAGGAGCTGCACAATCATGTCCCCCTCTGCAAGGACCTAGGTGGATTCTTTCATAGATGAGAGTGACGAATTCACCCTGATTCTTTCTGCAAAATGGATGTGAAGTGTGTGCCTCTTTCACCCAGATTTAACGTTCCAGGACCTCTTGGAAAGGAGCCAGTGCACTCTGTACCTGTGATGGGCCAGGAGCTCCCACCTGCATCCTGCAAGGTTGTACTGTTCCCAGAGCTCCTCACCCGTCTCTGGGTGGACACACACTCCCTGCCTGACCTTCTGGCTCAGAACATGGCAGTCCATTGACTTTATTGCCGAGCAAGGGCCTGGAGCTGCTTTCTTTCCTAATCAATGCATATCATTTTGCCAAGAGACAGAGTCTGCTGCTGGAGAGATTGATTCCCTAGTTATTTATCTTCCTCTGCCCAGTGTAAATTGGTCAGCCTGATCCTATTCGCATGATAAAAATCATAATGTCTCAAATTACTTACTCAATAAAATGTGGGTTTGTCTATTATTAGTGATCATTAGGGTTATAATGCAGCATGGAAATTTGGAGTAAATTAACTACACATGCAAGCTGTTGGGCTCGTGTGCAGTTAATCATATGCACACAGTTCCAGTGGGCAGAAGGGTTTGCAGGAATTATTTCAGGAAGACTTTGTGGGAAGGGAATAGAACAACTAGAATTTTTTTCTGTTCATTCTTCTTCTTATTGTGGATTTCTCAAATGCACATTTACCCCGTGCACTGTTGAAACATGAAATTAACAAAAAGCAAAACAAGGAGAAGTCCAGAAGTACAAGCCAAATTAAATGTCGGTAGGTTTTAAAGTTTCCAGGCCATGTGTTCCTGGATTTTTGCACGTTGCTTCACGATTCCAAGTTGAACAGATTACTCTGCACTTGCTTGTTTCTTGTTCTTCCTATCCATCTGGTAAGATTCAGTCCGAGCCTTGTTCTCTGGAGTCTATCTGCTTAGTGATGTCATGGTACAAATTCTGCTGTCACGAAGAGTTCCCATCATCCCTGGGCACTGCCATTTCCTCTGTGGCGGATGCTTCCTGGACATGTGGGCAGGTGAGAGGTGCTGACTTTGGCAGCTGGTGTCTGAATATGAGAGAGATGTAACTTTGAGTGGCAAAATGCATTTAAAAGAAAATGAGAAAATAATCTACATATAACTTGTTTCCTGTGAGGGTGCTTGGAAACTTTACAATGAAGTTAATGAATTAAAGCTATCAGATAAATAGAAATGATGGCATGATAGCATCAGTTAGAAATTTTAAAACCATTTTTGTTTTATGCAAAGTTTTTCCTGGGGAAAAAAACTAAAAATCAAGATAAAGGTCTTTTGAGCTGGATCAAGATCACCTCAAAAATAGGATCATGAATTGACAAGTCTTGGGATAGGGCTAACATCAGGCATAGCTGGATCCAGGTGCTTAGGTGATACCAGAAGACTTTCTAATTTCTCCACATTATTTGTTCTGTGCTCTTTTTGTTCTGAGAGGCTCACGTGGGACATACAGAGGGCCTTTAGCCTCCGTTACCAATAGTTTCAGCAAAAGGAAAAGACCGCTGCTCATCATTTCTGCTTGGATGATTCTGATCACTTGTCCCTGGGACCCAGTCATGGTGGTCAGGGGCTGTGAAACTCTCACTGACAAGGCCTGCGTTATGTGCTTGCTGTGAGAGACAGACAGGCAGTGGTTCCAGCCTCCCCCAAACCCAGAGCCTGAGAGTCGCTCCAAGGGCTGTGGAAGTCTGGAATATTCAGCAGCACAAGGGAACAGTACTGAGAACTCAGGCAGCAAATGTCCACTGAGTTAAGGGCAGAGCTTTGGAACCCAAAACTAGGCATTCAACGAACACTTCTTAAGGGAGGAGAAAAGCTACCTGGCCCTGGAAATACTGACCTTCTGGTAGGTGATGGCTCAGCTTAGAGGGGGCTGATGTTGGGAAGACAGGAAGAGGAGGGAAGGAGGGGGGTGAAGAGTGTAAACTGAGGTGTTCTCAAGGGGACCGCCGTCACTCACCAACTCTGTGACCCTTGTGAACCTTTGCCTAGTCTTCAAAACCTCAATCCTCCCATGTGTAAGATGGGGTTGGTCATAACGCCCATTGCCTGTGGTTGCTAAGATGACCAATTAGATAACAGTGGGAATTTCCACACCTAGTACCTGCTCAATAAGGAGCAGTCATTCAAATGTAGCGCCAGAAATTTCTGGAAGATGTGAAGCTCTGTGGAAAAATCATCTCTGTTTCTGGTAATGTGACCTGGTCTCAAAATCTGGTATGGGAGGAGGCTAATACATTTCTCCCAAAGGACACATCATAATCAAGCACATAGGTGGGGTCTGTACCTCATTTCAGAAAGAACTTCCAGAAGGTGCAGAATTCCAGATTCGTGGAAGCCCACAGGGCTGTGACCCAGGTGGACAGCAGGCTGGAGCCCATTGTCATTGGCAGGGAACGGACCCATTGTGCAGAGTACAGCTCACAGTGTGGCCCAGCCCTCATGCCTCACACAAGTGCTTGGTGGCCTGAGTGGACACAGTGTGCTCTCAGGAGTGGGCAGAGTCACAGCCAACCTCCCCTGAAAGGGACCCTGTGTCACCGACTTCCCTCTCTCCATCCCCTTCTGCAATTTCCCAGTAGAACGTGGAAACCAACTGTGAAGGCACACACTAAGCCGGACATTGGTAGCTCACTAGTGAAGAGGGCTGGTTTGGTGACCGGGGACCTTGCCTTTCACATCTCAGCCCAGCCACTCACTAGTGCGTCACTGTGGAAAGTGCTGTAGCCGCCCCACCTTGAGTTTCACTTCCCTGTGGTGGACGTAGGACCTCGTTTCACAGGACTGTGCTTGGTACATGCTAATCACTCAGTGGAAGACAGCCATGGTCATCAGTAGTGATGTGTTTATCACTTCTGTCTTTTTCTGCTTCTCTTTCCTTCCCAGCGTTGAACTGTAAGATTCCCTGTAGAAGGACATGGTGTCACTCACACTGAGTCTATGATAAGGAAAAATAGCCGTTTCTCAGTTTCTTTCCCTCTTTCCCCTTTTTTTCTGGGGTTATTGTCAGCTCAGGTTGCTATGACAGAATATCACAGACTGGGAGCTTTACATAGCAAACATTTGTGTCTCTCAGTTCTTAAGCCTGGAAAGTCCAAAATCAAGGTCCCAGGAGACCCAGTGTCTGGGAAGGGCCTGCTTCCTGTCTCATACATGCTGGTCTCTCACTTTGTCCTCCCATGGGGCAAAGAGGATGCCCTTTCCCAAGGGCCCTAACTTCATCTGGAAGGGCTCCTGCCCCGCGGCCCATCTCCTCTACCATCACTTTGAGGGTGAGGGTTTCCTTATATGACATTGCATGAGACAGGCATTCCGGGCCTAGCTCCAGGGGGGAGCAGGCACCTGACAGAGCCTTGTGCACCAAGAGTGAGGTACTCTGAGTAGTTTTTCTGACCTCGTCCCAGAAATGAGCCCTGAAGCAAGGATCTGGGTGAGTATGATTGACTGAAGACACAATCCCAGGCAACACCAAGACAAGAGTGATGGGGTGACTAGGGGAAAAGATGACATGGTAATGAGCAAGTGACAGCTGTGGGTATCACTGGGACCTCAGGGAGGCAGGATCAAACACACCTCATGGCCGTTCCACCCACATGCAGGAAGCTGCGATACTGATCCACTCACGTCCATGTGTTGATTGGTTCAGCACTGCCCAGGGTGATTGGTGCTCCTGTCTCTCTGCTGCCTGAGTGAGGTGTTGGCCTAGGCTGAGGTCCTTTGGCAGAGTCTCAGGTACTGCAGAAATCAGCTACTGTCCTATGAAGGAGCCAGGAGCCCGAGTGGCATGCCAGACAACCAGTGGTGTCTGCTCCAACGGGAATGGGTGGGAGCATCACAGCCCGGAAGGACAGCTGGCCACACTGCTAATTTGTGTCTACAGTATCTGTTATGGTTGTGTCGAGATGCCCCTCCACAGCCGCATACAGTCATAGCTGAGGCTTTTTGGATGTGGCTGGATCTTGGGTGTGTGCTGCTGGGATCCAGGATGTGACGCTGGGATTGATTCATGGTGCAAAGCTAGGATGAAGGCTGCCCCCCCCCCCCCGGGTGTGAGTGCTAGCTGGCCTCGTCACTTGCTTGCTGCTTGCTGTCTTCTGCCTGCCCTGCTTTGTCACGGACTGTTTATCCTTCACAAGGCCCCTCTGCTGCGCCACTCTTCCTTGGAGCCAGCCAGTTATGAACTGAAACCTCTACGACTTGGGGGTGTTGGTGTTTTATCTCAGCAGTGACATAAATAAGTGAGACAGTATTGGAAAGAAATCTCATAAGGAGCTGGGAATGATGTGTCTGCTCAGTAGAAGTCCCCAAGCAGACCTCTCCTGACCTGGATGATCTCAGGTTCTGTTCCTGCCACTGGGTGACCCAAGCTGGGAACAGAGTCCCTGAGGAGCTGTTGGGAAATGGCCATGTCTTGAGACCACATCCACCATGACCAGATTGAGGGTCAAGATGAGGTCCATCCAGAGGCAGAGGGTAAAATGTCAGTTCCACCTTCCAGGTCGGAGCAAGGCCCCTAGCAAATCCTTCTCGCCTCTCAGGGCCCTTGGTGCTAGCCGTGAGCAATGAGCTCTTGAGTAGACATCAGAAAAGGAGACCCAGAAGAGACTCCTGGCAAGTCTCAGAAGTTGTGGAGAAGAGCGGAAAGCTCACGGGGAGTGCCGCCCTCTGTGAATGGTCAGAGCTGCCTCCCTGGCCACCCGTCCAGGGGGAAATGTGTAGAAATCCCTGCTCCGCAAAGCGTGGAAATCAAGTGCACTGGTGTCTGCGTTAGCTCTCTGTGGTGATGGCAGGCTCTGGTTTTCATGAGGTTGCTGATTGTACCTTACCCCCACTGCAGATCTCCTCCCCAGATTTTGCGTGCCTTTTCTTATTAAAAAACTAGAACCTAGCAGGCCTCTGGTGACTCCAGTCTACTGAGTCCACAGGGTCCTGTTGATGTTTTAAGCACAGGTCAGCGTGTGGATTTAAAAAAAAAGCTCCTATTCGTAACATTCCCCAGTTTCTGTACTGTAAATATCCCAACCATGACTGATTTTTTTTCTCTGAGAGCTGGAGATGAAGCCCAGGGCCTTGCACCTGCTCGGCAAGAGCTGTCCCACTGAAGCATATCCCCCTCTCAGTAGTGGGGGGACTGAAGTTGGCCCCCACTCCTGACTCCCATGGTTAATTTCAAGCTGCCAAAATGACATCAGCTGGCTTGCAGCATTTCAGATTTTATGAGCTGGTAGGTTCCTGATATATGTGTGGGTGTCTGTGTGTGTCTATGTATGTTGTGACAGGATCTAAAATGTCTTTGTGATCACAAGTCCTCCTGTATAAAATCTTACCAAGCTCATGAGCTCAGTTTTTATGTAATAAGTTAGCTAATAGTAAAAAGTAAAAGTTACTGCGTTGGGAATGAACAAGCCTTTCTAGAAGCAGTATTTAACCTATTATTTTTTGTTGTTTTTGTTAATTTTTAACTCCAACAGTTCAGAGAATAAAAGATACAGCAATAATAAAGCAAGTTTGTTTTTCGCTGATTTTCTTTTATGGCATATTTTTCCAGTTATGAGCCAGATACAGTAAATTATTTGAAGCCTTGAATCTGTCTTTATTTTCTATTTCATTTTTTGGTACTGGAGATTGAATTCAGGCCCTCACACTTGCCAGGCAGACACTTATGCCACTGAACTAAATCACCAGCTCTGAGTCTGTCTGTAGTTGGCTCTCAGGCCAAGTGTTCTGTGGAGGGGGCCACTTTCTGTCCATGGGAGGAATGAAACAAGTGCACAGTTTTAAACCAGTGGGAAAACAACAGTGCTCGGCAGAGTGTGCCCCCAAGTGACAGTGCGATTCCTCAGGATATGTGAGGCTCCGATTGAGTTCATTTCCCAGCACAAGAACACAAAACAAAACAAAACACAAAAACAGAAAGGAAGGAAAAGAAGAAAAAGGAAAAAAATCTTCAAGTCAAACACTGTGTGGTTGTGACAAAAACCGAAAGGGGAGGAAAAGCTTAGTGAGCCACCCAGAAATACTTGACATGGGTTGAAGTTAGACTGGCAATATGAGCATTTCTCTCAGTCCGGCCCGGTACGCAGGACTGTAAAGCCTAGGGTTGTCTTGGCCTTGACAGCTTGGTTCAGCCATGTGGATTGGAACTGGCTCTCTCAAAGGAGGTGGGGACTGTAAGGTCGCCTCAGCCAGGTCTCCTTGTCCCAGGATCACACAGCCATTCCCTCCAGCTCTTCTCCTGCCATTTCTGCCTCTTCCCTGATTCTCCAAACTTCCCAGTTTCCTGATTCTGCAGGGTACTTGTGCTCTTAGATGGCTCACAGCTCCCCAGTTCTCTTCTCTTTAAAAGCAACTTCCAGGCTGAGCAACTTGACCCCCTGGTTTAAATGATTAAGCAACTGATCTCCTATCAGAAATTTGTGAGACTATTTCATTCTCAAACATACCGGCCATGTACACATATTGTTTCTTCTTTCAGCCACTATGCTGCTCTTCCAAACATCAGGTACGCCTTTGCTTCTTGGTGCATGCTTTCACTCAGCCCGTAATTATGACTGAGAAGCACACACGTGCTGTGCACCAGAGGTCAGGGAGGGAACAAGACAGATAAGGTCCCATCCTCACCGTGTTTTGCTGCGCAAAGTAGAGTTCAGAAATAGTTGCCTGAAAAGACCATCTCCATAGTCTGAATTATTTTTTACATTGTACTGAAGAGCAATGCTTATAAAGTTTATGGTGGTTCTGATAATGAATTTGATGAGACCAGAAATAGACCAGATGAAGATTGATCCATATGTTGGTTGATTAATCAGTTGAGTAATGTCACTCTGGACTGCTGAGGTTTCTGAAGGCCTAGGAGATAGAAGGATGCACAATGTAAAGCATGTTTCCTCTCTCCAAACTCTCTCAGAATCCTTTGGCTACTGTGACAAATTAGCACAAATTTTGTGGCATAAACTAATGCTCATCCATTTCTTTTTTTTTTTTTTCAATCGGTACCGGGAATCGAACTCACGACCACCTGCTTACAAGGCAGACACTTATGCCACTGAGCTAAATCCCCAGCCCCAGTCATCCATTTCTTGACAGTTGAGGAGGTTGGAAGTCCTAGCATGAAGGTGTCCCAAGAGCTGGAGGCCCTAGAGCAGGTCCTAGGGTGGAATTCATTCCTGGCCTTTGCTGGCTCCTGGAGGACACTGACATCGCCTGACTTATGACACATTCCTGCCACTCCAGAGCCTGTCACCCAGTCTCTGCTTCTGTTGTTGCAGTTCCTTTTTGCTCTCTGCCCCATCATCACATAACCTATTCTGACTTGGAACCTCCTTCTGAACAATCTCCCCATCTCAAGATCCTTAACTTAGTCATGGATTCAGAGTCCCATTGCCCTATCAGTTTCCCAGAATTAGGGTGTGGATAGAAGTGGGGACATGATTATTCTGTCTACCATGCTGTCCCTACATCAAATAGTGACATAGCTCATGGGTGTGAATATTTATTAAGAAAAATCTCTTGGTAGTGAAGGTTAATGGCACTGAAGATCTGGAGACAGGAGCTACAGCCTGGCCCAGATCTCTGACTTAATCACATGGAATCATTTGACATCTTTGTATCTCAGCTTCTTGAACTATAAAATAAAGGTGTAGAAAAAGTGCAGGATGCCTTTCCAACCCCCAATTCTACCATTTTATTATATAACTGGCCTGCTACTGCTCTCCAGAACTGCCGTAATAAAGTTGTACAATCTGGGTGGCTTAAGTCAGAGGTTTATTCTCTTACAGATTTGGAGACCAGGTATCTACAGTCATGATGGTAGTCAGGCCATCTGAATACTGGGGCATCCTTCTTCACTTCTTCCTAGGCTGTGATGGCCAGCAGTGTCCCTTAGCCCGTAGACACACCCTTCCACTCTCTGCCTCCATCATTATGTGGCCTCCTCTGCCTGTGCGTCTCTTCTTATATGCAGATTAGTTCTGTTGGACTAGGGCTCACTTTGCTCCAATGCAACCTCACTTTAATTGATTACACACCTTCAAAGACCATATTTTCAAACAGAGTCTGAAGTTCTGGAAAGAGCATGCATGTTGAGGAGATTCTGTTCAACCTAGGACAACACAGACTCCCAGAGGCGTGTCTTCCCTCTGTGATTTAGGGAATAGAAGCAATTAGAAATACAGAGACAGAACCCAATGTCTTTACCTAAGCCATTGTCCCAATTCCTTTGCTTTATGGACACAGATGTTAAGTAGCATCACAGGCAGCTGGATCCAGGCACTCAGGGATGTTTGGTTTCACTAAGTGGCTTATAGGGTGACAGTTCTGGGGTGAATGAGAATGCATTGATTCAGAGTCACATGAGGATCCAGAAGGTGCCTGAACAGTCACCTAACCTGGTAGCTCCCTTCTTCAGCGTTGCAGATAAGAGAATTCACGCTTAGCTGTATTTCAGATGATCTGAGGCTCACAGTAATCCTGGTCACATCCATCCTGTGGTTACCGTGGTTGTCAGCTGGCCTCCCTCTTTTCCCTAAAATTCTAGGAATCACATCTTCAACGCTTTCTGGCAAAGACACAGGTAACAAGCCTCAGATCGTGGACCTGGAAGTCACTTTGTATTTCATGGCGCGTGGAGAAGTTTCCTTGCAAAAGCTTGTCTTTTTTGAACCAGAAGCCAGGCCAGGAGGGAGCTGACCTGCCTGGGGCTCGGAGTGTGTGTTTTCAGCTGAGAAAAGTGATCTTGAACCTTCCGGTCTCTGCAAAGCCCAGATGGAGCCCCGGCCCCCAGCCCCACACACATGCTGTGCACCTGGACGGCACAATACCTGCTTACAAATTACCCCCATTTTCTGCTTGGTTCAGCAGCAACTGTTTACCCTCCCCCGTGATGTAATTAGGGCTTCAGAGTTCACGTGTGCCTATTATGAGCTCTCCTGTGTTTTGTCTTGGTGCTTCTTTTCTGTAGCAGTAATCATATATATATATTAAAATTTGGTATCAATTGTTTGGCTAAATTATGCACAGTGGGCCATCCTAACCTGCCATTAACATAACGTATGGTAAACAATGTGTTGTGGTTTTTTTCTCTCTCCCTGCTTCCTTTTTTTTCTGATAATTATACTCTAAAGCATCAATTGCTTATTCGAGTAGATTAAACTTTGAGTTTTTCTTATTTCTTCAAACTTTCAAATTGTCTCGCCTGCAGCAGGTGCAGACCAAGCACTCTTTCCACTGCCCTTGGAGGTAGCCTCACCATGTTCTTGCTGAGCCAGGCAAGTGCCACACAGTGGTCACCGGCGTAGTAGCTGTCCTGATGCTCCAAGCTGAGTTCCAGTTTGGCGCATCTCTGACTCTACCCCTAGCCAAGGGACACTGGCCTTGGTGTGGAGATAAGAGTCCACACAGGCATCTGCTGGACTCACACTGCATCTGCTTCTTGGGAAAATAGGCAGTGAGCACCTTTCAGGTGGCAGGCATGGGCTAGGCACCAGAGGTACAAAAGCAACCAAAAGGTTAGTGTCCTCCCCTTGGTTTATAATCTGGTCTTAACAGAAAAGTATAAACTTTTTCAGTGAAGGGCTAGAGAGCCAGGGTTGTAAGCTGTGTGTGCTCTAGTCTGTGTCCAAACTACTCATGTCTGTCATTCCTACTCAGAAGCAGTCTGTGAATAATACATAAATGGGTGGGCATGACCGTGTCCCAATAAAACTTTATTTACAAAATCAAGGACTGGACCATTGTGTTGCCTTTGACCTTCTGGATTTAGGCGCAGAATATATGCAAATAATTTAGTTTTTCAAAACCCAAGGGTGATTTAAGATCATGTCAAGTGACTCAAGGAAAGAAAGCACAGTGGTATAAGCAGGACTTGTCAACTTGTTCACACATCAAATTTTATTTCGACATAATTTGCCACCTGATGGGGCTGCACAAGTCTGGCACCTAGGGGGTCCAGATTTCCAGGGGAATAAAAGTCTTGACATGTGCATAATGTACCTCACTTACACACCCAGGAAACTCCATAGAGAGGGACCAGAGGGCCCAGGTAAGATGGCGTAACGAAGGAGATGCCTCTTATGTAGCATCTGAATTGAGACATGAAGCGTGAACCAGAGCCAGCCATGGGAGGAGGGCAGAGTGGTAAAAGTGTGCCGTTATAGGAAAGGTAAACGTACCAAGTCTCCAGGACAAGAAAGCAGCATGTCAAGTTCAGAACAGAAGGGGCTGATGTAGTAGAAAGAGGCCAGTGCACATGGGAGGACTTTGGGATAAGATGAAATTACACAGGCCAAGAGCTTAGGAAACAGCAAAGGCCAATGACATGACAGCTGTTGCTGTGTACCAAGTGATTGCTGTGTACCAAGTGACTGCTGTGTACCAAGGGGGCTGTGCACCATTCACCAGCCTGCTCATTTTTCCCCTCTGTGGGGCTCAGCAGCAGAGCTGGGCCGGGCTGGGCCAGGCTTTCCCCTGAGTCTGTGGCTCTGTATTTTGTTCATGCCTCTTTGTTTACATCACCTGAGGCCCTGCCCTGGCCTGGCTTTGGATAAAGCACTTTAGCTGGGCTGATTCTTCTCCATGTATCTCTCATCCTCTTGGGACAGCAGAACTGTACTAGGAGTGAATTTCTCGTAGCAACAGCAAAAGCACGAGACAGCAATGGAAACACATGAAGACTCTTGAGGTCAAAACATCCTACTTTTCTACCACATCCTATTGCCCAGAGTAAGTCATGAGGGCTAGAAGGAGAGGACATGGCAATGGCCCACAGCAAGGGCCTGCATCCGTGAGGCAGAAGTTTGCTGCTGTGTTTGAAGCGGAAGCACCTTCAGAACACAAGTGAAGTGATTTGCATTGATACTGTAAAGCTATTAATCTGACAAAATGGGCGGAGCAGAAAGTGGTGGGGGAGATGGTAAGAGAGCAGTTTGGGGTGCAGGGTGGGGTGAACCTGGTGGGAGCCCAGAGACTAGTTCTAAGGTGAGATGCACTGTTAGACTTTTGGAACTGGGCTTTCCTAAGTGAGATGACAGGTATCTGCATTCATCAATATGAACCCCATAAAAAGTGAGGTAGTCAAGGAGAAATGAGAAATTACAGCCCAAGTTAGCAGCCTTGAGTATTCCTCATGATCTTAGGGCAGTCACCTGAATCACACACCACCGTGTTTGTAACCATTGGCGCTAAATAGCAAGATTATTCCCAAGGGAGATGTAGCCATTGTATTTGTTACTTGCCCAATAAAATTTTAAAAAATGTGAACTTCACCCTGGTCATTGGGGTTTTCATATGCATCCATTGATGTGTGTGTGATTTGAAGTTTGATCCTGTTAAAAAAAATTGTCTTTAGAAAACTAAGTGTTGGCATACTATAGGAAAGGAAGATTCCTCTTTGGATATTGATTCATGAATTATTCGTGTATTGTGCAAGATAAAGTGTAAAACCTAAGAGTGCAATGTCTTCAGTACAATAAAAGTTTGCTTTTCATTAACATAAAATACAAAATAAGTACTCTGAGTTACAGTACACTCTCCCTCAAGTGCAGATTCAGAGACCCAGGCACCTTACATTCTCTGGCTTTCCCATGATCAGCAAACACCTTCTGAAGTTGCCATATTCTTTATTCCAGTGATATCTGTGAGCTAAATTGGCCTGGATTTGAAGGGGCACACATCGCCTATACTCACATTTCATTGGCTCAGCTCAGTCACATGATCATGCCTTACTCCAAGGGAGGCAGGGAAATGTAGTTTTCTATCTTTAGGGTGGAGACAGGAGACAGGATCAGTAAAATTGTAGCTAATTTCTGCATCAGACTCTGTAAATGGCATCCTCTCATTTCAGTGACTGAATTAATTTACAATGAGCTTGACTTCTGCGCTAAAAAATAATCATAATGACAGGTAGTATTTAAGGACTAGATATTGAACACATACTTTCGCAAGCCTCTACGTAGCTATAAAAAGGTACAGTAATACTCATCCTACAGATGACAAAATAGAGGCTCAGCAGTTGGTTTTCTTTCACCTTTTTGTAAATAGGGAAGAAAACCTTACCTCACTCCAATATTGATTCCTTACATGTGCATGGAGCTGTAGGGCCAAGAAGCCCATTAGAATGATTTCATTTTGGTTCTAATGGGTGGAAATCATATCTCCACCAATTGCTAAGGTAACAAATAATACCTCCCATCTCAGAGATTTGAAAACCACAAAGTCTTGTTTCTTACTCATATTTTATGTCCATTGTGGGTCATTTCTATGCCAGGACTTAGATCTATGTGGCAATAGCTTTCTGCATTATTGCAAGTTTCCATCGCAGAGGATAAAAGCCTGGCAACATATGCATTGGCCCTTAAAGCATCTCCTTGGAAGAAGCCAGTGTTATTTCCACTCACATGGCAAAGGCCAGAGGACTACACCTCATTTGAGGAAAGGAACTCTGCCCACGTGCCTGGAAAGAGAGTAAGCTGGAAGGTTGCAGTATATTCTAAGTCAACCCATCCATTCCATTAACCCAGGAAAAGCAGCACCGTGCCAGGAATACTCGAATATTGTGAGTATAGGTATTGTAGGAAAGCCTAAACATCATAACTGCCATCCAATCACACAAGAACTGATGACAAGAAGAAAACTATTGCTACATCTAGAATAGGCCTGAAATCTACACGACTTATCTAACTTATCTGGGGAGACACTGGGAGTGTTTGTGTATTTGACAGGAGAGGGAAGTGACAGAAAAAGATGGGAAGACAGCTGCTGAGCAAAGCCACCTCTTATGGACCTGTAAAAAAAGGTGGGACTATTTTGATGATGTTCAGTGCAGGATAAAAAACAAAACCATCTCAGTGCTTTTAGGAGGAAACAACTAGATTGCTTTTTCTGTTTTATCTATAAAAACTAGTTGGGAGGGCAAGGTATGTTTTATTATTGCACACATAGATAATTACAAAGTCTTTAGTTTTTTCTCTACATAAATTTATGTTGAGATTTAATTTCCACCAATTAGAACCCAAATGAAGCCATTCTAATGTGATTCCTGCAGCACAGCCCTACCTCTCAAAGCACGCGTAAGGAAACAATATCGGAGGGAATTTTAAGTACCTAAAGTTGTGTTAGACTGTGAATGAATATCCAATTCAATTTGGAGGAAACTTTAGATTAATTAGGTTTGTAATTTGCACAGTAAGGTAATGTAAATGTGTTGCTACTGCTTGACTTTTTGCTTAATCCTCTGAGTGGATATTTAATCTTTTTAATATTAGAATTAAAGCAACTTGGAAGATATGAATATTAATCTAATTATATTCTGATCACTTTAATTTCTTTAATGTTTTAAATAACAAAACAACTTTACAAATTGGTTTAGGTTGGGGAACCCTTTTAGAGGATTTTGCATCTCATCAGCAAGTGCAATTTAGAGGATAGCATACAGGCTTGGGAAGCTCTACCTTAAATTTATAGTTATGCAAATGCATACCATTAATCCAGAGCCTCAGTGATCTGACTTTCAAGGTGTGTTTCAGAAATTTGCAGCTTCTATTTAGGTAGGAAGACTTTGCCAGCAGGGAAACAAACA
This sequence comes from Cavia porcellus, assembly GCF_034190915.1. Classification (NCBI taxonomy): domain Eukaryota; kingdom Metazoa; phylum Chordata; class Mammalia; order Rodentia; family Caviidae; genus Cavia; species Cavia porcellus. The sequence continues at coordinate 113,334,879 of NW_026947487.1, forward strand.
GTTTTATGGTACCCCAGCCATACAAAGTAAGAGCTTCGGAAGTCTGTGATAAGTTAGAACTTAGAGGCTTTTCCTCCTTCTTCTGCTGTTATTATCTCAAGGAGATGGGGAAGGAAAAACCAGAGCAGGACATGAACAGTGCTTGCAAATTTTATTACCTCATTATAATTGATACCTGCTCTCTGAGCCAATAAAAGAAGCTGTATTCGCACTAGCTGTATAAAACCTTTAATGTTTTAGGCTGTCAGGGTTGGCTGTGGTTAGGCTGACATAATTATGAGCTGCATGTACCAATATATAACTCTTTACCCACAAAAGCATGCTGCAAAGGGGAAATCTTTAGAGATAATAAAAGGATTCACCAAGCGTCTATATGATAGCTACTTAAATCGCTATTGTTTTAGTTAGGCCTGAAAAACATATCCCCTGGCTACCCCAGTTCCTCATCTTTTTTGCTTGACATCTCAGGAATCTCAGGCTTCTGCACAAATTATACAACTGCACCCTGACGGAGGGGGGGGGGGATCCTTTCTGGGCTGTTTCCATTTAATCATGACAGTATGGAAAAGCCTTTCCAAAAGGTACTTACTAGAATTTCAGTTTCAATAAGCAGAGTATATTATTTTCTAGAACTAATTACAGACTTTTTAAAGGTGATAGAAAATTAACCAAAGGAATTATATTGTAGAATGCAGCAGTAAATTCAAGAACTAGAAACAATTCTAACGAATATCAGGTGAGATTTTATATATTTTGAGTTTATGTGGAAGATGTTTCCACTGTAAGTTATTAGACTAGTGAAACACCTGAAAATTGATTTCCCACAGGACTTGCATATTTCACAAAAGACTTAAAACAGCATATATGTTTGACATTAGCCAGTGAATGTGAAGCAGAATAATCAATATGAGACAAAATGAACAGAGGAGGAAACAAAACCCTTCTCAGATTGTACCATTAATGGAATAAAGCAAATGACAGTGGAGATTACCAGGACACGGGCTGTTTGCTGCCATGCTGGTCTGTGCCATGGATTCAGCAAGCCTTCCTGGCCAACACTGTGCTTTAGCTGAGTGAACACTGCGATAGATGAAAGAGGAATGTAAATTCTTTGTTATGCCTCCCAATGAGGGGTGGAGTTGAAGTCATCGTCCCTTGGATCTGGACTGCATTCAGGGGTTTGACTGACCCATAGAAGATTGCCCAAGTTATGCTCCAGGAATTCCAAAGACGTGTTTCAAGGAGCCTTGCAGCTTCTTCCCAGATATCTTGGATTACTTGTTCTTGGTGTTCTTTTTTTTTTTTTGTCTTTTTCATTTTTATCGGTACCAGGGATCGAACTCACGACTGCCTGCTTGCAAGGCAGGTGCTTATGCCGCTGAGCTAAATCCCCAGCCCCTGTTCTTGGTGTTCTGAACCACCATGTAAAAGCTACTGCCCTGAGGCTGCCATGTTGCAGGAAACTCCAGCAGACATGTGCAGCAGTTTATGGAGGAGGTGGCTGGCTGGACTTCCATGGAGAGTACGCCAACCAAGGCTCCACTTCTTAAGGATTAGAGATAAGTCACTCTCTGCTGCCCAGCCAAAGATCCTCTCCAAACTTCAGATTCACAAAGTAATCAATTTCTGCTCTTTAAAGACACGATGTTTTGGGTTATTTCTCATAAAGGATTAAATAACCAAAGCAAACACATTCCAGGGTAAGCAGTTATGAACAGTGAATTTAACTTTTCTATGTGGCTGCTGGACTTATCATTATTATTATTATTGTATTTTTTTATTATATGGTAGCACCAAGTATGTGTCTCCTTTCCTAAAACTTAGGGATTCAACTTTCTTATACTTGGGGATGCTGGAGACTACTTTGGCCTTTATGTCTCTCTATCTCTATCTCTGTATGTCTCTCTGTCTGTGTCTGCCTGTCTGTCTCTGTCTTTGTCTCTCTGTCTCTGTCTGTCTCTGTCTGTCTCTGTCTGTCTGTCTGTCTCTCTTTCCTTCTCTCTCTCTGTCTCCTGCTGAACTGGAAACTGAAGTCAGGCTTTTGTACTGAGCTACGTCTTCGATCTATTATTTTTTTTAATTTTGACACAGGGTCTCACAAAATTATCAAAATGATTTTCCTATCTCAGCCTTCCAGCATGAGTATCTTCTCTTTTAACAGTTAAAATTATTTCTAAGTCTCGCACTTATTAGTGCATTCTATAATGTCTTTGCTCTTTACAGTTTATGGATTTCCCTTTGGACCCAGGAATAAGAAGGAAGCCTCCCAGAGGTAAATTTCTCATAAATATTTGAGCTCCATTTCAGTAACTCCTCATTCTCTGATCTGTTGCCTAATCTTCTGTTTAGCAGGTATTTTCCATGAAACAGAAGGCTTTAATTGGTAGAATTACTAATTTTAATAGCATAGCTTAACACAGATCAGCTTGTAAAAAATCTCACTACCCCCATTAAATTTTCTTCTTAGAAAAGCACTTATCAGCACAGACTAATTTTTTTTTTTTACCAAAGTTTTCTTTTTTCTGTTCTAGTGCTGAATAAATGCAGTGCCTCCCAAGAATCAAGATTTCTTCCCACTGGAGCTTATCCCCAAACTCACAAACTTGGGACCTAGAAACCCCATAGAAGACAGAATTTTCCCAAACACTGGTACATTCACTGAATCACGTTTGAAGGATGTAGAGGACCCACTTTGATTCCAGAGAATAATATCATGAATAAAATTGATGTCTGGTACCATGATTTAAGAGTAGGTAAATTTCATTTAGGGCAGAGTTATATGGGTCAAAATTATTGTATTGTTGTACAGTTGACTTTATGTTCAGATTCCTCCTCCTTGGCATTACCAAAATAAGAAGCTAGATCATTCTTTGTAATGAGGGCTGTCCTTTGCCTACGGGGGTTCAGCTGCATCCTTGGCCTCTACATTCTAGATTCCCAGAGCACTCCTCTTCCCAGACAGTACAACCAAAAATGTGTCTAAATGCTATCACGTCTCTGTATCTTGAGAGTCATCTCTGTCCCAGCCACTTTGATTCAATAAATCTGTATTGCTACATTCATATTATCTTGAAATCATGGGAAAACTGAATTTGATTTTCCTTCCAGGAGAAATAACTCTTCTTTTTCCAAATTGCTATACAAATAATTCAAAACTAAAATAGCTTTTGGGTGAGCAGAGCGCTTCCAAACTACAAAATGCCTTGCTACAATTAAGAAGAGAATAGTAATGTGTTTGTAGGAGCCAAATATCGATTACCCATCACTTTTGGAAACCTTGTTGTCAGTTTCACCATTGAGCATTATCCATATGAAGAAAAAATAGGAAGGAGTCTTAGAAAATGCCAGAAATCATTTTGACGCCTTGGGGTGAACGGCAGAGCTTAACCCACCAATCTGTGGTGCCTGCTGGGGGAGTCGTAGGCAGGTTCTGTAATGCATGGAGAGGCTTCGGAGGGTAGTACGAAGCAGCCTTGTAGTTCTGCTTTTAATGGTTGAGGCAAGAATTACTTGGACCTCTTTCAGAGCACATCACCAGTCTTCCAGTGGAAAACCTATGTGTTTGCCAGCCAGCTTCCCCAGCATGGGGCACGAATTGGAGTGGAAATCAGGGTACAATTGCCCCAAATTATCAAAGAGGAAAGAAGACCACTGTACACTGTAATTCACCGGCCATAGCTTTTTTTTTTTTTTTTTTTTTTAACCAACTGCTTTTGCTAAGCATTAGTTTAGTGTGATAGACTCAATTCTCCAGCCTTTCTCATCAAAGATTTTCTATAAACACCATTATTATCATCATCGCTGCAGCTGAGGTGAACTGAATTGGGAGATTTCATCTACTTTAACTCCTTCATTGCCTTCAGAAAGCAGGTGACTGCTTGGAAGCACTAATACAAAGGGCCTTGAACCTCGAAAAAGAATTTGGGTTTTTCCCCCAAGTTTCTGCTATCCAAGAACTGGAGGATCCAGCCCACTGAGGTGTTGCAGGATAGCACAGTATTTGCATTCTCAGGGAGTTCAGGCTGGGCAGAGTGTCAGACAGGGATTGAATCCGCAGGGCCTGAGCTTGAATCCCAGCTCTGTCCATTCCAGCTCCTCCATCTTGCCAAGTTGCACCATGCCTGGTTTCCTCGCCCCTTGTGGTACCTCAGTTCTTTCTATGCCCATAATGTGGCAAAGCATCTCTCCATATTATTAAAAATACAGTTACTTCATCCATAGGCCTGGACCACTCTTCATAATAGTAATTTCTGAAAATGTCTTTCTTTTGCATACTTATCTATGAGCTTAGCTAAAGTAAGAAATGTACTTTGAGTAAGGTGCTTATTCTTCTGCCTTTACCTCATGCATTTTCAGGGTAAATACCTAGACACAGGGTCAGGCCCATATAAACACTGCCATACTTACACACTTTCTCCAAATAAGCTGGAAGAATAATAATTGGTAGCTTCTAGTGTTGCTGTGATCATAAAACTGGTTAATGTTACTACCATGTTTGGCATTTATGCAGTGAGCACTGCATAAATGAAGACCTTTGTGAATGACATGATTATCGTGATTTTTTATTGATCATTGAAATCGAATGATGAAAATAGTTGAAGGAAGGAAGGGGAAGGGAAGGGAAGAGAGATTAGAAAATTAGGTCTGATACATGGAATTTAAAAGAATTTCACATCTCTGTGGTGATTGAAAATAACTTGATCTTTATGAAATTGGCCCGGTGCCTGGAAGCCCCAAAAAAATGTTTTTCCTTGGGAATAAGATTTATGTAATTAATCAGCTAGATCTTATTTTGGCTGAGCTAAATGTCCATCTCTGGGTTTGCCCACCAATATCTGTAAGCTCACTGGCAATGTTTGGGAAATACTTACGTTAACCACTTATTCCATTCTATTTGATACTAAGAAAAACGTTGTGTGTCTGCAAGTTGAGAATTTGACCAGGCATCCTGTATTCTTATTTATTAGCTTTGGCACTCGTGCTCACAGAGCAACCAGAGAAGGGCTCATTCATCTCTCCACACGTCGGACAGGTTGAAATCAAGAAACTCCAGAAATTGAGGGTGGCATATAGTACCTCAAAGCCGAATTGAAAGTAAAACACTGACTATTGAACAGATTTATGGTTTCTTGTCAATAACGCTCTGATTTCTGAAAATCGTTATCAGCGTTAAGCTTTATAGGAAATGTCTCCTTTAGAAAGTGACATTTTAAATTAATGTGAAATTATGTTTTAATTTAATTCACATGGAGTCATAAACAGGTGGGAGAATTATGCAACAATAATTGTGTTTGCAAGAAATTGATTTCATCCTAAAATTACATGAATATGCTATTACAGTTTGTTGTCATCCTGAAATGCACCGTTTAACCATAAAATACAGCATAAAAGACACCCTCATGTTGAAGTCCTTAATTTAGTGTGTAATTGCTTAAGTAAATACATTAACTACATTGTCAACTACCTGTTTGCAAACACCTTTGCTGCAAGGAAGGATGAGAGCTTGACACCTGCAGCTCATAGAGTAGAAGCTTACTGGTGGGTGAGAATTTGCTCTTACATCCTGAGCTTTTTATGGAGACCTAGAGAAAAGAGTAATCTTGAATCATTCTAGCACAGTGATCTCTTAATAATCCTACCACACTTATTAAAGGCAATGCTAACTTTATGATGCTTAAAAGTATTTGTGACTGATATACACACAGAGTTTTATTAACAGCTTTAGTAATTTATCATGTTTAGTTTCTGTTTTTCTTCCCAGAAATGCTACTTTTTGGTACCTTCTGAATTCAATCATATAAAATTTATCCTTGGCAATTTCTTATTGAACAGGTTCCATTTCAGTTTATTTTATGTTCTATTTTATACAAAGCTGATAAAATAACTGTGATCAAAACTCTGAGACTGAATGTATTTCTAGATACAAACCGGATGTACAGTGAATCCATCACTGTGGTGTGTCGGCTACCTCAGCCTCACCTGGACTGGGAAGAAAAGCAGAGCAAGGCTGATTTCTCTGCTAGTCCATTTCCTTTGGCTTGGTGTAATCCTATCTGCAGTGAGTACCAAACCCAGTTTTAGAAAAAACGCAGAATGCCACGGTTCAGTGAGAACCCTCAAACCTTGCGTGATGGTACAGGACATGGATACCCTGAGCTTCTCAGGTCAAGGCCAATAAATGGGGGCTGAATGAAAAGTCTTGTGACAAATTGAGCGCCAGTCACATCTTTGTTTAATGCAATCATTGACTTCATGTGGAGGATAGGGTTTGTCCATTCTTTCTGTTGATCAGGATTCTGCATTCTTCATAGAGATAAGTACATGCTGTGCTGTGAGGGCCCAGACTTACAACCAACAGTGGGTGATCAAAGGTTAACATCTCCAACGACTCTTCTAAGAGCTTCTATCCACCCTAAACACTGTAAAGCCAGGGTTGTTTTCCTGATGACAAAACAAGCACAGAGAGGTTACTGAATATGCCAAAGGTCCCATAGGTAATAAATGGCAAAAGCACACCACTGGAACGCAGACTCACGCTCCTTTCCCCTACACAGCCTCTCTGGGGACATGTTCCTTGGTTGCCAGTGAGGTACCCAGAGTCACTAAAGAACTAAGAACCTCTCCTTATTTGAGATTAAAGGAGAAATGATGACTAGATTTTTGGGGAGGTATCAAGCCCAAAGCCCACCTTGCCGCCTAAAGTGTTAAGAAAGACTGGGGGATCTTGTCTGCATCCCAGAGGATCTGGTCCTGTGATCGCTTTGCAATGTCTGCAGGGAGCACGGCAGGGGAGTGTGCTGGTATATGAGGTGTGATCATGAAATATGGTGACAGTTTAAATTTAAAAAATTCATAGCAGTGCCAATTCCTGGAAGCCAGAAGTGCCAGACAGCAGGAACAAACAGAAGGTGGACCTTATAAATGCATTGAAAACAATCTGTCCTGGTCCTGATTTTGCTCAGTATGTTTTGAGCATATTCATAGCTATACTAACCATAGCTAATATGCCTCCCTGGCAGGCCTGTCCGGGGCCCTTTGGGTACATTCTGCACCTCGTGTTGAGCTCAGGCATGCTCATATGTTACTCTGTAGCACGTTCACGATGTACAGTGCCCGAGGGTCACTATTACATTGGCAAAGCTAGAGTTGAGATGCAGACTGTTCTCTGCCTCTAGTGTCTGTGGCACCCCTCTGCCCTGCATTTTGTAATCATATTCTTCAAGGGACAATGATGCCCTTACAGCTGGCACCACAGCTAGAAAGTACAAAGGGAATAAACCTCCCAGGCCCATTTGGTTTCAGAATACAAATAGTGGGCAGCCCTACCTAAATTCAAGGTGAGGTAAGGTTGGGGAGAGAGGACTCCTGAGCAAGGAGTATAAGCATCATCTCACGGTTTAAAGTCATAATGGAACGCATCATCTTCTTGGTTCTCCATTTATTAATAAAATGCCCAGTACCTTCTGGTGTGTGCTCTGAACTGCTGTTAATTATCTTCAGTTGGATGGAGAAAAGGTAATGGGGACCTCATAATCGTCGTGGAGGGACTATTGGAATTTTATTTCTGTGGGGAAGGCAGGGACTGTTTGCCAGGGAGCCAAGGCCTTTCAAAGTTGAGGACACTTCCTGGTGCCACACGGTGTAAATCACAGTGCAAACTATGCGATTATCCCCTGCAGAGGAATCGAGTGTGGCTTTATGGGATTCTTCACCAAGCACTTAGGAATAATCTGATATAAAACAGCAGGGGTGGAGAGTAATGACAACTTCAAATTAGTTTAATGAATGTTTACATTTTAAAAAAAGGCTTTTCTACAAACCTGAAAATGCGAAGTGACAGCTCCCTTTCCGATTTCCCCTGCAAGAGGCACTGCCAGGTTTTCAGCCCTTGGAGAAAAGGTGGCTTGATTTAACTCCTTCAGCCCCGGCTCCCCTTTAGGTTCAGCTGGATATGCACGGTTCCCCAAACAGTGAACCATAGTATTTCCATTATACGCATCAGATCGGCAACGGGGAACATCTGTTTTCAGTCAACTCAGACTCAATCCAGGAAAAAATAAATTTCTGGCTCTCCACCTGCTCTGAAGGTCAGGGACCCACCCAGATCAGCCCGAGATGGATGATGGGCTACAGATGCCGAGGGTATTTTTAGCTGTGTTTTGGCAGGTACGCTGCTTATTGAATACGGTGGAGAAGGGGGAGGCTGGAGAGGTTGATAAACCATCGTACTGTTTGAAACCGGGTCCAGTGCCAAAGCCCCCACCAGATCTGTCCAGCGCTTCTGGGCTATTTCCCCACTTGTGATGAAGAAGGATTCGTTTTGGCAAAGGGAGCAGGAGAGGAAGTGTTCACATTGCTCGCATTATGTGGAGTGGACCTTAAGGTATTTTGGACCAGGAATAACATTTGTGTTTCATATATAGTTACCCAGCCTGCCCCAGCTTTTTCTTAAGAGCAGTGCCAAAGCATTCTCAACTGTATTTCAAAATCTAGTGATTTCCTAGTGTGCATACCTTGGCCCCCTTCACGGCCCATCAGGCTGAAAGCCGTCCATAGGTTGTCAATCTGGATGTGGAATGTTAGGTAAAATTATGCACTTTAACCCAGTTTACAGAAAGAACCATAACTGCAAAAGAAAAAAAAAAAAAAAATAGCCAAGTCGAACAAAAGCCTGAAAGGTTTGAGCCCTTATCCATGATGCCTGGAGAATCAAATGGAGAATTCCATGAACTACTTTGGGAACCAGTTTGGCCTACTTTGGTGTTTCAGCCATTGCTAGAAAACTCAATCTTGCCCATTAAAATGCCCTTTTTCTTCCCCTCCTTCTCTGACAAGCCAGTACCTCAAAAAACCTCTGAAAAGTCCAGAGGCCTTCAAGAGCCAGCGGAAAACTAAGTCTGAAGAATGCTCCGTAAGAGTAAAGTTCCATTTTTTTGTGGGATTCAAGGACTTGGAAAACCTAAACAATGGGTGGCAAGCAGTTTTTGCTCCACACTTAGAAATCAGGCTTTACATGGGATCTGTCAAAGATAAAGAGAAGAGTGCAAACTGGCAGTTTTCAGGTGACCAGAATGCTGGGTGAATGCAAGTCCTCATCCCTGGCGTACCCTCGCCAGGCCTTTGGAAGACGACTGGGCAAACACTTGTGGATTTCAGAAGCCTCAGAAGTGTGCAAAATGCTCTAGCTTTCCGCAGGCCCTAAACAACCTGTCTGGCACTGTGTAAATGATCTTTACAAATCCTCTGGCTGATAAGACGTTTTCATCCATCAGCTACAAACATGCCTGGCTCTGGTTATTCTCAGTCACTGCACCCTCTGTCCTCCGCCACACTTTCCAAAGTCAGTAATTGTTTTAATTACTTACTTGTTTATAATCTGTGTCAGTCAGTGACATAAAACAGGCTCCATTGCAGCGAGGAGGAGATTGGCCTTGGTCGCCATTTTAACATCATTGTCAAGGACGCTGTTGGGTACTCAGTTGAGATCCTCATGGGGTTTGTTGAATGAATGAATGAATGAATGATTTCCAGGAATCTTCCCTGGATTTACTTCCCACCTTATTTCTGATGGTTCACCTCTTTGCAACTGCCTAGGCTTGCTTGTAGAGTTACACAACCCAGTCCCCTTAGTAAGCATTCAGGTACCGCGTTCCTTCAGTGGGGTAATTGTTTTCCCTGAGTTCCACACTGTTGATGCCTGCTTCCTCCCGGGACCAGCTGCAGCTGGCAAAAGGCCTTTGCTCTTTGGAGAATTTTTTAAATAATCCAAGTCCAGTAGGTACTGTGCAGTCAGGGCTTGTCCTCACATTCTGGTGTAACTTCCCAGAGCCTTTGCTGCCTTGATGGAATCTTGGACTACGGCTGCAGCTGCAAAGATAGCCATCATTGTAATCCTGGCCACTGCGGGGAACTGGCTTGTTGGCAGAGATGGTAGGCGAATTCTTCTTGGCTCATGTGAAGGTTGCTACCTTGTCCCAGAGTCTACTTGTCTGTCTCCTCACTAGAAATCCCTTCCCTGACCACCACCACACAAAACTCACCTCAACGCCCTTGTCCCTGACCTGGTTTTGTATGTTTTTTCATACTGCATATCCACACCTGGCACACTGCTTTATTTCTGTTGATTTGGGGCTGGGCTCTCTCCTAGCAGCTGTGGGGCTGAGCTGGCCAAAGAGCTTCACGAGTATACAGATGTGCTTAGTAAATAACTGGGTTGATTGGTGAGAAAGGACTGTTGACTTAGTGTGGCAGGTCACCTTCCAATGACCAGTCAGCCCTTCCTTCTCTTCCCTTCTGGTCCAGTCCACTCCCCTGTACTGGCCGTGGTCACTGACCACACAGGGCTGCCAGATGAGTGTGAGATGAGCACTTCTGGGATGGGGTGGTGGTGACAGGAGATCCCTAACTCAGTGCAGACAAATTATTAGGGTGTACTGGAATCTGATACAGGAAACAGAGAAACAGCATCAGGTGAATGTCTCTGTGATCCTTAGAAAAATATCAGCAAGGGTGACCACTGAGATTTGTACCCAGCTTCAGAATGTCAGAAGAGTGTCAGGGCTTCCCATGGCTTAGCGCACATGAAGCCTGTAACCTTCATGGGGGTGAAAGCACTTGTGTTCCCTGTGATGCGTGTCGGGAAATGAGACAGGTGTCACTTGTCTATATTGTTAGGCTCCTTCTGCAAGAAGCAGCCGATACTGTACCTTTACCCACTCATTTGCACGTGGAGTCCTGGGGTCACACAGTCCACGGAGAGCATCTCTTGTGGAAGCAGCTAGAGAGGGAAGCAGGGCATGATGTTCAAAGGTGGTGCCTTGTGACAGAAGCCTGTAGGTCACCAACTCTCACCCACACACTTCCTACTTGTTCTACCTTGAGCATAAGACCTGCATCTGTGGTGCACTGCGCTCACAAAGCAGTCCTTTATGCATCGCACAACGCTACACATGGGTCGTTTGATTGGTGATGTTCAGGGCAGATAAACTCCCCCGGGAGAAACAGACCTCAGGTCTCCCTTGTGCCACAAGCCACATGGGGGCCACGGGGACCTGGTGGTGCTGCCCTTGGGAAAGGCAGCTAGGTATCCCCGTGACCTGGAATAGAGGAAATAAAGAAAACTTCAGCCAGGGCCCCACCTGGTCCTGAGGGTGATGAATGCCGCTCGGAGCCGCCAGTTCTCCAACATACTCAGCAGCAAAGGCTGCGCGCTTCGCATTAATCACCACCGAGCAAACACGGCTCCCAGCGAAAGAGCCAAATGATTGGGAACAAATTCAAAACAGCTTCATTTCACTGACAGACAGGACCTTTTTGTTAAACTCTGGTTTAAAAACCTTTTACATCTCTGTCTCGTTCACACATTACTGTAGTCATTCATATTTATGTAAACCTAGGAACCACGAGCCAGCTTCTTCATCCAACCTATTGGCAGGAGAAGGGCCACATAACAAAGAAGCTCCATTTGAAGTTTTTTAAGAGATATCCAACAGTGTGAATGGGAGTTATCACTGTTCTCAACTCTTACAGAAGTACATGGGCTTCTTAGCTTAATAACAAAGAGAAGAAAACAAAACTTCTGAATGTCAGTCTGCAACCAGAAAATAGCCATGAGGCCATACATAGTCAGCAGAGTTGGCCAAAGTCTCTGCTTACTAAGGAAACAACCCGAGGAGAAGGACGAGGCTATGGTTAATCTGTGTTGTACTAGTGGAACTACTTAGTCTTGGGTAAGAGATCTTTGCAAACAAACTTTGGCCGCCCATATGGACTCATTGAAAATCCTCTTGATTAAGGTGGGGTTCTTTTTCTCCTATGTAACCAAAAAGTTCCCTACCCTTTGCGTTATATATTTCGAAGGCAATCAAATACCACGTAAGCATCTAAAATGATCTTGAGATATCTACAAAAAGGAATCTGGCTCCTGTTCCCAGATACATACAGCATGTTTCTCTCATGTTTTGACTGTTTCTTTTAAAGAATTATTCCAGGGTTCGTTTTTTTTTTTAGAATTATTCCAGGTTGATCAAGTTGACGCGAAAGCAGAAAAGTTAAATTTTTCCCTCGCGCCAAGATAATGCCTAGAGTTGATAAAATGCACGAACAATGGAAAACCACTCTTACTCTGAGAGAACAGCAGTTCTCAGGAATGTGATCAGGTTTTCTTTTAAATTTAGAATTGTAGCCAACTAGGAAGGGCTGTGAGCTAGGATAACATCTGAGAAGCAAACTGTGCTTATGAAGTGTCTTTCAGCAAACCAGATCTTTTGGCTGCCTGACAAGGCTGTGTCAGTCCACATGCCTTTCATGTATGGTATTTTGATGGACTGGTAGGAATTTTACTCAGCACTAGTAGCAAATTCCCATAGAATGGAGGGATGGAATTCGCGTCTCATTCGTAGTTGAAAAGCAAAGGAGCAAAGTCCCTTAGAAGACAGCTTTAGACCAGTGCAGGAGTAAAATCACGGCTGCAGAAGAAGGGAAAAAAGTATCAAATTCAGATCCTGAGGACCAAAACAAAAGATGCCAATGATCTAGAGATCTGGCTTTATTAGTTTTGTCAATGATGTCACATTCAAACAATTCCCAGCTCATCTTTTTAAAGACTTTTTCTAAAGTTTGATTTAAAACAAATGAACAAAATGCCAGTACTGGGGACTGAACAGCTGCGGCTCCTTTCCTGTTGTCTGTGCTGAGACAAGGCCTTGCTAAGCTGCCCAGGCAGGGCTCAGACTTGCGATCCTCCTGGCTAGTAGTGTAGGGATAGCCCTGATTAGGGCTAGTAGTGTAGGGATGGACCTGATTTTTCTTTTCTTTGAAGCACTAGCAATCAAGTTTTCTCATCTCGTCGAAGTGGTTATTTTGTGTTGGTGGCCGCCCACCTCACCCAGCTGGGCACTCAGAATGTAGGAAGCAAGGGTGCTCCTGAGGGCTGCACCCCACAGAGGCACGCACAGGTGGAGGCAGCGTGTAAGACTGGGACCCACGTGCCTAGTCTTTTTACGACTTCTGTTTATTTCCTGCAAGGCCAAATATGCATCTTCTTTGCCAAGTGATTAGTTTTTTTTTTTTGTTTTGGGGTTTTTTTTTTTTTTTTTTTTTGTCTTTTTCGTTTTTATTGATACCGGGGATCGAACTCACGACTGCCTGCTACAAGGCAGGCGCTTATGCTGCTAAGCTAAATCCCCAGCCCCGGAAGTGATTAGTTTTTAATCAGATGTATCATCGCTCTGTTCTGATGTACATGGTTAAGAAGCTTTCTGTTTTGCTTTTTAAAAATTAAAAAAAAAAAAAAAAGAAGAAGAAGAAAAAGAAGCTTTGTAACCTGGTAAGCTTTACATTGGGGCTGTCCCTACATGAATTTACTGTTATTTGCTATATGCATTTTTGACAGCTTGAAGATGACTCTTGTTTGTTTAGAGAAAACATAATTTGTAGGTTTGGGAGTCGGTGTACTTGTTCAGGGACAACAGAACAGTTATTTTGATCCCGAGGGGTATAAAATGCAGAAGAGGGAATAGGTTTCTTTTCCCTCCCTGTTGCCCCCCTTGTTAACCAACAGGATCAGCAATGACCCCAGCCCAGTTTTATTTTGTTTTATCTCTCGCTGAGATCTGGAATTTGTATTGCTTTGAGTCTCCTTTTACTCTCCTCTAAGGTGACCTGGTTTAGGTCCCTGGCGTCTCACTGCCAGCTGTGTCCCATGCAGGCTCAGGCTTGTGGTGCGAAGCTCTCTATTGGTTTTCCTAAACCACTTTTGCTCGGGTCCTTCTTGGCCTCCAGCTCTGCCCTCCCCTTTGTGCTGTAGAAGTAGCTCTCTTTGATCTGTTGGCCAAACAACCAGTGATTTCATTTCAAAGGTAGCAGTTAAACTGGAATCGACTCAGGAACATGAGTGTTAGTGGGAGGTCTGCTTTTCTGGGGCAGTGGCCAGTAGTCTTGCAACCAAATCCATGTCCAGCATGCCAGATGGCCCCACAGGGTGGTGTGAGGCCAAGTGTTTTCTGGGTTGGCTTACTTGTTGGTCACTCATTCATTCATTTCTTAACTGGCAAACTCTAATCATGTGTATTCCCCACACTGAAGGGCCTGGGTCCCATTTCCCACACATTTTCTCTACCACCTTGAGGTCTCTGTGTTCTATGTGTGCTTCTTGACTTTGGTGAATTGCAACATAGGATTAGACAGAGAATCTGGTAAGAGCCCTTTCTGAAAACAGTTTATCTATCTTGTGATCTTGACCTTTGTCTCCTTTATTAAAGTACTTTACAAATATAGGGTATTCCTATTTTGAAGCTGCAATTATGAATGGTAAAACTTAGCCATGCTTTTTTGTTCATATCAGAATCCTTGAGGCAATGATAGTTTTTTTCCTGAGTCTTCCAGCGATTCTCTAAGTCTCTGTATATCCATCAAACATATAATCCTGGTGTTCAGTACATGCTGAGTCTTTGATTTCTTGTTTTCAAACAGATGTCTTTAGACCAAGCATATGTATAGCTGTTTTTTGGCATAAGTTTGGTCCAAGATGATAACTGTAGGTGCCACTTCCAGCTGTGTCTGAGCTAGCACACACCTATAGATTGTGGTGGCCTCTAACCCAGTATCAGAAAAGTACAAGTTACCCCCCGACCATCACCATCTTTGGAATCCATCTATCTTAAATTTCTTAATGAAAAACCAAAAACAAATTTGAGAGGTTGATTGCTTTTCTCTGTTAAATTTCTTAATTAAACACAACACAAAGGTTGATTGGTTTTCACTGCACAATTAATAGGAGGGCCCAGTGGTCAGGAATGTTCTCGCCTCTTTGGTGCTTAGGTAATTGACTGTCCACATGGATATTTTCAATGGAAAAGTACATGGACATGGTTTTTTACCAAACTACTAAAATTGTGCTATCCTCTGTATATTCATTTCCTTTGTCTAGAAATTCTTAGCACACTACACAAAATAGTTTTCCATTGCTTTTTTATAGTATTGTAGTTATTAGTTACTATAGGATTCTATGAACCTACCAAGTTTTGCAGAGATGTGAGTTCATTTCTCCTACAACTATAGATTCTTTCATTTTAAGATTAGTGTGGGAAAAATTGTGATGTATTGTGGTAGATTGAAAACTGATGGTCAGCTTAAACTCCAGCTAAATTGAATCAGCGTGGTGCTGAGTATAGGTGGTCCACCTCAGGACTGTGGCCAGAATAAAAAGGAGAAGCAGAGAGAAAGAGCATAGCATTGTGGGTTTTCCTAAGTGGTGTTTGGAGCTGTTGGTTCTCCTGTAGAGTGTGTCATGCTGGCTTCCCTGACATAAACTTGGCTGTCATCATTGGAGGAGCTCAGGACCTTGTCGCTGAGGATGGCTGCAGTTCACTTTGGGGGAGCTCTGGTCCTTACATTAAGCATTGCTTCCTGGCTCCAGAGGGGAAGATTGTGTGCTGTTCAGTTTCTAGAAGCAGCTTGTCACACTGGCTTCCTGATATGAACTCAGCTGTTCCCATCATCAGAGGAGCTCAGGACATCGTTATTGCTGAGGATGGCTGTGGTACTTTTCAGGGGAGCCTTGGTCCTTATTTTGAGCATCATTTCTTGGCTCCAGTGCAGAACCCTCAGCCTACTGGCACAGACTTTGTAGCTTCCACTACTGCCCTTTGGGCCTTCCCAGCACAGATCCGTGAAACAGACTTACATGAGTCATTGTCATGAGCTCTAGACCTCCAGCTGGACTTGTGGGAGGCATTGTCATGTGTTCTAGGTTTTCAGCTGAAGTCGTGCAGATTATTGCCATGGGATTCAGACCCTCAGCTGGATTTTCTAGGTCTTCAGTGTTGTGGGCAGATTTCCTGTACTTTATATTTGACTCCTTGGGTGACCATTATAAATAATGCTACAAATTATGTGTCCTTATATAATTGTTTTCCGTGCAACCCCCTGGCTACAACATGTGTCTTCAAATATCTGTTTTTCTCTTCCTTGATTACTAATAAGACCGTTAATTTTTAACAGCCTGAGAAAGAACTATTCTTTCCCTCCTCACTTGCAGCTAGATGATTATCTCTGTTACGCAGCTCATCTGTCTATACCATCGTTGTTGGTCCCTCAAGAGATAGGTTCAAAATTTGAGAAATATTTGAGAAATTTCTGTAGATATTTGACAGAATTTAGTTTTCATATATTATTTTTAATATTTTAAAATGAGCTTGTGTTTTGTGCACCCTTTTTAATTTTCCTTTTTCTAGCAATTTTGAAATTCTCTTTCTTTTTGGGGGGGGGCAGATACTCTTCACAAAATGACTGGTTAATGACCCAACGTAAAAGAAGTCTTTCACTGTGGACAGTTTGAGAGGCACTAGAATACCAAACTTCAGTTACGCGTGCCCACGTGGTGTGATTAGTTGACAGAAGGCTCACTTTAAAGAAGTCACAGTTTAAGAGGGCAGCAGGGACCATAGCTGGTCCTGAAGGCTGAAGGAAAAACACAGAGGCAGGAGAACTCAGCTCCTGAGGGAACCTGGTTACTTTTGCACTTTGACAGAAACACACTTCCCTCTGCAGATCCCAGTATTGTCACACCTGAACGGTATCCTAACTGTGACATCATGGTCTTTTTTTTTTTTACATATTTCCTCTATTTGGAGAGTTGACCAATCAACTGCCAGTGTTGGATTATGATGAGATTTGGTATTTTGGAAACAAAAAAGACCAAGATTAAATCTCCATCCTGATCCTTGCTAGTGGACCAACCCTATGCTTCAGTGGCTCCATTTATAACATAAATATTAAGACTTTATGGTCTCCATAAGGATCAGACAAGGTAATGTTGGTAAAGCACCTAGGACGTAATAAGTTGACTGGCAAGACTTTTTTTTTCTTTTCATGTTAGAGTGCCAGGCATTGAACCCAAGACCTCATCCATGCCAGACAAACATGCTCTGTTGTGGAGCCACAGCCCATAGCAATCATTGAGCCTCCTCTTCTCTCCTCAAACTTAACCATGCTGAGTGAGGCTAAGTTCCCCCAGCTCAAAAAAATAGCAATTTTTTTGCAAAATCAGATGTTTCCATTCTGAACTCACAAAACAGAGTTAAATGGTTGATAAGTTTTTTGATTTTGGGTTTTAGACACAAAACCTTTTTAAAAAGATCAATATTTTACCCAAATCTAATCTTACCACAAATCTGAGTGAGAACATTGTTAAACTTAAAAGTAGGACACTTCTGCACTTCCAACTGCTCCCAGTTTGACTCTTCCCCAACCCTCAAGGACCTCCAAGACTCCAGAGACACTCAATATGAAAAATCACTACGTAACTGCGCTAAATGCAGTAGACATTACTTTGTTTGCAATTCACTATTACAGCCTCAAATATAGGTCCTGAGTCACTTGGGAGATTACAACCGACTGAATTAGACTTTCTGGGGATGCATCTCAGAAAACTGCATTGTCTAAAAAATCCCAAGTGTTCTCCCCAATCCTAAAGTTTGAGATCTGCTTGGCAGTAGAGTTATTAATTCCAAATTTATTTTTGTCCAGAATAAAAATAATGCATGTACTTTCAAACCATTAACCAAAATGGGAAGGGAAAAAAATCCTGTATACCTCTATTATCCTGACCTAGAAAATTTTGGGACTTTGAAGTAATTTTTTAGTCTTTTCCAAAAGGCACATGAGTTTTTTTTTTTTTAAATCATACAGTTTTAGCCGTCATCATTATTGTTTATGTGTTAATTAATTTCCTCTCTGTATTAACCTCCTCAGGTGATAGGTAGTGTTATGCCTATCTGATAAGTAAGGAAGTAAAGCCAGCAGAAATTTACAAACAAGGTTTACACACACAGTGGCAGTTTGCTTCCTTCCTTTAGACCTGTATCAAAAGCCATATGAAATTATCATTCATATGCAGGTGTTTTTTCTTGTTGCTTTGGATAGTATATGTCCGACTTTAGTCAACTTCAGCTGTAGTATTGGACAACACACAGACTTTCCAGTTTTCATCATTATAAATAAAATATTTGCTCACGTCAATTTGCATGCAGTAGCTTTCCTTTCGACAGGTAGAACTATTTTCTTGAAAGCATGTCTTAAAAAATTGAATTCTCCATCAAAAGACTTGAGCCAGTGATACATTGCTGAGATTTATAAGAGTACTGCCAAAAGTATGTATAATTTTCTCAAAGTGATATTATGAAGCGCATCCCAAACTCATATTAGGGAACAAACTGTCACATTTTATTTAAATCTGTGGGTTATGCATGACCACACACGGTATCGCGTTTGTTCCCCTTACAGAAATCTAAGCAAAAGAATCACTTTTTCCTAGTAGTGGGATGACTTGATTTCTCACAACCCAGCGGGCCCTCTTGGAAACCCCAAAGCATAGCCTTTTCATCTTAATTCACAAAGTGTTCTTTCTCACCCTTCTCCTCCATCAGCATCCATGATGCTGTAGCTCATCTGTAGAAGACCTAAGATAATATCTTTTTCAGAGAATTCAGAGTAGCGCAGCTGGCTCCGTGGTTGTTCAAGCACCCTGCAGGCAGCTACCAGTGTGGCAGCGCTGCCTTGGCCACCTCACCCATGTGCCCAGGCCTGCCCATGCCTTTCCATCACCTTGTCACAGTCATCCTAGCCACACCTATGGCAAATTAGCCAATCTACAAGGAGCACAGACTTTAGAGTCGGACAGGTCAGATGGAGCCTTTAGTTTCACAGTTGTGTGACTACGTTCTTATTGTTTGTAGTCTTTTTTGCTTCAGTTTCCTGACCTGCAAAAGAAGCATGATAAAGCTAACAACGCTAATCACACAGGGTTGCTATAAAGATGACACTATTATAAAAATGTTTTAAGATGATGCACGCTAACTGAAGCATTCAGCATGAATTACAGGAATAAGCTTTAATTGGAAAGTGAGAGAAAATAAGGGGGAGCACAGCTCTGACAAAGATTCAGCTGGCCCCCCAACATAGGAAAGAAACAAAAGATAAGAAAAGGGTCTGGAGAGTTGGATAGGATTGGCCTACTCAGGAAAGGACAGAATGGAGACCAGTTTTAGGGGGTGCTGTGGTGGTCTGCGGTCTGGTTGATCTTTATCTCAGCCCTGGCTTCCTGGTTTCCTAGCTCCTGAGGAATCCTTGTGGCTTGAGAGGCATAGGTGGAGCTTGACTCCCATAGGTGGTGGTTCTTGTTTGGTGCGGACCCAGACCTGTGAGCCTCCACTCTGGAAGTGGACTCTAGGTTTAGGGCTAGGAGACTTCCAGGCATAGCTGCGTATCCCTAGAGCACCCCTATCTTCGTCTCATCAGCCTTGAAGAGGGATGATACAGGCTAGGTAAAGTTAGGCCAATAAACTTTGTTTTGTCAACTTTGCCGTAGTGATTAACATACCTCTATCCAAAGATGTAAAGTAATAAAGGATATAAGACAAAGATCAAGCTTTGTTAGATATCTATATCCCCCCAAAGTCACAGTAAAAACTATTTTTAAGCTCCTGATTGCCTCAGAATAACAACAACAAAACAATTCCTATTTTTAGTGAGCAAGAGGTTAAGTGCCCAGAAATGTCCCTATTCCCTATCCTTATGGTGATATCTGGCAGTGTCAGTGATATTATTTAATATATGTGATAACAAAAATGGCTCAAATGTATGGGGGGTTTTGTGTTGATCATTTTATATATAACAGCCTGTTTCTTCTCATTATATTGTAAGTGGGAGATACTATCATTATTCTTATTTTGCATGTGAAGCTTAAAGAGGGTGATATCAGATTGAGCCGTACAAGATTGAGCCATACGAATGATCACTATTATCGGTAAACGTGATTGCCTCTCATCAGTATCATATGAGCCAGCTATCAAAGCAAATAGGTGGCAGCACAAGGCTTTTCACACACTGCTGTGTGACACTGAAATCCACGCTTGCTGGTATCCAGCTGAACTCAAAAGCACTTTGGCACCATGCCTGGCACAAATTAAGAGACTTAAAAACCCACTCATTTCTCGTGTTGTGTTTTTTGCCCACCGTGAAAATGCACGCAAGTCGCAAGATCAAGCAGGCCCCCTGCATTGTGACAAACATCAGAATTCCAAATTTCCACGTGGGACAGGGTATCCAGAGCAAACACAATGAGGAAAATTGCCATGGCTGCTCCCGACAATGTGCGAATTGGGGAGGGGAAAAAAAAAACCAAGCGAGCATGCACAGAGACCTGATTTGAATGGTATTTCTGTGTGGTAGCTAAGTATGAGCTGAAAATGGCCTTTTAAAATACAGAACATAAGGATGCAATTCACAGAGAGGGTCTAAACTGTAAACATGCAGCTGTGGGATTTGTGCGGCTCGGTGCTTACATACCGGCAGCATACAAATTGTCAAGTACTTAAAGTTCCATTGTTGCCCGAAGGGCCTCACCCAATGTCCTTACATGGTCCCGATTTTTTTTTTTAAGCCGCACCATCCATTTCTCTTTTCACGTGTAATGCAATAACAACAAAAATTGCATATTAGAGATAATAAATGATGCATAATGATTTCCCCTAATTCTTTGGTTTCATTATCATTTGTTAATAGGATTTTTAAAAAATAATCAAAGGTTGAAACTTGTAGTCTCTTAAATGCTGGCAAAATTCACTGTGTGAGGAGTGCTGCCTGGAGTTCTAGACCCTTGTGCTTACAGAGCTCTCAAGAGATGTCGTAGGCATCTGTAAGGTTATTTTCCGCACCTGCCCCACTCCCTTCTCTCCTTGACTCTCTGCTCCTAACAATCTTCTGTGGCCATTCTTATTATACTGGTGCCTGGGTAAGCGTCTGCCATTCACTCCACCAATAAAAATCTCCTCCCCAGAGCTTTGGAACCAGGAGTTTCAGTCTCCTTTCACTGGTGGAAGGTCTAGGTTTAAAACTTGGGAGCTGCCAGCCTTTAGGTTTCCCACAATGTGAAGAAGCAAAGAGGAAACATCTGACCTTCTGATACTACGTAAGTTCCCTGGCTCAGGTATGCGTCTAGGGTTTGCACTTTCTCTGACCTTCTCACAGCTTGCTTACTCAAGTCTTCCCTGAATTCAAAGATTGGCAAATTCCCCTGAGTTTGAGCTGGGTATTTATGCCTTGCAAACCACCCATTGTAGGTCTGCTCCTGAACATGCATGGCTTTGCAATCACTCCTCTGATTCTCACGGCTCAGGCCAGGAGAATGTATGTGTGTGTTGTGTGGGTTGTACAGCTGGATGGCTAGTTTGAGAAGAGACTCCATGAAAAGTACAAAAACTTCTTCCTCTAGGCTCTTTTGTACTGTTCAGAGTTCCATTTGTACTCTTGACTGCAGAGCATATGTATATCTGTATTAGTCAATGCTTTCAAGAGATTACAGGACTAGAGCAGGGCTCCTCAAAAAACTGCACATACCTTGAATCAGGTTTAATGCAGAGCATAGAAATGTATAAGATTGCCCTACGGGGACCACCCACAAAGTTCAATGTAGAAGATTGCAAAAAATCTGTCCACTCACTAGAGATTTGAAGGATCCAGCCAAAGGCCTGGAACCCACCAACATCCTGAAGCATCAGGAAGGCCGAAGAATCCGAGGGGTCTGCGCCCAGAGGTCAAAGGATCAGTGCCAGAGAGTGCTAAAGAGTTTGAATCACCGAGCTGACAGGGCAGTGCTGGAGGCTGAAGAATGTGTGCTGAAATCCAGATGACACCCAATGAAAAGGCAAGGACCGGGGTGAGACCAGAACAGCAGCCTTCCTTACTGATGTGGAGGGCTGGAGCGCCTCCGAGGAAAACCAGCTGCAACAAAACTCTTCCAAGTAAATCAGCTGAAATCCTTCCTTTTCCTTCTCCTTTTTATACCATTCAGACAACAATTCTAAAGTGGGTCTTCCGTGCCCAGAACCATCCTGACTCAATTCAGCTGGGCATTCCCCACTCAAGTTGACAATTAATCAATTACCCACCACAATATCCTTTAACTGTCTAACCCAGAGGAGACTCTGAGTCCCTGGGGAGGTAGAATTTGCCTTCTCAAGGAGTAAATTCCTAGCTATTAGCATCATTGCTGGCCTTGAGTAACAATATCATGAGTGACTGCTAGACTGAACTAAGTTTGTTGGATGTATTTAAGGGACTTGATGGAAAAGGGGGATGTGACAGAATGTAACTCAGGTGGACCTCGATGGGATCGCTGGTCTACCTCTTAGAACTAAGTTCATCCTGCATAGAAGTCTCTTTCTCAGAATTTTCTCTCTTTCTCATCTATCTACCTATGCATCTATCTACCTACCTATCTATCTGTCTGCCTGTCTGTCTGTTTCTCTTTCTTTTTCTTACTCACCTTCCTTCCTTTTTATTTTTCTCTCTTCTCTTTCAACTAAGCCATCAAAACCTCAGTCACAGAGTTTTTGAAACCTCCATAAGTTGCTTGCTTTCTCCTCGCCTTTCATTTCTGCAAGTGGTCATGAGATCTAGCCCTAAGGATTAAGTCCTAAGTGGTCTGTGCCTATGCCAGGCAAACAGTAGGTGCTCATTGTAAGGAATGTTGCAAGGCAGAGTCCCTCCAGGACCACCAAGCTGTGGCATGGAATTTATTGAGCCTGGGTGCAGGTAGACAGAGACTGAAAAGACTGAACAGGCAGACAAGAGAAAAGAGAAA
This sequence comes from Cavia porcellus, assembly GCF_034190915.1. Classification (NCBI taxonomy): domain Eukaryota; kingdom Metazoa; phylum Chordata; class Mammalia; order Rodentia; family Caviidae; genus Cavia; species Cavia porcellus. Next base: position 113,357,524 of record NW_026947487.1, read on the forward strand.
TGGGCTTTTCTTAGGGCTTGAAATAAGGCAAGGGACATTAGCCTGGACGATCTTAGTAAACATCAGTGGTCAAAATGTCTCATGGATGTCTGCTGTCTCAGCGGGCAAAGTTCTTGAGACATGTGATGTAAACATGTGGGTGTTTTTAAAAGTCTAGGTGTTTGGAAGATTTCACGGTCCATCTTATCTTTTTTAGGACACCTTGTGTTTGCCAAGGCATCGGTGCTGAGCTGAGAAGAATGGCTCTGCTGGCAGACAGGTTGGGCAGACTGGGAGTGTCATGTCCAAATTGAGCCTTACACGCAACAAATAGCTTTTTAATTATTTCCCTCTTAGTCCTCTTCCAGCTAAAGGTCAGAGGACATTGCCTTTCTGATAATTTTTTTCCTACAATATTTCATGGAGGAATCAGTAGAAACCCTCAAATATAATATGCTTGACTTGTACAGATCAAGGTAGGCTGATATAAAAATCAACTTTAAAATCAGTGCCTTTACTTAATGAAAGATTCTTTCTTGATTGTACAATGTCCAGAGAGGATGTACCCTGTTTGAAGATTTAGGGACATGGTCTCCTTCCGTCTTTATTACCGCCGTCTTTATTTTTGGTATTCATGGTCCTAGCAACAGGAAAAGGAAAAAATGAGAAAATGACCAGAGATTTTGAACCACCTCAGTTCAGATATGACTCACATCACTTCTGATTACAATGATGAGAAGGTCTGTGTGGCTGCACTTAGATCCAGCGAGGCTAAGAAATGTTGCACCTGGGCTGAGGATATAGTTCAGTGGCACAGCACCTACCTGGCAAGCATGAAGCCATGGGTTTGAAAGAAGGAAGGAAGGAAAGAAAGAAAGAAAGAAAGAAAGAAAGAAAGAAAGAAAGAAAGAAAGAAAGGTTGCCCCCTGCTTGGGAAGTAACATCCAGCAGTACCTCTGGCCCGTGGGCGAGGCTCTTGAACCCTTGTCTACCACCAATCTCTGACATGGGAGCAAAAGTAATTTTTTCTTAGAAAAAAAATTTAACAAGAAAAATTTAAGTAGGAATATTGATGGTCATAAAGGTGTCAATTTGAAGATATATCCAGTTTTCTTCCCTGAAATGCATGATCATTGTGTGATTATGGGCCGGTAAGTAAAGGTATGTGCTGTAGAAAGTGCACGTGTGATCGGCAGTGGTCATCCTCTTTTGCACATTACCACATCATGTGAGACTCCTTCCAGAAACATAACCATAACACGACCTACTTCCATCTGTCAGACTTGGTAATTGCTTGGTACCTATGCAGTTGTGGCCTCTGTTTGTTTTGTCTTGGATTGTCCAAACCATTATGGAATATGGAAGTATCGACCATCCACCCACCCATCCATCCCTCTATCCGGGTGACTCATCTCTGTGATGCTTGGATTCAGTCTTTCTCCCTCCCTCCAGGTTGCTTGCCCCTTTTCTAACTGCATTCCTGGACCATATGGTCCCCATTGTTTGTACTTCCTCTGTCACCTGTTGCTTTAATTTTTGCCAGTAACCCTCCAAATTTTTCCTTAAATGCTTGGCCTTGACCTCTCTCCCTTCATCTTTCACCATCCTTCACTCATCTTACTTCCTTACTTTGTGACATTTCATAAATTTAATGACTGTAATTATGATTACAGCATATTTCTTTATGTCTAACACAGCCTTTGCAACAGGGAACTCTATCATTATTTTGCAGACACAACAAATTCTGCAAGCATGTGTCTTTGGAATGAGGGAGTAGGGGTTGGACACAAATGTAATTACAACATATGCTTCTCTGGGCATAGCTTTGCCCCGTTGCATGAATACAGAAAATTTGGCAGGCTGAAAATAAGCAGAGAGAGATCCTCAAGCTGTTCCTTCCACCCCCTGGGATGTTGATTGAGTTTAGATTCCTGATTTTATTTATCCCATAGGTATTTGGTGAGTATTTATTCCTTACTGTATGTGGTATTGCGGTAGGCACTGGGGATACCTCAGAGTTCAAATCATAAAGGCCGTTGCTCTCATTGATTCTATCGCTTGCAAGTAATAGAGACTTTTCCAGCTAAATAAAGAAATAAAGCTAGAGCTTGTATAAAGGATACAAGAGCATACCTCAAGATTCAGAGTGAAGCAGCCAGATCTCAGGAGGGATGACATCAGGAATGAACACAGCACAGGAAACCCACACAAGGCCTCCTCTCTCTGTCTCCCACCCATGCTTTTCTTTGTAGACCTGGCTTACTGCTTCTCTCTCCTCTGATCAGCTTTACTGCTCTGTGCTAAGAGTATAGCAGCTAGAATTTGCATATTTATAATATTCCCTCAAACCAATGCATCCATCATCATCATCAAATCCCAATCCCACACCCTCAGAAAAGCGAATAGGATAGTCTTAATATGGATAAACAGCAGCAGCAGTCTCCCTTTGGGCCAGCCCTCTGGTTCTAGAGTTGGAGTTTTGTTGGGAAACTATGGCTCTCATTTTAAGACAGTGTGGAATGTGTAAATTAGACAGATACCCCAAAAGATGGTATCACCAAGCCCCTTTAAAGTAATTTTTTTGTTTTGTTTTATTTTGTTTTTGAGACAGAGTCTCACTAGTTCAGCCTGACCTTCAATTCACTATGTAGCCCAGGCTGGCCTCAAACAGATACCCCTGCCTGTGCCACCTGAGTTCTGGGGATGCAGGGGTGTGCCACCATGTCCAGCAAGATCATTTATTTGGCAAATGAACCCTTTCATTAAAGTTATACAGTGATGAAAACAAAATTGAAAGCAACTGTTGTTGCAATTGTGGATGTAGTTCTCAGGGATCTTTATTCCCACCCAATGTGCAAGAATCTTAAGAGCTAAGACCCAGAGGCATGTGAAGCAGGACTAATGTATTTGTTCCAAGTTCATTATCAGCATCAAGTCACCTGCTTCCAGCTGTTGTTTTCCCCATGATGGGGTGTAGCGAGATGGACCTTGTACTTCAGAATCAGACTCTCCCCACTCTGCCATCTGCTCGTAGGACCCTGGACGAAAATGATAACCTGTCTGTGGCTTTCGCTTGCTTCATGATGCAGGCTGTTCTCACTGCATTCCATGAATGGGGCCTGTCTACCAAGTGAATTCAGATTCTCAGAAATGCAAGGCCAGGGGTCATCAGGAGACCACGCTTCAGCAAATTAGGCCACACCAAGCACTGAGCGGTGGGGCCTCACTGTCACATTAGATTTTTAAGTCATCTGGCTGCCTCCGGCCTACGACAGCCACTTGCTCTACTTGAGTGACAAAGCAGATTGCTTCCTCCCACTTTTGTGGGTTTGGACCCCTTTCTCTATCCTGGTTTCACTCTGATTGGCAACTTCACTCAGAATGAAACTTTTGCAAAACCTCAAGGTTGGGCTGAAGTGCAAAGGTATGGACGGTATCAGATTCAAAGTCCAGAAGCAGAAGACCACTCGTGAGAAATTCCGTGAGCACAAGAGTGTGGTTTATGTCACCGTCTGTTGGAATGAAGCCATTCTGGGCCAGGTGGAAACAGCACTGTCAACCATATCCTCTGGCCTTGAAACCTCCTAACTTGGTATCACCGAGTGGGTTCAGCACGGGGGAGATTGTGACACATCTGATTCCCTGACAGTCATGAGAAACAATAATAGGCATGATTGAAAGTGATATTAAAATATGTCACCTCCAGAAAAAGGAGGAAGTGGAGAGGAAAGGAACAGTCAGATGGTCTTCTGCTTCAAGGCGTATTTCTGCTTCCTGCTGGGATGTAACCTGGACTGAGTGCCACAGCTTCAGTGTCTTTATTTGTAAAATGCAGATAATAATGGTGGATTTGCATCTGAAACTGAACACAAAAGGGCCATGAGGTCACGCTCAAAGGACTCAGGTGCTCATGGATGGCTTCTCTGACCATTTTCTATAAGTTATCAAAAGTAGCTCAAGAGAAACTTATGCCTGGCCTCCTGGTCACCTTCATAAGATGCATCAGCATGGAGAATGTGACTGCATCATGGGCACATGGAAAGGTCTTTCTCATTTGATTTTACCATATAATTATAGGCACAATCTCTGTAAGATGCACGGTGTGGTCCTGTGGAGTTGTGCTGGTCTATACAATGTCTGTACAGTCCATGTGAAAAGTACAGATTGTTCATTTGAAGCATGTTCTGGAGAAGGGAGGTGTGGGGAGAATAGGATGAGGCCAGATGTTGTTTATTGTCATCATATGCTTTTGCTTTACATTTAATCCTTGGCATAGAAGCTTCAGAGGCTGTCCTTCACTGTTGTTTGCATAATCCGTGGCAGGTGTGTGTAAGAAGTTCAGAAGGCACCCATTTTGGAGGACCAGGAACAGTAGATGATCTCTATGACAGTTTTAACTCTTCATCAGAGACTTGTGTGAATGACTTGGCTTCCTTGCCTAAGACAGAACTCTGGAATTTGGCTCTCACTGGTTTGGCTTGGCCATTTTCATGTCGGTGATGAGTTTAGACAAGGTAAGACAAGATTTCCTGGACATATTAGGCAGTCTACAATTGGGTCATTGTGTGAGTCATGATAGGTAGTCTTCAACATTGTGGTTCTCCCCTATGAGGCCCAAGGGTAAGCCTCTCTCTTTTTTCTTTGGCAGTGGATATTGCTATCTGTGTTAGAGTCAATGAAATTTGAGTGACAGTGATATGTGTCACTTCCTGGAGGATATTTCAAGAACCAGTGTGTGATTTACCATGACCCCTTTCTGTGTCCTAGCATTCAGGAAAGCAGGATCCAGAAATGGCCCTTGTCTTCTTGAGTCCTTCAGTGACCACTTTAACAGCTTTCCTGCTGACCCTTGTGAAATGTGAGGAACACAATCGTGATGTACTGAGTTACCGAAATTTCAGAGGTGCTTGTTACCGCAGCAGAACTTAACCAATCTTCCCCCATCCAACCATTTTCTTTCCACAAACTTTCACACCAGTCTCATTTGACCCGTTTACTTATGCATGCTTCTGCTCCGGCATCTTTCCAAATGTGTTACGGGCTCTGACACACAGTAAGACAATCAAGTTCAAAGTCACATAAAGACAACTGCATGGCACAGGAGGACTCTCCTGCTGCAGTAAACCCGTCACTAACACTTGGCCCTGGTTTTCTTAGAGCTTCTACTCAAGCACAAAGGGAGCCATGCAGAGTTCTGTAATTCTCCACTGAGGTCTTGTCTGAGTCCTTGGCAACTTTTATGCATTCGTATAGGAGGCTCTTTTGCCAGATGGTTGCAATGCTCAGCCTCCTATTTTGTTGTAATGCAAACTGACATTTCTTCATCTTCCTGCGGTGGGTTTCTTTTATGAGGTTGTGCTTCAGATTTTCATAGAAAGAATTTCTGCCCCTCCTCGGGAGCCCACCCCTGTAGTTTCTGTGGGGGCTGCCTTGGTTAACCACGCACATCAGTTTTAAGGCGCCATGGGCAGAGCCAGACCATCGTGAACTTCTTGATTTACACTGTGGCGGAGAGTGTTAGAGATGCCAGAGAGAAACAGGAAGGAGTTGCTGATTCAGGAGCCCAGAGAGGAAACTGGCCACAGCCCTGGGGTACCCTTGGCCTTCTGAAGGCCACCTTGAAGAGAGGCGTGCCTGTCTGCAGTGGCTTTCTGGTTCTGAAGGAGGGCTTAGGAAGGTCCCTGACTGCTCTGGATGCTGGACAGATAGAGGTGTAAATCTACATATGCTAATGTATAGAGACTGATAAGCAGTGCCAGAATGAATAAGTGACAAAATACTACCAAAAATAAATAAAATAAATCATAGTGATGCTAGCTTGCATTAAGCAGTGTATAAATTACTGTGTTCTCTTTCAGTAACCCTACAAGCTAGGGTTTGCTGTACTTTATACAAAGAGGATAAATGATATAAGGCTGAACATGTATTCATTTACTCATTCAGCCCTTTGTTCATGTGCTTGGGCATGCACATTTAGGAGAAAAAAAAACCCACAAAAGTACCAGCTCTCCCTAGGCTACACTGGGAGCTATGTTGTTTGCCTTCTCTTCCTAAACCACACGTTCCATATGCAAGGATGTTGGTGTCTACATGTGATCTCAGCATAAGCATGGCAAAGGCAGGGGGTTAGCCATGAGTTCAAGGCCAGTGTGGGCTACATAGTGAGTTCAAAGCTAACCTAAACTACTACTTTCCTGATATGAACTCGGCGGTTCTCATCTTCAGAGGAGCTCGGTGCCTTGTTGTCACTGAGGATAGCTGTCGTACTTTTCAGAGGAGCTCTGATCCTTACTTTGAGCACTGTTTCCTGGCTCCAGTGCAGATCCCTCAGCCTGCTGGCACAGATCTTCATCCTGCTGACACAGACTTTTTAGCTTCCATCACTGACCTTTGGGCCTTCCTAGTGCAGATCCATGAAACACACTTGTGTGAGACGCAGTCGTGGGCTCGAGGCCTCCAAGTGGGCTCATGGGGCGCATTGTGCTGGGCTCTAGGTCTTCAGCTGGACTCCTGCAGGACATTGTCACAGGCCCTCAGTTGGATTCTTTGGGTTTCTAGTGTGTGGATACATTTTATTCACTCTTAAGTATTTGACTCGTTGGGTGACTACCATAAAATAATTCTTTAAATTATTCCCCTGTATTAAGTTGTTTCCCTTGCAAACTCTGAATGCAACGGTCTGGGAGGTTCCCACTGGAGGTCTGCTTTGCTGAGCTTCGAGAAAGAGCTTCTCTGCTTCCCTGCTCACTGGCAGATATGAGTGCAGCCTCAGGTCTTGTTCTCCTTGGCTGCCTCATCACATGGAAAACTAACTTACTATAAAGAAAATCCTGTTGGAAATGCAGTTTTCTCAATACATTAAGTCTACTCAAACATTCGTAGGTAAGAGTGATGCTAGCAGAATGGACTTCTCCATTTCCAATTGCAAAATTAAACCATCTTTACAACGGCTGCTACCTAAAGAGGCATTATTTGCTACATTTTATTAATACTTCCTCAACAAACAACCAAGGGTCAGAAAGACAAACAAGACAAAACAAAAAACGGCACAAAGATCATCTTTAAATGAGGACACTGCCACTCTGTGTGTGTGTGTGTGTGTGTGTGTGTGTGTGTGAATGTGAAAATTCCCAGCATGTATGAGAAGCTCAATAATGTTAGCCCTATAGTTTGAGAAATTAAGGCTTCTTTCTACTCCTGGAATTTCATTTACAAACTAGCAAAGGTAGATAGCAGATAGGAATTCTTAGTTTTTTTTATACAAATTATTATTGTGACTGCTTTAATTCAGTTGTTATCCAGAGACCAAATGCAAGGAAATACAAACATAGCCACAGAAATGGATGTCTCTGCTACAATGTTTTCTGAAATGCTCTGATGCAGGGCCGTTTACCTGAGTTGATCTTCTGAAATAAAATTCCTTTATTAAAACCTGTGACATAAGCCGAAAGTGCTGTCATTCTAGAGGATAAATGCCTCTCTGCTCAGAGGGAACAGACCCCACTGCGTCACTCACCTGCGTCCTCTGCTACTGGTGAGTGATGGGGAAGAGCAAGACACAGCCAGGCCACTGCAGGCACGGCACGACGATGACAGAAAGGGCAACCTAAAAAATCACAGTGTTGTCTTTTGGGGGTTTCTTTTTTTGAAAGCAAAAGGGGTTTTCCAGCCTAAGCCTGGGGAGACCACTCTAGTTTCCATTTTCGGATGACGATGCCATCCGCAGAGGGGCTCCTTCCACTGGGGGACATCACTTCTCAAGCGTGCGGTCCATGCTGAGAACCACACAGTATGTGTTAACGACCACAGTCTGTACTTCTTGTGGCTGGGAAGACCACTTCAGCTGCGTCCCCCAAGAGTCAAAGAGAATTAATCATCCCCCAAACAGCGACCTCGCGAGAAGCCTTCGATGCATTCTGACTGCTTCCCCAGAAGCTGAGTGGAGTACACTATTCACTTTCTTTCCTGGTTGGATTAGTTTCTAAACTTGTGTATTTTGCACCCTAATGTCCAGTACGATGAGGAAGGGTATGGTGAAGTCCACGTCCACTGCACATGTAGCTGTTATCAAGACTAGGGCCCAGGCCCTAAAGCGGGGCACTGGATCCCCTTTTTAAGTACAGTTCTTGCGGTTTCTTTGGTGCTGAGCATTCCCATCCCGAGAGAGTGATACAGTTTTTCAGGAAATTATCCAGGAAATGGGCACCTGGAGTAGCACTGCCATCTCTCCAGCTGCCCACCAGCTCTCTTAATCTTTTCTGTTTGTTTTTTAAGACTCTCTACTCACACTGCACACAGAGATGTTCTCCACCTTACAAGACTGTTGTCACAACTGAAAACCGTACTTGTCACATTCCTGGCAAATGGTCGAGAATACCATGTCAACGTCACTAGGAGGATAGGTACCCGTCTTCATAAATAAAAACAGGAATTGCTTCTTGGAACTGGGGTGCTCGGTGACTACTTTCCAGCCCCTCAAGTTTTCAGACACAGTAAACAGATTACCGTCCTGGTGGCGGGGACCTTGCGAAACCTCACCACTGGGCTAGCTTGTTTTCCCTCCGAAGGATGTTTTGAGAAGGGTTTGTTCACCCCTGGGCTTCTTAGTTCTTCGTGTTGGCACGCTGGATCCGGGGGCGGCTCGGCGGGGGCTTGGGTGCCTGAGAAAGGCACTGAAAAACCCAACTGAGAAAACCCAAGACAAACCGAAAGACCGAAGACTGGAAAAAAAAAAGAGCAGGGCCCGGTGAGCTTCAGGACCAAAGCGGTTAAGGAACCGGCCACGACAGGAAGTGGGCAGGAGGCTGTTTTGAGTCTGCTCATGGGAACTGAGTTGGAAAGTGCTGTGGTGAATGTGTGTGGAAAAAAGGGCTTTAATAGAGTTATAAATATATCTGTTTCTTTGAAGTTTTATGACCAACAATTGATGTTACTGGAAGGCATCTAAGGAGCCATTTCTTGACTTGGGTCTGAGTGGGCCGAGGTCATTCTAAGATCCCAGCCCCGTGGGACATCACTCTTCTGTCCCCTCCTGTGCGCGTGCGCACGCCTGTGTGTATGATCTGTCGTGCCACACAGGTGTCTTCAGGCGTCCACAGCTCACATCACAGAGGCTCGTTCAGTGGTTCTTTCATTCCCCAGTCCCTTCACTGAAGGTCCATTCATCTGCCCTCTGTGTGCAGCCTGCTGGTGCAGTGCTCAGTAAACAGATGCCCTCGGGAGTGCTCACCCTCCTTGGGAAAGACCTACCAAGAAAGTAGGCGTACAGTCAGGATAACCCGTGCCTGCCTTTGAGGAAGAGGGGATGAGAGGCTGTGAGACTCTGGAGACTTTGCCCTTACGGGGGAGCTGCCTGAAAAAGAGCTATGAGAAGAGGCAGAGTGGGGAGGTGGGGGCAGCATGTACCATGGTCCTGAGGCCAGTGCCCAGTAGGGAGAGTCTGAGAAGTCCTTGCCTTCAGGACGGTGGACTGTAATTTGATTGAGACAGGGAGGTCTTCCGAGGCTTCATTGGACTCTGCTGAATGATCAGCCTCCAGTTCCATAATAAATCCTTCCCCCAACTTTAGCTTTCCCTTTTCTCTGAAACAAAACAATTCCAAAAACAAAACTGCAAACACAAAGTGCTCCCAGTGAGGGGCGTGATCTCAGTTAAGGGGCTGTCTTCCCTTCTTTTGCCCACCTCATATTTTCTGCTGCCATGATCCCAGGTGCTTCTCTGTAACCGCGTTCCTGCTCGGAAGGCCTCCTGTTGCTTTTGTGGTCAGAGAACGTGAAGGCCAGGGGACACAGATCCGCTTGCTCACCAAGTGTGTCCCTTGCCAGTGTGGGGTTCACTAATTCAGAGCTTGTGATCTTTTGGATTTGGAAACTCTGTGCTCACTTTGGAGGAAAGAGAGGCCAAGCCAGATGGCCCCTATAAAATCATACCCTTATGCAGAAGCACCTGCTTCTTACCTATCTGTTTAAGAAGCTTCCCTGGGCTCAGGATTTAGCTCAGCAGCATAAGCACCTGTCTGGCAAGCAGTAGGTTGTCAGTTCAATCCCTGGTACAAAAAAAAAAAACACCTTCTCTAATAGATCAAAGTTTGCTTTGTGAAAAAGGTTTTTACACACACATTAAAAAAAAAGAAATGCATAATTTAAATCAGGTCATCTGATTGCTTCCAGGTCATCTGAATTTGGGAGGCTATCCTATGTACAAGAAAGTGATCCCTTCCATCCTTTTCTTGGGGGCAGGGAGCTATTTATGACTAGCAGGATTCATTGCATGTGTGCTTAGCCTGCCTGTTAATAAGGCTTTAACAATATTAAAATCTAAATCGATAAAGAGAGGGACGCCTTGGGGAGCCAGGAATCAATGGTACTGGTTCACTTGAGATTTCAGTTAGCAAAATGGTAGCTTTTGGCCTGTGGTCCTTAGAGCCAGAGACGGTATCACTTCCTTGTCCCCAAATGACTGATTCCCTGTATGATTAGGGTGCGAACCTCAGTTCATCAAAGTCTCACAGCCCCGCAGTGCTGTTCACCTCCCGGGGAGCCCCGCTCTGTCCTTTGGAGCTGGTTCTGAGTCACAGTGCCACTAAGAGGAGAAGCCAGCCACCCCGTTCCTGTGTTGTGTAACTGATCTGTGGCCCAATCTGATTCAGCCCAGTGATGTTTCTTTTCCAGTTTTTTTAAAAAAAGAAGGTTGACAGGTAATGAATTGTGATGGAAGTAGAGACCAATTTCTGTGCCCCAGGACTGGACACACAGATGAGGAGATCTCCAGAATGGATGACCATATTCCCTAAGGCATACTCTTCCATGGCTCCCCATTCTGGGTACTGCATCCTCGGGCCATGCAGGGCAAGCACATTTAGTGCTGGGACCTGGGTTCCAACCCAGTACTGTGCCCATTCTCATGTGCCCATGGGACCATGACTTTTAATCATCAAATATAACTCTGCCTTTTACTTATTACTGAATAATCCCCCAGCTGTAAAGAAGCTACAGTAGTGGCTGGTTCACTATGAAATAGACACCAGTAGACCCTCTACACTGAAGAAAAGAATGTGTCTCCTAAGGCAAAAAAAAAAAAAAAAAAAGTATGCAAAAAAGGTATATGTTTGGGTCTATGATAAATAAATATCAGGGCATGGTTGAAAGGAGGTAGGAAGGCAGGCATTAGAGTGGGGAAAAATATGCTAAGACTCTAAATGCCAATTTATTTATAATAGTTGTGTTTGAAGGATGGAGCTCTGGATGTAGTTTTCTTTGTATTTTCTCATTTAAAAGACAAGTACTTTCAATTACAAGATCAAAAAGAAATATTCCATGGCTTATTCTGACCTAATATTTTTCTGTTTAATTTAAATGAAACTTTTATTTGCATAAAATTGTGCTTGCAATACAGAGGATGACTTTTTTTTTCTTTTGATGAAGAAAAGAGTCATTTTACAATCACAGTGGCTCAGCCACAACAATACGGGGAACAGGTTGGGTGGGGAGAGGCCTCTCTGAAAGGTTGGTTGGTTCTCTAGCAGTCAGGGTAGTGGCAGCCCATCCACACCCACCACAAACATCGGGGCGTTAATTTTACCACAGACTTCCTGTCAGAGGCCGGGAGAGACCTCAGCCAATGTGGTCTCTTGAATGAACATCAAAAGGATAATCAGATATTAGTTAATGCTGTTCCTCTTTCTCAGACCATTGATACTTTTCTCTCCTGCCTTCCCCTCCTCCAGCCAGAGTGACAGGCTTGAAGAGAAAGGGATAAGGGGAAGCCAGCTGGTGACTCAGACAAGAGCAGGCCTCACCACAGCTTCCTGGTCACACTTCTGGCTCCCTCCTTTCAAGGGAGAAGGGAAGGGTGCCTCCCAGAACATTCGCTCCCCTTCAGTGCTGTGTTACAGAGAAAGTCACCAGCTTAGCTCTGGGACAACTGACTGGTTGCCCTCAAAGATTTCACTCCATCTCCACGCCCCTCCATCTTGTAAACATGGAAACTCATGTGCGTCCCTTGTAAACAACCTCCCTGATGGGATTGCTTTCCTTAATTCCTCACAGGTTGATATTGCTTATTTTCCCTGTGTTTCTTAAATTTTGAAGAACAAAATTCAACAAAACACAAACAAAAAAGTAACAACGCAACTCTTTCAAGTGTCCCTCTGGAATATCCATCTGGTCTTTTTAAAAAAGATTGTATAGAAGTTTCTAGAAGTCTGGGTCTTTCTTCAAGTTCTGGGTCTAAAATAAGCACAGAAGTTAGGATGTGAGCTCAGGATCCACCTGACAATCTACCTCAAATAGGGAAACACAGCAGTCTTTTTCATGGAAAGAAGCCTTTAATGACGATGAGAGGCAATCAGAGAATGATAGCATTTCTTTCATCAGAGGAGCCCAACATTTATTGACCCAGCGGGTCTGAGCTGTTCTCCCCAGGAGTCCCATGAACCGGAAGCAGATGGACTTCGGTGTGATTTCTGCTCACATTGCTGACAAGGGGATTTGCCAGACTGCTTCCTCAGTTCCTGCATTCTCTGGACTCACAGGAGGGGCTTCCCGATGCTGGCTTATTTCTAAGTCCTTCTGAGGCCATTTTTGGTGCCCAAGTTGAGGCAAAATGATCTTTACAACTTCTGGGCCATGCTCTGCCTTTTGCCTGCCGATAGCCAGGGTGCCTCCTCTAGGAGCCTCGGGGAGCCTTGGCATCTCCGCATGGGTGTCCCAGGCCTTTCTGCCTCAGCAGGCGAGGATGGAGAGATGGAAGAAGGCAGCCTGCTTCACAGCTGTTTCTTCAAGAGGCACAAGCTACTTTCAGGCCCATCCTTCTTACCCGTGTGTCCTCGTGATGTTCCTCTGGGCAGTATTATTCTGATTTTCCCCCTTGAGAAACTGAGGCACAGATAGAATACATGGCCAGAGGAATGTCAAAGGTAGGGAGCAGGTGGGCAGAGCCGGTGGGAGGCCTCTGTCGTTTATCTTGGCCTGTGGTTAAACTGTGCTCTCAAAATATGAAGGAAAGATGGAAAAATAAGGAGAAAGAAACAGACGGGAGCTAACGGGCACAGGTCACGAAGTAAACAGTCAGCTGTAGTGATGGCTCACCCAGCAGAAACCTGTCTTCCTGGCAGGCGAGGGGGCTGTGACCTGCCACGATTCCCAGAGGCAATCACGACTTGCTGCCCGCCTCCTAGACTTGGCTCTTGGGGCACAGCACTCAAGAGACCTGGCACTCTAGTCAGTGGGATTAGACGAAGGGGACAAGTGACAGTTGTGTCCACAGGAGTGCGCTGAGGTAAGGCAGACTTCTCCCTTGCCTAATGCGCCCATCCTGCCTCGGTTACCACATTTTAAAGGCTCTCCCAGGCCTCTTTGCCCTGTCAGTCACAGATACTGTGCATCTCCATGGGAAGGTTTCACTCCATCTCTCCTCTGTCCACTGAAACCTCCCTAAGGCCTCCACTCCACTCAGCCATGGTCTTGACCAGGCCTGGAGACTCCTGTGTGCTCTCTCCTCCCCACCAGGGCTGTTCTCACCTGCCTGGCTTTCCCCCTGACCCACTGTGTTCCAGCTATTGTCCTCTGTCCCCGCGGAGAACCAGGCACACTGTCCTCTCGGCCCCATCAGCTCCTGTCCCCATCACCTGCCTTATTTCCTGCACCCTCCAAGTGCATCCTGACAGCTACTTCCTCTTCTCTCCTCCCCTCTCTGTGAGGCTCCAAAGGCCAGGTGTTCTGTCCCCTGTCACCACCCAAACATCCCATCCCCATGCTGGAGTACTTTGTCAGGCAGAGCTTGGTTTCCAGTGAATGACAAGAAGGAACCTAAAACAAAGACCTTTGCCCAGCAGGTTTCACTGGGGTCCATCCCATTTGGGGAGGAGGAAGAATGGGGTGCAGACGGGGTTGGGGAAACGCCTGAACCCTTGCTTCCCTTGGCAAAGCAGTAGCTCTTCATTTAAAGGGTCACGCTGGATTGTTTTTTTAACATTAAAAAAAAATTTTTTTAAGTCGAGTTAATGTACCTGGCTCGGTCACATGGGTCATTCACAGAGAAGTCAGAATTGTCTTTCCTAAAGAGCCTGTTTTTCTCAACAACTGCATAATGATGCTCTGATTCCCAGGCCCTTGTCCCCAGCTGTTTCCTGAGGCATTTGTTCAAGAGCCTGAGATGCCATTCACAATCCAGCAGGATGCATATTTATATCTGGCTCCAAAACTTTTTTTTTTTTTTTTTGGCCCATATTAGTACAATCCATGACAGAAGATTGCAGCAATTAGCAGGAACCTTAAGTGATAATTTATTGTAACCAACACTGTGATCTAATAGTCACACATGACAGAAGCAAAATCCATACTTTTTTCTCTGTGGTATCACCATGCTATAAAATTCTCAACAAGTTTCTGAATGCCTTTTGTTTGCATTAGGTAAGAAATATAACCAGCTCCCACTGACAACCAGAAAGGGCCCCTCAGTTTCCAATAGGATGATATTCAAAAGCATACTCCGGAGGGGGTTAGGTCGGTGTGCTGGGTGAATGCTGCAAACCAATTCTCTTTCCAAATGGGCTGTGGAGGACAAAGGGGACTTTCCATCCATTACTTAGGAAAGGTGATCATCTTTCCCTTTTTGGGGGGTTCTCACCCAAGCTATTGGCACTGGCCATATGAGGGCAGGGGCTTTCCGAATGGGGATGGAGGCGGTCCGAGGCTTTCCTTAGGCTATCACATTTCCAATCTATTGGTTTCGACCATTGAATCTGCCCTGGACCTGAACTTGGAGTGCATTTCCAAACCACCAGGCCACATAAATTACAGGCAAAATGATAAGTCAGGTCGTGCCAGGTGACTAAGGCACATGGCAATGCTTCAAGTCTTTAAAATCATATCCCAGTGGCCCCAAAGCATTAATACGCTTGGAGCACTGCCTGCTCACTGTCGAGAGAGGTGCCCGCAGAATTTGATTCCGAGGTACATCGAGTTTTCGAGCTGGGAGAAACTTGAGACACTTTCTAGTCCAGCAAATTCCAAACTTGCCTGATCAGCAGGATCATATGGGAACAGTGAAGCAGGCAGATGAATTCCGGGCTTCACCTTCCAGATGGACAAGCTTATCCCATCCTAGGTAGGTCGCTGGGTCTTTCAAGCAGAGGCACAGTCATATTCAGGGCCATACTTATTTCATACAGGAAGAAACTGTCATCCCCAAACAGAGGGTAGAGGTTGAACACAAGTACCCAGACTCCCATGGAAAAGCTTTTTCTCCAGGACCACATTTCTTGCTTCTTAGCCAGGAGAAACCTCATTAACTAAGCCATCAAGGATCACCATGGGCAAAAAAAGTGCACGCAAGGATTGCCTGGAAATGGTGGCCCTGGGACCTTCCCCATCCCTGCCTGGAACCCCGGTCACGTTTCAGTAAATTTCTCCAGAAGCAATTTTCACGGTACTTCTTTGCGTTGAGTGAACTTCCCCAGTGATTACCTTGGGCTTTTCTTCAGTTACAGAGGAACAAGGATTGTTTCAGAGTGAATTTTTCCAAAGATATTCGAGATTTAAGGAAGAATTACCAACATCACATGCCTATCAGGAAACCCCCCGTAAATGACTGAGGTAGATAATAACCATCATGCACTTTGGTGGAAAACAGAAAGCAGAGAAACAGGATTTATTTCTGCAAGAAAAAAAAAATCTTCCACATTGTTTTTGAAATAGCCCATTCCCTCTACCTTTTAAATTTTCAATTTTTGATTAAGGGTATGGTACAACTTTCACAGCTGTCTTTACAGTGAGAATGTGTCCAGGCTTATGAAAATTAGGCTCACAGCTGAGGAGACAGTAGGGGGTGGTGGCAAGTATGTTAAACTGCCCAAAGGAGTCTAGCTCCTTGTCACACTGGGATATATAGCAGAGTAGCCAGATCCCCTCATTTTTCCAGGAGAAACTATAAATGCATGTGTGTGTGTGTGTGTGTGTGTGTGTGTGTGTGTGTGAGAGAGAGAGAGAGAGAGAGAGAGAGAGAGAGAGAGAGAGAGAGAGATATCTTTAGGATGTTTAAATATTGGCATCTAATTCGGTTCATTTTTGTCTTTAACATATGGTACCAAAATCATAGGTATGGACAGAAACAACATGAACTCTTTGCAGCTTGTAGACCTCCACTTGGACACTTCCAACTAGAAGATATTTGGCTGAAACTTGAAGGACAAGGGACTTTCTGGGGACAGAGACCAGCCAGGGTCAGTCAGAGAAACGGCCAGTGAGAGACACAGAGAAAGAGATTTATTGCAAGGAATCAGCTTTCAGAATTGTAGGTTTGTCTGGGCAAGTCTGAAATGGACGCCATAGGCAGCCAGGGAGGGACCCGAGGCTCCCAGCATGCCCTTGACAGCTGCTACCAAACAGTACAGACCTCTTTTTCTCCGGGAATAGCCCAGTTCTCCCTTTAAAGCTTTATAACTAGCTTACCCAGGCCCAGCTGGCTTAGCTGCAGTACTCTCCCTTACTGTAAGTGAGTTGACTTGAGCTTCAGACGCCTTCACAAAACACCTTCCCAACAACACCTTGACTCCTGTTTGGTGGAATAACTGCAAACTATGGCTAGTCGAGCTGGCACACAAAACCAACCCTCATCTCTGAGGGTAGATGCTAAAAAAAATTAGCCATAGATAACTAAGATCAGGATTGTTATGTCATCCTTTGATGGATGTCTTAATTTTTCTAGATTTGTTTTTAAAGGAGATTGTTTGAAAGAACCTGATACATGAAACCCTGGTGATCGGATTTAGCAAAGCTTTGGGTCTGAGCCAATACAAGATGGGCTTGTATCTTTAAGTGGCCTTTATTACCATAGTAATAAACAGCAAACGGCCCCAAATCTTACAGGCTCATGTTGGCTTTGACCAATGAAGTAGAACAAGACCTCTGAATACCCCATTAGTTCCAGGCTGTGCTTTGATGGCTCTGCACAAGCAGCTCTTTTTCTCCACAAGTCACCAGCCTCACCCGTGTCTCTTAACAAATGTTGTTGACAGGCTGCGTTGCAATTTTTCTGCATGTTCTGACAGTTTAATTCAGTACCTTCTAGCTAAGCACTCAGCCTAAGGGGGTGCTTCAGCACCTTGGCACCACTGGGCTGCAATTAAAATAATTCAGGGACTGGGGCTGGGCTTGCACAAATAGTCCCTATTCCCTTTGGAACGCACAGTGCATTTCCCGGTCCCCCATGGAGCAAACAAGATCTCCTTTTCAGACTGGAGGGCAGTGGAATTCATTAACAAGAGGGCCACCAGCAAGATGGAGCTCCATGTGCAAGTTGCACCCAGTGGGTTATCTCCTTTGGGGGTGGGCATCATTTGCTTGGTAGGTGTGGCACCTGTAGGAAGGGCAGTCATGGATGGAAGAGGCCAGGCAAGGGCAGGGCACCCAGGATAAAAGTTTGGCATAGATCACTTTTAGAAGCCTCCCTTCAAAATGGCAACTCACAAATATGTTTCATTCTGAATTTTGCACAAGAAAGATAGATAAGAAAGCGTACCCAGGAACTGGGTTTGTTTCAAACGGTCCCATGGGGAGAGACATCCTTAGCGACCTTTCCAAAGGCTTGTATTCAAACATAGTCACAGATTAAGTGTGTGACAGCATGATATTGTGAAATGAACTTGATTCTGTTTACCCTAAGCCTCGCTGCTAAAACCTGATCACTCCCAAATTTTAGAAATATTTGTTTTGTCAGGTAAGGTACTTTCAAAGTTGGAAATTTGATGAGTTCCCACGATTTATTTTAGGACAAAGGTCATTTGGAGGGAGAGTCTAAAAATGGCAAACTCTCGAGTCTCAGCTGGGGATGAATGTGATCAGGTGGGTCTAGGAGGGACCCAGGAATCAGGGACTCAAACTTTCACAAACATCCCTGGGGAGTCTTTCTATTTAGGCAAATGCAAAGAAGTACGTCTGTAAAACAAAGGTCCACAGAACTGTCTGGGTCTTCTGGACACAGAAAACAGTAGGAAATTATCTCAGTTCCCTTCTCATTCGCTCTGTCTTTCCCAACTTTTTGCCCTTCAAAAGGCTTACATTGAATTCTTGTTTCTGCACCTATTTTGTAAATATTTCCTCCTAAGAAATGCTTTGTATTTTCCAGAATTGGAATGTTTCGGAGGGAGGGAAAGACTTGAGTGTGAGGACCTCAGGGAGGTCAAGGTGCAAAGAGAATCCTGTAGGAGTTATCTGGAGGTAACACCCCACTGGAGGTGTGCTAGACCCCTCCTCCCCGTGGATGGACTCCCCCATAGGCAAATCCAGTGTCTTGAGGGTCTTATCTTTTGTTCAAGGAATCTGTTACAAATCCTACAATCCAATCTGAACATGTCATCTAAACTTCTTCTGAAAAGAATTTACCAGTAAAAACTCATGTAATCTCCTCAGTTTCCTTAAACCAGCACCATGTAACTGGACAAGAGTTGTTCTGGTGGAGGCCTCATCTACCTCATCTGTGAACTGGCCACAGCAGTTGCGTGCATGTAGGCATGGGGATCTCCTTCCACTGAGGCTTTTATGATGCTGTGGAATGTGGAGGTGGCAGGAGCTAGCTGCTGATTTGGAGCATCGGGAAGAGGGAGTGAACACTGCTTTCCTATGTGTGTAGCAAACATCAAGCTTTTCCACTTTTGCAAGAATTGCTGATGCCCTTTGTTGAACAGACTCAGATTCTAAAGCCAGATTACCTATCAGATGGTGAAAGCAGCTAAGAGTTTGCAAATGATCTTATATTAAACATATGTGCAAGGCCCATCCAGAAAAGAGCAGGGGAATACCTGGCCCCTCTGTCCACTCAGTAAAGCTTTCAAGCCTCTGGGGTAGAATTCTGCGATCTCAGAGATTCTGAAGCCAAAAGCTTGCATGTTTAAAAGCACTTATTCATCAAACACTCAAAAGTCTGCCCAACTCACTGATGTCGAAGAGATAGCCTGATGGTCACATTCTTTTGTCTTCCACGATGAGGACAAGTGAAGGGCAGGAAGCCACCAGGACCAGGCATCCACCGTTACTTCCAGCCAGGTGTCCTCCTCTTCCTCCTCTTCCTCCTCCTCCTCCTGAAGCAGCTCCTGAACCCATCAGTCAAGCCCTTGACCACGTGTGAAGAGGAAAGCAGGCCCAGTCTTGTTTCATCGTCCCCTAGCTTTTGGCAAGTCCCCAGCGTGACAGTCCCAGACATTCCCTGACAAAGGTGAACAGTCCCCTAAGTGGTTAAATCTGAAGACATAACTGGTGATCTCTGCTAAATCTCACGGAACGTTTTAATCCCTCTTTTGCCTTCCCCTATACATTAGCGGAGGCCCGACCTATTGACTGTGAAGTCCCAGAAGCAGCTGGACTCCCTATTTGAAAGGCTTTCTGAAGAGGCGTCTATTAATTTATGTATTTAATTTCTCTATGAAGTGAATGTTCTCCAGCACAGGTATTAAAGTATCTTTAGGGGAATCCAGCAGCTGAAATCCTCTATAAGAAAAAATGCTTAGAGTATCACAAAGCAAAGGCATTAGTGGAGGACGTCCAGAGGCTCAGTGGGGAGCTACCAGGACTCACTCCTCCTCGGACTCCATAACCTTCACCCTTTTCCTGAGACCCCCATCTGGGGACCCTTTTACTGGCTGGCATCCCATAGTGTACAGAAGGGGAAGCGCACTAGCTGAATTCTAGGGCAATATCCCACTTTCATCTTATTCTGTGTATACTATCTGGTTTAATATGTAGTTCACCTTTGCTAATAGTTAATTTTTATGACCCTAACAAATCCAGCAACATTTAACATTACCTGTCCAGTCCAGCTACGTAGCTATTCATAGACTTTAACACTCACTCTTAATTGTAGATCTGTTACTTAAACAATTAGATCCCTCAAAGGGATTCAGGTTCTGCATGACCCTAACAGGTAAGGAGATGGGAAGTTGGAGTTCTCCAAACTCAGGCCATCAGCTGACGCCCTGCGTGTCCCCCATATGCCTGAATATAATTCTGTAGGACTGGGAGGATGGCAGGTGACCCTTGTAGGCAAGGAATTCCTTGATTTAGGAAATCATGTGTGAAATTTCAAGAGAGAACTACAGAAACATAGTAGCTTAGACACCATAACCAACAACATAGCCTGAGAAATAACTTTGTAGTGGCTGTTTTTTTTTTCGTTGGGAAAACTCATTGAGGACCTTGGCCAAGATAACCGGCAATCTAATTTCACTCTGGGAAAACACTGAATTCAAAGGAATTCTCCTCCCCACTACTTTACAGCAATGGCTTTCAGGCCTTGAAATATCATGACATTTTAAATAATGAGGTCCTGTGAGTCACCTGCATCTTCTTTAGTACATAAGGACATTGATAATTCTATAAAACCTCATTTATTATCTGTGATAACTATTGTTTCATAACACAGATCAACTTCCCCCAAACTAAAATGATAAAAATTTATAAAAGTATATTGAAATTGAAAAAATTTTGCTGTGACCTACTATTAACATTCTAGTATAATTGCTGTCATGTATTTATCCATCTATCTGTCTGTTCTATTGTTAAAAAGATATTTAAATGCCAGAATATAGAGAGGCCGTAATCTCAGTAATTCCCAAGAAAGACTGACAACTTTACATAGAGTAAACATATATGTGTGTGTACACATTTTCAGATACAAGCATCTTTAGGATATCATAATCAATACTATTAATATTTCATTCTGCTATTCATGAAGAACTGAACTGAGTCAATGCTGAAGTCACTTAAAATCACTCAGATCCTTTTTGATTTAGAAGCACAACTTACCTGGTGATATTGTACAAGAAAATAGAGTAGAATAAAATACATTTATTGAACAAGCAAATAAAACATAAATATGTCATTGTTTTTAATGTCAATTCTTTTTGACCTCTGAAAACAAATGTCAAGAATTCCAGCATGAGGAGTTCTCAGAAAGTTTTGGGACCAACTGAAGAAAATCCGCGAACACGTGCTGCTAGTTCTCAAAGGGATTTTAGGGCGGGGTAATACCGTGCTTCCTCTCAGTCCCCACCACAGTGAAGCAGTCACACTTTGGACACAGCAGCAGGAGACCTGCCTTGGTCACCGAACCTGCTGTGTGCTCAGGCTGCTGCCTCAGGGAGCAAGCTGGCAGCTGAGGTGGGGAGACAGCCCCTGCCCAGCACCCCCGCTTCCTCCTGATGGGGCAGAGCTGTAGGTTTCAGTCAGTGGAGGCCGGGAGGGTGGAAACCACACTTGGATGCATTGACTGGGGTGCGCCTTACACCTGCTCCAGGTCCTCAGGTGGGGCTTTGTCCTCTCCAAAGTCTCTGGCAACCCGGAATAAGCATCTCCTGAGTAGTGATGGTGTACGTGGGCCCTAAGTGATGGCAGTCCTCTGTTGTTTTTAGTGATTACCAGGACCTTTTATTATCTTATAATGAAAACAATTTATGTTCAGTGCTGTAAAGGCCAAAAATGCAGAGGAGCAAAACTAACAAGAGCAAGACAGCCATAAGCTCCAAACTCAGAGGAGAGGAGGCTCACTGTACATTCGTACCACACACATATCCATACCCATGCACATCCTCATTCATATCCATGTCTGATGCACACCTGTGTTCTTATCTGTACCTGTGCTAAGTTCACACACCCGTGTAAATCTATGAATATATGATGGGAATATGAATGCACATACTGATACTGCGTGGGGGTTTCTGCTCTTTTGTAAGTGCTTGGAAATCGTCCATTGTATGTGTGTAAATAAAAAGGAGGTCCAGAAGCTCTGGTTCATGGAGAATCTCTCTTCCTGGACTCGTCAATCTGGGTCTGTTATACAAAGCAAGGGAGCAAGTTGCTGCCTCTTGTTGACTCTCTATGTTCGCATCTGTGAAATCGAACCACAATCTTATCCCCAAAAGTGGTTGTGAGCATCAATAAGGTACTTACTATAAATGCCAGGGAAACACCAAAGCTGAAAAACTATTGGAAACCTTGGTTGTAGCTGTATGAGAGTAGGATGGCCTTTTCAGTATCCTTACCAGTGTCAAGATTCTCTGTGCATGACAAGCCTCAGCAGTGTTGGCGGCCCAAGAGAGACGTGTGAGTTACAGTTAGGGCTTTATTTCTTTCTGTGACCATGTGGCTTTGGCAAGTGTTACTTGGGCACTTGCTGTGCATTGGGCAGTGTTGGAGTGGGGTGTGTGAAGAGACAAGACAGTGCCCTCCCCTTTCTGAGCTCTGTCTAGCAGGGAACCTGGGGGAGTGGGATGGAGGGATGCACCATGGCATGGAGCAGTTCTGCCAAAACAGCCAGGAAAAGAAGCCCCGGAGAACAGAATACAGAATGCGGCCTTGGAGGTGGGTCCCCGAGCTCAGACTGGGAAGCACGGGCCAAGCGAGTCCGAAAGCCAGGAGGAAAGGAGGCAGCAGTTCCCCTTAGTGGCCCATCTTTTCCTTGGCAACTCAAGCATGACACACGCCTCCTGGGTCCCAGGTTGCATGTCAATCATATCCTGAATCTCTTATCTGTGTGGTCTACACTGTGCAGGTCTAGCCACAGCTGACCACTTCTGCAGGAGAGCAGCCAGTTCCAAGCTGAGTGAATAGCAGGTATGCTTTGGAGGTCCACCCTCTGGGCATCTTGGCACCGCTAATACCTAACAGAGGCTCGCCATTTTCCCCATGCCTTAAAATCTGCCACTGTCTTATGTTAAATACTTTGTCCTCTTATCTTTCTTCATCTCCCCGAACCAGGCTGGCACAAACCAGGCAGACACAAACTCAGATCCTGCCCCGTGTGTGTGTTGTATTGTCCAAGTACTCCAAGGCTCTTGAGAATACGCGACTTGCGACAGGGTGGCAGGGACACTTTTCCTCCCAGACCACCCGTGTCAAGGGTGCTAAGCCAAAACGTAGTCCTTTGTCTCCTTCTCCGCCTTCCTGCTAACCCACATCCTGGCTGCCAGGCCCTGTGCACCGTGGCTGGGCGTTGACACTCATCCTCGTCTCCCAGCTCCTACCGAGCTACTGTAACTTTAAAAATATTGAACAAAGAGTACCTCCACTAGCTAAGCTGAAATAAGAACGTCTCCGGAGTTTAATGGATCAAGTAGCGGTGATAGGTTTTATGGCTCTTTTTTACTTTAGGGCATAGGGAAGAGAGAGCCGGGCAGGTTGGTTTTAAATTCAAGGATTTATGTTGTTAATCCTCCGGGCTAATTATAATTTATGGGATCTTGGCAAATTAATATGCGGTTGCTATTCAAAAGTGGAGGGCGATGTGAGGCAGGCATAAACAAGCCTTGTTCATTTTTAATTTATTTCCACCAATGGAGAATATTAAATAAAATGAACACTAGGGTATTTCCTTCCAAGTTTGGTGTTCATTATTTATCTCTAAATTATGAAATTCATATAACAACCCCTTGCTTTTTCACCAACAACCCAGAATTAGGGAGCCATGGCACGGGAGAACTAGGACGCAATCTGAGTAATTTCTCTCTAATGCATTTACGAGAGACCCCGTGTGCTGCTCAGAAGCAGAAGTTTGCCATGCAGGTGTGTGGCTGAGGCCTGAGATTCGGCATCACACATGTCAGGACAGTTTGGAAGCAGAACTTATAAGTGAGGTTTGAACCCAACCATCCCAGTCCTGTGACAATGAAAGCACGGGCCAGTAAAAGAAAGCTCTGACCCCCTGGATCCCAAGGGCTTTGGGACCCCATGGTCAAACCTCTAGATTTTAGCCAAGAAATACCACTGCACCCAAGATCCCCCATTTCCTCAGCATTCCTGATGGCTGTTGGGGGTTCTCTATTAAATAATTCAGCTTCTCACCCATGAACATCTGGCAGAAAATTGTCACTGACTGCCAGCTGCGAGGCAGGTAGTTTGACTCAGGTTATAATTGGTTCTGTTGCTGGAAAGGAGCCGGCCCCTGCCCTGCCCACCCCCCTCCTCTTCCTCCACTCTTTTCCCCTCTCTCAACCCAGCTGGGAGAGGCCATCAAAGGCAGCTTGGAGAGATGGAGA
The DNA here is from genome assembly GCF_034190915.1 of Cavia porcellus. Taxonomy (NCBI): domain Eukaryota; kingdom Metazoa; phylum Chordata; class Mammalia; order Rodentia; family Caviidae; genus Cavia; species Cavia porcellus. The sequence goes on from NW_026947487.1 coordinate 113,381,528, forward strand.
AACCCTGAGCTCTGAGCTCCAAGAGCATGCTGGAGTCCTCCCCCCAGCTGTGCAGCTCAGATAACAGCTGGAGCAGCGAACAAGCTGTTCTGCTTGCTAGAATATGTGACCCAGTTCTGACAGGCGAAGGGATTTAATACTTTGTACCTCAAGTCATTCTTGTCCCTGTGTGAAGGGATAGCAGCCATCATTCCCCCCGTCCCCAACACACGCTCTCCCTGTCTTGTGTCTGGACCGTGTTTCCTCCCGTTGCTGTGAGCAAGACAGAGGTGGCTCATTTAGGAGTTCTGAAGCAGTGGTCTGTTTTGCTATGGGTGGGAAGCAGGAGTGTCAGGAGCAGGAGCTTCTCGAGTCTACGGAATCCCAGCTCTGCCTCCTATCTGCTGGGCACTGGTGGAGTTAGCCGCCCTCTCGGAGCGTTCTCATCAGTGAAGGACCTTATGAGAAGGAGGGTCCTGAAGGTCATCTGCACCCTGCCTGCCTTCACACTCAAGTCATGCTAGCTCCTCGCTCACCTGTCATACCTGACAGGTGCAGTCTTAGTCACCTCTCTCATTGCTGGGAAAAAATACCTGACCCTCACCACCCAGGGAAGGAGAGGCTTATTTTAGAGCAGTCTGGCAAAGGGGCTTGGCAGAGGAGATCCACTGGTGGCCTGACATCTAGGAAGCAGAGTGGGTCAAAGGAGGAGCTAAGGAGGGAAAATAAGGACCCCACTCCACCCCATGAATTGCCTCTTCCCACCAAGCCTCACCTGCTAATAGAAAGTCAGTTATAAGCCCCCATAATCAATCCCCATCCATTTATCATTGGGATACATCTAAATGTCACAAGCAGGTTCTTAGCAGATATTTGTCATTTGAATTAACCAGTAGAATTTGTTTGTATGTTTGACATCCACAGAGCCATAGATGCTTTGGCTCAAGGATGGAATTCCAAGGCCCCCTGGTGATATGTAGACTGGGGAAGTCATAGAAATATTGCCCAGGGCTAGAAGGGGTAAGCGTCTGTTAATTCAAGCATCTTTGTGATAGGAAAAGGGGTTTGTGATTTACAAGTAGCTCAGACGCTGAGACACAGGTTAAAGGAGACCTGCAGTTTGTTTTCTTGATCATTGCGTAATTTTTGTTTGACTTTTAGCAGTACCTTATCCAGGATAATCCCTTTTCCCTAATCCCTTACTGGCAACATGACACTATGGTTTCTACACCATTGAGGAATGAAAATTCAGTCTACTAGAAGTTATATACTCAGTACCCTGTATAGTTTTTAGTTCATTCATACCTGATCATCTTGGCTCTGCTTCTTTAGGAACATTTTTGAGAGAATGTGATGGTGGGCGTAGCCGATTTGTTTTAAAGAGCTGCAATTAGCCAGTGACTGAAAAGTGGAGAGGTGGGTAATTCAGGAGGAAATCAGCATGGCTTATGGTCAAACAAAGGGGTAAAAATGACCAGGAGTTCCCAGTGACACAAGTGTTTGGGCTCATCGTATTAGAGGTTCACCCAAAGGTTAACTGGTTCTGGTTCATAGATAACACAATGAACCCAGACTGGCTCTCCTCTGGACCTCATAGGGGACAGATTGTAACAGCCTCTGTTCTGAATTCAATTTCTCATCTTGTCTATCAGCTCATGCTTTCTAAGTGTAAGAAGCTAACCAGCCCTGTCTTCTGGGTGGTGAGTTGTCTCATAGAACCTGGCTAGGCCCCAACAACAGCATGATCCTTTCTGGGGGACACTCCAAACAGCTTCCTGACTGTATCTTGATGTCCAGACTTGCCTGACCCCAAGGACTGGACACAGTACAAGAATATTTTCTCTTGTATTTTCTCAGTTTGCCTGTCCTTGAGAAGATACAGAATCTCACCTCTCAGTAGTCTGGCCATCTCTCCTCCTTAGGTATTTTTAGGTATCAAAGTCAAGAATCTTGGATCTATCAGTCAGCAGAAGGGCACAGCACTGGATGGAAGGTGGGAGATCACCTTGATGAATAAAAGAAGCATTCAGGTGTTAAGTCACCCTCTTATTAGGCTGGGCATTGTTGGACTCATGACAGATCCCAAGAGCCAGAGAAATGGACAGCGTGTGGATTCTCATTGCCTGTGCTTTTACCCATGGCTCAGGAACTGTTACGAGGAATATGCAGATGAGGGCCTCTTGCATTTCTTTTGCCCTTTTCCCCCAGGAGTGGTTTAATGCACCCTCTTCTATCCACCCTTCATGGACAAGTTGGGAGCCAGACAGCAGCTCAACTAGTGCGGACCTTTTTGGTCTTTCATGTCTTGGCTTTATTTCTCAGTCTCCCTCTACATAAAAGACTAAGAGAGCACTTGCATGAATGTTTGCACATCATTTAAATATTCATTTCCATTAATTTATTCATAGTCATAAAGTTTATTACCTAGAATATAGAATCATAGAATTTTAGAGCTAGAAGACACCAGCGAAACCATCCAGTTTCAGGTCCTCATTTTACAGATGAGGAAACGGAGTCGGGGAGAGCTTGGGAGACTGCCCAAGGTCACATCCTGAGAGAATGTCACCAGGAAAAGCCAAAGCCAAGTACAGGCAGGGTGGCCTCTGTAGAATGCAGCTCTGCCTAGCTCTGTGCAGCTGAAAACCACCCTTGCCCTCTGCTGTCATGGACAGTGCATTCCTGCTTCTGATCTCCTTCCTGTTCATTGTCTAGGTAGCTCTTATGGGGTAAGAGAAAAAAAGAATGGTGCAGATACGGTGATAGAGTTCACCACCCCAGAGACAAACAGACAAACATACTCGTGTAAGTTACATGTTGCAGGAAGCAGGCAGAGGGGTGGAAAAAAAATCAGGGGGCCACAATGGCACAAGTGATTAGGCTCATCAGGCTAGAGTTTCAGCTAAACAACAGTGGGTTCTGGTTTATAGGCAGTACCCTGCCACGGACCCACCTAAGGCGGAGTGAACAAGCACAGTGTCCAGAATAGTGGTGAGGTTCTCCTGGCGTAGCAGGGGACCCTGCAGGTGTGTTTTCCCAGAGAGTGGGAAAGAGAGGAGCAGGCAAACAAGCCATTGTAGGGGACGTTAAAGACTCATACCAGGCCCTCATTAGAGCTAAGGCACTGGGGCACTTTCCACCTCTCTCCATTTCTTGTGACTTGCAAAAAGCACCCAGAGTCTGGCCCATGCCTTGGTGCAATATGAATTTACAAAGGAAATTATTCATTTATTTCTCTGGCACTAAAATCAAGCTGGATGTCCTATATTTTATGGGATAGCCCGAGGTGCCTGCTTCTGCTTGGAGAGAGGTGACCAGGAAGCCAGAGTGAGCTCCTGCTGCAGTGGCCTGCTGGATGAGGGGCTGAGCAGGAGTTGTGCTAAGCTGCTCTCAGGAGGGGAACTGGGGAGATTTTGGAGAGGAGATGTCAATCCACAGGAAGCTGAAGGCTGGGAAGGAGCCAGCTTGTCACAGAGCAAGGAAGAGAGTTGGAGAAGGCAGAGTTGCCCAGCAGGGTGACTATGCAGTGTGTGTGTAAAAAGCTGCTTTTGTCCCCTGACAAGTAGAGCCAGGGTCTCCCAGCACTGGTGGTTATATGTGAGCTGAGGCCACAGGGCTGCAGGATGCTCCTGAAGGCAGGATCGCTGCTCATACTTGGGTGCAGATTCTGTGTGCCTCTCAGTGAGCTGGAGTAGTACATGATCACATTTGTTTTGCCCGATGAACCACAGAGGAATGCTGGAGTGTGGCCCATTTTCCAAAGGAGGCAAAGGGGCTGCAAGAGAGTGGGCAGAGCCAGGACTGAACTCAGTGCACTTCAGAGGCCATGCTTCTAATTGCCATTTAATTATCAAATGTATCTACTATGGGGTCAGCTTTATCCTCCAAAAAGACATGTTGAAGTCCTCACCCACAGGACCTGCAAATGTGACCTTATAAGATCTTTTCAGATGTAATCAAAGGTGTGGCCATGCTGGATTACAGTGATCCCTAAATCCAGTGGCATTCTCTCTCTCTCTCTCTCTCTCTCTCTCTCTCTCTCTCTCTCTCCCCCTCTCTCCCTCCCATCTCTGCTCTCCCTCTCCCTCCGCCTCCCTGTCCCCCTCCCCTCCCCTTTCCTCTCCCCCTCTCTCTCCCTCTCTTAGAAAAGGAGAAGCCACATGAGGTTGGAAGCAGAGCTGGATGCTTCCACAAGCCAAGGCATGCCAAGGAGATTTTCTTCTCAAACTTTGGAGGAAGTACAGTCTTATAGACATCTTGATTTCAGACTTCTGGGCTGCTGAAATAGGAAAGTCTCTACCTATGCTGTTTTAAGCCATTCATTTGGTCGTATTTTGGCCATACAGCTCCAGGAAATGAACACAGCATCCCTCCATAGCTTAGCAGAGGACACCCAGAAATGGGCCCTTTAAGGGTAAAGGGCTCAGGCAGTGTATTGCAGCTGGATCAACAGAGGTGGCCGACTGCCTTTCTTGGAATTTTTTTTTTTTTTTTTTTTTTTTTTTTTGTCTTTTTCCTTTTTATCGGTACTGGGGATCGAACTCATGACTGCCTGCTTGCAAGGCAGGCGCTTATGCCGCTGAGCTAAATCCCCAGCCCCCTGACTGCCTTTCTTAGACATAGACATTGTTCTTGTTTCCTGCCCCATTGATGAGGATACAGAGGGAGGAGCTGGGGCAGCAGACGGAATGTCCCCCTCTGCAGGGCAATTAGACATGAGCTTGCCACAGGATGGCTGTAGTGTGTAGCACACCTGCTTCCAAACACAACCTGGTGCCTGTGGCTGCCTTCCCAGGCATGTGGCTCCACGGGTTAAATAGCCAGGACTGTGGTTGTGACTTATCTTCAGATAGGGCTCTTGGCTTTGATGGGGCTTGTTCTTCACTGAGATTCTCTTCCAGCAGTCAATGGAAGCCCAATTCAGGGGGTGCACATCACCCATCTGCTGTGCAAAATAAGTAAATAAATAAATAAATAAATAAATAACATTTAAGTTTATTCTGTGTTCCATCCAATGTGGATTGGGAACAACCCATCAGGGCTTGCTTAAGAACATGAACAGGAAGCCCCAAGTAAGGCAAGAACCCAGGATGGCAGGTTCTCATGTTTCCAGCAAGCTACCCATTTGTCTCTGAGACTCCCAGCAGCCACCACAACTTGGGGAACCCATCAGGTGTGCATTGTACGGTATCTCTAAGTAGGAAACAGGCCAATGACCAGGAACCGCTGAGCATTTCTCAGAAAGAATGAGCGGGGACAGCAGAGTATGTGTGCAGACAGTTCCAGGGAAGCATCTCTGATGGGCGGTCTGGGGCCTCCTGTCCATTTCCCCTGAGAGGACCAAGCCTGCAGAAGAGGGGACATGGCCAGGGACATTCTGACCAGGGTAGGGAAATTTGAAGAGTCAAGGAAAACACTTATCGCGAGACCCAAATCATCCATGTCACAAGGAAATCTAAGGACTTACATACAAGCTTTCTCTTCTCAATCATTCTGTGTTGAAATGACGGTGCTCTCATCTTTAAATGAGTTTTTCCTCCATTTAAAAGTGATGCAGGTCGGTGGAAGATATCGTAAACATTTTTAAAAAGAAGGACAGTGCATGCTCATTACTTCGCTAGCCACAGGTAACGATAATTAATGTATTTGCGACTTGCGGTCCTTTCATATGTGCCACATCAAGATGGCACCAAATGCTCGTTTGGTATACTGATGTGTATTTTTCCAAATGGTACACATTTCATCATATTGTTACAAAGGCTTCTTAATGGCGGCTCTTAGTGGCTGCTTGGTAGTCCGCGGAGGGAATATGTTGCTGTTTATTTATCTACTTCTGCATTGTTGGCCATTTAGATGGTTTTAAATACTTTTGCTTTCAGAAAGAGTGTTCTGATAAACATCTTTGTGCATAAAGTAGTTTCCATAGTTCCCATTATGTCTTTAGGATACATTCCCAGAAATGGCATTACTGGGTCAAAGGTTGAGCATGATTTTTTAAAGGTTCCTGAGACAAATTGCCAAATTGCTCTCCAGAAGGTTTGCAGCAACTGAAATGATCAAAAGCAGCTTTTGAGAGGCCACTTTCTTCAAACTAGTATTGAGTGCTCATTAAAAAAATCATTACTAATATAATAAACAAAAAAATTGCATGTTATGGTTGGTTTGGGGTCCCTATTGTTCAATGCTTAAAAGAGGGAAATTTGGAGAATCCAGAGAAACACAGCAGAAACTTAATTTGCAGGCTACATTAACCTAGCATTTTGAATTAGATGGCTTCTAAGGAAATTTCATTTATGTTAATGGATGATAAGCCTGTACTTGAGAGAAGGCATATTTTGGAGGAATTGGCAGTCATACCTGCCGGAGAGTGCATCCTTTCTTGGCATTGGAGCCCCACCTGCAATCCAGGAGGCCAGTTCTTCCTAGATGCTTCATAAGGAGGTATTATAGCAAATAATCAATATTCAAATGGTATATTTGCAGTTTTTCAAAGCGTGTTAATTCGTTTTGCTAACAAGTAACTGGGTTGTGGTTTGAGTGCCTTGCTGAACGGGCATACACCTGTAGAAAAACTCCAACCAGGTGAGAATTGGACCTTCCAGCAGGGAGGACATTTCCCTGTGTCCCCTTTCCTGACACCTACTTGCTGTGACTCACAATCCCAGTGGCTGGCTTCTCCGTGGTATGGCACTGAATTGGGGTCTCCCTGAAGGCAGGGAAGAATTAGGAACAAGAGGGAAGCGTGGCTATACTTCCCATGTCCATGACACCTGGAGTATCGGGTACCCGAGGGGCCCTGTCAGCAGCCAAATCTATCTATCAGGGTGCGCAGAATGAAAAGTAGTTTAGCATACAGGGATGCTGGAACAAACTCCCACACACTGGATGGCCTAAAACAACAGTATGTCTTTGTTCATAGTCTTGGCGCCCAGAAGTCTAGAACTGACTCTTTCTGAACTCTAAGGGAGAACCCAGGCTGCTCCTCCTGGCTCTGGTTGCCTCCGCACTCCTTGGCTTGTAGTCACATCACTCCAATCCCTACCTTCTGTTCTATCTGAATCAAATCTCCTTCTGAATCAAATCTCCCGCTTTTTCTTAAAGGGTTCTTGTCCTGAAGTTCAGGACCCACCTTGAAAATACAGCACTATCTTATCTCAAGATCCTTCATGACATCTGCACCTACCTTTTTTCAGTGATAACAGAGATTGTAGGATCTGGTGTGAATATTTTTGAGGGGCCATTTCTCTGCCTGCCACACACCGCGCAGTTCATTGCTAATTACATAAATCTAACATTTGTGAAAAAGCCCTCGTGATGCCTACTTCATGGAGGCTGACTGACAGTACCAGATCCCTGCAGTAAACTTCCCACTGTGTTTGCAACAGGGTCCATCGCATGGCTGAGAGCAAAGGTGTTGGCTTCATCTCAGTAGACTGAATTCCAAGGTTTGTGGTTCATTTTCCCATGACTTGGGCAGAGGCTTCTTTGAACCTCTGTTTTCAGGACTTTAGAATGGGCACACAGACACTCACCTTGTTAAATGTCCAGGGATTCCAAGGGCACCCAAGGAAAGAACCCAAGACAGGCATTGTGAGGGTGGAGTTGGGTTCAGTTTGATGATTGTATCAGAGTCCAAAGAATGAGAGGTGTATTTTGGGGGCAAGTTCCCAGAGAAACTGGGCATGGGTAAAAATTATTCAGAAGTCAGATTCCTCCTTCTACAGCTGCTGGGATTCCCAGGGAGATTCAAATGGAAAAACTAGGTTAGTACTGAAAAAAGTCCGTTACTCTTCAAAAGCGGCTACTCATCTCTAATAATAAATAAACCAAACATTGGGATATTAAAACAATTTGTTCTCAGCATCAGAAAAGAGGTCGTGTGTGTGTGTGTGTGTGTGTGTGTGTGTGTGTTTAATATCTCGACCAGCCCACTAAGCCCCACCCCAGTAACTCTTAAGATTGAACAAAATCCTACTTATATGCTCCGAATTTAATATAGCATTGGGCTCCTTCAGGTACAATAAAATACCAAGTTAAGAGTATTAATTCCTCGCAGCCCTGATGGGTCCCAGCTGTGCACATGCAGGTAGGGTGTGAGGGTGTGCGCTCAGCGGCCCAGGTGCTGACGGGGCTGTTCCACCTCGGAGCGCAGGGGCCAGGAACACAGCTGTTTCTCAAATCCTCTGCCACTTGCTTAGAAACCTCTATGAAGTTGTACTGCCTCTGGGTACAATTAAAAGCTGTATACTACATTTCATCGGGTAGTGTTAGAAATTTAGGCTGAGCCAAAAAAGAAAAGGGAGAAGGTGGGAGGGAGGAAAAAACGACTCCCTTGTTAGGGCAGCATTAACCTCCTTACCCTGGCTATTGAAACCATAAAGCTTGTAAACACCACGCAAAGCCCCCTGCACAAACGGAGAGAAGGCGTGTGGGAATCATGCGACAGAGCAAGGCCTGTCCTCTCCTTCCTTTTTCTCTTTTAAATTTTCTTTTTTCTCTCTCCTTCCTTTCTTCCTTCCCTTCCTTTATCTCCTCCTTCCTTTATTCCCTCTCTCCCTCTCTCCTATATTTTCCTTCTCATTTTTTTCTTCTCCCCTTTCCTCTCCCTTTGTCTGTCTCAGTTGGTCTTCAAAGGCCATCTTCAGGGAAGTCCTTGGTGAACATAACTAGGACAAAGCCCAGGGCACCAAAACACCTCTTCCTGTCCACCTTGGCAAGTGAGCTGGCTTCGCTGCTTCCCATTGGGTGGAGAAGGGTGAGGGAGCTTCTTTTGTTGCCATGGCAACCCTGTGTCTAACCCTCCAACAACCCATTCGAGGAATCAGTAGCTGAGGCTCAGGTGCCCATGCTCACGCTCAGATGACACAGCAGTGGCTGGACCCTTCCTGTCTGTGCCCTTGCTGTCCGTACAGTCATTGCTTAAGACTTCGGAGTTCAAATGGCTCGCTGTTCCCAGTTTCTTGAACAATATGATCAAAACATGGAGATGGCGATTCTTTCCTTTTTGCAGCTGCAGCCCTCGCTCAGGGAGGGTCTGGTATTTACTGTCTCATCCCTGCCTGGCCATGGGCCTCAGTCAGACTCCCCGGTGTGCAAGAAAGAAAGGGCAACTTTGGGGAAAGTAGCTGCATGCCCCTTAATGAGGGGTGCTCATTGAGCACCAGGGGTCTGAAGTAAGGTAAGAATTTCGACCTGTGGGCTTGGCCTGAATGAGGGTGTCAGTGTAGATGCTCGTGGAATAGGAAAGCCAGCACACAAACACTATAAAGTTCAGCATCTCACCTTGTGTGTCATGTGTAATGTACTAGCAACCTAGATTATAATCATTACATATCTCAATCACACACTAATTAAAAAATATTTTTTAAGTAATCTCGATTCATCCTCCCTCCACCCACCTCCTCTCCTATGAGATGGAAATGGTGCCAGGTGGGAAATCAAACTAATATTGGTTGAGGTTCTTTCTCTTGCTTGCAGGGCACTGTGCTGGGCTCTTGCACACTAGTTCATTCATCTTCATAATGGCTCTGTGACAGTAAATTCTTCTCCCAGTGTAATTACTAAGAAGCCAGGGACCCAGAGGAGTTTAGTAACTTTCCCATGGTAACGTCCAATAGGTCACAGAGCCAACAATCCAAGTAGTTTGACCCAGATGTCCTACCATACCTGCAGCAGCAACCCACTGAAATTGTGCCCCCTTACCTGTCAGTTGCCAGCACATGAAAATTGAGTGGGGTGAAATAAAGCCGTTCAAAAGCAGGCACGTTATAAAAGAGTTATGTCGGCCTGATTCCTGAGTCCCGAGACATTCATATCCCCACGTCATCCGATCAGTGAATCAAGTGAACCTGATTGATCTACAGCAACAATGGCTCAGAAACACACAGCACCCACGGACGTTGGATGAAACCGGAGTCCTGGATCTCCTGCTGTATCGGATCACGAGTAATTGGTACCATTAGGCTAAATTACTACAAGAGGCACTGCAAAGCTAAGCTAAATAAACTCTGCCGTCCCGAGCCCTGTGATTGTCTTATTAAATAATTTCTTTGCCTCTTGAGTGTGGGCTCGGAGCTCTCCCGCTCTGAAAGCCCTCCTGATTAACTGTAGCCTTGGCCTCAAGTTGATTTTATAAACTTCGGATGGTGCCCCAGAGGGCAGAGCTTCCTGTTGTCAATTCTGCCTGTTGCTATAGATACTGAACTCCACAATCAGTAATTAGAGCGTGCCCCCTGCCCCAGAACTGGTCAAACGGTGCGGAGCGCTCTGCAAATGGTCTTAAAAGCATCCGCACTGGCATGGAAATGCATCTCCAATGGTGACGGGGTTTGTTTTATTCATGGACTTTTGGGGGGAAAAACTCACAGAACTATTGGAAACCATGAGAAATATAAGTAATTATTGTGCTTTTAAAGACACAACTGAGTCACCTCATCATGCTAGGTTAAAGGCGAGTAGGATGAGGGCGGGATGGGGGAGCTGCAGGAATACATCCCCCTGTGAACTGCCACTTGAGGGATGCAGTTCATTCTTACCGCCCCCCATGCCCCCGCACACTCCCCAGCCTCTCCCCGGGTTCAGAAAGAAAGGCTTTTGGGGCAAGCGCCACTTCTCATGCAATGAGGAAAAGTTAACAGGGCTCTCACGGGAAGAAAGGGAGGGCGATGGGTTTGTGTCATTCAGTGGAGCAACACAGATGGGAAACATAAACATTTGTGTCTTAAAGCGTTTTGGTCAAGAGAGAACTAACTTGGTTAGAAAGTGTGCAATTTTGTAGGTGTTATAAAAATATAAACCAATGATTGTGTCCTCTGTCCCCTGCAAGGGATGAGAAAGAATGCTTGCAAACCGTTGCCTGACACCTACATAGTTTATTTTAAAGTAACATACAATACTGTGCTCATTCTAATGCTGGTGAAGCCAAACTCTGAGAATTAATGATTTTCCCCAAATTACCCAGTTTTGGTTCACATGGCTTGGATTATAATCTATGTCTGTCTGACTCCAAATCTGTCTCTCTTTCTCTGATTCTGTCTCGTACACGCACACACACACACACACACACACACACACACACACACACACAGAGGCACATTATTTTCAGGGAAAGGATTCTCCCAAGTGTATGAGGATCCTGCTAGAGGCTTTCTACCATCCAGTCTGTTTCTCGATTTGAAAGTAAATTCTGGAATTCAGAATGAGACGTACTTAAATTTCTCTTAAACTTTCCTTATAAATTTATATTACAGCCATGGTCTTGCAGGATGAAAATTCTATTGACATTTTCAAAGTACTGTTGATTTTATTTTTTGATTCCTCTAAAACCTCCCCAATTGCCTTGTTGATTTCAAACACCCTGAGAACACTTCCTAAACTCCCTGTGTCCAGTAGTGTGGGAAAATGAATGGTTTACAAGGGTGACTTGGAATGTGCAAATAAGGCTTTTGAAGAGAATGCAGTGTAAAACCTGACACTATAACAGCTAGGAAACCCTGCTGTCTTTCAGGGGACCTTTGAATGGATCTAGAGCCCTCCTTCTCAGATAATGTAATGTTCAATCTACGTCCAAGTGCAGGGAACACAGCTTTGACCTAAGCTTAGTACATCTGTGTGACAAACGTGGTTCAAACCCTTGGAGGACACCTACCCTGTGTCGTCCAAGAAGACAGGCTCAGGACAATAACTTTAGAATTCCTCTCTTGGATACAGGTACAATCAATGTCTGCCTTGCTGGCACTTTGTGGACTTAACATTAGCTTCAACTGGACGGTCTTGAGCAACTACCTTATCCATCCTTTTGGGGTGGTGGGGGGGATCAGCCAACCTTATCTTGTTACTCTTAGGACAAGAGCAGTAAAAGTTTTAAACACAGTTTTGTGTTTCATTCACGCGCTGATCTTGGATAGGTGCTATACTCCTCATGCTATAGGTTTCTTTTTCACTTTCCAAGTATTTACTGAGTTTTCTAATAAATAACCCAGTAAAAATAAACTGACAATCAGAAACAGGAAGAACTTTGCCTAGAGAAGAGGTTCTTCAAAGAGGGAGCTAGTGCTGCCCTCCCTGAGGGCGAGCTGGAAATGAGTAGAGGGTGCTTCTAGTGTCTAGTGAGTAGAGGTCAGGGACTCTGCTAAGGACAGTGCGTGGGACAGCGTCCGTCCCCAGAGAATTAGCAGACTGCAAATATCACCAAAGCTGGGACTGCAAAGAGCTGGTGGAGTTGCATAGCTTTGAGGCATGTTTGGATTCAAACATGAGCTTTTTCCTTCAGAGTCCCCAGTTCCTAACTGCAGCTTTGTCGTGGGCAAACAATATTGGAAGCTTTCTGTCCCTCTTCATGGTGACATCATGAAAAAGGCCACCTAAAGGTTTGGTTCCCTATTTCTTGCCCAGGAGACGCATTTCTGTGAGGGCAGGAATCCTTCTGTGTTGTTTGTGGTTTCCTGTGTAGAGTAGATGTTCCGTGTTTACTGAATGAGTGGACAGAAGTGTTTACAATGAACTGTGACCCCTTGGACAGTGATGCGTGTTGTAAAGAGATAAAACAAATATGCCCTGCGAATTCAGGGAAGGGGCTTCCTACAGTTAAGGGGGTGGAGGTAGACCACAGTTCCGGTGACTTGATGAGGAAGACTTAAGCTGAGCTTTGCAGTCAAGTGGAACTTGGCTTTGAGGAGCTCAGGCCCAGAAGAGTAGAACAAAAAACATAAGCAGGAGTGAGAAAAACCAGCACATACAATGATCAAAAATAGTTTATTCACAATTTGTGAAATGCATTACAGCAAAAGACACATGGCCGTGTATCCCTCTGAAAAATAGAGAGCTTGCCTCGGATACACATATCCACCATTCCTGCCACTTTCTGAAGCACGTCCTGAAGTCCTCTTTCCTGAGCATCTTTAGTTGAGCTATCATAGCTGCCTCCATGTCCTCAGTGAATTCAAAACATTTATCTTTCGTGTTCCTTTTTACCCTGAGGAAGAGCCAGAGGCTGCATGGTGCGGGACCAGTGAATAGATGGGTGAGGACAGACCAGAATGTGTTTGCTAGCCTGCCTTCCTGTTGGATGGCATTTAGCAGATGCATGTACCATAACTTTTATCATACCCCGTGAAGACGCTCGTGACGGAGGACCTCCAGAGGTGCTCAGAAAGTGGCTAGAAGGCTGGTATGAGTGTATTTATAAGTATTTTTGAGGGGGATGGATAGCAAAGTGACTTTCGCTGCAGTAATTATTTTAGAATATTTTTCAACGTTCACCATACTTTTGATCACCTCTTGCATAAACAATTGAGATTTGTGAGACAGGCCCAGGAAGGAGGGTGGATCAGGGAGATGGGGTGGCAGAGTTGGGGACTCAGTGATGAATCCTGGTCATCATATGAGGAACTTGGACTCTATCCTGTAGGATTTCTAAAACCATGGGAAGCTTTGGAACAGGAAATTACACCTAAGCTGGATTCCAAAGAGGCAAATAAGTCCTCTGTGTGTCAAATAAAGAAGAGATAGGAGTGGAGAAGCCCTTTGTGTCTCACCATTGTGTAGAAGACACACAGTAGGCCCCTAACTATGCGTCATTTCATTTTTCTAAAATTTTGACGTTTTTACCCTTAAAATATTATTATACAGAATCAAAATATTTACATTTCAATAGCTAATACCCTTACACAGTTCAAAATCAAAATTAGATGACAGAAAATAGCATCTGTAATCCTCGTATACACCCATCCTTTCCCGATGTTTTAAATTTTCCCTTTACTCCTTTCCCTTAGCACCTCATTCTTCTCCTAAGCCAGTGTAATCATTTCCTTGTGTACCCTTGTAGACATTTTATTCATTTACAAGACAATGTGTTTTTATATCCCTTCACCTCCCCCTCACTATGCAATACACACACCTTGCTCTTTTCACTTGACAATATATCTTAGAGATGGCTCCAAATCAGCATATAAATGATTTCTCCATTTTTTTAAACCACTACCGACTATGCAACTGTGTGGATGTTTCATAATTCACTGAATCAATTCCTGGTTGATAGACATTTGGGTTGTTCCCAGTCTTTTGCCACTGCAAATTGTACTGCGGCATGTAACCTTGGGTCCATGCCATTTCCCACACGCATGAGTGTTTCCAGGATTGAGTCCTAGGAGTTGCAGCAGTGGCTCACAGAATGCACACCATGACCATTTTCATAGAGACTGCCTAATTGCCCTCCAAGGAGGTTGTTCTAATTTCCTTTCCCCCTGGGCAATTCAACAAGGTTAGGGTGGTGCTCTAATGTCCTGCTTTGCAGCTGGGTGGACAGATGAACTTTGCAAGTGTGGGGATGCTAGTGAATGTCTCGCGAGGGTACTGTAAGGAGAGACATTCTGGTGGGCCACAGAGATTTTGATGGGCTGCAAGAAGAAGAGCATTGGACTCAGGGCCATATGAGTGAGAGTGCAACATGTAATAGTCCAGGAGAAACTATGCAGGCCCTGGGCTAATGGAGGAACAAGAGACTCACTGGGGTTAAGGGGATGGATGTGAAGAACGAGGTAAAGGGATCCTGATGAGTTTTTGGCAAATGCCCCAACTCTTATCCAATATGAACTCGGAGCAGGGGAGGCTAATTTAGATTTCAGTAGATAAGATTGATACTGGTTTTGGCTTGATAGTGATGGTATGGCCCGCAAAAATCATTTGAGCAGAAACTCAGTTCATGGTGACAACCTCACTTTGCTTCATCCTGTCCAGAATTCTTTCCTAGCCCGTCCAGTACATGAAGTCTGGATAAGCACCTAGTTTTGTTCATCTAAAACCCTCTAATAAAAGTTTCTTTTTTAACAAACGAGTGTAAAAAAAACCTGCAAATGTATCTTTTAAATAATCCCAGCAACTCCATAAAGTCATTATCGTTCCTCTGTTACAGGTAAGTGCAGGGAGGTCACAGAGTCATTACACAAGTGCACAAAGATTGTGTCCAGGTTAACTTTAATTCCTGAGCCTTGTATCTGGCTGGCTTCTGCAGAAAACACAGTGGGACAGAAGGATCTGGGCATTTGTTTCCAAAAGCTGATTTCACTTGACTGGGAATTCTAACTTATTTTAATTGTTGGGGTGAATTTGCCTAATTTGGCAAAATGCATTTGTGAACCACTTAGATTCAACTTCAAGTGAGGGACAGTGGAGGTGGGGTCTCGTTGCATAGTTTAGCTCACAACATGACAGGGAGAAATCCCTGCGTATGAAGGTTGTGATGCAGTTGTCCGAGCAGGAAGGGCTGACTGGTGTCACAATCTTTCAACCTCCACAAAACCACCGCTGTCAACCCAGTGTGCTGGGACCTGAGATAGCGCCGAAGGTGGTCAGTGTCCCTTGTCTGGGTAAGAACAGTTTTCCATTTGCTGGTAAGCAACAGGCCAAGTGCGCTGTCTTGACAAAGAACTCTGTTTCTACTTTTATGCTTTGACCTTGCATGTTGGGATCTAGATAGGAATGTTTCAGGAACAAGGAGTTATAAAATGTTGCCTGCTTTATCTCAACAGAGAATGTTCAAGGATTTGCCCTTCAAAAGTATCAAGACAAGACCAAGAGAAAGTGAAGACTAAGAGGGCTGATAAGAGCAGGGCTTGGGCTTGCAAAATTTTCCGTGAAAAGCTGAGCTCCAGTTGCAGAGGGGTCACCAGTGTTAAAGAATTAGGTAATGAAGGTCCACACTCCTGCTGCATGTGGTAGGAATGTAGGCACATACCTCTCAGTGCCTCAGAGTTCTGCTTAGCACAGTCTGTCCTGTATGGAAAAGCCTTCCTATGGCAAAACCAAAGAAGTAAACTTAAAGTGAGCAAAAACATGGGATCCTGTATTAAAAGCTGCATTGTTTCAGACTACAGAAAGTAGTTTATTTTTAAAGAATGTCTATTGATGCTTAAAAAATGAGAGTGACTTCCACCTTGGAAAGTTTTGGGAACACATCAGAACTTTTATTAAAGTTAAATGATTAAATGAAATTCATCTCATCAGTTGCATCCTAACATTCTCTGCCATTCAGAAATAATTATTCAACCAGTAAATTTAAAGATGTAGCTCTTCATGTGTTGGCCCTTCTGCTTGTTCACCCTGGTGCCCCAGAATTCCCAGAGGACTCCTGGTCCTACTAAATGGAAGGAAACATGGGTCCAATTGGAGCAGACACAGAGCTGGGGTCAGGCTGCCTGGGGTAAATCATTCACTGCTGGGCACAGTGATTGCCACTCAGTGCTTGGCAGATACTATTTTCATTGGATAATGCAACATTAAACATTATACAGCATTAGGGTAATACCTCTAATAAACAAGTGCTTTAGTTTATGAGTATGGAAGAGGGTCCAGAGCACAGCTTGGCTCCTGCAGAGGGTGCAGTCAGTTCTCTGTGACAGGCAGATATTTGCAGCTTCTGAGGGGGGAGAGACTGAGTCATGGAGCCCAGGAGATCAGATAGGGCTGCAGAACACGGGCTTGTCATAGCCTAGCACTCTAGCCACAATCAGGACACACAGAGGACATTGCCTTCATGGACTTTATACTCCAGGACTGGTCATTTAGGAAGCCCAGAACAAGTAAGCCCAGAACAAAAGAAAAAGGTGGTCAGTGACCCCAGTGAGGTGCTCCAGGACTCAGGTTCTTCAGTGTTGAACTTGTGGTTGCTGTGGTAGAGGGACTGGGATCCATCCATATGCTCCCTGGCAGCTCTAGTGGATTTCCTTGTTCTCAGCCCGATGATGAGCCACTAGTGGTATGTTGGCTTGGGAGGACCTGTTGCTTTTGCAACAGAAAGATAAAGAGGGCTACATGCCAAAGAGACCACCATATTCTTGGCTCTCTATGGAGCCACTGAGAAGATTGGGGTAAAAGGGGCATTTGCATAATCTTTTTCTGGAAGAAATTGTGTCCTACTCAGAGCACACAATAGCCCGCATGCTTATCTTTGTTTGATTTCATTCCTGAAAACTAGGCATTGGACAGACTCCATCCTATCCCTGCCTCCCAGGTCTTCTTTCCAAGAAGTGGTGCTCTCTGTGCAAATAATAAGGAGGGGTTCTGCACACATCTGTTGTTCTCTCCTTTTCTCAAGGTCTGCTTGCTAGTGGGAGACCCAGTGTAAGTAGAAAAGAAGCTGTCCTGCCAAGAGGCATGGATCTTTGAGTGATTTATCTACCTATCTGAAGGAAGAAATTCACTTGTAAATGAACACAAAGAGCTTCATACGTGAGAGGTTCTGACATGTTTCAGATAGTCAGGGTGGAGATTTAAAATGTTGTTTGTGTAAATCGGCACAAATTAGATTCCCAAATACTTTTCAGTAACTTATGAAATTTTAGAAAATATTCCCAAATATCATAATCCCAGGAATGTCCCAAGTCGAGTACGAGGGTGGCCACCCAGAAGCCTATAAATCAGTTGCTGAGTGATGGGGTAGTCAGTGATAACCTTGTCACATTTAAAGTCACACTGAAAGGATATATTGGGGCTTTGTTTCTTCTGCAATCTCAGCATCCATGAATTAACTAAGAGATCCTTAACTTTTCAAAACCTGGACATGAGTGATCAAGTTACTTTGTCTTCTTTTGCTCCCCTTCCCCAACACTCCTAGACACACACGCACCCGCGCACACACACACACACACACACACACACACACACCAATAGCCCTACTTTTGGAAAGCAATCATACCTTAACTCTTTGTGGATGGAGCTTCAGTTGGCTTTATAAATTACACTTTTTGTATTAAAAAGGCAGCCAGCCAGAATTGCAAGAATATATATCAGCTTTTATTTCAGGCAGGATTATTAGGTCCCAGTGTTAGAGCTTCCACTTGATGGATTCCACTCAACAATAATTCCGTCCTCGTAGAACTGCTCACAGTAGACAGTCTAAATAAAGCCACAGGAGGTGTTAAACAAATGGTATACTTTATCGAAATAACAGTATTCATCCAGGATAGTTTCTTGCTACTTTTCACATGATTTGCCAATAAGGTGGGCTGTTTGTGGGGAATATTCTGAACTGTGTCTTATTCAGAACACCCTTCTTATTTAATCTCTCTATAGTGTCCCTGTCTCTTTCTGCCTCAAACTTCCTTTTTTCTTTCTTTAAAAAAAATAATAAATCCTTTACGATCTTGCTAAGTTATTACTTACACTGTCGTAAAAACACACGCGCTTTGGAAGGAGGCTCTGGCACGCTTTAAAAACATTAAGCACACTCAGCCTCTTTCATTCTAAATTCAGTTTTGAATATGCTCATTGTCCTGGAGTCAATGGCTTTCCAAAAGAGAGTGTCCCAATTATTTAGGTGGCCAAGAGAAACAGCTTTAATTCTTTATCGCATAAATATGCTTCACACCACGATTTGAACCAGATGGCCGGAGAACTGGATTAGTGGTGGGCCTGCCTGGCTGATCCCGAGTTTCAGCCTCCTCGGCATTGCCTGGGTCTGTTCCCCGTTTGGATCTAACCGTCCTGGCAAGCTCAAGCCTCTGCAAGATTTTCCTTCTGGCTCTGCATGAAGCTTTTACAAAGAAACCACATATATGCAAGTGACCTTTCCAGCTTGTGTCTAGTTTCTTTCTCTTACGTAACATCCCCGCTAATTTAGCACGGTGTGTGCCTGAGTTTATTTTCTTTTTAATAACTTTATTTATGTCATTAAGTGTGTGCAGTCATTCATTTTACTGATCTAATGAAACACATTTCATAGTTTCCTCTGCCCTTCATCTTTTCATGTTGTCCTTTGCTTTTGCAGAGCTGGAAGCCCCTAGAGCAATTTCCTGCCTTTCCAGATTTGCTGTTGCCCTCGAGATTCACAGGGAACCCCAACATCTGCTTCTTCAACGGGAGCCAGGAGTGCTGATCCTGAACCATAACCCTAGCTCATACTGTGGGAGGGAGAAGAAATCCTTCCAAAGAACGGGCACAGTTTTTAACCATCAGGCCAAGACAGGTGGTTCTCGTTTTAGCGGTATTTAAACTCTAGCTCCTTTAAACATGCCTTTCTTTTCCCTACATTCTATTCTTTATTATTTTAATGGAGTGCGAGGTGCTGTCTTTTTGATGATGTGGAATGTGGGCTTATAAAGCTAAGCACTACTATATATTTCTCCCGTCCTAGGCGGTGGCCGCACTAGGGAGCTATATATTGTATCAGTAATTTTAAAGGCCAGAAAGTATTCTACCAGTTCACGATGGTTTTGAAACAGTAGCTGCTCGAACATACCACTTAAATAGGTGCGTAAAATTGGGGCGAAGTATGGAAAATAACGAAGTGCCGTTGGTCAGTCCTCAACAAACGTCTCTCCCCAAAGCCTTGCCACCAAGAAATGGTGCAAAATCATCGGGGTAGGTTTCTTTTGGCATTTGCCTGGAGAGAAATTAACATAAAACTTGATGAATTCAGTTCTCAAGTAGAAAAATTTTAGGAGCAGTTATCCAAACCCGGGTCTTATGGAGTTTGTCTATGTAAACCTCTAAGAAGCAGCTGTCCTGCCACAATCAGAGAGATCGGGTTGTCGTGGGGCAAGACCAGGATTCATAAAAGCTGTTCTGGGCCAACCAACGTGTCGCCATTCTTTGGAAGCAAAAGCACTGGAATTCTCTTACGATTGTTTTATATGTGTTTGTTTCTTAAAGGGAAAAAGAGAAGGAATCCAAGTTATTCTAAACACCACTGAGTGTCGTACGCTTATATAAACATACAGTCACCTGCACACTTAAGTTATGATTTCCCCCCAATCCTATGGGCTCAGAGAAGTGAAGGAACTCAGCTAAACTCACTCAGCACCCAGCTGGGACACAGGACTGCAGCCCAGGAATGGCTTCCCTTATCCGTTTACTTTCACTGGACAGGAGGTTCTAACTGGTCTCTATCAGGGGCAGCTTGGATGGTGGAAAGTGATTGCATTCCCACCGGAAGTCAGGATAGCAAGTGCACTGATGCTAGTTCAAAATAGGATCTGCCTGTGTAGACACAAGCTACACACATCTGAAAGCGAAGGGCAGTTTTATGTTGCTTGTTTGATTTATTTTACTGTCATATAAATGAAAATCACATCCAATTAATACACAGACATGTTCAGAAAGTCCAAGCCACAATAAAAAAAAATTCCATCTCTGGACATATTTTCTTAATTCATGCAAGGTAACCTCTATTGATAGTACACTGGTAACTTTGCCAAAACACTTCATTTACATTTCTATATATGTAACTATTTTTAAATTTACACATATGGTTTCTGTTAATATCCATCATTCTATTATTTTTATTTTCTCTTAATTTTACAAGTTAAGTTTCCAAATATAAGCAGTCTTTTAAAAGGCTATTTAGTATTCCATTGTCTGTTCCATCATTGTCTATATCTAGCCATCTATTAGAGGATATTTAACTTAGGTCTAGTTTTGTTTTTTGTAAGTTGTACTTTCAGTAAATACGCTTCATCATTTACCTTGGCCTATTTTGGCCTGTACATCAGTAGATAAATATAGTCTAATTTTTAGGTCCATGGATGTGTGCTTTAAGATTTGGATAGATACGTCAAAACTGACCTCCCAAAATGTTTCTACATCTCACCAAATTTAAGTATCTGTATCCAGTACACATGATAATGTGGGGTATTACCATGTAAAAATGTAGCAATCAGTCCTTGAAAAAAAGAATCACCAACATTTCTTAATTTCATTTTGTAGTTTTGCGTGCAGTTGAGTAGATTTTTACATCTTTAAGGCCATTTGCATTTCCTCTATTTCTTCTCTATTCTGGGTCCAGCTTTCTATTGGATTGTTTTTAGTTATTGATGAGGATTCTGTGTAAATTAAGGAAACCGGCCCACTGCCATCTGTTGTAAGTAGTTTCTGTTTCTCATTTGTTTTAAGTTTATAACTTTTTCCCACCCGGCACTTCTACATCATCAAGAACAGCTTGACAACACCATGAGTGTGAGGGCACACCATTTTGTCTGGTACGCTCAGAATGAGGTTAAGGGCTGGCCATTGACACTGATGATCAGGAGGTGCACCAAAAAGCGTCTGAGTGAGAGTCAGGAAAGCTTTGAGTGTACTGTCATACCTGTGCCACTAACATTTCTGGGAAGTTATCACTGAGAGAAAAGGTAACCGGAACATAGGGCTCGCAATGGGAAGCTGACCTTCTGCACCCGAACTGGTGGTCGGGATATGAACCTCAGGGACAGGCTGGGGACATTTTCTTACACAGCCCTTCCCAGTGCTGATGTGGCTGACTCAGCCTCCAGCGTGTGACAGGAGAAAGGGCATCCCTGCATGCAAACCGTTCCACGGGCACACAGGAGGACCCATAGGCATGTCTGCGAAGTATGCAATCATGTGTGTCATTTGCAATATGAAATTATATATATATATATATTTAATTTAATTGATTTATTTGATACATCTTCCAGTTTGGACAGTATATCCAAACTGGAAGATGTATCAAATAAAGCAATTAAACTAAATTAATCCTTCCCCTATATGAAAGAAAATAGGAGGGGAGGGGAACAAGTGGAGGCTATTGTGATATTTTATTACCATAAACTGCCAGGGGTCCCTTGCAGTTCTCCATTCTACTAGCTAATTCCAGTTTCATTAATATGATTATCCTCAAGCTCCAGGAAGGAAATTCCTCGAATTTTATGGATCCCTGTGGCAGACACATGCAGCTCTAATGCTTCCCTTCTAGTAATGTGGCACTTTCATCCCGCATCTCATCACATTAAAAACCTACGTCCTATATTTCCTCGATAGGCCTAATAAAAATCACTGTGCTTCCTCTTAGAAAGGAAGGAGGATATCAAATTCAGCACAGGCTGAGGAGCTGCACGATCTTGGCAAGAGTCATCGAGAAGAAATTCATACGGGTTGGCCTTAAAGCAACACAAGTTGTTTCTAATTCATTTTCTTCGTTGCCCGATAACTTGGGGACATTGAAGTAAATGAGCGTTTACAGATCTAAGTCACTTAAGAATGTTCTAGAATCTCAGAAAATCGAGGCTGGTCTCCAGGTTCCCTTTCTTTCTCTCCCTTAGAATGACTCGTTGGTCCCTGGAATTATCCTAAGGCAACATCACAGAAGGTTTAGAAAGTGTTTGTGCACTGTTCGGAACATTTTATTTTGGCGAAAGTTTGTCATAATGGAAGAAGAGTGTTGATGCGCTGGGAAGGACACAGTGCTCTCCCCTCCGCTCCCCTCCGCTCCCCTCCTCTCTGGTCTCCTCTCCTCTCCTCTCCCTTCCTTCTCCTCTTCCTCTTCCCTCTTGCCCCTTCCTCCTCCTGAACCCTTAAACACTCCCAGTATGCCTGCTAGATGGCGCCCCTGGCCCCATCCTGGGGTGCTGGGTCGCTGCCTCTGCAAACACACAACCCAAACTGGGGGCGGGTGGGCATAAATAAGACATTGGGAGAAGGGGGAAGAAAAGGCACTTTGAAGCTGAGAGGATGAAATTGGTAGAAATACTTCCAGATGAAGACGGGCCCGTTTGCATTCCAAGAAAGGAAAAAGTTTTATGAAAACTGTTTCCCTGGCTGCAGCATGGCTTCGTAGATACCTTTCAACCTCGTGATTGAGGGCTAAGGCCTGTGATCCAGGGCAGGGGCCACGGCCAGAAATAACTCCCCCAGAACGCTGTGTGTGCCTTCATATGGTCCTCGATCGTTTTTCTTGGATGCCCCACTTTTCAAAGGCCAGAAACACTTTTAGGGAGTCATTAAGGTTTGGGAAGATTTTATGCTCTCAGGGCAAGGTGCTGTACTCATAGGAAATGTGTAATTAGTCACAATCTTTTGGTTTGGCGAGGGTGACGTTTGTGGGTTTCAGCCTGGAGCCTCTTAGTGAATCACAAGTAGACCCCCTGGTACCTTGCCCACCACCCGCCCGTCTCCCCAGGGTCCATTCCCCATCTGGCCGGGCTTCCCTGGCACAGGTTAAATGTCACTTCCTCCAGGGAGCCTTGCTTAATTTTCCTCATCTCCTTTCTGCTGGACAAAGCATCTACCCACTCCTGTGGCTCCATTAGGCAGAATTCAGATTACAGAACCCAGGTCCTATGGTTATACGCCCAGCTGAGAATTCCGAGAGCCTGTCCAGTGGGTGTCACTTTCCTGCTAGCTCTCGGAGGGACTGACCAAGCCTAGCCATTGTCCACTGCCGCCCTCTTTCTCACTTAGATGGCTCCACCAGCCTACTAATCAGCTTGTGAGCTCTAGAGGGGGAGTTAACGTCTCATTTCTCTCTGAGTCTGCAGTCATAGAGGGTTCCCAGCACACAGTAGGTGCTCTGAGAATATAGCAGAGGGTCGATTTCCCATACAGGTCTTCAGTGTATTTAATTCACAGGACTCAAAAGCAGAGCAGGCTGGATGCCAAGGATAATTCAACCAGGGTAAGGCTTACAGGCAATCCATTCACAGCCAAGTCTTCCCCCACCCACACACTTAACTCCCTTTAGTATTGATGACCTTTCTCTCCTGAAATATTACAGAAACTGCCCTGAACGAAGACAGATGGTCCCTCCTCAGCATTCACACACGGTTCCGTCTCATCCACCAGCTTCCCATGCCCCATTCCCTCTGTCTCAGGAAAGTAATAATAGTAACTCATAATAATAGTTCAAAATAATAATAATCATACCTGGGATTTATATATCAGCGTGCCTCCTAAGAGGGCAAATAAACCATTTTACACAATGCAGAGAGAAGGACAGATCTTCTTTGTGCTGCTGTGATCAAGTTAAGGCAAGGAAGATTTACAGTCAGATTCCATCCACAGAAGCAAAGCGCCGGTGCCACCTTGGCATACGGGGCTCCACTTTAGTGATGTTCTCTGGGTTTTGCTTAAACTGCCAAGTGAATTACTGTAACACACTTTGTCTGCAATTAATGTGACATCCAGTGCCAGGGAGCTGCTTTCTATTTCTCAGCACAAACTAGGTTGGAATTTTTGCAAAAAGATTTGTCCATCATTTTTACTGATGTTGGAACACTGGTGTCTTTTACTTCTTTGGAATGGACCTGTGAAAATCACATGAGCACTTGTTCTTTTTATTTCTTTCTAACATTTTTTTAAAGAATCACAGAAACAGAGCATTCAGATGATCTTGTTGCAATGTTTTAAGAATTTCCAAATAACAGGATTGGTGACTGAGCGAGGAGTGGTGACACACACCTATAATCTCAGCACTCGGCGAGGCTGAGGCAGGAGGTTTATGTGTTCTAGTCTAACCTCGGCAATTTAACAAGACCCTGCCTCGATATAAAATATAAAAAGGGGCCAAGGATGTAGCTCATCATGAAGGGCTTGTGTTTAACCCCTGGTACCACACACACAAAAACAGTTTATAGTGTTCGCTTATGAGAACTGCCTTTCCACAATATGATTTAAACTCATCTTGAGGAAGGGGTGGTAAGTAAAAAAGTTAGAAATGACCCTTTAAAACCATCCCTGGACATTTGCCTAGATGACTTTAAAGATGGTCTTTAAAACTGATATTAATTTTGTCACACGTTACAATACATACCTAAGGCCCTCCCCGTAAACCATTTGAAAGAAATAAAGCTGTAATTCCCCAAATAGGAACTTGTACATTTCTGATTGTTTTAGCACCAACATTGATTCAGACTCTGGCAGCCGACCACAGTTCCAGCTGAGCTTTGCTGCACTGTGAGCACGTGGGTCCTGATAAAGCATTTCTGGGTGTTTTTGTATTCACAGTGCCCTGTGATCCCAACTCTGCCGGAAACATTCAGCTCCTTACCTGGTTTTGGCCCTTTTAAGGGACTTTATCTGCAGGCCTAAGAACCTGGCACAGTGTGTCAATGTTGCTCAGTTGTACCCTAACTCAGTGACTGTGCCAGTGTGGTCTTGGACACTTCCCCAAAATGCACACTGCAAGTTAGCCCATCAGATGGAGTGGGGTGAGCAACCTGCTGGGTCGCTTGAGCAGTGACATGACCCTGTGGATCCCCTTGGCCTCTCTGTCCATCACTTGCTCCTTGAGATGGCGAGTGTTTGGGTTCATTCTGTGCCCTGCAGCGCTGGCACCTGAGCCATGCAGTCCTTTTGGCTCAGCAGATCCTTGCTGTCTGGGAAATCAGCAGAAAACAATACAAACTCTTCTTAATTTGTCCTGAACATCACAAATCTGTCCCCCCTGGGACTGCACTCAGGGAATGAGAAGTGGGAGCCCACAGACCGCCACACAGTGATTAAGGAATCCCACACAGAATCCATCTGATCTAAATTTATAGGCCTGAGCATATCTCAGGCTCAGGAAGCGTTCGTGATCTTTTGTCTGTTAAACATAAGCTTTCAAGGTGAGTCGCACAGAGGCAGTAATGTCTGCCAGTGACATTCAGCTGACATCTGTACTTCTAAGGGGATGAGCTCCTTGCTACTTCAGTCTGAAAACAACCAAACTCATGTTTAGCTAGAGATCTTCCTGGCACCCAGTATCTCCCACACATCAGTGTGACACAGCTGTTCTGTAAGTCTCCATCAGAAGGATGCGGCTGTCTGGGCTTCGGAATAGAGGTGGTTGGACTTCTGACTTTCAACAGTAGAAAATTAAAATTAAAAGAAAAAGAACAACACACACACACACACACACACACATTGCACTTCTAACAGACCCGCATGCATGGAGGTTTAGTGGTGATAATACCATTTTCAATAATTTTATTTTAATCAGTATGAAATTTTACCAGATTTTTTTTTCTTTTGCTCAAGATCAAAGTCTCCAAATTTCAAAGAAAAAGAAATGTTCCCCAGACAGTGTAAAAATAAACACAGGACAATTTCTTGTCTATATTTGGACAGAAGCAAAAACGCCCCCTTTGAGTGCCTGTCAGTGGTGCTGAGCCTGCCTTGCGAGAGGAGATGGCAGCGTGTCGTCTGACTGTCGGGGACAGAGCAGCAAGGGCGGGATTTGGGTCCCGGGCACGTGTACCTCTGATCTTCTCTGGTTCTCTTCTTTTTCCTCTTGTCCACCTCTTCTATTTCCCCATCTCTTATTCATTCCGTGAACATTTAGGGAGCACTTGTTCCATGTCAGGACAGAATCTGAGGGGATGGTTTAGATGCTGTGTGCAGGAAACGAAGCAGGCACCTTTCTGTATCTGGGGGGCTCCCATTCCGTGGGGACAGACACAGCACAGCGAGCAAGGCAATCACAGTCTGTAAGAGAATTTCCAGTTGTGATGGTGCCTCTGAGCACAAGAGGCTCCTGAGATTGAAAGCGAGGGGAGAGAGCGCTGCTGTGGTGCACCGGAAGTGGTCACAGCAGCTAGAGCTGATGGAACCATCTCACGAGATCAGTGACATCATGTTGGTGGCCACAGTGGGGGATGGAAACTGGCAAGTGATGCACATCTCGGTCCCTCTTCCCTCTTGGAGCTGACCATGAAGCTCATATTAGAACTTGCTGGAATGTGTCAAAGACGATGCATCGCTGATATTACTCTTTATTAGAGAGAATTGGCATTCTGAGTTTAGCAGCACAATCAGAAGCTTATTTTTTCAAGTCCTCATTGAATCACTTTATCATCACATATTTTTCAGTTTTTTGAGAAATGCAAGAAATGCATTAATCAGTTATCTTTAATAGAATTTTTGAGACAATAGAAAAAAATAAATACAAGAGAACATTCATAGGGCCTGGGGATTTAGCTCAGCGGCATAAGTACTTGCCTTGCAAGTATGTAGTCGTGAGTTCGATCCTTGGTACCGATAGAAAAAACGAAAAAGATTAAAAAAAAAAAAGAAGAAGAACATTCATAGACTTAAGGGACTGCTTTTCATCAGGTCTAATCTTCCAAATTAAGTGCCCTATTCCAGGTAGCGGTCAGTTTTATGGTTTCTCTCAAAGAATGTCAACCCTGGCTCTCTATCCACGTCACCCTCCTGAATAAAGCTTTTCTCCATGCTTTTTTGGGGGAAGTTCCCAAATCTGCCAGTGTATATTACAAAAACTATCACCGCCTAACACATTAAGTGTATTTAAATTATTTGTTCTATTAAAACTTCAATGTATTTCTTGCATTTTAATTGTGCCTGAGGATCAATCATTGGAACAGCTGCAGGGAAGACTTTACGACTTACCTGAATAGTGGTACGTTCTGAGGCTGGGCTAAGTGTATGCTTGGATTCTAATAGATTTTATCAGCTAGAGAGAGTCATTTGAGTGGCTTCTGTTGGATTTTTATTCTTGTTACCAATGATGATTTACTCATTGGCACTATCGGGAAAAATAGTTTGAGTGATGATAAAAATCATAATTTAATGACAATAAATAAGAGATTAGCCAATATATAGTGAATGCCTTTCTGTGCCCAGGCCTAGGCCTTGTGCATGATAGCTCCTTTGAAAGGCCTAGCAGCGATGTGACACAGATAATAGGTGTGTTCATCATATTTTCTCATGAAAAACCAGCCCACAACGGGGTTAAATAACTGGCACAAGAACACAGCTGCCAGAAGCTCGGGCAATAGTCAGGTCCCTGACTGCTGGTTCGAAGCCCGGGCAGTGCAGCTCTACCACTTGCCAGGTGGGTGGGCCTGGACAGTGTTTCACTTCTCTAAAGCTCATTACCCTCAACTGATAGAGGGGGTAAATTAATAGCCTGCTGGGGCCCCCAAGAGTTATGCAAGCCCAGCACTCCTAGGTGGCTGCTGCTCACCGCCATGTCAAGAGAGAGCCCGAGGAGCTGAGGATCAAAGGAAAGAATGGGCATAAAAGGGCCTGGCATCCTGCTCGCCTCGTGGAGAAAGACCAGCGCCAATTCCTTTCCCTGCTCTATCTCAGCTTCTTCTTTGCAGCATGGTGCACGCACCAGGCTACAAATTGTTCAAATACATAAAAATGAGTCTTGAGTGGAAAGGAGATATGTCTTGGGGGAAAATACCTTTACTTTTGTAATACTAAGTTCATCACATTTCTTCTAGATTTTCATATAAATATTATTGACTTCTAGAATAAAGTGCTAGATAGGCCTTGGCATAGAGGCAAGAGCTTCTTGAGATTTAGTTGAAAGTTACCACTTACTATGGGTTGAAGCGTGTTGAAAGGGTATTAATGCATTATTTATTAGGACTAATTAAATTTTCATGTCATTTCTTTATTTACTTATTGTGTTTATTCTCTATCAATGTAATTTATTGCAGCAACAAATTAAAGAACAACTTTATGGTTCTATCAATGATGCCAGAATTCAAATTCAGCTCAAATTCTCAGCCTCAATTCTGCAGTCATGGTAAAATCAAGCAGGCAACAACAACAACAACAAAACAAAACATTGCCTCTAAGTAAAACAGAACAATGGCTTCAGCTCCGTGAATGCAAAGTTACTCTCCTTCTCTTCTATTTCTTTTTCATCTCTATAAAAACCCCACTGATCATATCTGTGAAGGTCTTCTTCTGAGTTTACATGGATCATATTTGGTTTTCTTGTCCATATCTTTGTCTGTTTGACAGTTATATACTCTGTCTTGATTACTGTGACACCATAATAAGGCTTGATACCAAGCTAAGGAATTCTTCTTACTGTATTAATTTTATTGAGATTGTTTTGGCCTGTGGTTTTCATATAAACCTAAGAGTAAAGTTTTTATACATTCACCTAAGATTTTGCTGCAGGTTCAATAGGATTTAAATGTATCAGTTTAACATTAGGCCTGTATATAAATTAGGGTGAATTTACTATGCTGAGACCTCCATCCATGGACATGGTATATCTTCCCATTAATTTAGTGCATGTCTTCAATATATACCTAATGCATGTTCTTTGCTTGATTATAGTTGTTGTGTTTTTAATTTTGCTTTTCACATGTGTATAAAAATGTGACTCAGTTGAGTGTATTGATCTTGGTCCTGTGACCGTACTGAATTCACTTATTAGTTCTAATACTGTTTTATTTTTTTGATTTATTTATTTATTTGGCTTGAGACTCTTTGGGACTTTCTGTGTAGGTCTGCCATGCCTTATGTGAGTGGACTTTAATTTCTTCCTTTCCAATATGAATTCTTTCTTGCCTCATTAGAGGGGTAGTAGGTTTCTGTATGGCGCTGAGTAAGGATGGTGAGACTATTCCTGCCTTGGCACTGATCTTTGCGAAAAAGTCAGTCACCGCATTTCACCACTAAATATGATGGCAGCAGTAAGGGTTTTGGAAATTAGCTACTCTATCAAGTAAATCTCTTCTAATATGCCAAAAGCTTTTGAAAAATCATAAACAGGTATTCCATTTTGTCAACTACTTTTTCCTATCCCAGCTAGTACTATCATAAGATTTCTCTTCTTTAGGTACTACGGTAGAGTACTACAGATTGATTGATTTTTGGAATATCGACCCAGTCCTGAATACCTGGAACATATTCCAATCAGTCATGGTAGCAATGTGGCTTTACACATTGTTGGATTCACTTCACTAACATTTTGTTCATAGTCCATTGACTTTCATTCAGCCAACTTCTATCTCAATGGAGTACCTAACAAGGAAAAGATGCTTTGTAAATATTTGTTGGGCGGATTCCATTCTTGTGGTTAGGAGGAGGGGAGAGATGAACACAGCTCCCTGCCTGTGGGCTCCTCATGACCGAGGCCCATCAGCCACCGTGGAGCTCAGCCTGAGTTGCATAAAAACCAATGAGCATTTAGTTTCATGCCTCATAAATAATCTGCCTGCCTATATTTTGGTTTGTACTTCTCTCTCTGTTGGCATTCAGCCACAGACTGCATTTAGGCCCACAGCCAATGGGTGAGGGCAGAAGGCCAGAGTCCGGGTCCTGGCCTCACTTAGCTGTGTAGGCATCGCTCATTCTGTCCGCATGAGAGCCGCATCCGTGCTCAGCCATCTTGCTCAACGGGTGTCATGGTGCACATGGCCATTCAGGTAGAGGGCTCAGGTCCATCTGTCCATGGGTGCTTCCAGATACATCACTGAAACAGAGGCCTCCACATGCCAGTGACCAATAGCTTCACATCTATAAGGATAAACTAATGTCCTTTATTTATGTTATGGAACATGAGAAGGCAATAATTTCATGGTCAAGGATGTTGTTTTCTGATTCGGATATTGTTTTTGAAAACCGTTAGAGGACTCACAGATGTGACTCACTGAGGATGATCCCATCACCAAGACTAACTCTACTTAGCCAATCTACAACTGAAGGCTAGAAATGAAACTTTTTGTTATTGGTAGGAAATATGTTTCCATTTCACAGACTCATCGGCAGATGAAGAATCACTGTGGACTTTGTCCTTTCGTATCTCTGTTTTTCCCAGTGATGGGATTCATGCTAAGTAGGACTGCCCTCTGGCTCACTCACCAGGAATTTGGAGATTGAAACCTATTAATAATTAAATATCATAAGCTAGGACAATTTCTAATGCCTGTGGGTGCCGGGCAAGTATAATAAATGAATGAAGTTGTTTGTGTGTAAGTGATACATCGAGCTGGACTTATGTCCCCAGCATGTTCTTTGCTTGATTATAGTTGTTGTGTTTTTAATTTTGCTTTTCACATGTGTATAAAAATGTGACTCAGTTGAGTGTATTGATCTTGGTCCTGTGACCATACTGAATTATTAATTAATTAATTAATTAATTAATAAAAAATGTCACAGTGTCCATACTTCATCTGTAAGGGACATCCATTATTAACATCCCCATGAACGGTGCCAGGCAAAAATAAGACCCAATTTTGCCAGAACCTCCCATTGTTTTCTTAAAAAAAGATATTTATATGTTTTTCAAATATGAAATCATACAATTTTAAAATAATGACATGAATCCATTGCCTAGGTCAAATGGGAATGAGCCAATTTAAATATTTCAGCAGCCCAGACTCAGCCCGCAGGCCCCATTTCAAAATCACGGGCGTGGAACCTAGTTTCAGAGTCTTTGCCATTTCTCCCTGATTTCTGACACTCCACAGCAATATGTTCCCTTTTTTTTAAGAGTCAATCATTTTATGAAAGTCAATCCGGCTATGGGCACAGCTCTTAAATATGTAAATCTCCTCTTTCCATGCTAAAGAGAAAACGCTGATTTCCCTGGAAAGCATTACCTCTTCTTTTCCTATTTGTGAGTATCTGCTCCTTGGGCATTTTAAACCTGGGACAGTCTGCCCTGAGATCCTTGATTTGACACCACCTTTGAGGTTTCTTCTGACAGAAGGCCCTGCCTTTTGCAGTAAGCTCAAGTCACTAACTGAGCAGGTCAAGCCAGGGTGACGTGGACTCCCTCGAATCCGCAATTTCTTACTTCTCCAAAGAGGAGAGTGTGTGAACCCTCTTTTTGGCCACATACTCCATAGCATTGGCAGGAGGTGGTGGTGGCGGGAAGGGCCACCAAAAGGACATATTGATCCCAGAGATTTGATGACTGCAAGAAAAATCCTGGTGTTGATACTGAAGATTCAACTCCAATAGGATTATAATGCTTTTCACTGTGAGTGGCCCTTGTTTATTGTTTTAACCGTGAAAAGTCACACCAGAAAGCCGAGGTTATCTAGAACTGGAATCCCGAACAGATGACAAAGAAGCTCCGTTATGGAGAGGAGAGTAGATTTTGTTATCGCTCAGTCATAGGGGCTGGGAAACATACAAAGTCTCAGATTTACCTCTTCTTCGCTCTCTTCCAATACCACTCAGAAATCTGTCCTCCCTGAGGACAAAGTGGTTAACAATTTCATTTTTCTCAGCACTGCCTCAGTATTTCTGTTTGCATCCCTCGCTGTGTCGGGCCAAAGGCCCCAGGTGCGGGGTTGCCTGGCCCATGGATGGGAAAGATGAGGCCTCACTGGCTGGACCCAATGCACGTCTCTGGCTGAGCAGGTTGCAGCTTCCTTCCACGTGAGACAAGAGGAGGAGGGGCCTAGGGGAAAGCCAAAAAGCAGAAAGTCAAGCTTTGCACACACAGCAGCTCTGCCATGCCCCTAGAGGGCTGTGCCCTATCAGCTTGTGACAGGCAAAGTCCAGGGAGCTAGCCCCTTGTTAGGGGACTTCTTCCATGTGTCAGGTGGGCCAGC
Source organism: Cavia porcellus (assembly GCF_034190915.1). Lineage (NCBI taxonomy): Eukaryota > Metazoa > Chordata > Mammalia > Rodentia > Caviidae > Cavia > Cavia porcellus. The sequence goes on from NW_026947487.1 coordinate 113,413,549, forward strand.
CTTGGGTGCAGTGGTCCTCATGAGCTCACTCCTAGGGAGAGAGAGGACCTGGTTGCAGTCTGTGAGGAAAATTCAGGAGTGGAAGTGGATGTTGGCATCTCAGTGCTGTGCAAAGGAAAGACTGTTCCCATCCTGGAGGGGCGGGTGAGGCTTCCTGGAGGAGGAGGCACTGAAGCGGAGAACAGAGCTAACCCTGTGCAGCCCTGCGTGGTGGTGGGGAAGGTGGCAGAAGCAGAGGCCTGGTCTCTGCGGAGCACAGTGCAAGGGTACCCACAGTGATCGGAGCACACGCTAGTGTCAGGCTTGCTGTATTTCTGTTTAGTCTCCTAGAAAGCCTGCCAGGCAAGACTATGAGGCCCAGAGGAGACCCAGAGGAGCCAGCTAAGAAGGGCTGGTGCAGGGATTTGAACCCGGTCCCCTCGAGCGTCCCATCTCCTATTTGACACACTCCTGTAAAACTTTTCCGAAAGATCTAAATTCACTCTGTCACCCAAGTATCCCTCCCATTGAGAAGGAAGCCAAGTAAAGTCCCCTCCTCTGTTTGAATTTATTTTCATGAATGTCTTCAGGTAGCCACTGGTGGGAGGAAGCACCCCAAGTCATTTGGGGAATGTCAGAAGAACTTTTGTCTTTGTATGTTGTAGATCCCTAGCCAGGGAACTGTGCATGGTAATGCGTTTGTGGAGATTCAGCATGCATACGTTCAAAAAAAAAATTCCCCAAACTCTTTAGAAGTTATTTTAAAGCTAGCTTTAATACCCTCTGCTTTTTAATGTTGTTTTTGTTTTGTTTGTTTGTGGTCATGGATGCGCTTTTAGGAAGATCAATTCAAAGAACAGGTTGTAAGCTACACTCAGAAGAGATAAAACCAGGCCAAGTTGCAGCTGCTCCACTTTGAAAGACTTTTCCAGGCCTGTTGATGGCCCAGGCTGGACAGTCCACACTCTCGTGTCCCACCTTCCTGTATGCTCTCCCTGGCCACACTCCACAAATATTTAGGGTTTGGGAGAAAGGAAAGTAACCAGCACCCTGCTCTATGACAGAGCAACTCTGGCTCCCTTGGGCTGGTTCTAACCAGCTGAGCTGTGAATCCACACGCTTTCAGTAACAAGTTCCTGTTTGCTCACTGGTAAAGCTCTAAATGATATGGAAAATAGGCAACTTGGGTCTTTCTGCCTCAGATCAACACCCACTCAGTGCCCCTGACTGAATCTAGTGCAACAAGTCTGCCGGGCACTGGCGGGACTACTGGCCCACTGGGAACCCTGCTTCCCGCCCCCGTTCCAGTTTCTTCTCTTAAATTCTCTCTGTTCTCTCATTTAATTTTTTTTTTCAAACAGGATCTCACTGTAGTTCAGGCTGGCCTTAAACTCACTATGGAGCCCAGGCTGGCCTTGAACTTGTAGTGACCCTCCTGCCTCAGCCTCCCGAGTGCTGAGATTACAGGCATGCACCACCAAGTATAGTCAGTGTTTTCTCAATTGTAAAAGATTGAATGTCTGCAACAAAAACAACAAAATAAAAGCACAGCCCCTTTGCAGATGGATGGATGTTTGCTGTAAAATAACCTTTAGGTTTCCACTAACTGTTTTCACTTTAGACTTGGTCCGAACCCCTTGACCAATGTTCGTGTTTCCTGGGTTTTGCTAGGTCTGAGGATAACTACTTTGGAGGTCCTAATGCATTCTGTGCATGAACAGTGCAAAGTGTACTACACTTGTGTCTCTTAAAGGCTCGATCCAAGACTAAGGCCGTCAGTGCCAATTTTCCTGTTGAAGGTGTGGCATGATTTTTGTGAAGGAAGAGAAATAGCTGTTATTCTGGCAAATATTTTCAGTGAATCCACTGTTAGGATGTCAGCCTTGTTTCAAAAACCAGCCTTCATCTGCGCCTTCATGCAGACTTGAGCTCTATGTTCATCTCAGATCTAGAGCTGAACTGGCAAATGTTTGCTTAAAAATCCAGATAGAAAATAATTGATTTGCAGTCTAAGTGACCAAATTGAGACCATTATGTGGCTATTCATGTAATCATATAAATCATTTAAATATAATCATTTAAAATATAGAAATCATTGTTAGATCATAAACCATGAAAACAAGCAAGTAGCCTATAACGATGAAAGCCAGGCAGCTGGGTGAGTTTGTTCTAATGGCTGTAGAAAGCAGACCTATACCTGAAGGGGTGGTCCCCAACCTGTGAGGGTCTGGGGGATCTCTTAGGGATCCTCTCAGAAGTACAGATTTCTATACAGGAGGTCTGACATCTAGTTCTTAGAAAGCTCCAGAGACACTAATGTTAATTGTCCACGGAGCACACATTCTTGGATGGAAAGCATCCTATAGGAAGCAAGACTTCGTTTTTGTTGTCTGATATCACTGAGACCTTGTATGGTGTTGAGTTCAGAGCAGGCTAATTCATGGGAGGAAAGGAAAGGAAAGGAAAGGAAAGGAAGGAAGGAAGGAAGGAAGGAAGGAAGGAAGGAAGGAGAAAGAAAGAAAGAAAGAAAGAAAGAAAGAAAGAAAGAAAGAAAGAAAGAAAGAAAGAAAGAAAAAGAAGTTAGTGTGGAGAATGTCAACTTAAGAAACAACTAGTCGTGAGCCTTTCTGATGGTTTTTAAAATACCCATCTTCACCTAGTGAAGATGATGGAAATACATCCTAAGAGAACTCATAGTTGACAAAGCCATATCTATATTAGAAGAGGAAAATACCGAATTATCAGGTAGAATGTGTTCTATCTTATCTGTTCCTCCCAGTCTGCAGTAAGGCGATGGTCCATGAGTTTAACCACTGGAATTTTTAAAAGCAGAAAATACTGCAGTTACACAGGTGGGTTCAGATTTTGCGCACCAAATAGAAGGTGTTGGAAGGAAAATTAAAAATTCTTAAGCATCAGAAAATTCACAGTCAGATTTAATAACCAGACAATTAACAAGTTAACAAAAAAAAAGTGTGAATCACACACAGATGTTATTTCCCAGAAATACTGCTTACAAAAGTAATTGCTCACAAATTTTAAGGTTTACAGGAGATGTTACAGGATTTCAAATTTGAGAGGCAGGGAAGGACTGGACTCAAATTCTGCAGAATATCCAGGAACGGACGTATGCATCATTACCTGGAATTGAAGCTAATTGCTGAAAAGAGGTCCTTTTATTTTATTGGCTCTCTAGGCAGGGTACAGGCCACCAACAGAAAATCTTTTACCACTGACTATGAAAATTTGCAACTTGTGAACCGTCATCAGAGATCGACATTCTTTGATGATCATGCCTGAGGCTCAGCCCTCTTGCTGGGCAGCTGGCTCAGGGCACCTGGTGAAAAGGCCCTAGACATTTGTTTTTTTGGTTTTTTTGTTTATTTGTGTGTGTGTGTGTGTGTGTGTGTGTGTGTGTGTGTGTGTGTGTGTTTTGTTTTTATCGGTACCAGGGATCAAACTCACGACTGCCTGCTTACAAGGCAGGCGCTTATGCCGCTGAGCTAAATCCCCAGCCCCGGCCCTAGACATTTCTTTAAACATGTTCTTTGCATTTACATTAACTTAAGAGAGGTATTAGGGAAACAGATGGACTCTAAATAAATATACTTGGATGAATCAACAGGCAAAGGGAGGCAAAAAAAAAAAAAAGTGATTGAGTAAGAAATGAAGACCTGAATTCCAAACCAGTTCAGCTGGATGAGCCAAAAATAAAAAGCAAGCATATTCAGGGCCTGTCATGAAGTGGCCTTCAGTTCATTTCAGTAGGAAGAAAACCTTTTCTGATTTTCATGAGCTACATCTTCTGAATTTTGGATTTATTTCCAAACTTATAACCAGGAACCCTTTGTCAAGGTTCCTAAACTCTGTCTCAGCTTTTTCATCCGTAAAATTGTAAACACACACACACGCACACATTTTTTGCAGGATTGTGTGAGCGGGGATTGACTGCATCTCCAAAGCAGCGGGAATGTACACAGTAGGACCTCAGTAAGCCATAGTTACTCGGTGCGCAGTGAGATGGGATGTCTGGAGATGTCTCAAGATGCAGAGTATATCTTTACTTAGGGACAGCAACACCATAGATGAGGAGACCACTGTCCCTGGAAAGGTGGTGTCTGTGACAGCTGAGATGAAAGACCTGTGCTGCCTAAGGACAAGGTGAGGCTGAGCTTTCTGTAGCAGAACCACAAAGGGCGGGGCCGGCAGCTTCGGGTGGGGTTTGGCTACTTTGCATTATTTCCGGGAGTCCTGAGGCACAGGGGCTGTCCCTGACCCTCAAGGCTTAGGTGTGGTGGTGATGCATGCCTGTAATCTCAGCATTCTGGGAGGTTGAGGCAGGAGGAGTTCAAGTTTAGCAACCTTGAAATTCGTCAAGAACTTGTCTCAAAATAAAAAAGGACCAGGGGTACAGGCCTGGGTTCAATCCCCAGCGCTGCACAAAACAAAAAACAAGACATTTTTTTCCCTAATTACCTAGTCTGAATCAGCCACCATTCCTTAAGCTGTGCTTTTTGCTCGGTTATTTTCTCATTTATTCATTTGCTTCTTTTCCGTATTTTCCCATTATAATTAAACTTCATGAAAAAACAGGACTTGGGTTCTGGTCGCTTGTAGAGTCTCATGTCCCGTGGCAGTCCCAAGTCCCAGCAGGAACTTGGCATTTACTGAAGGACTGAACTAACTGTCTGAAAACACAGCGCCCGCCCCTGCATCTGCAGCCTCCTGGAGGACAGTTTCCTAAGAGGCTCTGAAAATTACAAAGGAAGCAGCACTTAGATTCCGGCCCCAGAAGATTTCTAGGCTTGGTGTTTCTTTAATTTCATGTAAATTTCTCTAAGTAAATATTCCTTAAAAGTGAATAAAATTTTATTTCGCTTTAACAAGAGAATATAAAAGTTAAAAAGGTCACCGTAGTAATAGACTAATCTCAATTACCAGGGCAGCCTCTGAAACCTCACTCCCACCTAATCTCATTCGGTGCATACGCAGCCCACCGTGTGATTTCCAACACAGCTAAATGAAATTATAAAGCAGTGTTAAATTTATTAATCATTTAATTAGCTAAATGTTCCTGCAAGTACTGGCGAGATGAATGGCATGTCATTTTCTAATGCAATTTGCCTCTCAGGCAGCCAGGGTCAGAGAGGGAAGCTCCTGGCATCTCGAATGAGCTTTTTATATCACACCTTCTATTAAGAGACGGTTGTGATACCAGGGTGGTATTTCAGACCGGTACACAGCACCAGGCCCTGCAAGTGTCGGGCTAAAATAAAGCTCCCTGCTTCACCTGGGTTATGGGGAAGGTGGGCAGGGTAGCTGATGAGTCCCCGGAGATTACCTCTCCCCCTGTCTCCTTGCAGGGCAAATCTTTTCATATTTAACAAGCCACTGAGCAGAGGAGAGCGAAAGATAGCAGCCAGTATTAAACGCATGCTCGATCTAGTTTTATTTCTTTAAATTTACTCAGTCGAGAAAAATTTGTGGAGTACGAATTCTCCTCATGCTAGGTGACTTTTTAATCCTTCTGGTTGAGTCAGGATTTATTTCTTCTCCTAGTCTTCTAGCCTTTGCTGTCATCACCAGGGCGGACAACACACTTGCTCATGGGAGGAGTGGCCTAACTCCCAGCCCGCTCTCTGGAATGGCATTGGGACACTGACCTGGGAACTCTGGGATTTGGGACTGACTTGGCCCCTAATTATTTTTGACTGCAAAATGCATGACAAGTGGCTGCTGCCAGGTGCTTTGTGAATCTGTTCCCATTTGCAAAGAGAGAGCTGGCATCAAGCACACTGTCTAAATCCACTAGGCAAAGAGGTGTTGGAACAGGCGGTGCACGAGGTGGCAACACCCATGTGTCACTAGGCTGCTCAGGATGAAAGCTGTCGGGTGTAAGACCTTCGAGGAGAGCGGTGTTCTGATCCGTAGATGTCTCGGGTTCCCAGAGCCACCAATGCAGGCGAGCTGCTCTGAGTTAAGCAGGAAGATCCCACAGAACAGTATCAATTTGGCCTGGGCTGGGAGTCTGAGTACTGACGTCCAGTCTGTACGTTCCTGCCTTTAGCTGCGGTGCCCAGCTGAGTCACAGACACCTTGACTGTTGGTGTCATCATCTATGACACAGAGATCATTCTGTACAAACACCCAGCATCATTGTCCCAGGAGTTTCTTGTAAGGCTGCTGTAGGATTCCATGACCTGGTGGGCTTCCAGTGTTATAGAAATTGAAATGTGATACAGAGGCGTTACAGAAATGTTTCACTTTGGTTTTTGCTCTTTGCTTCATTTTTGTTGTCTTTTCTATTTTTAGTTTTATCTGTGCATTTTTGCAGCAGCTAATGACTGCATTCCTCTGGGGGAGTTGGTGTATGAACACGATATTAATTCTTTTGAACACTTTTCCTCTCCCCCCCCCCCCCGCACCGTGCTTCCATCTCTCAGCCCACTTCCCTTCTGCAAAAAAATCTAGCTCCCTTTTTCTTATTCTCTTTTGTTTTTCTCTGAATTTATATTTTTGGTTCCTCAGGGAAGAGATATATATCATGTGAAGCCTAGGATTCTGTTTTTTTTTCACTTAACGTTATGGTCTCAAAGTGCGTCTCCTCTACAAACAATGCAAGCCTTCCTTTTTATGGCTTGGTAGTACTCCACTGTATAATCACCACATTTACAGTACTTATTCATCTGTCCATGGACACATGGGCTGCTTCCAAGATTTGCACAGATCTGCATCTCAGACTTGGTGCATCCATCACCTCTTAGTGTCTTGAGCAAGATATGTAGGTAAACCTTAGCTTACTGAGTGAGAAATAGTCATTATACAGTTGGTACAGAGTAGAGGAAAATTGTGTGTGTGTGTGTGTGTATGTGTGTGTGTGTGTCCCAGTATACGAATGGATAAATATGTACGTGTACACCTATGTGTATGCTCATAGATTTGCATACATGCAATACGCTTGTACGTGTGTGTGCCTGTGTGTGTGCACAGTGTAGCACACTTCTCGGCACCTCTTTTGGCTCTTTGTTGGGAGGTACGGCTGCTGCTATTTCCATTACTGTGATTATGTCAGTGTCACAGAGAAAGACTAGGTCTCCCCTCAGAAACCTCTAAGAGTTGTATAACACAGACATTTTGACCCGAGTGGTTAAATAATGGCAATCCTTGAACTCACTTTTGGGGCGGAGGGAAAAGTGCAGAGCTGATGTCTTTGGTATACGCGTGGCCCATGGCCCGGGATTTAAGAGCACCGCTTTTGGGGTCAAGCAATGCTGGCCTCAAGTCCTCCCTCTGCTCTTTATGAGCTAAATGATCTTGAAGTAGTTATTGACCTTTCGAAGCTTCAGTTTCTTTATCTCGACCACAGAGGTCATTATGAGTGCCTCTCTCCCACTTAAGTTTATTGTAAGGATTAAACAAAAAGCCCAGAACATAAGCTTGGCACATAAAATAAACATCTCAGTGAACCCTGGCAGAAGCAGGTGGAGGAGGTAAAGGGTGGGAGAGAGAGAGAGGGAGAGAGAGGGAGAGAGCGATAAGCTTCTGAAAACTTATTTCTGGGTTTTTTTTTCAGTCTGGCAGCCATCTCTTCCTTTGCAGCGGAAACACAGGACCTTAGTGAAATTAGTTGTCCCCAGGACCACCACTGTCCCTGTAACTGCTGAACAACAGTGAGGACACATGTGCACCTATGGTGGGTGCCTCAGCTATCCCTGGTCCCTGAGAAACAGTCATCGCTGTGGGGCTAAGCCCTAGGCTGCCAAGCCTAAGAAGCCACTTCACCCCTGGGCTGTGACATCCACCTTTATCCTTGAACACTTAACATATCCTCGCATGTCAGGAGTCCCCACAAGAATGCAGGAATCGAGTCCAAAGACAGCCTGCAAACCTGCTGGGCTCCAGGCTGTGTTAGGGAGCTGGCGAGGGGCATTGGTGGGTCTGCAGGTCTTTCCCTAACCGTCTGCAAATCCAGGGTTGCTCCCTGGCTCCTGTTTCTCTGTCATCTGTCTTCACTGCCCTCATCCCAGGCAAATGACCCCAGAAAAACTGCTTAGGAACAGATATGATTGATATTTACAGTGTGGAGAAAGTGGCTTGCCACCATCACATGCAAATACTCTTTCAGGCATGTGAGCAGATGCTGGCACAGGACCAGGCATTTCTCCAAATCTGGTGTCACTGGATAACAGTTTCAGCCCTTCTACGTGAGACATGTCACAGTGGGAGTTGCTTGAAGATGTTGAGTATCTCAGCAAGACCTGGGGTTCATGCAAACTCGAGCAGAAGAGCTAGTGAGGAAGAGGCCAGAGAAAGAAAATAACCAAGTATGGCGGAGCAGTTCCAAAGCACAGCCCGGGAGCTGCCCTGACGCAGTGGTGCTGTGGTCAGACCAGCCTCTCAGAGTCTCGGTTTCTTCACCTGTCAAAACAAGAACAATCATGAGTACGCCTGATCTCCAGAGTTGCTTTGAGCTGGGCCAGAGCTGCCAAAGCAGAGAAGTAGACACCTTACAAGCAACCACGGATCAGTACATACCCATCATGCTGTTAATGGCAGGGAGAATAGGTGGGGGCCAGATGGCGAGGGGAATGACAGCATAAAGTAAGAGAATGTACAAAATAAAGGACAGGGGACCAGAAGAGTGATGGGGAGAGGGGAAGAGGGGAAGGAGATGGAGTGCACAGTGCACGTGTGAGCTGGCGCCCCTCCTGCTGCCCAGGTGACACCCTCTGGGCCCTCCGGGCCCAGGTTCTATCTGTACAGTGAGCAGAAGCCGCTACACACAGGCTTTAGACCAGCACACAAAAACCAGGCACCAAACGCTTCCCACACTATGTTTGTGATACAAAAGCTTTTCCTGGGTGTGCAGCTTTATGGCCCAGAAACCAGACTACAAAAACTACCGTATAGTTTTTTATTTTATAGAAAAGTATAAATCAATACCTTTATGTCTCTTTCGTGAGTCTGGAAGGCAGGGTCATGTAGGAAAATAGGGGCTTGACACCTCCCATCTCCCCCTCACCCCCGAGTATTTTTGTTTTGCTTTATTATTTTTTTTTCCATCATGTTGAATATTTCTGGCTAAGCAGTTAAAACAGAGCGATGGACATGATCACTATGGAATTGCCCCTTCCACGTCCAGTGAGTTTGGTAATGAGAAGCCACCCCCGCCCCTCAGCCAAGACAGTCTGCCCTTGGACCCGCCTCTCTGACTTTGAGGTCCTCGTTATTGTGGTTTAAATGAAGGATGTTCATTCAGGCAGGGATGGGGGAGGCCACCAGGCACCAGAGCTGTTATCAGGTTCTCCTATCAGGCCAAGTGACAGGCGTCCAGAGCGAGAATGCAGAGCCCACGGTGGAGACCTCCAGCTGACACCAAAGGTGACTCCCCTCACTCTCACCTTGAAAGGAAAGTTCCCACTTTATTAAAATGAATTTCAAAAGGGCCACTCTGACAGCTGCATAATTAAATATTGGAGTGTCAGCGATAATTTATTCTACTCGCATGTAGTGGTCAGATCCCTTTCACTGGAGGGTCAGCAGGCACAGTGACAGAGGCAAGGAGACAAGGGATTCGGGCTCTTTGTCATTTATGGAGCCTCAGCCTCCAAACTGGATTCTCACATACGTGAACACACATGCACACATGCATACACACATACACCCCGGAGAGGAGACAGGGTGTGTTTGGAAATACTTTGCTGCTGCCCAGCGACCACAGCTTAGATCAGTCTAGCACACATCCCCTTGCCACAGTAAATAGCTCATAGGCTTGCACACAGGATTTGGGAGTTCTTCTGTTTGATAGCTGGTTCTGAACCATCAGGCATTGCAGGTTCCAAGATTTCTTTCCAGGAAGAAGTTAGAGGTTATCACAGTAAGAAATTGGCTGCAGCTCCCTGATATGAACTTTTGCACAGATAGCTACCATGCTAATGACCCCATACGCTCAGCCTAAGGGCCTTAGGAATCCTGTGCCCTGCCTGCTAGGCAGTGGCGGGATGGAGCGTTGCCAGGGTTGACTTCAAGTTTCCACATGTACATGTGCCTTATTGATAGGAACTTGCCTGTTGAAAGCAGATGTAGTATAAACAACACGGCCTTTGGAGCCAAATATTGGATCCTTTCTTATGATTAACACAGCGAAATTTCCCACAGCAGCTTGTAGCATATTGCTTCATAAATGTCTATAAAAAATATGAAAACCAGAGGCAGAGCAAATTCAGCATAGACCTTCTCGGGATGTTTATGTTGGTGTTTGGCTCTGTTTTGTTTTGGCTGGGGAGCAGTTGTATTCTTTTCCCTCTTTGGTAGTTCAGAGGCAATGAGTTAATTTTTTGGGGGGGCTCACTGTCTGGAAGGTTCTGCTCACAGCACATCTACACAGGGAACCGGCGCCAGAGCTCAGTCCATCACTTCTTATTTGACCCTGTCCTGTTTACTCTGTCAGGGTAAAAAGCGCAGGCCAAGCTCGGCTAGTCAGTGTATTACTTTGTCGAGGCAGGCTTGGCTACTCCAAGTCAGGCTGAACAAATTACATCCCTCACTCCGTCACCGAACCGGGAACAGGGTTATAACTCAGTCTAAGCACCGGTCCCCGTCCTATTACCTTCATAACCAAGGTCGTACCAATCAACTCAATTACCAGCCCTCTCGGACATTTTCATAATGTTTTCTGCTAGTTGCTCTCCTGTGAAAATCTCTCAGTCTAAGCAAATTAATGCCATTTTTATAACTATCTGCATTTCAGGTACAGTGATCTCCTTTGTAAGGACTGCGTCCCCAGCTGCGTGCCCTGGCTTTACCAGCCAGCGCTGGGTCCCGGCAAGCCTCGGAAATGTGAGAGCCTGGGTTTGACTTTCTCTATGGTGTAAACAAATCATTTTATGATTAGGAAAATAGGAAATTACAAAGAAATTGACATTATTCTCTTCCCACCCATGGCCCACTCAGGATGATGGAAGCTTCTAGCCAGTGCCCTTCTGGGCCTGGATTCCTGGACAAAGAGTAGAACATTTCATGATTTTCCCCAGTGCCTATGTCTTCAAACCTAATCAGTGAACAGATCTGTTCTCTTTTGCCTCTTCCTCATCTCATCTCAACTGCAAATCCTCCCTCCTTTGTTATAGAGCTATTGTGTACATTCATTTCTTGTTCTATTTTTCTTTGAGAGCTCACAGTTTCAAAATTTCCTAGCAGCACAATTTCTGGGGATCTAGTACCTTGATGATGTCAGACGGACCTGTTTCCTGAGTTGTGCTCATTAAATACAAGTTTGGAAAGCAAACTGCCCTTTTATGTAATGCAGTGAGCTATGATGGCCCATGATGATGGTTGTGTTTTAGTTATCTCTCAACTGCCACCTCCCACATGCTCAAATTATTAATGAAAAAATCTCTTGTGCTTCTGTGTCCACATCCTTCAGTAGGGCCTGCATAAAGACCAATGGAATGCATAAATTACTTCGCCATATATAAAGTCTTTAATCATCTTATTTATTTGCTCAAAAAAGATAGAGGTCAAATGGCACAATAAATTTCAACTTCACTGAAATGTTTGATTCCATTGTTTTAAAAAAGGAAGCAGTGAAGCAACTATGACAAGATGCCCACCCTTCCAATTCTGAATAGTGTGAAAGGTTTTGTAATAGGTTGCCTTCCTCTTCATAGCATCTCCTCAGTAACATAGTGGCCTCCACCAGGGAGGCCGATAGGGTGGAGCGCAGTTCACTCAGTCCTCCTATGGCAGCTTTGCTTCCGGTGTCTTATGGAACACTTCCTGGGCTCCACATGTAACATTTCCGCCATCTTAAAGATGGTGAAACTGAAGCCAAGGGGCCTAAGTCCTTTGTCCAATGTCACAATCCAGGGAGGCAGGAATGAAGCAAATTCAGGGGATAATGTCTTGAAAACTTGCTGAGTTAGCCGAGAACAGTGGTGCACCTGTATCCAGCACTGGGAGCCCAAGGCAGGAGAATCACAAATTCTAGTCCCACTGGGCAACTTACTAAGACCCTATGTCAAAAGAAAAACTCAAAGAAAAAAGGTTGGGGATTGCTAAGGCTCTGGATTCAATACCAGGTAACACACACACACACACACACATATGTGTGCACACTCAAATTTTTCTATAAACACTTGTTTTCCGTAAACACTTTTTCTGTAAGCACTTTTTAATTGGGTGTATTTCACATACCAATTGTTTTAAAGTATACAGTTTGGTTGCATTTAGTAAATTCACAAGTTGTACACCCACCACCTCTTTCAGGTTTCAAAATGTTTTCATCATTCCAGGAAACCACTCCATATCCATTAAGCGATCACTCCCCTGTCTCCACTTACTTAGTGTTTTCGGTCTCTGTAGATTTAGCTACTCTGGGGATAACGCATAAAAGGTGTATACAATGCATAACTGTTTGTATCTCATTTCATTTGCTTACATAATGTTTTCAAGGCTTATCTGAGCAGCATATGTGAGGACTGCATTCCTTTTTGGTGCTGAATAATATTCTAGTCCATAAATTATATGCTTTTTAAAAATCTATTTGCCCAATTAAGAACACATGGATTTTTCTCCTTTTGGTTTTTATAAATAGTGTTGTTATGAGCATTTGTGGATGAGCTGGTGTGTGCTTATGTTTCCATTTCTCTTGGAGATCTATCTATATCTGTACCTGTACCTTTCTCCCTACCTTCTGTCTCCCCATATCCCAGAAGGGGAAATTCGGGATCACATGTTAACGCTTATGTTTAACTTTTTGAGCAATCCTCAAACCCTTTTCCACAGTGGCTTCAGCATTTCATATAAAATCCTGTTCTTAATAGTCCCTGGTGTTGTGGGAGGTGCCAGACTTTTCCTTAAGTCCATTTCTGCGGAAAGAGTTAAGGAGTCTTTTCAGGTAACTATAATCAACCCCTAGGGACCCAACGTGCGAGTGTGCAGCTGAAATAGCCAGCGGGCATCTCATGCCCGTTATTTCGGTCTCTCCCGCCCCATCCAGGCTCCGGATCACCCGGGAAGGGGGATGGGTGGCCTAGAAAAGTGACGGCAAGGAGTGACAATTACACCTCTACAGTTGCGGAATAGAATTCTGGGGTGCGTTCCCCTCAGCTGCCTCCAGACCTTCACCTCGTTCTTGGAGCACCCCTCAGCAAAGGGTTCACAGCTGGGCTGAGTGGAGGAGGAAACTGAGTCCCAGCATCCAGAATACCTCTGGCTTCTTAATGTCCCAGCTGAGTACAGAATTTCATTTCCTCGTTTTCCATCAGCTGTGGCCTCCAATTCCTTCCCATTTTGGAATATTGAAAACTTCATGGATGTGAGAAATTCCTTTAAGAAGTGAAAGTGTTTTTTTCATTATATAAACTATTCAACTTTGAAAACTTGCCTACCATAAAAACTCAGATTCCCAGAGCTTCTTTAAAAATCTTTGAACTCCTACAGGGAGAAAGTTATTGGGGATATATTAAGTAGAAGTTCATACGGCAAGGCATGTGCTAGCACTTTTATAAACCAGACCCCGTTTATCCTCTACCTTGCAACTCTGCGGACTCAAAGCTCCCATGGTAGAGATGTGGAAAATAAGACTCAGAGTCATTAAAACATGTGCAAAGTCTTCCCCTCGGAAGCAGGGGACAGGCTTCCTTGTGGCTGTGGACTGTGGCTTGCTCCCAGTACATCAAATGTCTGAGGCTTGCTATGTGTCAAAGAGCGCGTGACCAAGCCCCCAAAGCTCATCACTGCATAAATGCCACAGTTGGATGTGGGGTGGGGCATTGCCAGCCTCAGACTAGAAGGGGGGGCGGGGTGTGTAATGGGGTGAAAATGCAGTACCTGCCTTGACTTCGGGGGACCTCTCTGAGCACCATGCTAGTCTCAGGCCTCCTTTGCATTTTACCATCTTCTGCTTGTCCTTTTGAGGTCTGAGAGATACACCACAGCCCAGAATTGGATGTGATGGGAAATTCTGAATGTGTCGTCCTGCTTCGTACAAATAGCCAAAGCCCAGAATCAACCGCGCGAGCCCTAACCAACAACTACCTAGAAGGGAGACCTCACTCTGGGAGGCTGGGACATGAGGATACAAAGTTCAAACCCAGCCTAAAAAACTTAGTGACTTAGGGAGACCCTGTCTCTAAATTTAAAAGTGTTAAAGATGCGGCTCAGTGCAAAGAATGTGGGTTCAATCCCCAGTACTGATAAAAATAAATGAATTCAAAAGTAGACCCAGGGCAGCTCGAGTGGGCCCACCGAGCAGCTAAGTAGGCAGTGTGGCTGGGAAGAACCCAGTCCGGGAGGAGGCCTGGCCTGGACCCCACACTGGCCATGGACTGCCTGGCATCCTGGGGGCTTCCCTGTTCCTCTCTGACCCTTTTCCTGGTTATACACACAGAGAGGGATGTAGACAACTTTGCTCTTCCAAGGAAGTTTTCATGGCAGGCCCAGCAAGGAGAACTTGGACCTAGAAATAAAGAAGGGAGAGACCATCCCTGTGTCCCACACGCATGAGCTCATCAGAAGCAGCCTGTGGACCAGCACTCTGGTGCTCGCTTGCAGGACATGGTGACCTGTTAAAGACATATGACTAGAATTCTAAATAGAGATGCTACTGTGAGTCCAAACCAGCTCAGACAAGGCAGGGTCTCCCGTGTTCTCCACCTTTTCTGGAATAGTCACAATGCAGTTTTCTGAAACTCAGTCTCACTGTCATCTCCCAGAGGTCATGGGCCCTCGGTGAATGCCCTGGGATTCTTCAGTGTGCTTCTCTTTACTGGTATCATCTGAGTGGACTCTTAGCCACCATACTCATGATGTTATCATCATCTCGATTTATACTTGCGAAAATAAGGGACCAGAGAGATAGTTGACTTGTCCAAAGTCATCAAGCTAGCAAGTAGAAAAGATGGAATTTGACTCGGGTCTTATTCCAACTGAGCTCTTCTCTCTTCCTCCTGCTACATTTTTTAAATCAAGTGTCTTACAATCAAACTGATATGACCACTTAATTTTATCATAGGATAAAAATGGTACCACTGTCACAAGCCAATGAGTTTTACTCCTTCTCTAACTACTGTCAGATTAAGAAAACTCAATTTGAGCATGAATCATTTCCCTAGGAGCACATGATTGCCCGATTCCTTTGTAGAAGATAAAACGTTATTATTTTTAAAAAATAAAATAACAAAAAACAGAACTCACTTTTCACAATCAAAAATTACTTCTTCTTTTACAGTAAATGCTCTCTTTAAGATTTTGCAAGCTTATTTCATGTTTTTTTCCCTTTTCAGCATCTTTCCAAATTTAGAAGTAAAATTTATAAGGCTGTAATTTGCAAGGTCATCCTTTTTTTTTTTCTTTAAAAAAATGTAAGCGGGAGATGAGGCCTTTCCAGGTTTGGGGGTGAGAGCTCATAATTTTTAATTGACTCAGGCCAAGTTTTTACAGATTCCTGTGGGTTGATGATTATTAGTGTCCTGCCTGCAAGTTTTAAATGCATTGACTTATCACAATTCCCCCACACATAGGCACATTCCCCAATTTGAGAAAAATGTGAGATGTTGGGAAATGTTTCTAAGAATAGCCTGAAGGATTAACCAGCCCAGAGGAATCATCTTTAAGGGGAGGTGGAAAATGTTCGATTCAACAGTCATTATTTGCTGGCCCGGTGCTAGGCACGTAGAGTATGTCGGATTACAGTACATATGGTAGCTCCTTTTGAGGTCATAGACTTAAATTAGAAGACAAATGTGCCAACAGGTAATTACAACACTGGGTGTGTACACTGGGGAAGTGCAGACAAAGTTCAGGGGCCGTTCAGAGGGACAGATCAGCTCAACAAGGAAGTCTTTCTATACCAGCTCTCAATTATAGGATGCATCTAATAATATGATTATATACTTACTTGATAGTATGGCGCTCTAGTTATTATTGATTCCCCCACACTGAGCAAGTATAATAATTACCTGCATTCTTTCCATTATTAGCTGTCTCTATTCTTAACAAAAGCAGCGAGTTGATGGTTAATAAGAAAAAGTTTTCTGTGACTCTTCCACATCATTTTTCTCCCCAGCACTAATTTGGGGGGGGGTTGTTTTGGGGTTTGCCTGTGTTTTCCTTAATCCTTTATCCAAATGTCAGTAATGTCACAAGATGCCCAGCTACTGGGTGCCCATTTGCAGTGGGCTTTCAGGGGCTCCCCAAGAGCAACTCGGTGTCGACCCAGTCACCCCAGAAAGGTGGCTTCTTCTCCTCTTAATGCCCTATTGCTTTTAGCAACCAATTAGCAGGGAAATTTTTTTCCTCCTCTCCATTCTCATTGAAAGCATTCTGCTGGGAAAACCAGTAGGTTTGTTATCTCACTTTTTAGTTTCGTGTTGTTTTCTGTTGTCTTGACAGCAGCAGATTTTTTTTTTAATTTTTTTTTAAATGACTGGAACAAATTCGATCACAGAAGCTTTTAAAATCTGAAATCCCAGGAAGCTAATTACTGTGTCCTTTTAAGATGGCTTCCTGCATTTTGATATACATATAGGCTTGGGTTTCAAGTGCAGCTGGCACAGGGCCACAAGTCAGGCGGGTCATCCCAGCTCTCAGGAATGCGGAGCTCCTGCAGAAGCTACAGAGTGGGGGCCTGGACCCTCCCTGCATCACAGAGTGGGACTGTGCTGTGTCACCTCCTAGCAGGTGGAGGCTGGGAGCTGCCCCTGGTGGCTAGCTGAGAGCTCCACAGACTTCTCCCATGGCCCTCATAGAGTCCTTATTTTGCTCTTTCTGCCCTTGACAATGGAGCCATCAGGGAGCAGGAACTAGTGCGCCATGCCGGAGCTCTGCCTGGTACTTGGCCAGAGCAGGGGCGTCACTGCTGTGTCTGCTGGAGTGCAGGATGCAGAGAATTCAGATCCATTCAGATCTGGTCAGAGGGGCGTGACTCTGGAGGACCCAGCATCTGAGAGCCTTTAACCTGTATTTCTGCCCTGGGCTGTCAGTTCACTGAGGGCAGGGGCCACCTCTCTTCATCCTTATAATCTTTGTCTCCAAAGCTGCATGCTAGGTGCTTGGCTCAGGCAGGTGCCGCTCACAAAAACGCTGCACATGGTCCCCTGTGTCTATGCTGGGGAGCAGTCCACGGGGATCTTTGGGGTGTGTCTTTGCATTCCCTGAGTGGGTCAGTGTCTCCCAGTTCCAAAGATAAGCTGTGAGAGGTGGTAGGTGGTTTCTTCTGAGTATATGTGTGTGCATGCACGCGTGTGTCTGTAAAAGTCATGAAAATATAAAATTGTAATGTCAATGCTTTGTTAAATTCATCTCTTTACATTAAGAAGACATCCAGGTTTCTCTCCAGAAAAATCTTTTCTGGCATAAAAATCATTGTTAATCACATTTGAGACACATGTGTTGCCCATGTCCCCAGGCCTGTGCCCATATGTGTCTACATTGCTAGGAAAGGAACTCTATGGGTTCCTGCCATCTGCTTCCCTCCTGGACCTCCCGAGGGCCAGGGGAGTGGCAAATTCCAGATGCATTAACTATCAGGAGCATAAACACGCTTGGCACACTTGGGCACAGTGGAGTAATCTGATATGGAGATGTTTGGTAGTCAGGATGCTCTACGTGGTCTCTGTGACCAGCCCTGCTGAAGCGAGGAGCGAAGCAGAAGAAATCAGAGAGACAGCTCAGTGCAGCTCTAAGTTCAAGCAGCTCCAAAAGCATCACGAAAGAAAGCAGGATCCCTCAAACACAGAAAGAAATTGAAGCACAGGTCCCTGACAAAGCCAGGGGCCAAAAGTAGTTCCCACAAAATAAAGCCTTCTTTAAAAATTAAAAAAAAAAAATGTCCAGTGAAACCTCAAAATCAACTGAAAATTTCAGCAGCAAGAGTTGAGTCAGAAAGTCACTGCAATATTAGGAAGCCACAAAAATAACATGACAATTGGGGAAATTGCTCATAATAAAAGTTTAATGGCAGAGGCAATGTTCAAATTAGAATATATCCTCCGATTAGAAATATATTAAAATAAAGAGAAAGGAGAGAAGATGGTGGCTGAGATTTGTGTGTGAGCTTGAATTTGCCATCTTCCTGCATCAGCTTCCCAGGGTTCTGGGACTATAAGCATAAACTCCAGGTGAGCTTATTATTTTTTTCCAAGTATTAAAGTAGTATATTGCTTTTAGAATTAGTTTAACCTGTGTCACCAGAAAAATCTTGCAGCAACTTATAAACTGACAGCAGGGATATTTTTTTGAACTTGGGCTCATGAGGTCTCAGATCCCAGACCTGTGCAAAGTGAAAGGTCATGAAGGAAGGTGACAGTGGCACCCACACAGGTCTCAAGATCCCAGGTACAAGAGAGCGTTCTTTATACACACTCAGTGTCTGGTGTCTCTGGCTGTCAACCTTATGTTGTTTTCTCTGTTCTCTTAACTGTCAGGCAGATGCTGAAGTATTGTCCTTCCCACCCAGCACAATCATTAGTGCCTTGTCCACGACAGAACCCTCAGGATGGAGACTGCTTAGGTGTCCACTGAACATCTGCTTGCAGCCACAGCACTGAGGCGGAATGATGCGTGGTTGTGTTCTTTGGAAAAATTTGTGAATATTGCTGGTTTCATTTTAGAAGCTAAGAAGTCATCTATTTCATAACTTTAGCGGAAAAATTAGTGCTAATGAGGAAGAGCAAACAGAGTAACACAGCTTTCACCTATTAAGCTGTTAGTTGGTGGCGTTTTACTAAACGCGTGTTTGCAGAATTCTTCCCAGTGAGTATTAGCAGTAACCCCGAAGAGCTTGTGTGCCTAGCAGGATTTTTTCATGCTGATGTGCATGCCTCTCCTCCCTCACCATACTGTTTCTCATTAATATCTCCCTCTGCTCTCTCCATCTCTCCGTTCCTGACAATGCCTTCAGGTCAAGCTCGCTCTCCCTCGGGGATTCAGAATACCCTACTGACCTGAAAACAGAGCCCCATAAAGATTGGTTAGTTCTCACTTCATGGCTCTAATTTTTAACATGGCTCACTGTAGCTGCCATATAAAAAGAAGAGGTTGAAGATTCACCAGTGTTTCTCAGTGATTAGCTGTTACCAAACAGCTTGAAATTCACTTTTGTGGGATATAACAAAACCTGACCTCCTCAGCAGCATGGAGACAGATATTTTGACTTGGGTTTTAAGAGTCCAGAATGTGAATTTTAAGTGTGTTAGGTATGGGCTTTGTCTTTTTCCATGTGGGCAGCGGGTCAGCCACAGCACTGTGCTTCTGGTCAGGCTGAATCCCTTTCGCATGAGTCATGTGACAACTGGCCTGTATTATGAGCTCCATTGATATAACCCAACAGACCACTCCTTATCCTTGATTTGAGCTTCTTTCCTGGGGGGGTGGATCTTGGTGAATAGAGACCTTAATTCTCAGGATCATGGCCATTTGTGGACTGCACCTGCCACAGCTATGGTGCTTTCCTGGTGAGAATGAGCTCCAAATTTGATCAAAGACAACTTAGACATAAGTAACACATCTTAGAACAAAAGGACATGTACTGATAAAATACATTTTTTATATTAAAGAAAAAGACTGCTTCCAAGGCAGGTATGGGACTGGTACCTGATATTTAACACTAGCACTGGTACTTAACCAAAAAGATCCTTCCACAGTTAGCTGTGTGAGGCCACATTCCCATGTGAGCCTCTGCACTACTGGTTCCTGGTGCAGCCCTTTCGATTCATCCCATCCTCCCACACATCCTGCTCCTCACTCCGCTAATTACTCACCGTTCCGCTAAGTGGCCACATCCGTTCACACCTCTGAGCCTTTGGCTGCGCGGTAACCTTACCTGAGTACTGTTCCTGCGCTTTGCCGGCTTGTGGCATTCCTTGCGCTTCATGCCTTTGAGTTAGACTGAAATGACACCTTCTCTGTGAAACTGCTAGATGGCCCTTGGTACAACTGGGTTTCCATAACCCCAGGTTAGAGCCCTAGCATGCTTTCAGAATGTCCTCTGTGTGTTGTTTGGCGCATCTGTGTTGTTGTAACTGTTTTAGGGTAGACTAAAGCTGCAGTAACAAGTAGCCCCCTCAGTGCAGCACTGATTAAGCTACAAAGGCTGTACAGTGGCACCTTGGTGCACAAACTTATTTTGTTTTCTGATTTCAAGGAAGAGGGCCACAGCTGCATTTGGCTCATGATGTAGAGTCTGTGAAGGGAAACAAAACTTTTGTTTGAGAACCAAATGGATTGTGAACAGAAGTGCTTGTGAACCAAAATATTACTGTATTTGTTACACACAAAGCAACCTATGTGGGTATTCCTGGTCATAGGCAGCCATGTGCCACAATGTAATTCTGGAATCCAGGCTCCAGTCACCTGGTAGCTTCATTCTCAGAGCTGGTATCACCGTCCACCAGCCTTACCCACATTCCAGTAGTTAGAACTGGTCTTGTGATCACCTCTACTGTAAGGCTGGTGGGTGCAATCTAGCTTTTTGCCCACAGAAGACCAAATGGCTCTTTGTGAGGAGCCACAGGCTGCCATCATGAGCTACTTGAGTATAGACTCTTTCCTCTCGTGTAGCATCTCTATCCTCTGGAATAGACTGATTCTCCTATCTGATCCCCAATAAATATATGCGAGATGAGCCAGTGGGGGAATCTTTAGCTTGATTTCCACATGACACCTTGGCATTAACCTTTGAATCAAGTGACAGACCTTTTTCTTTCTCGCATGAAGGAGAGCTTTTAATTTTACGATTGTAAACCAAAACACCAAGGGTTTCCAGGAGCCATAGAGATGTCTTCAGCTATATTTCCTCTTAATACAGAGTCATGAAACCAGAGCCTTGGCATTTCACAAGGTGAAAAAGATCCCTGATAAAGAGTAATCTAGTGATTCATCTTTATGTTAAAAATATATCACCATCCTTTCATTTCCCGCTGGAATCCTCCAGACTGACTTCAGCTCCCTTTCCTAGTAAAAGCACCCTTTCCCTCTCACTGATTTCCATTCCTCCTGCCTGAAAGGAATCCAATGAATAGATGTATAATAAAATCTTTTAATTGTCTTAGCATATGTTGCTTTTATTAGGTGGGCATAATTGCATTCATGGGATCACCTACAAAGTCCTTTCGAATATAAAATTGAAATGGCTTCACACTCCGTGCACAAGTCCTTCGGAGCCCCGCTTCCCCCTTCGCTGCCTCCTGTCCCCCGTTTGCTGTACAGTTCACATTGAAGTGTGAAAAGGGAGACGTGGCACCTGACACATGGTGGATCTTATCAGCCGCGAGTGCAGTGCTGGCCTCGCTGAAGAGCGACTGTCATTTCTACACCATTTATTCTTCGCCTGGCCTCCTCACGTGCTTCCTTTTGGAGGAAATTCTCCCTGTTAAAGTACTGTACTTGTCATTTATTTCCCCTTTTTTTCCCGCTCTCCCTCCATGGGCGGGTTTTGATATGCATTTATCCCAGAGGCAAGCCTTTTACACACTTCCGCTCACCTCTTAGGGTCAGGCTCCTCTGAGCTGATTCGGGCTCGTAAAAGCAGCCCAACAAAGCTTTTATGTTGTCATTACAGCTCCCTTAAATCCTTCTCCTTCCAGCCCCCAATCATTTTGTTGCCTGTAATCAATTCACCAGCTCTGCTGTTTGAAAGTGGGGCATAATGGACTAGGAAAGAAGGAGAGAGCCAGCTCCAGCCCCCTTTCACTGGGACCAAGGCTTCCAAGGTTGTGCTTTATCCTTGGGCACTGAAATTTGTGTCACAATGAGAGGTCTCAGCCTAAATTGTTATTCTGGAAAAGGGTTCAGCAAGCTTTTGCTGTGAAGTGTAGACATGGTAAATATCATAGACTTTTCAGGCTACAGGGCCTGTGTCAAAATGCTCAATTTTGCCCCTTGCCTTGCCCTTATTTTGTTATTTATAATAACAAAACATTATAAATTAGGCAGTTTATAAACAACAGAAATTTGTTTCTTATGGTCTGGAAGCTGAGAAATTCAAGATGAGGGTACTGGCAGATTCAGTGTCTAGTGGGGGTCATTCCTCATCCGTAGATGGCACTTATGCACTGTGTCCTCACGTTTTGGAAGCTCACTGTCCTATAAGGGCACTAATCCCATTCAGGAAGGTGCCACCTTCATAATCTAACCACTTCCCCCAAGCCCTACCTCCTAATATTACCATATGGGCAATTAGTCTTCAATAAATGAATTTAGGAACCACATCAACATTGAGACCCTAGCAACCAATAGGGCACAAAGCAATCATGCAGTTTATAATTCAGTGAGCATGTCTGTTTCCCAATAAAAATGTATTTAAAACAAGAAGTGGATAGGGCTTGGCCCATGAGCTGACAATTGCTTACCCATTTTAGATATAAAGAACTCTACCATCTTCTGAGAGTTAAAGAATCAAAGCTACTCTTCAGTAACTTTGGCCTTCCCATCATGTGGAGTATGCATATCTCATGCTCCACTTGGATGGCAGAACTCTGTTACCAAAAAAAAAATTGGAAGTCTAGCTTTCGCTTTCCGACTACATTTTTTCCTTTTTCAATATTTAGTTTTTTTAATATTTGCTGGAGATTTAGCTCAGTGGCATAAGCACCTGCCTTGCAAGCAGGCAGTCATGAGTTCAATCCCCGGTACCGATAAAAAGGAAAAAGACAAAAAAAAAAAATTAATTTTTTTCTTTGAATAGTAGAAATTTAAATATTTTTGTTGGCCATATTCTGAAACACTTCATGCAGAACACAATTTCTATTTTTTTTTATTTTGAAGGTAGTAAAATACAGTAGAACAAGACAGAACAAAGCCAATTGAGACAGTGTAGAAATTGGTACAGAACTTCACAGCAGTTTACCAGGATAACAGTAATATCATAGTATATCTCGTTATCTTCACAATGGTTGTTCTTTCAATCACGTATATCAAAATAAAATGAAATAGAGAACATTATAGAACTTATCAAAACAGAATATTGAATAAAGCAGTACCATTAATCAGAATAAAGCAAAACAGTAATAAAAATATTTGTCTTCAAAGAGGTGGTAGAAGGAAATCCCCCTTATTTGCTATATTGCGTATGGTCAGTTTCCCAAGATATGCTCAGACCTTCCCATTTGCTAATGGGGGGCAGGGAAAGTGGGATGTTTGACTCTCAGCCCGTGCACCGGTAGGCTCACTATTGCTTAGCAGGGAGGCAGGCTGGTTGTTTGGTTTCCCAGCGCCCTAAGTTCCAACATGGTGCAGATCTCAGGAGACACTGGTGGTTCTCCCCTGGGAGGAGCCGCAGCCTGTCAGAACACAATTTCATGGTGCATACAGAGCTTTTCTCGCATCTTGAGTACTGCAGTTCCCATTGATTGTGCAGGAGCTTCTACCAAAGTGTGCATGAACTGGGTCCCTGGGAGGCACGTACAGAGGTGACAAGGCTCAGTCCACAGCTTTAAACTTGCCTCCTCCTTGCTGGTTGCCTCTGAGTGAGGGGGTAGAGGGAAAATGGAGCTGGCACCCTCTCGGCAATATGCAAGGATCACTCTGAATCCACGGTGTCATCCAAACCTTGAAAGAAATCAATGAGGAACACATTAAGAGCAGAAAATGCCAAATATACAAAGTTAAACTCAGAAATATATAATGACTTGTCCAAAAACCCTGGACCAGGGTGGGGAATATTGTTTTTATTAATCTACTCTGGCATTTTTCAACCTTCATGTTTACATTGAAGCCAAGTGTGATAGATACCAATAGCAAAGCACCTCTCATGCCTGGGTACACCTCGCATGGATTCTTCCCCTATTTCCTAGCAGTAACGCTTGACCGGGGAAGGAGTCCTAACACAACCCTAATACAATCATGGTGCAAAGGGCTTCCCAGCACTGGGCCCATGTGCACCAGTGGGAAACCTCCAGGTGCTTACACAGCCATGTTGCTTTTTTCCTTTGAGCCCGACTGGAAGAAAGATGCCCTGCCAGGTGACCTTAGAATCTGCATGTTGGAGACCTCAAAGCCTCGGCTTGTCTGGGTGCTTGAATGGGTGTGTTATATAAAGTATAAAGGAAAAATACAGCTTGTGCTTAAATAAAAATAATTGTTATAGTAAAGCTCACATTGTCATTAATCATACTCAAAATACTCCCTCTCACTTTGTACACACTTATCCCATTTTCCGTGTCACTTTCTGGAATAGTTCTAGAAGTCCTCTCTCATGAGTGCTTCTTATAAGGTGTGATCAAATATACAGTGGATGGTGCTGCCAGGTGCCAGGCAATAGAAAGGCAGGCTCATGAAAACGTTACGGTGTGACTTCTGACTCTTTCTCAAAGCCAAAATGACTATGCCAGGCGAATGTTTGGAATGAATTCAGGACATCAGGGCAGCCCCAACAGTACAACTAAACATAGTCATTAATGACAATGTGTCTTTTACTGTTTCTTTGTCTTTTTCTAGTTATTTACTTATTTATTTTTGGTTTTTAGAGATAGGGTCTCACTATGCAGTTCAAGCTGGCCTTGAACTCATTGTGTAGCCCAGGCTGGCCTCCAACTCACAGCAATCCTCTTGCCTCAGCCTCCTGAGTGCTGGGATTACAGGTGTGCACCATCATGCCCAGCTTGTGGTAGTTTCTTAAATTTAAATACTTACCATATTTTTCTCTTTTTTTCGCTTCTCTGTTGTTTTTGTTGTTGTTGCTTAATATGCACCATATTTTTCGATCATCCCTGCAGATCTATTCCTGGTCGTCATTTAGCAGGTGGTGTGCTGGATTTGGCCTGGCTCAGTGAACACAGCCTGGAATATCCCAACCCTTTACCCATGGACTCTTGCAGCCCTGCAGTGGGAGTGTGTAAGCTGGTCTCAAACACTTTAGCAATCATTATGGAATTTGACCAAATGAGGCTAAGAATCCCATCAACACATTTAGATTTAGGCTTGAAATATGGCAGAGTTTTGAAGTGGCTTGTCCAAGGTCACACAGGTGATGAACTTCAGATCCCAGAGAAGAGTCTGTGTTTCTGGGATCCTAGACCAGGTCTATTTTTTTCCCCAACACCTCTTAAAAGAGTGCTGTTCCTCTGTGGTTTTCACTGAGCTGCTGATTGAGAAACCTGATTCTGTTATGCGATTATACCCAACTCACAGAGCAAGAGTCAGTACTGAGATAGAAGAGACTTTGATGAACGGAAGGCTTTTGTGCAGGGTATATAAATAGATTTGGAGCCTGATTTGCAGCTTCAGAAACAGACAGACAGACAGACAGACAGACAGACAGAAATAAAGAAGAGACACAAAAGGAGACAGAGAGAGCGTGAGACTGAGAGCACAGTAATTTACTGGATGACATTTTCGTCAGGTCCTCATAATACTTGTTTATTAGAGATAATTTGCTTAAGCGTGCACAGGGTGGAAGGTCACACAAGGAATGTTTTTATTAGTTCTGTACTGAATGGATCGATAGTAATTTGAATACTATAAATCTGTCCTGTTAACAGGTTTATTTCTGCATCAGATATTAATTCCAGAGGGTCTCGTCCCCAAGAGGATGGACATAAACCATGTGGCACAGAGGTGGCTGCGTCTGGGACCAGGTTCAGCTGCGTGTCTCCAAGGGACACTCAAGTGGGACTGCAGACTGGGCCGGGGAAGTGGGGGACCAGGAGCCCAGGGCAGGGGGAGAAGTGGGGAGAACTGTGGAGGCCATCAGGCCCCTCGAGTGATTGACTTGTTTCTTTTCTCTTTTCTTCTCTGTTTTCCTTCTTCTCTCCCTGCCTGCTGTCTTCTCTTCCCTGTCTTCTTTTTTGCTTTCTTCCTTCTTTCCCATCCTTCCTTCCATTTCTTTCTGCATGCGTCCATCCATCCATCCATCCATCCATTCTGATTTATAAAACTGACAAAAATATCTAAAATTTTAAAAACTCACACACTACAAAGTCCTCAGTAAAATGTTAATCACTCCTAATTGCAACACTGAACAATAACCAGGGCTGCACATAAGGAGACTTCTCTTGGGTCTTCTGCCCCACCCCAAGTATATACATTTGAGATCCTAGTGTGACCTTTCCAACCCACTGGGTTTTTGCATGACTGCTTGAACTATGCTCCTTTAAACAAGTCAAACAATGGAGAGGCAAGAAGAAAAATCTTATAATCTGGGTCTGTTTTGCTTAAGTAGTAACAGTGGATCTTTTGTGACCCTGTGAGCCCTCGCATCCTTATGTCCCTGTCAAGTAGATTGTATGCATGCTTGCTTATAGCTTAATACTTTGCTCATTGTTTAAAAAGTTGCTTGAGAAACGTGAAAAAACTATTTCACCTTTACAGACTACTGCATGTTATAGAATCACCCTAATTAAATCAAATGTTCACCTACCTCTGGCCTGTCCAGTTCTTTCCAGTTTTGTTATTATTGTTGTTATTAGTGTCCTTATAAATGCTAGGATGATGAATATTCTTATAGATGTATCCAAATATACTGCTGGTTTTAATTTTGGAGGATAGATTTCCAAAGTGGGATTTCTGGGTCAGAGATCAGGTGATGTAATTTGGTATTCTGTGTTTTTACTTAACATGATGCATATTTCTCCATATTATTAAAAACCCTCTTCAAAAGATTTTTTTTTTAATTGCTAGTACTCCATATAGCTGGGCTACAGTTTACTTAGGGTCTCCCTGATCACTGAGCCTCTGGAAGGCATCCAGTTCTTGGCTTTGATAAGTAATGGCGAGATGAACATCTTTCCATGGGAATCTTTGTCCTCTTCTTGACCTAGAGGTGGAATCGCTGGCCAGAGGTCACCAGTGGGGAGGCCTTTTACATCGTGGGCAGCAGATAGCCCTTTGCAGGTCTGGGCTGAGGAATCATCCAAATGCAGCCGTAGCACTTTGCAAACCACAGTACAAACCCTCGGAATTATTCCCCTCCCCGCCGGGACAGCGCGTTGTTATTAATATAACTTCACAAACATCATTGTCTTGAAAGCTTCATCTAACCTGACCACAGTTCATTAGTGAACCTTCTAACAATCCTGGGGCAGTTTGTGGATTCTGCAGCAGACAGTTATGGTGAAGGGAAGGGCACCGTGGGGAGCCCTCCCCCAACCCTCCCCACCGGCCCTCCCCACCCCCAAAGTGATCCCCTCGCCCATTCTAGGCAGCCAGAGACAGGAGAACTCTCTTTCTGAGAGTTAAAGTTCCTTTTCTGTTTCATCATCTTCTTCTTCTGCTTCCTAAAAGGGTCACTGTTCTTATCTGAGGTGGAACCGTTCTGGGGTGTGGAGGACTGTCTACAATGCTGAAGGGTCAGGACCCTGGTTGTACCCCTGTGTGCTAATACTTGCAGTCTTTGCAGCAATCAGAAGACTTGTCTGTCTGTCTGTCTCCTGACTTTGACTTCCCCTTTTCACACTTAGCCCTTGACGTCAGTGTTTGAGTACATTTTTACTAATCCTGTGTTTGATTGAAATACACGGCATCTTTGTAGATGGGTTTGGGCTGTAAAACTTCAGAGATGAAGCCGTGTTTCTCACCTGGGATTGGAAGAGGCTGGAAGCAGGGAAAGTAATTAGGAGGATCTATTATAATGGGGTTGGTGGGGTTATTTGTGGTCTCAAAGTAGAATAACCGAGCATTTAAAAGCTGGGACTGTGGTGTCAGAAGGCCTGGGTTCAAACCTTGACCCTTCCTCTTGCAGGCTGATGACCTCCAGCAAGTTATTAACCTCTTCATGTCTTTATTTTACTATAAATACAAGATAATTATAGTTCGTACTGCATCGTTTTGTAATGAGGAGTAAGTGAGTCACTATTTCTGAGACAGTTCGTGCCTGGCACAGAACAAGCACTGTGTGTGTGTATGTTACAGAAATATATGTGGGTAGGTGTGTTTGTGCTTTCCATCATTTCTGCTAGGCACAGGGATATCTGATGAAAGCTATGTGGGCTGGCAAACGTGGAGGCCAAGCAGACCCGAGACTCTCAGGGCAGGAGGACTAAGGAGCTCAGATGCACCCAACCTGACAAAGGCCTGCAGAAGGGGGCCCCAGGCTCCTCTTTTGCTCTGGGTTGGCCCTCTCTGTTGGCCACTGTCAGCACCCCACTAATGGCCCAGGCACAGGTTTGCCCGGAGCTGCAAGGCCCGGGCTTGTGGGGAGCAGTACAGGGAGGGAAGCCCAGTGGCCATGCCTGCCTTTCCTTGGGAATCTCAAGGATGCATAAGGTCAGGGGAGCTGTGGGGCCTGGGTAGGGCCTCTGATCTAGACTTTGTCCTACTAGAAGGGAAAACTGGAAGAAGGAAGGAGAGAGAGGAAGATGGATTTTGTTAGATGCAGTATGAACAGGTATAGACACACTCAGAGACCAAGCATCTCACTTTCCGCAGGGGAAGATGCAGTTTATTTTCATCCACTTCTAAAACCGGTGCGTATCCTTCAGTCAATGGGGGTATTTATAGAACTGCCCATCCTTTGAGCAAACCAGTGGTGCTTCTTATAATTGATAACGTATTAAACCATGGTAATGATAATTATTATAACAAATGTACAAGACTTATGCCATTAAAGAAAAATATGTGAACTCTGCCTATGCTTGCTATTTTAGTGTTTGATTTTTTTTTTTTTTTTGTCTTTTTCTTTTTTATCAGTACTGGAGATCGAACTCACGACCGCCTGCTTGCAAGGCAGGAGCTTATGACGCTGAGCTAAATCCCCAGCCCCTGCTTGCTATTTTAATACTCCTAACTCTGCCCTTGTGCCCACTCTACTGCTGAGGAAACTGAGGCACGGAGGTCAGGCAGCCTACTCTACCCCCTGCAGCTGGTGAGAGGCAGAGCTGGGATGGGATCCAAGGTCTCTGCCTCCCAGGTCGGGATTCCATCACTCACATCGCACTGCTCAATTACTCCATCCTCCTCTCCTTGCTCTGCTTTCTATTCCAGAACTTTGAGACCTCCCACTGGGCCGTTTCCAGAACCAAACATGCTCTGGTGAAAACTGCCCTGCCTGTTTCTCAGCCCTCATCTCTGTCATTGTGTCTTTCTAACACTTGTCTATCACTGATTTTGCTGGAGGACGCAAGTATGGCCATTGTCAAGGGGACTCCAGGAAGTGGGGGAAGGGACGGTCACCCTAGCATAGTCACTGGAGAATCCACAGAACAGACTGGTAAATTCAGCCCTCCCTCAGTGCACAGCTTTGGGCTTTGACTGACTCATCCTATTGAGGGAGGCAGAGGCATTGCAAATAGAGTCCACATGCATCTATAGGGACCAAGTGTTAAAATGAACATTTGTAATAATTACCCAGATGACCAATTTCAACACCTCAGAACAACCAGAGAACACTGGCCAATCTCTTGCCCTCTTGCATTTGGCACTCCTCCCTCTCTTCTACAATCCCAGCCCCACAATACCAGTCTGTACCTGCCTCTCCTGGGAGCCAAGATGGCGCCTCACCATAGAAGCCAAGATGGCACTCGCTGTGGTAAACCTCCCAGGACCTCATGATTCATACCTGACCCTGAGAACATTCTACCTTTCCCAGAAGAGTGGGAGTCTTAGAAGACAAAGATAGAAGTCAGAAGAGGAGGCACCAAAGGCAACTGGGTTGATAATTCATTCTGATTGCCCTGTGCTCCTGGCAGTGATACAGTTGGCTCTCCAAGAAGGTGATGACAGTTTATCAGTCAAGAAAGAAAGAAGAATTTGTTCAGTTTTGAGACTTCCTTAAAGTTTTAAACTCTAAACATTTAAAAGGTTATGAGGTTATATCTGTCCCTTATGCTGATAATAAGCATGTATACTGTTTGAAAAAATCAGGGAACACAAAAATAATTTGATAAAGTCCCACCACCTAGTCCTACAAATCTGGAGATAAGAAGAATCACAGATGTATTTTTTTGAATTACAGACTTGTTGGCATGGCCAAAAAGGAGACAGCCTTCCCATCTGAGACTCTTAGGGAAAGTTTTTTATTCTTTTTTCATAGATTCAGAATAGTTGCACTCAGAATTCAAGCCCTAAATAGCAGCACTCGCTGGTCAAGCCACTGAACCAGACAGGAAACTGGCCCATCCAATCAGAGCAAAGGAAATCTCAATGGGAAGCAAACCTCCAACCTCGTCTGGGTTTGGTGGTGAGCTGTTTGCCTTCCCACCCGTACTTATTTATGGTTTGAAGAAAAATAGGTGATACCAGGAAGAGTGTTTGACCATACTGTCTCCTTGTGGGCCATTTTCTCTTGAAAAGTTCCTTTGGTACCTGTTATTTGTTAGTGGAAGGAGACATGACACCCTCAAGCCCCAAGCCAGGACTCATGTGTCACTCAGTTGCCTCAGAATGGGCTGAAGACTGGTGTGTGTGTTTATCTCTCCCAGATCAGGTTGCCAGGGTGCAAGGAGGCCTCTTGTCACTTGCCTGTCTGCTGCTGAGTATTTGGCAGAGCCCACTCTGGCGCAGCACAGATTCCTTTCTCTGTCTTATTGGGAGCAGAAGAGGTGGCAGGTGGAAGGGATCCGGGGAGACAGGAGGACTTGGAGGCTGGCACTGTGCGAGGGTTGTGCTATATTACCTTATACAAGGAGCAACAGCAGAAAGACAAGCTGAGTGTTCAGACAATCAGGGTCTGAGAACAGGAAAAGCAAGGTAGAGCTGCTCCTACACTAAGGCTCTGCCTCTGTGTGTGTGTGTGTGTGTGTGTGTGTGTGTGTGTGTGTGTGTGCATGCACGCATGTGTGCATGTGTGTTATTAATTTGGTTGCTGGTTTTGAAAAGCTATTCAGTGTTTGCATTCTTTTATACATGGCCCACGGTGTTGAAATCGACCTTATGGGTTCTCTAGGTTGGGAGATATCGTTCTCCAGTGAGTCCAGGACTGTGCTGACTTGATTGGGGCTGATCTCCAGGCACCTGGGCTGATGGTAATGGCCGCTGGTAGAAGGGCTGGTTTCCTAGGCTGCTGTCACAAAGGGCACCCCCTGGGTGGGTTAAACAGGAAACATGCAGTCTCTCAGTCTCAGGGCCAGAAGTCTGAAATCCTGATGGTCTGTCTGAGGGCTTAGGGGGGTCTCTCCGGACTCCCCCAGCTTCTGTGGCTTCCCTGGCAATGCTCAGTGCACTTTGGCTTACAGTGGTGGCTCTCTGATCCCTGCCTCTGCGGTCACACCATGCCCTTCCTGTGGTCACACAGTGTCGCTGTGTTTCTTCTCTACTTCTCACAAGGACAGCAGACAGAGACGATCAGGGCCCACCTTTCCCCAGTATGAGTCCACCTTAGTTAACTTTACTAATGGACACAGTTCCATCTCTATTTCTGAATAAGGTCACATTCTGAGGCATTGGAAGCCAGAACTTCCTTATAAATTGGGGGAGACATAAATCAACTTATAAGAAATAGTAATGACACTAAAGTCACTAATAGTAACAGCACAGTGGCTGTTCCTAGGGCAGCTACTCTCCTGGACATTACAGTAGGAACTTTGTTTTTTAGTCCTCCTGTCAACCTTCCTACACACAAGGAAACCAAGAATCAGAGGATTCAGGCCACTTTTGTCACCTGTAGCTTCCTTCTCCAGTCCCCGCACCAGCGCTGTACCAGTTTCTCAGCATCTTGAAGCTCACTATGGACAGTGGCTATTCCCACGCTCACAGGAGGACATGTGCTCTGAGGGGCATGACAGTGGGACAAAAGGACAGAGTTTCGAAGAGCAGAACTGCTCCAGAAAATATAAAGCTGCATGGTGAGATCCAACACCCTCGCTGTTCAGGACGAGGACTAGGACACCTCTGAGCATAGCATGTGTTAAGGTGGCTGTTAGAAACTCATGGCTCCCAGCCCCACTCACTTCCTGGGTCAAATCCCAGCTCGGCCACTTACCCGTTGGGTGACTTTGGACAAGTTCCTCAGAGAGCCAATGCTTCAGCTTCCTGCTCTGTCAAGTGGGTTAACACCACACGACCACAATCAAATGGAAATCAAATGGAGCTGCCTCTAGTGGCTGTTACTTATTACCAGAAATGATATTGTAGTGCCCCAAACATAGGTTTCACAAGCATCTATTAACACCTCCTAGGGGCAAAGCACTCAAAAATCCTTTTCTAATATTTCCGATCACACACACAAAAGCACAATTATCACCAAGTTCACCCGTGTGAGTCTTTCCTGTTTCAGCCACAGAGGCCACACCTAGCCAAGTGTAACCATAATGCCTTTTTTATTGTTGTACTGATGATCGAACCTAGGAACCTCACACTGAGCTATTTCCAAAGGCCATTTTTAAATTTTCATTTCGAGACAAGGTCTCCCTCAGTTCCCAGGGAGCCCACACTGGACTTGAACTTGTGATTCTCCTCCCTCAGCTTCACAGAGTGCTGGGGTTACAGGAGTGAGCCACCACACCCTGCTTAAACAATGTCCCTTCTTATTTCCGATTGCTCCTCTATTTTCCACTGGGGGAGACAAGCTATGCTCTCTGAGCAAGTGTCCCTTCTCCCCCTGCCTGTGTAGCTGTGTCCTCTTCTCTCCAAGCTGCT
The DNA here is from genome assembly GCF_034190915.1 of Cavia porcellus. Classification (NCBI taxonomy): domain Eukaryota; kingdom Metazoa; phylum Chordata; class Mammalia; order Rodentia; family Caviidae; genus Cavia; species Cavia porcellus. The sequence continues at coordinate 113,446,039 of NW_026947487.1, forward strand.
AATGGTGGACAGTGACAAAGCGTAGTCACCTCTTTTCCTCTTCCGTTTTCAGGGATGAGCATACACAAGGCCCAGACTAGATGAAGTGGAACCAGGAGAGGGCATGGGCTGTGCAGTGGGGCTGAGTGGCACAGAGATGGACGTGCCCACTTCTGCCCTGGGTGCCCAAGAGGAAATGTACCGGGGCAGGCCTTGGGGCCACCTCCTGTCTGTGGTTTCTGATGCAGCTTTGAGTCATGACTGCTGTGGCAAAGACATATTTCCCTTGCAAATGTGCTCTCTTTTTTGGTAGCCGTGTAAGATCTTTTAGACAATCTAGATTTCTTTTCAAAGAATTCCTTTCTCAGAGAGTTTTTGGACCAGTCTGGAGAGAAGCACACATTGTCAGAGAAATTACAAATTACTAATGGAAGTGTCTCTGAGAATCATTTTCCTTTTGTTTTGCCTAATTTCTACACTTAAGAAATCAAGCTTTCAGTTAATATTTATATAGCAATTCCACTCTTGGAAGATATCTGTTACCAAGTAGGACCTGTAGGACGGGTGGCCACATGTGCTGGTCTGCATCTTCCAAATTTCTTAGCACCAAAGTCTGATGTCTAAATCCTGTAAGCAGACTGCCGCTTTACTTCCAAATTCTCCTCCACATCCACATGGTTCTCCAGAGGCACTGATGGAGACCAGCCTGGCATCTCCTGGGTCTCTTTCCTTTGGCTTCCATTCTTTCTGGATGCTGGAGGTGCCAGGTAAGCAGGAGGCATCATTACATTCAGTATCAGTATCCACACTTGTGCCCGAACAGCTGGGCCAACATGCACCAGAGGGGAAATATCACTTCTCCTAAATGCTCAATAATTAGAGCCTTTATTACTTCCAAATCTGTATAGTAGCACACCATGGAAAACTTTTGGAGTTTACAGGGAAGAGGTGACAAGGACTTGCAGGTGAGCAAGTGAAAGAGAAAAGAAAAGAAAAAAGTATATTGAGAGAGAGAGAGAGAGAGAGAGAGAGAGAGAGAGAGAGAGAGAGATTCTTTCTATAAACCTAGGGAGAGACACAGTTCTGCCACTGGAGCCCAGAATTTCTTCTTGCTGGCATGGTGTGCTGATTTGCAAACTGGCATTCATTTTCTAGAAAACTAACAGAACATACTGCCCGGGCATCTATAGGAAAGCATGTTTCTTAAAGAGTAATTATTCATAGAAACTCCTGTGCCAATCAAAGCGGCCTGAGATTCTCTCTTGATAACAGATGTTAACTGGGAGAGATGAAGAATGTGAGACAGGGAAGGGGCTGTCATCCTGCCATCCTGATGCGCTTGGCTGCCCTGAAATTTTCGGCATTGTTGCCTGCTCCTTAAGAGAGGGCGTGGGATGAATATTTACTGTCTCGCAATTGATATGAGTTGAGTGATTTTTTTTCGAGGTAATTTAACTCCTTAAATATTTCCAGTGGTTTCATACTCTGCCTCTTTTTGAGATACGGGGGCTGGGAAAGGGGAATAAATACATGAATTTGGAAGCATTTGAGGACTTCAGTATTTTATCTTCCCATGGAAATTTTTTTATGGCAAAAATCTTGCAAGGATTAATGTGGAGGCATTAGATGTGGATTCCTGACTAAGGTCTGGACATGGATTCCAAAGACCACAAGAAATATTGATGTGTCTCTGAACATTCAGACACATAACTGGAGCCTTCTCTCTCTGAAGAAGCCCAAATAGGAGTCTTCACACCCTCCGCTCCGTGGAATTCTCACCAGGTTTCCAACTAGGATTAAACTGGCAGCAAAGTTCAGCCAGATGTCAGGTCCATTTTGTCAAGGGGGGCGAAGTGTTTAGAAGTTGAAGTAGTTGGTGTTCCTGAGATGATTCAGCGGCTGATTTTGGTAGAATAGTGATCTGCAGACTTCAGTGCTTGGACTAACACCTGCTAGCTGTCTGTTTGTGTAAATAAAGTTTTATTGGAACATAGCTAGCCACTTTTATGGATGCATTATTTCTGGTTAGTTTTTTCAGTCTAAAGCAGAATTCAATAGTTGTGATGATGCATCCTGCAGAGTCTAACCTATTTGCTACCTACCTTCTTCTAAGAAGTTGAAGGAAGCTCACATAAGAAGGTGAACTATTTAGTATTACCTAATTCTTTGAATTGTGGTTAAGTCTTTTGCTTGTCCATTTAAAAAAAAATAAAATTGCAGCTTTAAGGCTGTGTATCTATAATAAAAAGCTGGGCAAATAAGCAAAGTGTGGTTGTTTCTGTATACAGAATGGAAGGCCACCAGGCCCGCAGATGGAAATTGGGACATGCGAAGTCTACCTGGCTCCCCGATTTTTACTTTTCTGTGGGTTTTGTTTATTTCCAAGTGGGCCCTCCCCTCTTCTTCAGCTATTTAAGAAGAGCCTGATTTTTACTTCTAGCTACTCAGAGGCCTTGTGTGAGCTCACTTCTTACTCATTGCTGAGGATCATTTGACACATACTTTGGAGAAAGTTTCTATGAAATCCTATTTGAGCTGAGCAGAAAAGTGCTCAGTCTACAGACCCACCAGATAGACCACTACAAAGAGTAAAACCACCAGCCCCTGACCTAGTATAAGTGGGATCACCCAAAAGTAATGGATCCCCAAGCCCAGTAAAGGTTGTGGCAAAATCTATGGAACAGATGCCGATTTAAAAATTATACAGTCTAGGGGATGTGCGCTTATAAGCCCACTCTTCAATAGAGAAGTTCTTAGGGGCAGTAAGTAGTTTAAGCAACATTAGTGGAAAAAACAGGGAGTTTAAGGGAATAAGAGATCAGGTTTTCTGGGCTCACCACATATCAGGTGATTTAAGCTAAAAATGGCTTAAAATACCACAATCACTTGAAATGCCTTACATAAACTGACCAGGAATCTGGGGCAACCACGCTAGAGACAATTTTCTCTTCCTGAAGATAAGGGATGGGGAATTAGTCATAGAGTATTTCCAGATAATGTAGTTAACACCTCATGTGATATTAGGTGGGCAGGAGCTCTGCTCTCAGCACCAAAACTGCTCCTGCCAGCTCTAATAAGGACTGGGTGTATTCGTCAAGTCTGGGTAACTGCTACTGAGTGAGTCATTGACACGACATGCCTCCCTTTGGTGTGACAGGGGGACAAGAAATATCCCCACGCCGCCACTCAGCTATTTATACTGTTCCTCATCTGTGGTTCAGCCATCCAGCCTCTCATCCATCCATTCACCTTATGGTTACTGGGCAGCTCTGTGTGTCACCTCCAGCTGGGGGGACTTGGGGGACAGGTGTGCATGCGATCTCTTGTTCGAGGAGCTTATTGCTTGTTGGACATTTTGGTTTCATTGCTATAAGGCAGGAAATTATTTGACATCAGGAGACATGAGGTCAGGCCCAGTAAAGTCTCTGCTGGTGCAGGCTTCTGTGTGAACAGGTTTCTCTTGAGGTGACAAGATATCCGGAAACACCCCAACCAGTGTTTAGGGTGCGGACCAATGAGGCTGGGTGCTTACAGAGATAGCCTTCTTGTCACTTGTGGGTTTTCCCCCCTCTCATTTTTTATTTCCAATAGGAGTCCCACCCCCTTCTTTTTCTCAGTACAAGTGAAGCAGTCAAATAAAAAGAGTGTGAACTCTGGAGCGCAGCGTCCCTTTTCAAGTTTGAACCCTGACTCTGACATTTCCTGGCTTTGTGGCCTTAGCAAACTTGCTTAACCTCTCTGAGCTCAAGTTTCCACATGGGGCTGCAGGATTGAGCATACGGATTGGCCACTATGGCCTCAGGGACTGGAGAGAAAGTGACTGAAGGGAGGGTCAGCTTTAACAACTTGACCACCGCACCTACCTGAGACTACTTGGCTCACAAAGTGGAGAGGAGTTGTCTCCTTGGCTGTGGATGAGCTGGGAGTTGCCAGTGTCCAGTGGTCTCAGGCCGCAATGCCAGTCAATGCACAGGTGTCCCATTCCTGCTACCTTGTATTCTTTCTAGAACTTTCTGCTGGAACTGTACAGTGCAGAGCATAGAGCAGAAGCTCTGGAATCAGTGAGACCAAGTTTCACCTCTCAGGTCTATTCCTGCTGCCTATGGTTGCTTACCCTTAGGGCTCTCAATGAGATAAGGAAAGAACTTCAGAGGGCTGGGGGAAGGGTGCACAGCTGTATCCATGGGAACCCTCAGCCCTGAGCCTGGGGCCTTGACCCTATGATGCTTTTGTTCTTATGTTCTTTCTGCTTTTGTTCTTATGTTCTTTCTATGTTCTTTCTATGTTCTTTCTATGTTCTTATGTTCTTATGTTCTTTCTGCTGAAACTTCAGTTAGGAAGAGGCTCAGTGCAAAAAAACCCTGGCTCTGCTCCTGAACTTCGTCTTCCCAGCGACTTGCTCTGTTCTCTACTGCAGGGGGCTTCAAGCTACAAGAAGCACCATTTACCCAACAAAATAGACTTAGGAAATAGGAGTCCACGTGGCTTTTCTGTGAATAAAGTATACTTTTTATTACACTTTCTAAAATATTGCAAACAGTCCCCGCCCACTTGTCACAAGCCTCCTAGCTAGCCAGGTGGCCTTCAATCATCAGTTTGGAAAAGAGAGAGGAAAAAAATCCCTAGGGTTAAGACAAATTAGGATACCCAAAAGATTGCAAAGGCCAGCTTCTCTTAGAGGGGTAAACTACAGAGAGAGGTTGGACCAGTAGGTAGACAGGATCATGGCTTCCAGTATCATTTGTGGATCAATAATAGTGATCCATTTACACTTACCTAATAGCAGGCTGCTGTGTGGTGCTCTCTGCTTGGTGGAGGATGCAGTGCATCAGTATCTCAGATCTTTCAGGGATAAGAGGAGACACCCACATGGTGCAGACGTCCTTGACTACACCATCTACACTACACCTGTGCACCCCAGAGTCTACTTGCCCCTCCCTCCAAGGTAGCTGGGAGGCCAGAGCCAAACCCATAGGAAGTAAATTCCAGGATCAGCAAAAGGTCCTAAGAACCCATGGAAACATCCTTTGACTGTATGCCTTCTGGACCATACGGAGTTTGGAGTAATGGGTTGTGAGCTAGGGTCACAGCTGTGCCACCTAGGACTTGTGTAGACATGGCAAGTGGTTCTGTACCTCGGTTTTCTATAAACTGGCAACAATAGAAGAAAAAAAAATTTCAAAACATTGTTGATATGACTATGCACACACATGAGCTCGTGTGTGCATTTGTGTGCAGGAGTTTGTGTAGAGACAAGAATAGTGTGTATGTGCACACTTAGCCCAGTGTCTGCTGCAAACTAAGTATTGTGTAAGTGCAACTCCACTGTGAGTCATTTTTGCCCCAGGCTGTATTTCCCAACTAAAAGAATGAGAAAGGATTGTACAGGCAGATGGTGGATGTCACTGCCATGACTACCACCTGTTGAGTGTGGATCAGGTGCCAGCTGCATATTAGGACATGAGGACATTATATACATGGTCTGATTCTGCCATCAGAATGATTAATATATATATATATATATATATATATATATATATATATATATTCTTATCTCCCAGTCACACAAGAAGAGACAGAGGCTCAGAGAGCTTATGTGTATGTCTTAAAGCCACCTAGCTACTGTTTGCTGTAGGTTGAGTACTTCAGGAAGCAGATTCTGCAACTAGGATTGGCATTCAGGAGGATGTAGGGTATTGCTCACCTGCAAGACAACACAGATAGGAAGACGGAAGAACTGAGATGTGATATAGGAACAGCAGAGGCTTTAACCAATCCCAAGGGGACCGGGAAGCTGGAGTGGCCCATCAGACATGTTTTGACTGGGGCCAGGAGACCAGAGAGTTCTTCCTCCTGCAGGGACTTCCTCCTGCAGGAGGTGTAACTTGGGTAAAGCTGCTCAGCCGGCAGAGGGATGTTCTTGACGACAGATTCTGGCTTTAGCAAGCCCCTCCTGGTCCAGGATAGAGGATGCCAGTGGCGCATCCCTCCATCCACCACAGTGCCACTTTGGCACTCTGAAACCCTACTGCTGTAACTTTATAGCCTGCTCAGGTAAGTGTGTGCAGCGCAGGAGGGAATCTAGAAAGACCAGATGGTCTAGACAAGGAGCCTGGTCCCTGCAAAGAGGCTAGTCCCGAGAGGGTGAGGGTCTTGTGTGATGAGAGGAGGATTTGGGAGAAACAATTCAGGTGTCCATGCATGGAATCTAGAGTAAAGTCAATAACTGAATGAGTCTAAAATTCTACATTCAAATACGTGAGGGATTTCAGCCATGAAGAGAAACAAAAGTTTACTAACTTTCTTTCTTGCACCAGTGGTTTCTATTTCTTATTTGAAAGTGCTGTTCCTTCCATATGGGAAAGACGGGGTTGACCTGGGTGGTAAAGACAAGTCTGTTGAAAATCCTCCTCTGGACAGTGGAGTCAGTAACATCACTAAGGTGCAGGGCAGGATCTTCTCATGGGATTTCGTGAGTAACGACTTGTTTGCATCTTCATTTGAGGAAGTCCTGAAATCAGAAGCAAATTAGAGTCTTGGCTCCTGCAATGACATCACAGAAGTGCGGTATGAATGAGCACCGTGTTCTTCTCTGCAGTTTAGCCGATTGGGGAACACACACACCAGGGGACCCGCAGCTCAGACATGTGTTTTGTGTCTTGGAAACTTCTGGATTGCAGATAGTTATCTCTGTTTAGTGGATCTGTGATGTCGGGCAAAGGAATACATTCAGAGCCTTCCATTATCCCCTGAAAAGTGATTCACAATTCCAGGGCTTCGCAGATGGCCTGGAGAACTCCTCTGTATTCTCCCTGACACCCCCCTGCCTGGGTTCCACTTCCTCAGTGAGAGACTTTCTGGGGGTAGATAAATTTATTCTGATCTCATAGATGCTGAGGTCAGAGAGCACAGTCCTCTGGGAAATTGGAGAAATCATGAGGTCTGGAGGCAGGCAGAGTTGGGATTTGAATCCTGGGAATACATTCCAAGAGCTCTGTGTTATCTTAAGAGACTCCTTGAACATCAGTCTCCCCATTTCAGAATGGGCTTATTATCCATCCTGCAGGGTTGTCATAGTATTTGATGAAACCATGCAGCAAAGCTTTGACAGTGAGCCATTACTATTCAATACATGATGGAAACTATGGTTATCTTGGATTGAAAAAGATACCTGAATGGTATCTCATTTTAAGATAATGGGATTGAGTTTAAAAATACCGAAATTCACAAGCGTGTATCACTAAACTGGGTTTAGGTCTCCACTTCCCAACAGTGCTGACTTGCCCGGTGGCTTTATGACTCTGATGCCCTGGCCTTTTTTGTCACATCTCTTGTTCTTTTTCTTTCCCATTGCTGTATTTCAAAGGTCCTCACCAGTGAAGTGCTCAGGTGGAGCACCCGTGTTCCCCAGAGCTGGGTATGTATCTCCTCTCCCAGCTCTGCATTCTGATTCCCCAAAGTTGGTCACGGTGAGAATATTTACACTGTGGGAATTGGCAGGTGCTCCAACCAAGGCTTCACCTGTCCTCATGAGCTCACTGGTAAACATTTACCAAAACACCACTGCCACCTACCCTGCTTGTCACACATGAATCATTTAAACAAAAAGCAAAACAATGTATGAAAGGCACTTTTTAATTATCAAACTTTCTTATCATATTCTGCCTCACCCTCACAGATAGGATGCTAATCTGGACTTTGGGATTATCTTAGAGAGGTAATTCTGTAACACCAGACAAAACACATAGCATGACAATCTATTTTTCTCTCCCTGATACTTCCTGATCATTGTGGCAAAAACATGGGCACTGAAGGCAAAGATTGGGGTGCATCTCACTATGATGATAGGCCCCAAAGATTCTGTGGTCTTGAAAATGAAGCTCTGGCTTTTCAATCAGCAGGAAGCTAATTTCTCAACCTGAGGATGAAGCCCAGCTGAAATCTGGAACAGTTATAGATCTACCCTTAGAACAAATTAGATCTATTGGTCTTTTACTAAAATCTAGGCAACAAGAGAAGCTTTAGAAAATAGTAAATAAGAGAAGAAAGAAAAAAATCCTCCTCTTCCTTTTTTTCTTTCTCTATTGAAATTTCTCCATCCCCTGTCCCCTGGTTTTGGGTAGCCAATGTACTGGCTTAGGATAACAAACACATGGAATCACCTTCTCAGATTGACATGAGCAAAATTAGCACCACACCCAAAGTAAAAAGTGTCCCCAAAGCAGCCTAATTGGAGATATCTACCACCATTGAATATATGACAGGCATGATCATGTGGGCCTGACTTAGGGAGCCAAGATGCAGTGTAGCAAAGGGGTCAAGAACATGGATGACCCACATTCAAATTCCATCACCACTACTTGGTGGCTGTGCAATCTTGGTCAAGTTGCTTAACCTTTCTGGACCTTTGATTCCAAGTCTGTTAGATAGAAATCTCATAAATAAGATAATGCCTATAAAACAGTGCAAAGCTGAGACCATCAAAAGTGTTCACTGCTTCTGTGACTGAAAGGTTGGCTGTGATGATGGCTTGGAGCCTGCATCTGTAGGTGCAAGATGCTTCAGCTGCAGCTGCAGTTATGGACATGTTCCTATTTCTGATGCTAACTCGGAAGCCAAGAGGCTGGATTCTTTGATTCACTGACTAGCTCTTTGACCTGACAAAGGGCTCCACCACTTTGGCTTCCTCCAGAGCCCTGCCTTTCTTTGGGGATGATTGCTACACAATTCCTCAAAAAGGGTCTAGCATCCCTGCAGTGAAGCCTTACAGGAAACATTAAAGGCACACAAATCCTTTGACAGACATCAGACGGGTAGCACCTAACTAGAACGCAATGAATGAGACTTATTTGTTATGAACTAGCCCTACTTGCCTGAGCCCCGTTCCTCTGTCAATAAAACGGAATGATAATACCTCCAAAGGGCTCTTGCAAGAATTCAGAGAGAAAAAAAATCCACTCCTGGGCACCTGGAAACTGGCACAGAAGGCATCTGGGACCCCTGTAGGACTTGTAAAGGGCACAGTCAGTAGTGGACAGATTTTCAACCACCCTGACAGTGTGCAAACCATTCCTGGCTTGCATCCTCACTGGCACCTGGCTTCGTATCAAGGTGTATTTGTGTGCCTTCCTTTTTACAAGCTCGGCATTTGTGGGACGATGAATCCTATCAGGTGTAGCAGCTGGGGTGGGGCAGAGTAGGACTTTTTTGGTGTACACCGTAATAATGAGTTCAGCATTTTTCTTAACTGTGAGAGCAGGACAGCTCCAGCTCAAGTTGGCTCAGCATAACACCACCCCAGAGGGTGCACCAGGTGATCCACACCTGCCAAACCCTTCATGCCAGCCTGGCCAGCCTGGCCAGCCTGCCAGCCTCCCTTGCATAAGAAGCAGCTTTGCAGAAGAGGACCGCTACAAGGAGAGTGCTGTCATGTGTCTCAAACCACATGCAGGCAAAAATGATGTTCCCCAGAACCTGATGACACCAGACTGAAAGGCAGAGAAATGAGGAACTAGCAGTGGAGCTCAGCAAGGAGGAGGAAGTTTCCCGCGGCTCACTGGAGCAGATAGCTGCAGGAGGGCTCAGTGTGCCAGGCAGGGGACAGGTGACCCCTTCACACATCTGATGGGGCTAGTTGTTCAAGCTCATGCCTGGCTCCAGAGTGCAATGCAGTGCACAGAGTGTGGAGCCAGAGGACATTCACTGTGGCAGGCACGTAGCCTCTGAACTGAGATGAGCATGGTTTGGATCTCAGTTCTGCCCTGGCTTTCTTTACCAACTTTTGTCTCTGTCACCCTCTTTACCTTAATCGGAAGTAATGATAGGTCCTCAGGCCCTGGCTAAGGCCACCATCAAGTCTCCGTTGTCCCTGGACAAGATGTGAACTCAGGATGTGTTTGGAAGGGGGATTCAGAGCTGGCTAAGGTCTGCCGTGTGACTGCTGTGATGAGACTGTTCCTGGGCGGGTAATCAGGAGGGCCCGAGGTGGCTGTGCAGGCTCCAGCTCTCCTGGTGCCCCAGGGGAAAGCAGAGAGGCCGGTCAACCAGGAAGAGACCTCTTTCCCAGAGGCAGGTTTCAGAGGAACACGGTGGTGGCACGGACTCCCAGGTGGCCCCTCCATGATCTTTTACCCTGTAAAACTTGGAGTCGCTCACAGTGAGACAGGAGCATCAATGAGATAATAGACCAGGCTGGAGGATTCCCACCCACCACCTCCTGCTCCAGTGTGGTACAGTCTCCAGCAGCCCCGGCCCCTTGCATCTGTTCCCTTCTGATGCCCTTGGCTGATTAACCCTTTCCTCTCTCCTGTCCCCATGCAGCCTGCCCACCTCACCATGGGCGGGAAACCTGGGTCCAAATCACAGACATTGTCAATGTGCTTGTGGGCATCAGCATCTCAGAATTGAAAGCCAAATGCCAAATGAAACAGGCACAAACTGACTGGATGCGACTTTGATGACACACTGCTTTGTACATGGGTCATGCTGATCTGCTAGGTGCCAGTTTCCGGGTTCTGCACCAGGGACCTCAAGTGCTACCTACGGCCTAGAGATCATATGGGGAAACTAGTTTTCATGTTTTGAGGCAAAATTCAATGGTAGACTAAGAGAAAGAGCATTAAAGACCCCTACAAGGCAAAGCAGAGATGCACTGTGGATCCACTATGGGAGGATGCCGGAACCACATAAGCCTGGATGAAGGACGTCACCATCTACCAAGTGGAGGATGTTACTCCAGCCAGTACCACTGCTCCACCCCAGACGTTGCATCTGTAAAACAGAAGTAATGCTCCACAGGTATGGGGATACATATATTCCCCCAGTTTTTATTTAAAAGTTTTTCATATAAAAATTTTGAAAAAAAAATATTGCAGCTGGTCCACTTCCACCCCATCCAGATTTTGTCAGTGCACTTTTTGCAAAACATACTAGCTCATGCATCGATAATACTGTGTGTGCATGCTTTTCCCAGCCATCATAGCACAGATCTGTTTGGAAATGGAGAGGAAAATAAAGGGCCCCCGAGGGCAGAGAGAACTGGAATGTGACAGCAGCTTCACAAAGGATCACAGCAGGTGTTGTAATGCTGGTATCTCCAGATATGGATGTGAACTTGGTGCTGATGTGCTGCAGCCAGATTCACAGCCAACACAGTGGTACCCAGAAAAGGTGAATGGGCTGAGAGAGAAAGGTGACTGCCACTTGAATTTCTAGCCAATAAGGCAGAAATCCCTTCTGCTTTAAGTCTCTTGAATGAAAGAAAGACAAGCCTCTTTGATCTGTGGTGCTTCCTTCTTTAACCCTAACCCAGAACTGTAGCTATCTTTGAACTGGTTTTTGTTGTACACCTAGAAAATGACCAAACGTTATCACTAAACCTTTCAAGAACCCCGTGAAGGGAAAGTTACTCTGCCTACTTTGTAGGTGATGAGACTGAGGCCCAGTGGTTTGTCATTGAGCTATTGGTAACAAAGGCAAGATTGTGGCTCCTGGGCTCTTTCCCTGCCTTCCACTCTACCAGACACTCAGGTCTCCCCTCCTCTTCCACTTGGCTCCTGGCTTGGGGAGAAAGTATGGATTCTTGCTCAGTAAAGGTTAGGAGGGGCCCCTCCCTTCCCACGGTGAGCGCAGAGGCTTTGTTAATAGGGGACTGCACGGAGTGAGGCTGGCTTTTGCGCTTGCTCTGCAGAGGAATCAGTTCAGATTTATACACGATGCTCAAGTTGGCTCTGTTTTCTAAAGACCTAACTTTGCAGCATTCTTCAAGGGCCCTAGAGAGTTCCTTTTGCCATCAAATTAAGTTTGGAAACTTCAATAAGAAAGTCCCGAAGGAAACTGTCAATTAATGCATTTATACTGGAGCATCATACTTGGGCAAAACATCTTCAAACACAAACACTGTTTTCCAGCCATTAAAAATTGTGTGCACTGCTTGGTTTCCATAGATACCAGAGGTAACGGCCTTCCTCTCATTGAAGAGTAAGAGTCATTGGGTTTCTTTTTCTTTCTTTCTTTCTTTCTTTCTTTCTTTCTTTCTTTCTTTCTTTCTTCTTTCCTTCCTTCCTTCCTTCCTTCTCTCCTTTCTTTCTTCTCTTTCTTATTAACTTCTGTTTTTCTTACTGTTTTCTCCCATCCCCATTCATGAAAACAAAAGACAGCCACATTGAAACCTGACAAGGTAATTTGTCTGGGAGAGACACCTTGATTTATAAGCTCAGAAGATTTCATCATTGTTGCTCATCTTCCTATTATTTCCTGTTTTCTACAAAGAGGACTGGTGCTTGCAGGAACAAGGTAGAGCATCTTCTGTTGATGGAAACATTTCTGCAGTCCTTCACAACCACACACACACACACACACACACACACACACACGTGCATGCGCACATACACATGCACCTGAGTACACACTCATTCTCAAAAGGAGACATGCTAATGAACTGTTGAAGAGAACCGAGTTCTGATTATATATGAGTTGGAGATTGGCAAACTATGGCCTGTACACCAATCTGGCCCAATGTCTTTTCGTAAATAAAGCTTTATTGAGACACAGCCATGATCATTTGTGTGCATGTTGATCCTGACCTCTTTTGCAACAGTTATAGCAGAGTTGAGTAGTTGCAGTGGAAACTAGAATGCATACAATGCTTAAATTATTTAATCATTAGCCCATGGCAGAGATTCATTGATCCTTTTTTGTATGCAGGAAAGAACCAGAGGTTTGGAGGAATTTGATAATGTTGTTACTTTAGAAGGGTACCTAGTCTTGATATGACTCAGTTTCTACCTCCTTGAAATGGGACTGATAGAACTTTTTCATAGAATATTTTTTTTTTTTTGCACTGAGTTTGGCACATTGGAAGGAAACAGGAATTATTTTTGCATAAGAATCTATTGCTAGAAAAACCCCAAGAAACCTCATTTTCTGGAAACTCCATTAAAGTTTTTGTTTATAAAATCCAAGGAAAAACCCAAACCAAAGAGCTCCACTACTGTTCTTGGGTGCAGTAGAGCTTAGCACCCTTTCCCTGTGAGAAGGTGGTGTAGCCAGGGTCCATTTGGGGAAGAAAAGACAAACAAAAGAATCCACAATGATCTAGGAACAAATCTTTAATTTCTATTTAGCTTTAAAGAGTTTCAGAGAGCCCCCCCCCTTTAACAAACCAGTCCAAGTACATGCCTTCAGATTACAAAAGTACCTGAAATTGCCTAGAATATCAGCATGCACAGATTATTAATATTTACATATATTTACATAGGGAAACAAGAGAAAGATCTACAGTTATTTACAGTCTACATAGAAAAAGAGAAAGTGGCCTAATTGTATTTCCTAAAATACAGTAGATGAGTCGTGATTACATGCATATTGACATAATATTTGCATGATAGAATACATTTTTTTTAAAAAAAAAGACATACCTTTATAACTTACTAGGCTAAGGTGTTGCATAATCAAGGTAATATTTTTTGTTTGTTTTATTTCTAGTCTATTTGCATCAAGTGCTTTAAAATGCTCGCTAACACCTAGGCAGAATTATTTACCCTGGCAATTAAAGTAACAACACACACAATCATTTCCTACTAACTAGCAACAAGCTGCTGGTGAATGAAATATCTATTGTGTCTCATTACCCATCGACCACTGTGAAGAGATCTCTCCGTGAAAAGGCAATGCCTAAGCTATCACCATTAATTATGGAAGTAATATAAATGAGACACTCTCCACAGTATGTTCTAAATGAAATATTAACAAGGCCTGCGTCTTTGAGCCTGAGAAATGATCTGTTCCCGTGAGCTCTCTGAGAAGAGGCACATACTCAACCAAGACCTGCCCAACTTGACATGGTGAGGCTGGACCCTGTGCCCTGCCAGGGAGATCTGAATTATTGCAAAGTACTTCTTCTTAATTCATCATGGGGAAGACAGAGTTAAGATTTCATTTCTTCCCGTGCCGTGGCCCCATCACAGGGCCTGCTATTTCCTTCCACACCCAATATCTTTTTAGTACTATAGTAGAACATATATGTGATGTGGGTGTAAAGGACCTGTCAGCCTTAAAATCCAGATGAACAGCTTGCTGGTGTGTGCCCTGAAATCCTCCTTGCTCACGCAACAGTCCTGTCTCTGTGTCCTTCAAGAGCAAATATGGCAGCCAGAGGTGGTGGAGTCATTCTGTGCATAAGGAAAGAAGAAAAAGGTTCCACCTGTCCTCGGAGATATTCTCTGCAACATTATATCAGATCTGAGCCCATTAATTCTGCCTGGTGAAGATTTCAAAGTTTTATTTAAGTATACATGGTGAATACAGAGCATACACTTATATACAGTATACAGAGCTAGCTATAGGAGGGTAAAGAAATAGAGCAAAAATGTCAAATGTTTCAAATTAACATGAGCTAAATATCTTTCTCTATATATCTTATGAACAGTCAGTCCTTCAACACTGGCGTTGAGGTGGCCCACTGACAGGCCATCAGGTTTGTCCCAAGTGGAAGAATGATGCTTATTTCAGTGGCAAATGTCTATGGCTCTTCTGCTTGGCCATTTCAACTGAACTCATGGAGGAATGGATGCCCCAGTTCAATTTTCCTTCCCAGCAAGAGAACTCTCCATTCAAAAAGAAGCTGCTTTGAGCAATGTGGGTATTCCAGGCAGCATCAACAGTGTGTGCCTGGACCATTTTTTCGTGGATGTGAGAACAGTGTAAACAACATTTTCCATGATTTCTAATGAGATTCCCTCAAGTCTGGTCAGTTCCACAACACTTAGGCGGGTCTAAGGGGAAGAGAAGGGAGCATCCTTAAAGTGAGCCACATGGGCCATCGTTAAGCATTTCCTCTTTCCTTCCCTTATTAGGAAGACTCCCTGCCCCGTCACCACACATGAAACACTTGTGTGTATTATGCCTCTATTCTTTTAAAACCAGACATAACTATGTCATGGAACCCTCAGGACATTTGCAGTGAGAATTTTGGAACATGAAGAAGGCATGAAAGGGGTTCATTTCCTTCAAGGAAGAATCTAGAATGGTTAATTGTCTTGATGGCAGAGCCCTGAGTGCTGACCGAGATCATTCTGTTCCTCATTTCTTTCGGTACCCTCTGTTCAAGTCCTCCTTGCCTGGTCTTCCCAGAACAAACATGGCTTTGGACTCCTTTGGATGGCTAAGACTGGCTGCTTATTCTTCCCTCCATTCTACAGCTAACGAAGAAAATTATAGTCTTCTGCCTCCTAAAAATTCTCTCCTACTTCCATCTGGAACTCTCTGGTCTGAGGGGGATTTTCCTGCAGTGTTTCTGAGGAGGAGGAGCGGCTCTCCTGCAGACTTTGCAACTCATTCCTCTCTCTCTTCAGAGCAGCCTCTTAAAACTCCTCCTTCCTCTTGCTAGTAAAGCGTGTCTTTTGAACCTGACTCGGACTTGGGGATGACTTATTAGGGATGCTTGCACTCCAGACAGGGAACGCCCCAGGTTGGCTTGGAGAATCTCCCTGAGTATAAGGCATTTGAAAACTGACATTCTTTTTCCTCTTTCATTTCTATCAAGGCGGTTTTTGAAAATTGGTTGTGGTCTTGCTTGAACAAACTGCATTTATGCTGATAGGCTGGTGTAGTTCATAGCATGGGTGTCCCTCAGTCAACTACCATCAAAGCTTCCCATGGACTGTACCCTCAGTGTGGGATGGGGAATGGCCCATGCACCTGTGTGGGAGTCACGGTAAAAGGGACCTGATGCTTGCAACATTTGTGATCCAGGTTTTCTTGTGGCAGTAGGTAAATCCCAGGACATGTTGTCAAGCCCCCTGTGTTAGAGTAGATGTGCCCCCTCCGCAGGGCAAAGATAATCAGTGTCACCTGGATGTCCTCTACAGAACACACTCAATGCTTTTAAAGCCTAAAAACAAATGTTTGCTCTTCTGATCTTTCCAGGTGAGAAAACTTGCACATTCCCCCTCTGTGACAAGTGTTAGTTAGAAGCATCCTGGGAGTTAGCAAAAACTCTCAGGGGCTTGGGAAGACAGTTATATTTCAATATGTACACGAAGTATTTGCATGTATCTAAGTGTGTATTGTTCAAGGCCTTTGGAGGAATCAACTGTTAGGAATTTGTAGAATTCAATTTTCTGAGGTCTTTTGGGAGGTGAGGGAAGAAGTTGGTTCTTTTTCCTCACAAACCAAAGAAGCATGTCAGAGCACACACCGACAAAAGGCCACACTCAGCCCGGGATTTATTAAAATGGAGATGGCATTGGTTTTATGTCCATACTTTGAAAAAGACTTTTGCCAAAGAGTAGATTCCTTAACTCTGCAAACCTGGTGCCTAGAGGTGGCATTCTGGATCAGGTGACATTTTTATTAAGGGTCATTTGCTGACGAATCATCCGAGGGAGTGCTGAGCCTTCATTTTTGTTAATCCAAATGGATATGATTTCAATTTAGCTCCCTCACTAAATCAACAATGGAAAATCTCCTTTGAACATTTCTCAGGTGAGCACCCAAGAGCCCACACATTGAATTGCATGCCACGTCAGGGTGTCACTCTATGGTGAGATGTAGCCAGGGGGGGAAGAAAACAAAACAGCATAAAGATGTTTGAGCAGGTGGAAGACAAGGAAGAAGAAACCATAAGTGGACCATCTACGTGATTATCCATGTGTCTGCAGACAAGTTGCTTCTGATCTCTGGTACTAAGTGGGCTTTTCTGCATGCGGGAATGCGTTTGTTTTTCATCCCTGATACGAAGTGGAGCTCTCTGTACGTGAGGATGCCAATGGTTCCAGTCTAATGGAGCAGCATAAGGGTTAAAGTGCAATGGTTATGAAGCTTTCTGCAGGTGTCTGGCAAATGGTAACTTCTCAATAAGTATTGGTCTCTCCAATTGTTTGAAAAGTCCCCACTGGCTTAAACTCTACTGGAAAACTGAACAGTTGGGAGGATGGAGTCCTTCCATGGGCTCTCTGTGCTATTCGGCTGCCTCTCAAGATTTGGGGGCAGTTGGCCGGTTTGCTGATTAGCACTGTTTGCAGTTTAATTATGTGATACATGCAACAGAGGAGGAAACGGGTGCCCATGGGTTGTCACCCCTCCAGTCATAGAGGCATGTGAGCCTCAGTGTTGTACAAACTGCAGGACTCTGTGATCTGATGGGATATAGAAGGCGTCCAGGTGTGCATTTGGGAAGGGTTTGCTTTACCTCACAGACCCTAGACAGCAGCAATAAAGGCTAGAAGGGTTTGGAGAGACACCTGTCTTTCCTTTTGTCATCCAACCCGCTCACTTGGGGCCACCTCTTTGCCCTGGAAATTCAGCTCTGTAGCCACTCCCCACTCTGAAAGGGTGGCCCTCCTTCCCTGTCTGGGATCCTCTGGCTGAGCTGGAACAACATGTTTCCTTTCGTGACTGTACTTCTTGCAGAGATTGATTGTTTCAGTATCTGCTGCGCAGTGTTCTGATATCGATGTCTGGAACAAAGCAGTCTTAGGATGTCTACAGCTCCCACAATCATTGAATATAGAGCTATGCCACGGTGTTGTGTCTGTTCGTAAGTGCATCGCATAGTTACAGCTACGTGAAGATGGGAATCTATTCTCTCTTGCAAAGAAGCATGCATGTTAGAGAAACCTGAAAACTATACATTAATCCTGTGACATATGTTCTTATTAGAATGTATTGTGTCAGAGTACTAACTAATGCTTTACAGATATCGATATGCGGGATTTTTCTCTTTGCCATGTATTGTTTATCAGAAACCTCTGCACTCCTTCCTTTAAAGGAGTCAATATTCATTTGTATTCTATGCTGACAGCTACAAATTGATGGCCAGCAGTTATCAAATAAACGTTGATGAAAAGCGGCTACTTAACGTTTTCATCCCAACAAAGGGTTTCAGAAGGATGGATAATTTAGATCTCAGGGCCTGCAACACAAACACACAGCAACTGCCTCCTAAATCCCACCTTTCTATAGTTAAAGATTGTGCTCAGATCTGACAAATGATTTCTGAAAGAGAATGATGAACCCCTATCACTGAGATGCTCTTAGCTTAATCCCAAACAAGAATCCTGGGTAATTTTACATACACTATAAAGATTGATGGCACAGTTCTTTGCTGGAAGCTCACAAATGTTGGGCTAGATAGGAAATGGCATTCGAGATGATTAAAGATTCCTCTGAGCTTCCCAGAAATTTTCAGTCCTGAGCCGTCCACACCCTGCCTCACTGCCGTTACTGAGGGATGGAGATGCTGCTTCTGTGCTCTTCCATGATTAGCATGCAACTTACTGATAAATCGTTCTCAAAAAATCGTTTAGGGGAACCCATAGCTCCAGCCAGCATTCAGATGTCAAGGTGTTATTATATTGTCACAGTAGATCAGTAAGCAGTAGTGGCAACTAGCAAGTCACAGCTCAGATATCGTACATCGGAGTTGTTAACATTATTTCCTTTGTGTGGCTCTTTCATCTTTTCTGAATCATGTACCGACGCCCCCAAAAAGTGGCATGAAAGTCATTTGGTGGTGATTAAAGTGTGCTTAAAATTTTTTTTTATCCATTTAAAAATGTTTCATCTTGTATCAGCAGAACCGGTTTGTTTACTAATGAGGTTTCCCGAAAATGACTTGGTCTCATTCTGATGCTGGTGTGCAGACCGAAAAAGCTGATGAACCCAAAATAAGAACTTGCTACTAAACTGTTGTCACATCTGATCCTGTAAACATGTCACTCAGAGGTTGCCACTGGGACAGCTGGGAAGAGAATTCCCCAAGAAGACAAGGGGGGGAGCATGGGACCAATGAAACGTCATGGCTACTTCATGGCTCAGCGTGGGAGGAAGACAGTGTGCACACTTGATCCTGGGAGTGGAGAAAGTGGCTTTAGGAGCCTCCCCTGCACTGTGTTCTATAAAAGCCAGGACCGTGGTGATGGCACTTGGGTTGTGCACCAAAGCCAGTGGCAAAAGAATCAAAAATAGGTATTGATTGGAAAAAAAAAGACAAAAAAATGGGCTTTTCTTAAATGTATGGTTTTCAGCGTGGGAGCCAAATGTGGGTTCTCAGGAAACGAAGCCAGCTGTTTGCAAACTACAGAGTCAGTGCAACGCAAGGCCCCTGCTCCCCTATCCGCACGATTCTGAATCGATGCCACCGTAGAATTTCTCTGTAAAAATACTATTTCAGTAATGCTACAGTGAAATTTGATATTGTTTTAGAAGGTTGTAGTGGCAAAATGCTACACTGGGCTTGGAAGAATTTGGCTTTTTGCTTTCTTAAGTCTGTATTTATTTATTTTTTTCCCTTCCCTTGGACTTGTCTCAGGATGGGCAGGTCCTGAGAAAGGCAGGTCCACCCTGATGAATGAAGGTGATGTTATAACCACTCCAGGGGGGGCGGGTGGGACTTGGCATGAGCTCACTGGATTCTCTCAGCGTCTGGGGGTGGACAGTAGGTCATCCAACCACTCTCTGGTAGACTCGGCAGCTGCAAAGTAAAATGTAAACCCAAGACACCTATCCTAAAATTCATACAAAGCAGTGTCTCCGCTTGAATCCTAAGAACTGAAGCCAATGGTGTTTTGGCTTGAGTTAGCCAGATAAGCGTCTTGGGGCTCCCCTTCGTCTGTAGAGGCACTTTTGCTTCCATATTCCCTGCGTGGGAGTCACAGGAGTCAGATAAACCGAGAAAGAAGAGTCTGCAGATCAATGCGCCAGGTGCTAAGCTAAGGGTTATGAGGAATAATAATTCAGTGAAAGCAAATTTGGATAACATCTCCTCGTTTCCATTAGACTTCAGCTCACAAATCACTTGGGAAAGAACCTCTGCATCCAAGACATTCCCTGGCCATGAGAGGTGGGCAGGCAAGGAAGGGGAGGTACCACACCAGGGATTATTTAGTGAGGTGCAAGTCATGTCAGTCGTTAAACTTCTGGGCTGGTGGGACTTGTGCAATGGTGGCCAACCAGTGTTATCAGGGCTTGAGTCTCTGTCTCACTCAAGCTCCGCCCCCTTTCCATGATCGGGTCACTGGGACATGTTTGATTGTTTTGTTTCCAACTGTGATCATAGACACCGAAGCCAAAACAAAACCCCAAGTCTCCTTTCCAGCGCGTCCCTAAAATTATCACATCTCAGGATCCTAGTTCTCTGAGTGGTCCTGGCTCCCAGTGATTCTCGAATGCACCTTGGGTGGGGACAGAAAACTAGGTCCCCTGTAACCACACAGCCTGAACACTTCCCTAAGGACGGCCTCCTCTGCAGTTGTCTTTACAGTGCTCTTTGAAACTGCACTTCCATCAGCTGATAATTAGTTGGTACAGCAAGGGCTGAGATGCACATAAATAATCATAAGATGCCAGATAAACTGTATTGGTTTTAAATTAGAGCCCTGTGTACAGTGTCTCCCTATGAGCGGCAGCCTATTATTTTTAATTATGGCTTGCAAAGCAAAGTGATTTCTTGCCCCCTTCACAGCGTCCCTGGTAGTCTTCTGTCAGTCTGGGTGACACGGTGCCCACCAGCACGCACACGCCTCCCCAGCCTCGGCCCCCACTGTGGCATCAGAGTTGAACCAAAAGTGATCATGGCATTCATTGAACCTTGCATTTTGATGTGGCCTGGAGGAGAATGCACCCTCGGCCCCTGTCTCACTGTAAATCCAGGACATGTGAGACAGTTGGCAAAGATTTTCCAGATGCATTGCTCTGTATGTGTGTGTGCATGTGCATGCATGTGTGTGTGTCTATGAAGGGTGTGTGTCTCTGTGCGCAAATCTTACACATTTTAACAACATTGCAAACGCCTCCCCTAGCAGCACTGTGGACAAGGAATAAGAGAAAGATCTAGCAGCAACCCCCCGCCTGGGTTTTCTACCTGATGGGCCATGGTCAAGAGTGGTTGGTTTAATTTACACAGAGGTACTGGAGAGATCTTGTCAGACTGCATCACACATGGGGAAGCCGAGGGGCTGGTTGCATCTGCTCTCACGTGCTGGGAAGGATACCGTCTCCCCAGTCCCCCATGATGTAAGCATCCATGTCCTTTTAGTTTCCAAGCCCATTAGAGGTGTAGACAGTCACACCAGCATAACAAGCGGAGTTTATGGACTCATTTTGCCAGGACAGTCCCGTAGCACCTCTGAAAGCCACTGCCTGGAGTCCAGTACCTTTGGCGCTGGCACCCAGCTGCCTCTGGGTGGGGGTGGGAAGCTCGCCCATGCCCACTGTCATCTTTCTTAATGATTTTTCTTCCTTCTTCTCTTTCCTCTTTGA
Organism: Cavia porcellus; assembly: GCF_034190915.1. Classification (NCBI taxonomy): domain Eukaryota; kingdom Metazoa; phylum Chordata; class Mammalia; order Rodentia; family Caviidae; genus Cavia; species Cavia porcellus. The sequence goes on from NW_026947487.1 coordinate 113,467,279, forward strand.
TTTCCAGCAACAAGGAGCAGCCACCACGGTCTACTGCGCAGCGGCCCCGGAGCTGGAGGGCCTGGGAGGAATGTATTTTAACAACTGCTACCGCTGTGTGCCCTCCGCGCAGGCTCAGAGCCAGGAGACGGCGCGGGCCCTGTGGGAGCTCAGCGAGCGGCTGGTGCAGGACCGGCTGGGCAGCGCCTCTGGCTAGTGGGGGACCCTTCCTGTCGGCCACCCAGATCCCACATCCCTGCAATGCAGATACACAAGAGCAGAGGACATAAATAAGAGTGCTTGACAGATAAGATGTGGTGATGGGAAACAGAATTAATTGCACGGGACAGGGACAGTGTCGCTTCTCTGTGGCTAGGATAGACACGGGTCCTTCCGCTTGCTGGTGGTGGGCTGTCTGAGAGCAAAAGCTTGGTCCATATCTGGGTTCTTTCGCTCATTGTAGAAGCACAAGCAGCTTTCTCTCACTGTGATCCCCTGATGTCCTCTGGTCCCACAGCCGCCACTGCAGCCAGAGGTGGCTTTCTCCTCCCTAGGGAAGAAAAATCAAGTGTTCATCCTTCCATGTTGGATTTGTCCAGGAGATTATTTTTTTGTTATCATAACCAAGTCTGAGGGGGCTTGGCAACTTCTGGGCAGGAACCCCAGAGTTTTGTTCCAGCACATGTCACCAATGAGAGTTAGGTAGCACAGCACAAGGATCCCGCAGTATCAGTCACCAACTCCTTCGCCAAAGCTAGACAAATACTTCCTTAGAGGTGGTAACAAATACATTTTCCAAACCATTCCCTAGAAAGAGCGTTGGGCCGGAAAGGGAGGCCCGTGTCCCCAGAGCATGTGAGAGGTCCTTCATCGGCCCCACGGGGTTCCAAGAGCGGTCCGGGGCTGTGTTTTACACCCTCTCCGTCTTCCTGCTTCTGCAGCGGGCTTCTCCCCTTCCTGCCGTGTTAGGCTGAATAAAAGATCATGCTGAATTATGATCGCCTAAAGTTTGTATCATTTCTTTCAATGTTCATTTCAGGGTTTTTTTTTTGTTTTTGTTTTTGTTTTTGTTTTTTTAAGAAAAGAAAGTAGAGGACAAAATAAAGCACTTCTTGTAGACGCCAGGAAAACACCGTGCTTATTTCTTCTCTGAGTTTGGGTTTTGTTTTTGTGCTTTGTGGCTGTCTGTGGCCGGGTTGTCTCACACCATTAGCATGCCAGCATCATATTTTCTGTCAGAGAAAGAAAGAAAAAGAAAGAAAATGACTATCATGTAAGGCAACTCCATACAATGTTTCGTCATTACTCACAGAGAGTCATTTTGGTCCTCAGTGGCTTGGTCCCCTGTGATTCTGGAGAATTTAGTGGTTAGAGAGCTTCTCTGTAACTCGGAATGGGGACAGTTGGAGACTCCTCCCCTTATCCCTTCATCCCTTCCTTTTTACAAAGCTCCCTAAATTATATAGAACAAGTCTTCATACAGTCATTGATTCATTCAACAAACTTCTCCAATGCAACATTCTGGAAAGTCAGTTTAGATTAAACAAGCAAGGACACAAGAGAGTCTGCTCTGGCATAACAGAAAGCATGCATTAGCTCAAAGAAATGCAAGGAAACCAGGAAAAGGGGAGTGAGGATGCATGTCAGTGCCTGTCCTGAGAAGGGCAGCTCCAAGCTAGGCAACGCCGTGAATCCCTGGACTGCCATTCCTGTGATGATGCCACCAGACACCACTGATCTCTGCAGCCTCCTTTCTGGTACATTCTCCCCGAGAAAGTCCTTATTATCCCAGAACTATTAAAGTGTGAATCAGAATGCCTCCTTTCCGTGCAAACCTCTGGCGTCCTTAAGGTGCATTCCTTCCACAAATGCTCGCCCTGATTCTCCTCTCAGTATCCACATATTCGGTGGGCACCTCGCACACTGACCTTGACCTTGGCCACATCAGTGGCTTTGGCTGATGCACTGGGGCTTGTCATTTTCTGCTACCCTATGGAATCCTGCAGACACCTCCAGGTTCCTGAGCCTAAGCATAATGACACCAGACCTTCCATCGAGCTCACCAGATGTGACTGAGGCCGTCTCATACGATCCACCACAGCTGAGCCAACCCAGAGGAAAAGAAACTTCCAGTCAACTCACAGAAGTATAAAATGTAATAAACATTTACTGCTTTAAGCCAATAAAAATTTTTTGGAGTACTTGTTACACAGCAAAAGCTGACTGATACAGCTTCTTATTTTGCTAAGCAAAGGTCAGCTTTTCTCCTGAACCTACCAATTCTCTCATAATTTTGTCCTCTATATTGTCCCATTTCTTAGCATTTTCTTCTCATCTACTGAAACACAAGGTCTCCATAATCACTGTCCCCTCTCCCAGGAACATCCATGGCTTTCTCCCTCACTGTTCAAGCATGACCACTTCCATGTGAGGTGGCATTTCTAGCCATTGCATGCATGATGTCATCCCAGTCACCCTCCCTTTACCTTTTACTTTTCTATTCCAAAATACTTAATACTACCAGATGCACCGTGAGCCTCTGTATGGCTTGTCGCTCTCCCTATAACAGAAACACTGTCACATTTTATCCATTTCCTTTACAGTGGTGATCCCCTCCCTTGAACTCTCTCTCTCACACAGTTGGTTTAGTAGACGATGATGGAAGGAAAGAAGAATACTGTGTTCATGAAAATAATCTCGGCCACCGTGAGAATGAGGAGGGCCACAGACTCTTCGAAGCCAGCTCACCTGTTTCTGACGAGACCATGGTCATACCAAGTGCCCCTCTTCCTGTCTTTAGATGAACATGTCATTTTACCACTGCCCCATCACTCATAAGTCAGCAGGGCCATGATTCACACCCAGGTCTGTGTGATTTCATGCGGCTTCGCTGTACCCTGGATCAGGCTGAGCCTAGGAAGATGAGCGCTCCCCTAAATCAAGGACCCCTTGATTTACAAACCAGATCTTTATACACTCTCATGTATTTGGTCACCAAAGACACAGCCTGGAAATTCAAACCTTAGAGTTCCCCCAGCCAGAGTCCCCACTGTAGAGGAATTAGATCTTGAGTCCACCAGCATCCTTCCAATGCAGACGGTCCTATTCCATTGTCCCAGAATTTCTGCACATATGTGAGGATGAACCCAGGCCCTGGAACAATGGCCAGGTGTCTTCTTGCCCCTGAACTCAGTCTAACGTCCCTGTGGGCCAATTTCCCCTGCCAAAAACATGGCTGTCAATTCCTTGGCTAATTCTGTAGGGGACTACTAGTGACCAGCTGGCTATGGTGACCATGATTTGGCTCATTTGAAGACAAAGGCTATTCTCACCGTTTGTCAGGATGTGTAATGCATACCTGTGCTCACTGTGTGCAAACAAAGCTCGTTCTTTGCACATGGTGATCCTGCTCTGACGTCACCACGGCTAGCTGCAGGTGCTGTTTGTTGAGCATCTACTCTGTGCCAGTTGAGGATCTGGGTAACTCACCCCCATCCTACCGTGTGCTCAGAGGAGGAAACTGAGATTCAGAGACACAGGGCCACCTCTGCACCACCCGCAGCTGGCACAGACGGGAGTCAGGATCCGAAGCCAGGTCTGTCTGCCTGGAGCCCTTGTGCCTTCCAGTACAGACCATCCCTTCTGGGCAGCCTACACAGCAGCAATATAGGCTTATTAAATCTGTTCAGGCAGTGGATCATTCACAGAGGAAAACAAGTTGGCTTTTCTACCCAGGGATGGAGCAGGCTCCCCTAATGGTCAATACCTGAAGTTAAGTTAAAACAACTTTAAAAAATATTTTTTTTCTTCTTTTGCAGTGCTGGGACTTGAATTGAGGGCCTTCAAACTCAACTATATCTGAAGCCCTTTTTTACCTTTTTTTTTTTTTTTTTTTAAATTTTGAGCTAGGGGCTTACTAAGCTGCCAAATTGCCCAGATTGGGCTCAAATTTGTAATCCTCCTGCCTCAGCCTCCCCGAGTGCTGGGATTACAGATAACACACCACCGTGTCTGGCTGGCGGATCTCTTTGGCATGTGCCATTTGCCCAGCAAGGTCGGCTTCAGCCCCTCCCGCGCTGCCCACTGACCCTGTCTCCCCTTCTGAATGTGGACAGACTGAACCTAGCCTCCTTCCTTGGGCACAGCTGCCCACAGACTCTGTCCTGAGCCAGAGTCTCCCAAAGCCAGACTCCCCCCAAAATAGGAAGAGTGCCTGCTTCTCTGGGGTCTCTGGTCTCCTCTCTGCCCCTGTCTCTTTAAACCCATAAGGCAGACAGCTTACACTTTCACACCTGAATAAGACAGACCTTGCTGCCACTCACCAATAGGAAGCAAGAAATGGAAGCCTCCCCCACCTTGGCTAAAGCCTGTGGCTTGTGGTTTTGCTCTTTCAAATGGGGTGATGGGTGGTTTTGTTTTGAACTTCAATGGAGGAGACCTGATCACTTTCATCAAGGTCAACGCTAGGCCGGAAAGTCTTAGCTTGCAGAATCACTGCCCGTTCTGGTCACTAACAGATACCATTTTTAGAAGTTTACATCAAGAAATCATCCAAAATAGCATTACCTACCCTGTGTATAGCTTTGCAACTTTCAACATATCCAAACTAGTTTGAAATCCCTTCAGAATACTGAGTAATATCATGAAATGGGATCCACGTAACCTCAGAAGACACAGCTCTGAATTGTATCTCTTGAGGAAACGATAGCGAAGCAATAAAGTTAATTTTTAGAAAGAAAAAGAATACGTATTTTAACATACGCCACTTTTTCATGGTGCCTTTGAGGTCTCCGTGGCATTTGGATTCGTGTCTCCTGGCTACCCCTTACTTTTTCTTTTTCCCCTGAAACACATTCTTTCTCAGAACTTTCAATCATTTCGCTAGATGCAAGATGCCTAATGTGTGACGTGGGGGTGGGCCACCGCCTGGAAGCCCGCGACCCTTCCCTGCAGCATTTAGCTTAGTTCAAGTTTCTGCTCTTAGCATCGTGGTTTAGCGAGCATTTCTGTGCAGATCAGCTTCACCGTCTGCTCCTCCCGGGTCTACAGGAGGTCCACATGCTAACCTCTCACCGCGACCCTCAGTCGAGCTCACCCCAACTTGTGCTTTTGCTGGCTAACAACCTGGTTAACACCTCATTTCGCTGTGCACATCTTTTGAACTGTTTTAATGTCACTTTTGCACAACCTCTATTTATATCTACTATTCCCAAGCAGTCAGCCTCTTTATTTAAAGTAAAAGCATTTTGTCTTCCACTTCCTCCCAGGACTGAGGTTGCAATTTTAATTATCATGGAAATTCAAAGTGACTGGAGAGAGAAGTTTGGTGGGGAAATATCAGTGCGACTCAGGATCCCCATCATCGCCATGTCTTCAGCCTGGGAACATCTTGCATCTTTTCCTGTTCTAGACACCAGTTGTAGCTCGACGTGGACCCCAGCAGTGTGGCTGAGACCACAACTCGCACCCTGATACTTTGGGTCCATGTTGACCCCACTAGCTAGGATTCCTCTGTAAGCTACTTTTTGGCAGCTTCTGTGAAATCATGGCACTCTGATCAGAAAGACCGTCTTGCTTTTGATGGACTCTTTGCAGGACCACCCCCTGCCATGTCTGGGGTAAAAGAGAGCAAAGCCGGCTTCTAATCACGTGTTCCAGGACAGTGGCTCTGCGGCTCCTGCCTTCCCTGAGTTTCCCTGAGGTTCCCTAGGAATTGGTCCTTTGATTTTGAAATCCTGACAGTGTCTCATTTGATACTAAGCATCCTGGAAGAGAGAACACGCTTTATAAGGATATTTCCTGAGTGCTAGCCAGTACTTTGGACCAAATACTTACTTGAAAAGCTGTCTTTGTACAGTTAAGACTCACAAATTTGAAGTCAATGATCCTGTCCATTTTCACTAACTAGGAAGCTGTTGCAGGCCAGTGCTTCCTGTGGACAGTGTCCCATAGTTTTCCCTCCCCAGCCACCTGCCACCCACCTATTCGCTGTCCTTTCTCACTGCATTTTCTCTCTCTTGTCCCTGTGTCTCCCGCCCTCCTCTTCTGTGTTTACAGACTTGGAGAGGCTTCTCTGAGGACACTGCTAAACCTTTTCAACAAACTTTGTGAGATTGGGTCACCAAAAAATTTAAAAAATGGAAAAAAAAACTAAACAGACAAAAACAAAGTTCCATCATTGCAGTAAAGTAGTTGATCTTAGAAATGAATGCTGAGAATGTTTTCTGTTTGACAGAATGCATGGCTGCTTTTATTAAGTTTCAGGTGTGTACTCACCTTTGAAATGCAGTGGGGAGGAAATCAGAAAAACAGAGGTGCAGTTCCACCACTCAGAATAATCCTGTAAATAGACCGGTGTTTTTGTTTTCCTTTGTTTTTTTTTTTAAAGTGTATCTTAAAATCTATTTGTATAATGTAGTTTTAGTTGAATGTAGCTCTGATTCTATCCCACACACAATTTTGTATATTTCAAATAGAATGCATTCTTTTTAAGTATCTCTCTCTATCTCTCTATCTATCTATATACATATATGTAGTCTTTTTGAGCTAGGGTTTCTCTATGCAGTTCAGATTGGCCTTGAACTCATTTTGTAACTCAGGCTGGCCTTGAACTTACGGGATCCTCATGTCTCAGCCTTCCAAGTGCTGGGATTATAGATGTGCTCTACCACATCTGGTTTATAATCATATATTGAAGGAACAGATATACTTATGTTGCTTTATTGGAGAGATAACCCCTACCAAGTTTCATTCCCATAAGTAATGATTTGGTAAATACATTTGTTAGAATTTTGAGGAGAGAGCTGATTATTTTCTTAACACTTGAACAAGAGTGCCCTGGCCAAACAGTATGGAAAATTTTAAGCTTTGGGCAGCTGCTGGTAGAGTGTTTCTGGGCTGCCCACCACGGCTGGCTTTTATTTCTGCCTCAGGTTTTCTGTGGGCCGGCCGAGCAGGTACATCTCACCCAGGTGGGTTTATTTTTCCCAGATGAGCAGCCGGCCTGGCATTCAGCCACGTTAATCCCAGTGCAGCTACTGGGTATGGAATGTTCCTTCCAGCCTGGAACCCAGACAGAGGAGGACAGGAGCCTGATGTCAGCGGAATAAAAAAGGCTGAATGCAGAAAATGGAAGGAAACCAGCCCTACTTCAGGTCAGCTGGTTTGCCAGCCTTTTGACAGTGTTCATTGTTCCGACGTTTAAGAACCTTCCGAGGAAGTCTGAGAGCTTTCTGGGCCATGCTAGGAAATGTTCGGAGTTCCTGGCCTGGGCTGCTGAGACAGGCCTTGCCTCCCACCGGGCTCTGGGGAATTGCACCGGTGTGGCCTAGATTGGAAGGAGTCTGCAGTGAAGCACTGGCCTTTGATTGTGGCTCCCTGCACACCCACCTCATGGAGAGAGGCTGGGAAGGTCCCCTCAGGAGGAGTTAAGAAAGAGTCAACCATGTCGCGGATTCTTGCCGTTTCCTGAACAAGGATCCAGAACTCCCTAACACACAGGCATATATAATCTTCTGTTCCATCTGAGGAGTGACAGATATTAGTAATAACTATTCCTTAAAATAAGAGATTCAATAAAATTACAATGATCATTATTCATAATATAAACTCTCTGACCTATTCACGTTCTGATATTTATCCTGAGGGAGGAAAGCTCTCAAGGCCTGGATCTGTGGTAAGTGGGGTGGGATAGTGTGTGTGTGTGTGCATGTGTGTGTGTGTGTGCGTGTGTGTGTGTGTGGTTATCAGGAATTTCAGGATCCATAGTTTTGAGATCAATATTTACATACTAATAGAGTGAGAAATTTTGTTATTAAAATAATGTAAGTTACCTAATGACTGGAATGAATGTAAACATTATATGCTATAAATGTGACCTATGATTAATAATATCAAAAAGAATAAAAATGGGGAATGGGCAATTGGGGGGGGAAGGAAGAAGGAAGGGAAAAGGATTAAAAAAAAAGAAACATTGAAAAAAGTACACGTACTCACTCTCCAAGATAATTATAAAGTGTGTGTACTGCAAAAATGTATTAATAAAAATTTTAAAATTTAATAAAAAGGCAAAACAGTGAAGCAAAGAAACTTAATTATATTTAACTCCAAATCCTTTGAACACAACACTTTTTTTGGATACCTGTTAAGAGGAATACTATTGTTTTTCCTTGGCTCAGATAGAAATGCATTTCTTAAAGAAACACTAATACTACTAACAATAAGAAAAGCCCGAGGTCAATTAAAATGTCTAAGAATTGGAAAGCAAGACTCACTACCATGAAATAAGGTAATGAGAGAATTTAATTGACTTAAAATACATTTGTAAAATATTAGGTAAAAAGAGTAGGCTATGTAAGATTATGCAGGGCATGATCCCATTTTTGTTAAACCAATATATATTCGTGCATCTGTACATGTAAATTATATAGACAACAGGTGAGAACTGAGAGGTGTAATAATGGCTGTCTCTGGGAAAAGGAAATGGGATGACTTTTTTCCTTAATCTGTATTTCCCACATTTTTCACACTGAAGTGTTGCTCTCATATTTTTTTTTAAAAGTAAAAGTTGTAAAAACAAAGACAAAAACCTGCCAAAGATCCCAAAACGTACCTGGCTGTCTTACCAAGTATTATGGCTCTGTGGGTTATAATTTCCAGTAAGTTCCAGAAAGTTCTCTTAGGTTGACAGCATACTGACAGAAAGGGAATGAATGGCTTTTGCACTTCACAAAGAGAGGGCAGGGATTTTCAGGGCTGTATCACATGAAGAAAAACATTTGAAAAACAAAAGCAGGCAGATTATTTTTGGCTCCTCTGTATTGCTGTTTTTTAAATAACCACTTAGTTGTCTGAGTAATGTTTCAGATGCTGTGCACGTGCAAATGCCATCTCCCACTGGCTCTGACCAGGTCGGTCTGCACCAAGAGACTTTCGTCTGTTAGAGTCTGACTTTCTGCCAAGGTTGAATAACATACTCCAGCAGTTCAACCCCTCACCTCTCCACCTCAGTCCACCCTGTTAACCTCCAGCCTTCACATCCAGCCTGTTGTAAAACCTCAAGCGTGAATGTACAACCAGTTCTGACTTGGATTTGCTTTAAGACTGTTTGCTTAGAATTTCAACCAAATGATATACTGAAATATGGCTTCATTTACCCATTTGATCTCCGTTTATGTGAAGTTTTTATACAACATATGTTAGGGAAGTAAAATGATGTACCTTATGCTACTGAAACAACTATGCTCATCAAAAAAATCATGAGTGAAATAGACATAAAAAAGTTGATGTAATTGTTGATCAGAGCAACACTGATGTAATTGTTTAGTGGAGAGAAATCCTGGGGGTAGACAGCGGCTTCCTTTTTGGAATCTGATGATAACATTATTTTTGGACTTCGAAGACTTCCAGAGTTCTGTAATGTTCTATCCGGGGGGAGCAGATTTAACGTATCTTATCTACAGTGAAAATATAAGTAGATAAAGAAAAATATGAAAATAAGTCATTCACTAGCCAGCATGCTAAATGACACTCAGGTCACTGTGATCCTCCAATAATAGCACCATGCGCTTGCTTGGTAAAACCAGAGAGAAATGGCTTGCCCAACTCTTGGCCTTACTTTTAATTGAGGATCAGGCGGATGCATTGACCGTTCTCAAGGCTTTGGAAAGCCTTGTTTCCCCAGCTGGCCTAGATGCCTTTCTGTGACCTCAGATTGCCCACCCTTCCTCTGCCCTTGGGCCTCATGATTCCTCAGTCCCTGGCAATATTTCTTCAGTGGTCCGGACCCTTTGGTATTGGCAGCATCCTTGATCACAAAGCATTTCTACAGGTATCTGAATAGATAGAGTAAAGCGCTCTCTGCCTATACTGGTTATGATGAAAACTTCAAATACCTATGCTGTGCATCCATGCAGGCTGAATTACAAGGCAGTTCACTCCAGAAATTAAAAATGGGAGGTTTCTTTCTGGGTTGCTGTCTGCACTGTCAGGGGTGCTGGGACAGGAGGACCATGTCCCAAGGCCACAGTGAACACAACCCTGGAGGGAATTATGCGGCATGGACCCTGGTTCCTAAGTCTGGCCAGTTCCTCATGTATCTACCTGACCCTGGGCATGGGGCAGGGTTAGAGATGCCAGCATGGGAATTAATGATACAAGGCCAATACGAACAAGAGGGTGACCACTACTGTTATCAAAAAACCAGACATCCCATCGTCCTCTCCCTGCTCCAGCTGTGTAATCCTAGAACTCACTGGTCTACCCAGAGACTTTTTGAAGAGAGATCCACAATTCTCAGATCACCCAGGCTTTTTCTGCATGGAGGGAAAGGTCACGGCTGGACTTTCCTAGTGGCAATTTGCAGTGTTCACCTTCAGGCCAGCATGGACTCTCCTGCCTCTTGGGCAACAGTTTTGATGGAGCCTTGGAAACCATACTCCCTACAGTGTCTGGGGACAGCTCTGTGGGTGCCCAGTGCTCATCTGGAAGGCAGGCATCTTGAAGGGCATCTCTTTGATAGTCTGTTAAAGAGCTGCTGACCCTACACGTGCAGCTGGACCTCCCTCCCTGTAGTCTGCGGAATGCCCTCCACTCATTGAGGGGCTGCTATCCCTGGTGGAGAGCAAGGGGAGCCATAAAAGTGTCAGAATGTTATGACCAACCAGAGGCTGGACCTGTTGTTCTGGGATGGGCAGGCAGTGAGAGGGGACTAATGGAGTACAGCATGTAGGCTGTGCCACGGCATCTATCTGTGGAGCGGGGAGTGAGGACGGCACAAACAGCCGGGAATCAGCACACTGCTCCAGGCTTGGAGTTGCTAATGGAGCATCCAGCGGGCTGCGATGTGCACGGGGAACACCTCATGCCCCTGGGATCCTGTCTCTCCATTTCCAAGTGGAAGATGCTGGGTTTAATCTTAACCTGGTGCTGACATGGGTCTTCAATTCACTTTCCCATGGAATGACCTGATTTCTGTGGCTCTGTGCTAGCAAGTGTTCATGTGTTAATTTAACTTCATTTTATAAGGTTTTTGAGCCTGGCAGTGAGCACACAGCCCCACCATCTAAGTAAAAGAGGCTCACACCAATTCACAGAATAGTTACCTACAGAAAAGATATCATAAAAACACTACACCGAGTCCCCTATTCTTAAGGGCAAACATGAGGCTAGCAGTATGTAATACTGATCTTGTAAGCAAGTGGTAAACATATTTGTATCAGGTAAACTTGGAGGAAAGTCTTTGCTTTAAAAATGTTCCTTATGCTTATCCAGCTAACTTCCTGGCATTGAGTTAGAAAGAGCTTTCTGAGGATTGGATGCAAAAGGGCCTAGCTATGAAAAGGGATGTGCTTTCCAGAGGGCTGACTTGGCCTTGACTTCTGTCCTTGGCCTGGATGAGGTGGGCTTCTTCTGTGGGTGCCTCAGGAGGTCACGGAAGGAGCATGCGGGAGGTGTGATTCCCAGGCAAGGCTCAGCATGTGGACCATAAAGCTGGGGGACCATGATCTGGAGGTCTCGGGTGCAGAAAACCCAGCCTGGACCCTATCCTTTCTTTGCTGGGGGGGGGGGCTAAGCTAACTGAGCAAGTATAGTGATTGAAAGAATGCTGGGTGACCATGGCACACAACGGAATGACTATGGGTCAAATTTTGCCTCTATAGCTGAGCAAGCCTCAGTGTGAAATGATCTCTATATCTGCAAAGTTGACCTGAAGATGCTCACTCCACTGGGATCCTTTTAGAGTTCAAAAAAATCAATCAAGCATATGAAACTAGCTCACACATGAACTCAGTGTGAATACCAGGCTCCCGTCATGGAATCCTCCTTTCTGATCCAATATTATATCCCAATTTTCTATGATTATACTTCAACTCTCCTGGACAAAACGTACTTATGCATGTTAAAATGCACCCCTGAAATCCTTGGCTGTCCTTTTGTTTGGGAAGTAGCACCAACAGCATGGACATTAGCAACTCCTCTTGGCCCCCAGAAATGTCTTTTCTAGGCTAGATGGTAGGGATGCACCTTGCAATATCTCTCTGCCCCGAACTGATAATCCTCACTTGTATAGGACAGGCTGCAGCTTGTCAGGATGATCTGGTTCAAATATCTATATTTAAGATCAACCCCAAAACAAATGAAAACAATAAATATCATGTTCTTCTGTGTAGTCTAATTAGTATTGTCTCTAAAAAACTGGGGAGAAAATAGATTCCAGGCAGAATAGAAGGGGCTGCCAAGGTACTGTTCTCACCTGGATGCAAATTCAGAGAGCCAGCATGTTCATTCTGCAGGACTCCTGCACTTGCTCATGATGCCAGTGGCTCGTTGGGGACAGGAACTGATGTCTCCAAAGCCCATCCCAATCTGGGCTATCTGATCACCTTGGCAAGGCTATGGGGTGGACAGGTCACCGTATTTGTACTTTGACCTGGTTTCTTGAGTACAGTGGGATGGGAGCTTCTATTGCACTCATTTTTAAAATCAGTCATCTATAAACCTGAAGGGTCTTAGCAGCCATGCAGCTCAGACCCTAAAAGCTGGCGGGAGTGGAAGGAAGTGTCCCAGGTGGTAGAGCACGGACAGTGGGGGGTCTCAACTCCGAGGCACAGACGGAAAATTCCAGCCTCACTGCTTTCAAAGATGGTTTTCCTTGCCCGTGTGCTATTGGTATCCAGTTATCAAAATCATTCTACCCATCTTTACTGACCCTTCTGAACCCATCAATGAAAGGAAGAAAGTATACAGGGTTAGTATAACTATGTAGACAACACATACATTCAGACAATTGACTGTGGTCTGCTGAAGTGGCTGCATGGCTGAGATGTGAATTTGAGATGTTACAAAGAAAGGCCTGATTTCTTCCTAGACTTACGCTTACTTCAAACCCTTCCTTACTTTAAAAATTGGTACAGGAATGTTTCCACGTTCTCTACTCCAACTACCGGTAACACCTGCACTGCACCTCGGTGGTTGACATGCTGTAAGTGTCTTGACAATTTCCCTTTTGTATAAGAAAGAAACTTAGAATGCAGATCTAAGTCAATAGCCCAGTGGAGACCACAGAGAAAGTGACTTTGAAGGCTTGTAGGGACATACGCAGCCCAGTGTTTGACAATAATTTCATTTTCTTTTTTTTTTCTTTTAAATTGATAAAAATTTAAAATGATACAGAATTTCAAAACAAAATAATAGATTAATGATAGTTAATCTATTATCTCTGAAGTAGCTGTCCAGATTACAAGATATAGGTAGGAAAAAATGGTCAAACAATCAAACAATGAAAGCACAAACCATTTTTTAATGAGCTAACAGAGATTAGTGGTGTAGCTAGCTATCTTGTACACACACACACACACACACACACACACACACACACACACACACACATATATACATATACATATATATATACACATATTTTTTTCTCTTCTCTTTCTTTTTTCCCCCTATCTCAAATGTTCTTTCTTCAGGTTTAAATCTGTCCAACCTAACACCCATGTGCATGAGAATCATGGGAAATTGGTTACAAGACAAACAATTAGAACAAAATAACCACAATCAAAATACATTTCTGAGCTCTTTGTTCTCCACTGCATTTTGCGACTCGTGTAACTGAGCTCTTCTTCCAAACTGATCTAGGTACTTGATAAGATGGTGCATGGCAAGAGCCCTAGAAATAATGCCCCGGTTCAGTAACAGTTGGAAAACTGTTACCATAAAGATGGACCATTCTTGATGCATTCTCATTCAGATTTTTCAAGCAGTATAAATGCTCTTTTGCTAAATAATGGGAAAGTCAATATAAAAGATGGGCCATTTATTCACTCTGCAAACAATCTCTAACATTAGCCTTGTTTAACATTCTGAAATACAGAGAATGAAACATCTTTTGAGGCCTGGAGCTTAGACTAGGGATGGGAGCAGAAGCATAGGGCCACCAGCTAGGGGACACATGTGGCCACAGAGGGCACCATCACCATGGCCTGGGACCTCACTGGTTCTGCTGTGGCAGTCAGTGTGGCTGTCCTCTCTCAGGGCTGTACATCCAGGGCACCATGCATAACGAAGCTGCAAGCCAATGACTGTGACGATGGGGATACACAGAATCAGGGTGAGATCTGCCTCCCTGGTGGACTGGGTGCCAGGGAAACTCCCCATCTCAGCTGACACTGACCAGCAGATTCAAGACTAAGTATGGAGAATGAATGGGGCCAAAGTTAACTGTCTGCTTCCATTCAACTGATTTTAAAACGCACAGCAGCCCTGCCCATCCGCTAATACCTTCCCAGGAAGCAACCTCTTCTTTCTGAGACCCAGCAGCTCTTTTCATACTGACTTTGGCTGCAGGTGCCACCTCCCTTCGGACATGGGGACCACACGCAGCCTCTCAGGGACTGCCAACCGTGAGGCTTGTGTGTACACCGAGGAGCCCTGGGCGTTTGTCACAGACCACACAATTAATTTCATTTTTGCCCTCAGCCAGATTACAAAGACCCCAGAGAGGTCTGGAAAATTGATTTATTAAAAAGCAATAGCTTGATAATTCATACGATGAGGGAAGAAATGACTATGTTCAATATCTTATAAAACAGTTGGCAATCACATAATGGAATACTCATTGTCAATTTAGGAGTTATCTCATTATGCTCAGCAAATAGTTGCAAACTAGTGTATTATTCATGAACCGACATGCTTTAATTGCTTTTTAGTACACATTTATTTTTTCAATCCAATATGAATTAGATTCTTCTTTATAAGCCAAACATTCGGCAAAAGCCTACCTGAGGACCCTCCCAAAGAAGGACCCACAAGGTGCTCTCTTTGAATTGGGACCCACAGCTCTGTCCTGGCAGGAAACAGGGTATGGCAGTGACTTTAGATCACTCGGCAAGGACCAGCTGCAGACTCCACCCGGTGCCCAAGCTAGTCTAGACTTGGCAGGATGTGACTCAGCCACCTGATTCTCTGTATGAGCTTGGCCAGAAACTTACTTTGCAGTGGGTTATGCACAGACAGACAAGCAGGGACTTGGAATGTTCTCCTGTCACTGGCTCTACCTCTCACACTCCTGTCATTTGTCAAGAAAGAGCCCTTTCCCAGAAGATACCCACGAGCCCAAGGAAGAAGAGAGACCCAGAGAGTAGCTTCGTACCTAATCCATAACCTAAAACCGACTTAGCCTAGATCAAATGACCCTCAGCCTGTAGATAGGTGTATGAGCCATTATAATGACCGCTGCTTTCAGCCACTACATTTTGAGGGTTGTTTGTCATTCAGCTAAAGCTAGCTGATACATGGGACATTTGAAAAATTTGTTTTCGACTGCCTGTGGAGAATCCTCAGTTTCTGTCTATTGCCTCTGGTCTGGAGGAAATTTGACTCATGGGACTAAAAACTCAAGAGAGAGATGACATAAAATGTGTGAAGAAATCAAATATTTGCACATTGGGAGCTTCAAATCGAAACTGGAAGCGTTGCTTTATATTGAGCTGCTCCTCAGCTTCATGCTTGGGCTCCAGGGAATGGTGGGAGGAATTTATGCAGTTAGTTAGGGCCGACAAGTCTCCATGCAGATGTCGGAAGTTTTTGGTTAATCCCTACAATTATTTGACTGGGCAAGGCTGAACTGATGTTCAAAATGATAGGAGAGCCAGGCAAAAGAGCACATAGCTGGTAATCCCAGAACTCTGTGGGGCTGAGGCAGGAAGATCACAAGTTTGACGCCAGGCTGGGCAACTCAGTGGCTTAGCAAATTCTGTCTCAAAAAAATAAATAAATAAATAAAAGGACTGAGGACACAGCACAGGCTAAGGCCCTGGGTTCACTCCCCATTATGAATGAATGAATGAATGAATGAATGAATGAATGAATGAATAGAGGAAGGGAAGTCCCACACCACAGGTGCATAGTGCCTGGTATTCACAGAGCTCCTGGTTGGAGCGGCTGCCGTAGCTTTGTGCCTGATAGCTCTCTTGGGAAGTGTCCCAACATCTTCGAGCTCTGATGAGCCATTCTAGATGATTGGGGAGGGAGAGATTGGCACAGGTCACGTCCTCTACTTACAATATTCTTTCCCAGCTTCTTCTCCCTCTGGGTGCACTGAAACAAACACCTACACAAGTCTCAAAACCCACACCCTGGGGGCAAGCCTTCTGATTGACTTCACAGGGGAGCCAAGCATTCCTGCCTTTTAGACCCACTGAGTCCCGCACATCCTTTGTTATCCGCTGATGCTGCTGTCTTGTTGTGATCCACACTGTCCCGTCCCTCTGTGTGCCCTGTCTGTCCATGAGACCAGTCAGCACACAACCCACATCCCCCTTGGCTTGAGGTCCAAGCCCATTGCCTGGCACCCAGACACAGCAGAAGCTCTGGGAATATTGGGAAGAAAGCCCTGAGGCCCCCACCCCTCCACCTGACCTCTGGATAAGGCTTCACCCACCTCCCTCCAATGTCCACCTCCAGCCAAACCCACTGAGGGCGCAGCAGCTGGTCCTCTATTTCTTACTAGGAGTTTGTTTTTTAAGTACCTACCATTTCCAATGCTGATGACTCGAGGCCCTCCAGGGACAACCTAGGCAAGGTTTACAGTGATAGGGAGCGGGTGAGGACATTTCTAATTAAATCCTTTAGTGCTTCTACTTGACCTCATTTCAATTGTGCCATAAATCTTAAAAAAAAAAAAAACACTCAAATCCAAAATTTTAAAGAATGCTCATGAGTCCCTGTAGAACAGGGCTCTCCCTATTAACCCAATCACTGAACATGCTCTGATGGCCCCTCGGTAGAGCTGGAGTTGGGGTCACATAAAGGCCACTGGCCATTTCAATTAAAGTGTTTTCAAGGATTTCAAAATAATAAATGGAACTTGCCTATAATTACAGATGAAATAATAATTAAAAACACCCCTCCTAATCCTGTGTGTAATGTTATGCCACGCTGTTGGTGTCCACGTACCAAGACAAATACCTCCCTCAGAAGGGAGCAGGGGAGTCTATTGCAGCATAAATCCTGGGCTCCCATTAACACCCAGCTCTATTAGTTGACATTGTCTTCCGTCACATTAAAGCCCGGTGGAGTTTGCTGGTGGCTTGGGAGGGAGCAGTTTGGGTCCTACTTAAATGAAAATGCAATTCTACTCGGTAAATCTCTGCTCTAATTGGTTAATAATAAGCATGCACTTTGGCAGAGAACCCCTGGGAATGGTTCGTGGGAGGATTTGCTCCCCTTTCTCCTTTTTCATGAGGGTTATTCTTTTTCACACAGAGTATGGGGATCTAGAAATACAACATTAAGTGACTTCTGCCAGACGTGGTGGCTCACGCCTGTAATCCCAGCACTCGGGAGGCTGAGGTGGGAGGATCCTTGTGAGTTCGAGACCAGCCTGGGCTACAAAGTGAACTCAAGGCCAGCCTGAACTGCATAGCTAGACCTTGTCTCAAAAAAGACAAAAACAAAACAAAACAAAAAACAAAAAACCATTAAGTGACTTCTGACTCAGAGGGCACTGATAAGATAGAACATTGGTTGTGTCCCAGTGGATCCAAGAATCTCACAACCTGTCATTCAGTGTGGGTCATTCTTGGTGGTAGGGAGTGTCCTGTGCCCTGGGGACTATTTAGCAGCATCCTAAGCCACAACCCAGCAGTTGCCAATAGCAACATCCCACCGTGTAGTGACATCCTTGAGATGTTGCCAAGTGACTCCTGAAGGAAAAGTGGAGCCCAGTTCAGGAGCGCTGGTCCAGCCAGTTGCTGCTGTGTGTCAGGAACTCAGCATCCCTAGATAGTGAACCAGGATCGTCCAGCCACTCTTCTGAATCTCAGGATTGGTCCTCTCAATTGCTTCTGCACCCTGCTTAGTATTACCCTGGAGCCTTCTGGAATTTCCATCCATTCATGTCCAGCTCTTGGTTGACTGTAATTCTGGGTTTCCCCAGCTTTGGTCCATGGCCGTCACCAGAGCGTCTGACTTTGATCCTTCTGAGACTCTTCTCTTCTGGAGTCACCTGGGACAGGTGGCCCTCAGAGGTCCCCTCTTTGCCTCTGGTCACCTTTAGACCATGCCTAGCATCCCTGTACTAGGGAAGGAACCACACCAGCCTCCCAAACGATCCAAGCCGTCGGATGAGAGGCCACAATAGAAGCTTGATTTTTCTTTAACTTTTTGAAAGGAGACCCCAACCCTGTCTTCCATTTATAAACTTCCCTTGGGGCGCCACAGTCCACACTGTCTTCTGGTCACTCTGAGTACCTTTCCATATTGTTGCCAAACAGAGGTGACTATTGTCTGTTCGTCCTGAAGACTCCAAGGAGGTGTTGGGTGTAAGCTAAAGTGATTCTCCGGAAATGGAATGTTTACTAGTTTGGAATACTATATGGTCCATTTAATTTGAGTTTCAGGTAGGTAACAATTTTTTTCCAATTGTCCTGTGCAATATAGGATATACTTATGAAAAAAAATCAAGATTCTGTTTGAAGTTCTAATTTAACTGGCTACCTTTTATTTTTATTTGTTAGATTCGGGCGACTTTGAGGGTAAGATTCTGGATTCTGGAGCCATGTCACACTGTCACTCACTTGCCTTCCTCAGTCTGCTCGTGGGCCTGGATGTGTTTGTGCTACGCGTGTCATACAGCCACGCGGGGGCAACTGAGGACTCTGTGGGAAGCCTGTGGGGACACGGCTTTGACTGTCACATCCTGTGGCCCTGACTGCACTGACCACAAGCCTGGGAGGCCTGAGCACCTCTCCACCCAGCTTCTCACACCCTCGCCCTTGTCACAGCCCCGCTGTGGTTTGCTGCGTTGGCCGAGACTGAGTCCACATCCGCGGTCGTGCGCAGGCGCTCTGGGTTTGCAGCTGTGATTTTTGTAACTCGCTGCTCCTCCAGACCCTCCTCCTTCTGTTACTTCCCCAGTCCTGCCCGACTAGAGTTTATCCCAGGGACCCCCAGAGTTTCCCCCATGACCCCCAAAGCTCCTGCCTCCTAGGCAGCGCTGGACAGCTGTTCAGTCACTCTGTGGTCACATCCCTGACTGCCATGCCTTGCTCTGGACTGCGTGGGTTCCTGAGATGTGACAGTCTATGGCAAAGTCTGTGGTATCCCAAGTAGGGCAGGGTGAGTGGACACCAACTGCTGAGGCTGTGGAAAGTCCTTTGGAGAGTGACCGCTAGGGAGCATACTTCCAGAATTCAAACTCCAGCCCTCAGAGTAGGGTCCTCACTCCCATGGGCCCGAGAAGATGAAAGTGAATTCTAGGCTTTTGACAAACGCTGGACTGAATGACTGTCACCTCTGCACAGAGGCTTCCTGACCACTCCGTCTGCATAGCCTCAATCCCGACACCCATAGTGATACTTCCTTTAATGCGTGTCTCACAACTGGTACGCACACACACACACACACACACACACACACACGCACGCACACACATGCACACACGCACACATGCACACACGCACACACCTTGGCAGCTTGTGTTCAGTGCCCTCCTGTAGCCAGTGAGCTCTGCGAGGGCCTCCATCAAATCCCAGATCTTGTCTGTGTATGGGAAGAATCTCTAGAAGGTAGGACCAGCCTGGTGCTTTGCTCCAAAAGTCCTGCATGGATTGATGAGTTCATGCAAAGGACTGGAATAAGACTAGGTTTTGAAGGAATGAGGTCAAAGTTCTAAGGAATTCTGACATCCAGAAGGGCAAGTGTGTGTGTCATCACACCTAGGGAACTTCTGCCAATGATGATTTTAAACAGATTTTCCAAGGTGGCACAGAACTTTCTCTCTGTTTTTGTGACAAAGAGCATGGTAGGAGTGGGCAGCGCCAAGGTAGCTGGGCAGAGGGTGACACTGGGCATGGGTTGGGTCCCACACAGGCTGTGAGTTGTGTGTAAACCTTGACTTGGGGAGGCTGCATTGACATTCAAGGCTGAAGATGTTCAGATAGAGCAAGGATAACTCATGCATGAAACAGAATTGAGAGACGTGGCTGTGACCACACGGGATCTGTCTTGTCAATATGCTTCAGGTTCCTCCATGTCCCCTCCTCCTTCACACCTCCTGCCCCTTCCTGCTGTCTGTGTTCGGTGCCATTTTGATAAATACCTTCCCACATGGAGAGCTCCCAAGACCCTGATGCCCCACAAGAGAACATCTCACCTCTCCCCTACCTCCTGCCTTTGTTTGCTAGAAAAAAGGGCATGCCTGTAACGGATGCTATGCCAGATGGTGAAGAACTTCACTGGAGTAGCTAGACGTTCACAAAGGAGCTGTCATTTACCAGCTGAATCTCCAACTGCCTGAACATAGTCTCATCCTGTACAGTTCACGCCTTCTCCCATACCTCATCGATTCTAAAAACAGTGGATCCCTCCCATAGACATTCATTAACATAGTCCGTAAAACAAAATTTGGGTTTCCTCTCCATGTTGAGTTTGGTCTGGCAGATTGTACTGTGTTAGTGGCATATTTAAATATTTCAATATAGTCTTCAGTTTGTTGTTAAGGAAAAGAGATTAAAAGAGTAGAAAGTCAACAAGAAATCTGTTAATTTTAAGCTAATTTTGGTAAATAGTTTGAAACCTCTTTTGTTCCTTTGACATAAAAAGATATCCAGTGGTGAGTGAAATTGGGTCTAAATATTCCTTATCTGAATTTTGTTCCTCAAAAAGTTCATGAATAATAATTAAACCAATATTTGGTGTCCATCCATCCATCTACTTATGTAATCTTTGATCTGTCCATCCACTCATCCACCTAACTACCCAAACATTCATCCAAACACCCATCCATCCACCCATTCGCCCATCCATCCATCTATGCATGCATTCACCAATCCATCATCCATCCACCCATTCATCTATCAATCTACCATTCCACCCATCCATCCATCCATCCATCCATCCATCCATCCATCCATCTTTTCAAAAACTTTCTATTCACCTTCCAATAATTTTGGCTACTGACCCTATGCCTGGTACTGTTTTAGATTCTTGGATAGCTTATGCTCTAATGTTATTCATTTTCTATAAACAGGAGGAAAACAAACAAACAAGCAAATCAATCAGTGAACGAGAAAATGTAGGTAAATATTACAAAACAAATCCCTAACAGCATTGTGGATGAGAGTAATGAGAAGTGGAAAATAAGGATCTGTGTGTTAGAGCAGATGACCAAGGAAGCCTCTCTGACATTTCAACTATCTAGAGCTGAAGGGGAAAAAGCCAAGTCCTAGAGAGTTAAGGGCCAGTGTGAGAGCTGTGTCCCACATAGAAAACCTTCTCTCCTTTGGCCTACCCAGTTGGACCCATGCTGATTCAGTAGCTGACTCTTCTTTGCTGAGCTTTGTGAAATCAGGTGCTTGGTGAGCTGGCAGTGAGCCAAGAGAGGAGAAGGGGTTTGCCAGAAAAGTCCTCTACATTTCATGAAAAGTTCCGAATGGCACCTCTCCCCACCGGAAGTAATGCGCAGCCCACCGGAAGTAATCCACAGGAATTTCTTCTTAGCTCCTACCCACTGTCAGCCAATGCTCATCGGCTGCACCAAACAGAGGCACCTTTCTGGAAGCCTTTGTTGGCTTAAAAACAGAACAAAACGTAAAATTACTGGGATATAGCTTCACTAACTACTGACTGTGTTTGCACTGAAAAATGCAATTGCAAACATGGAAGATGAAGGATATTCTTATAACACATGCAAACCCAACATTTATTTGATAAACCAATTATACTCAGTGGTAGCATCTGCCTGTAACATTCTGTAATGAGTTAAAACTTGTTTTGTTTTGTTTCCTTCTAAATATGTTTATAATTGCAATAAAGATCATCTTTGCCCAATAGCTCTTACTTCACTTACCTAGTTTGGATACATTTTTTACTACTCAGTATCTCCTGATATGTAGCAATTTTAAAAAAAAATATGTCCTTAATAAACTTCAAAGATGCTTTACGCCTCTGTGTCTAGATTAATTTTGTTATTGGTTTGTTTTACTTGGATCACATACTGCATATTAGATGCACTGGAATTGATTTTTTTGAAAGTTAATTACTTCTGGTTTAGACAAAGAAATATAAATAAAGGGTTAAGAAAATCACTTAGAATTCAGTGGTGCTACCTGATCATAAACGTTGCTTTTTGATATAAAGCACTTCTCTCTTCTTTGCAATTTTAGTAAAATGATCCAGCATCTGAAATAATAACTCTATTTCAGACAGCCTAAGTTCTCCCACTTCTTTTAGCTCTGTAATTTCTTACATGATTCCCCTGGTTTTACAAGCACTTTTTTAATAGAGTGATGTTCCAGATTCCTCTACATAGGCAAATCCTTTCATAATCAGAGACTTGTTTTTCCACAGGAATTTAATTCCCTCTGCAGAATTGTAGCATAAGTTGGACTGATCTGGTTTACATTTTCTGACATGTTTTCCCTCCCTTGAAGATTAATTTAACTATCACTTGGCGCCTTCTCAATCCTTTTCATCTCGTTTTCACTCAAAAAAATATTCTAATTTCATTCAGTCGGTGTCTTGCACTCTGTGTTTTGAAGACACAGATTTTAGCTCTAGGAGCACGGTTTGATCTTGACCATCCTCTCTCAGTTGGGTTCTGAGTAAAGCCCTTGGCTGGAATTAATACACTGAGCCCAGGATTCAGCCACAGCCACCGCCACCACGACAATCCCAACAACAGCAAGAACAACAAAACAGACCTTTTGCTTGGCAAGCTGAATGCCTGTCTCTGTTATGGAGAAATATTTGTATGATCAATAGAATATCACTGGGTCCAAAAATATTAATCATATCAGTTAATTATCATTGGATACATAGTGCAGTGATTGTGGTAAGAAAATCTTTTGAAAGCTTAATCTATCCGAAAGGCTCTCAGGACTCAGCTTAAAACCCTCCTCTACGAAGCCGCCTCTCTGCTCTTCTGTGTAATATAATTGGCCCCCTAATGTAGCTCTATTTTTTCCTTTTCTCATTCTTCCTTTCTTCCTTCTCTTATGCCCTCCCCTCCTTCCTCCCTCCCATCATAAAGATAATTTACAACCTGCAGTTACTTTCGATATTTGCTTGGTTTGTCTTTGCCACAATTTTATGTTCTACAAATCCCCAGCATCTTGGTTCTAATGCTTCACCTAGCCCAGGGTCTGACACAAATAATAAAAGTTTGGCAAAATAACGATAATAAAAACAACGAAATGATCTTGGCCATGTGGCAGCCATGGTGGAAGACAACAGTTTTCACCTCTCTGGAAAGACGTGAAATCCTCCCTCCTCTGATCAATACCAGGACCCGTGGGTCCCTCTTCCCTTGTGTTCTGATTCTGGTGTCTGGGTCTTTGAACAAATATTTCTCAGGGCCATGTAACTCTCACAGAGGCGGTCATGTAAAGAAAAGAGGACTTCCGGTCAAATGTCCCATTGTGATCTCTCTGCCTGCTTTTAAGAGAACAGCCAGGCTCACACTGACCATTCAACACCTCAGCTGTCTCCAGTTCTCTGAGGCTGTTGAGGATCACCTCTGCCTGGCATTTTCCAGAATGAAGGCGTTAGACTAAAAATCTATAGTTTGTATAACTCTAGCAATTTGCAGTTATGTACATTATATCAGGGTCTGTGTCACCTGCCAGGTGAGAAGCAGCCGTTATTCTAATGCTTAGGAGAGGCTGTGCTGAGTGGTGGGGCTTTTAAAACACATAATTCAGTGATGATGCACACAAGGACCGAGGAGCTGAACATTTCCTGTCTATTTATAGAGAATCTGGGATCCCATCCAGCAGGCCTGCCAATTGCATCAACCAAATAATAAACTCATTTGAGAAAGCTGCTATGTGTTGATTTCATGAGCTTGGGCTTCAGGCTTATCACTTTCAGCTTGCTAGCTTGGCCTGGTTTTACGAGGGTGATCAGCAGTCCCAGTTTGCCTGGGACCCCGGGGATTTGCTAGGACATGCATGGACATTCAATGTTAAAAGTGGGACAGTCCCAAGGAAAGTTGTTGAAAGCTGACCCTAGCTCCATATACCTGTGATACTATTGTCAACAACACCCAGAGTCACCACCGATATCACCAGAACAACCATGATTTGCAACACAACACCCCCTCCAGCTCTGTGAGTCCCTGGTTGAATGCTATTATCCCCTCAGGCTTGTGGAGATGGCTGTGTACACAATTATTCTTTAATAAAGTATAGACTGTACCTGTTCTTCAGTTTGCCTCAGTTCAGACATAATCTTCATCACAAATTTTTTAAAAAGACAGTATTGGAGTGTGTGTGTGTGTAACAGAGGAAAACGTTCCTCAAGAGAAATATTCCACAAATGCTGAATTTGATAAAACAGAAAGAGTTGCTCTGATCCAAAGGAGAGCCAAGATTTTCAAATCCTATATTTCCACTGTTTTTTTTTTGTTGTTGTTGTCATTGTCATTTTGTTTTTATAATTGTTCTTTAATTATCTGTTTTTGTCTTGATTTTTCTGTATTTTCTTTCTCTTTAAAATGAAAAAAAATTGTGTCTTCACAAGTCTTAGGAAAAAAAAATAATAAAAGAGAGCCAAGAATGATCCCCAAAGGTGTACCCTTGAGAGCTCACTGGTCTGCACTGTGCCAGCCTGCATATGTCTAACAGTGTTGGAGAGAAATGTTCAGTCAGTGTGACGACTAGGTTTCCATGAAGTAGGGGTGGGGAGCTTGCACTGTAAGATGCTGACTGGGGAATGCATTAAGTCCACTCCAGTCATCACCATCATTACCCAGTCTCTTTCTCCAGCAGAGAGATATAGACAGATGTCAAAGCGTGCACAGGGCCAAGTTCCAATAAAACTTCATTTACAGACACAAAATTGAATTTTATCATCTTTTCATATATCATAAAATACTCTACCCCTCCAACTATTTAAAGACGTAGAAACCATTCTCAGCTACGAAGTTTATAAAAATAGCCTCAATTTGGCCCATCTAGTATGCTTTGTTGACCTCTACTACGAAGATGTGTCCATAGCCTGACTTCAGCTCTTGTGTCTGAGAATTCTGTCTCCATGCTTGTGAGGGATTATTTAAATTCTCTAGGCCTTGGCTTCCTCAGCTGTGAAAGAGGTGCAAACACACAACCCATGATGAATTCTGTCTTTTCTCTTGAATTTTCTATGAACTTAAAGTCGCTTTACAAAAACAGCCTATTGAAAAATACAATAAATGAATAAATCCTAGTTAGAGAATGAAATAAGGCAATAGAAGATCTTTGCACCCAGCAGCCAGTCTTAGCTGCTATCATGGAAACCCATGGACTGCTCCTTCCTAATCTTATTCCCTACTGCCTGTCAAACCATGTGACTCCTGCCAAAAGCATCCCTGAAGCCATGACCCTTAGATCCTGGGCTGGATTTGGAAGAAAGAACTGATCCAGAGTCAGCATCAGATTCACAAATGAATGCTCCTGTCCTGCTGTGATTGTCCTCAACTGGTTAAGCTCTGAGACCTTTTCTCTGGGAGGAAGCATGCCTTGCTTTCCTTCTGCAAATTTTCACTTAAATACTTCTATCAGTCTTCCCTTCAACACCTGCCCTAGTTTGGCCATCTCAGCAGTGTGATTTTTATATCATAGACCCTCCCCTAGTGACCTCTGGGCCAGGCTGCTGGGAAGAATGGTCACCTACACATCCGTAACATTTTTCTTCTCTTTCCTTCATCTTTAGCTCTGCTGACCTTCACCCTGCATTCTGTCCTTGACTTTAAAACACAGAGTATGTGCTATTCCTGAGAGATGCTTGCAGTGTGACCATCTTCTGGCCACCTGCATCTGTCTGGCCTGGGCTCCCCGCGATCACAACCCCTGCTTGGAGGCTTGCTCGCTTATTTTAGCTCTTTATATTGCAGTCACTGAAGAACCCTCCAGGCTGTTTTCTTTGAGAGG
Organism: Cavia porcellus; assembly: GCF_034190915.1. Lineage (NCBI taxonomy): Eukaryota > Metazoa > Chordata > Mammalia > Rodentia > Caviidae > Cavia > Cavia porcellus. Next base: position 113,493,171 of record NW_026947487.1, read on the forward strand.
CTGGCTGGCTCTGTATCTTCTCAACTCACAGCAGGCAGTGGTACCCAAACACAGACCCCGTGAGCCCATCCCTCCTGGTGCGGTGGTGACATCTGGAAAATACCTCAGGAAGCTTTTGAGAACTCGGTACATTTCATTGTTCTTATGGTTAAAAAAAATTAAAATACATCATGTATATTTGCATTATAAAATTAATCCATATGCTTCATTGAAAGTGCAGACGAGTTGAATAAAGAGGGAAATAATTAACTATAATCTTTTTTCAACATTTTGGAATAATTTTCCACTGAAGGATTTAGACATATTCCTGTGATTGCACCCTCTGTCTCTGTTTCTCTCCCCATGCAGATGCGCGCACACACACACACACACACACACACACACACACACACACACGGTACTATATGCTATATTTAAGCATCAATGTTTTCCTTGGTGATTACTGTGTCAGTGAGCATCATTCCACAATTTCATAATATTCTAACTAGGTAGTTTCATTGAATCTTTTCTACTGTATTGGCAGACATTTGTTTCCAATTCTTACCATTATAAATAATCTCCAAGCAACATCTTTGTGCACAGATGATTTTTATTGTACTTTAAATTACTTATTTATGGTTGATTGCTACAGGTAGAACACTTCCGAGATGGCGCTATATTTTAAGGCATTGTCAGAGTCTGTGTTGAATGATACGGTTGCTATTGACTTTCTGCTTTTTTCCTGACTGGCCTAGAATCTGGGTCTCTGGATTGCTTTCCCAGAGAGAATAATCCTTGCGGAAGTTTCCACTCAATCTGTCATCTTTCCACCAAACCAGGCTCTTGCTTTCCTTAGCACACTTGGCTGCAGACTGCCCCAGTTCAACTACAGGGACAATCTTTTGTTTCAGAACATAAATACCAGCTCCACCATTTATCATTTTGCCTGACCTTTCTGAGTTCGTCAACTTATCTGTGATATATAGCAAAAGCCTAACTTCTTTGTTGAACTGGAATCCCCAAGTCGACTCATTCACGACGGTGGTGCAAAGTTTTGCTGCAATATTTCATTGCTTAAATCCTGTGGGAGATGAAGCTGGAAGCCAGCTCCCGGTCTCCCCAACCTACAAGAGCAATCTGACGTCTCGTGCAAACATAGTCCTTCTGAACACACCAAGGCCAACTTGTCTCCTGGCTTCTAGTACCAACCATCTGCTATAGACACACCTCTCAAATGCACCTTAACACACACACACACACACACACACACACACACACACAACACAGGAAAGCCTTAGCTGACTTCAGCCTAAGAACAGTTAATTTTTACCCTTCCTATAAAATAACCTCCAACAACCAGCCCGACCCGTAGCAATCTCTGCAAGAGATGGATATGGGAAGTGACTGGAAGACCTCTCTCCTCGTTTCTGGAGACAGCATCTCTTGTGTCAAGTGACAGCAGGGAAATTTGCTACCTGCCTCCTTTTCAGAATGAATAAAAACCCGATCCATCCAGAAAATCCATTTGGAACTGATCCTGCCGCTTTTATATTTAGGGAGCATTCTCCTCCCAGCAATATAGAATTTGCTCTACTGCCGGAAGGGGCCCCCGAGCTCATCTTGAGCATTTGTTGGAGATTTTAGCTGGGGGTCACAGACAGCTCCTTCTGAACTCTTGGCTGCTGGGTCTCCCTTGGTCTGAGAAGGCATGCCTTCCACTGCGTGTGCAGACTTTAGAGGAGCTCAGGATGAGTACTTGGTTGGCCACTGGGGGAAGGTTTCAGGCTTGCAGAGGTCAGTGATAGGCTGTGTGTAATGACAACTTAATTTACTGCTCTACGCCTCAGTTTTCTCATCTGTTAATGGGCATAGTAACAGTTTTCCTGTAACTTTTCTCAGAAAGAGAGACAGGTGCAGGGACATTCTCATGCACCTAGCATGAGAGATGCTCAATGCTAAAAGTTTCATTGTAAGCAAGAAAGAAGCCTTCATTCGTTCCAGTGACCAAGAGTTGGATAAGTCACGTTGAAAGGTCACCTTCTGCTCTTTGTAGTGCACATGTCACCTACTGTATGTACAGGTGAGGGGAATGAATTTCAGATGGGACCATGGTGCACCTGGAGTGGCTAAGGTGTATTTAGGACTCTACTCAAGACCCTTGACTCAACGTCTGGGTTCTCTCAGTGACCTTGCACTGCCTGATTACGGACAGGTTCAGCAACCCCCAGCCAGGACACTGAGAGATTACAGACAAGAACCCACCCTCAGCATAAGGGGTAGCCACCAATGTGAATCCCTGGACTTGGACAGCCTGGGAACCTGGTCATCATTTCTGAGCTCCAGATACTGCTCAAGAGCTCCAACTAGCAGATTTCTCAGCAGCCTGTCTTGAGGATATTTTTGATGATACACTTTAAAGTCTTAAAAATCTCCCCATGGTGCTTATGTGAGATAAAGTGTCATAGAACCATACAGCAAATATTAAGAGTGCACATACTAACTGGTGAGTCCAAATTGCATCTGTCATTTAGCTGATAGTCTTGTACCAACACCGATTCCTTTGCTCTTGCTAGGCATGATGGTTACATAAGGTGTTATCATTGCAGCGAGCTGGGACCTTTCTGTACTATTTTTAATGCTTCTTATGACTCTAAAATTATTTCCAAAAACATAAGTCCTATGCTTTGCTTTATTCTTCCAAAAAAAATTATCCTAAGGGAATAAAGATGCATACAGAAACTGCCATAGATAATGTCTACCAAAGGAGGTCTTAGAGGAAATTGGCGCGCAGCTATTTAGTGACAGCTAAGTGTAGATCACGCCGATGCAAGGTGGTGGTCACCTGGACCTCCAGCTGAAGAGGAGCTGTGTCGTATCATCGCATCTATGAGGGGAAGGTGGCATGCAATTCGTGTGTGGCATAGAATTCGGCACCATGTCTGTGCCAGTAAATAACAGCTATTTTCGCGTTCACAAAGAACACACACAAGTTCCATGAGAAAATGTTGCTGCTCGTGAAAATCAGAGACCACAAAGTCACACTTGCACCGCTGAGGCTATTTTTTCAAGGCATAATGATGCATAGAGCAGCGTGTTCGCCACAAGGTTGTCTGGAGCGGGGGTGCTTTTTGTTTCCCTCTGGAAACTGCTCTCATTTCCAAAACCAACCCAACGAGCAGTGGCATCTTGAGGTTTTAAAATGAGAATAAAGCACAACACTGGGATAGAAGCAAAGGGCCGGGTGGGTGACATGACCGCTGGATGGCTCTGCCTGGTGAAGCTCAACCTTGACACTCAGGAGCCCAGAGTGTCCCCCGGCACACGCATTCCCCAAGGGGACAGCAGAGAAGGTTCTGCAGCTGTAGCTGCTTCCTGTTGTTGATCTCAGCACAGCTGGGAGCCCCAGGGTCCTCAAGGGTACAGAGTCCGCTCGTCCAGCGTGTGCCACACTCCAGAGAGCGTAGCCAGGTAGGTGGTCCATGCCTGCTCCTTGGAGACAGCCTGCCCCAGCCTCTACACTCCCAACCCAAGCTCCAAGACACAAGTCTCCAAGGGTGCGCACACTAACAAGGGTGCTGAGTGACCAGCTACAGGGAGTGCTTTTTCTGAACCTGCTGTCTGTATATTTCAGTGAAATTTCATATTAGTATAAGTTTGTGGTACATAGTGAGCATGTGTGTGTGTGTATTGCCCATCTGAATCCTTTTTATTTCTCCTTCTCCCTCCCTTCCTTTCTGTCTCCCCAGCTCCATTCCCAGAATCCCTTCTCATCTCCAGAAAGTGTATCTTCCTATTTTCTACCATCTTTCTTCTACTTACTCTCCAAATTATTATTTACATATTTACATTTATATTATTCATATTTTGGGTTCTCTTATAAAAGAAGCCAGGTGATATTCAACCTTCTGTGTATAATTTATTTCACTTGGTATTACATACTCAAGAGGCATTCATTTTCCTACAAATGGCACAAATTTATGCTTCTTTATGGCAGAGTAGTATTCCATTGTGCTTAAATACCACATTTTCTTTATGCTTTTGTCTGTTGATGGGCAGATACACTACTTTCGAGATTTAGCTATTTGGAGTTGTGTTGTTGTAAACATGGGCATGCATGTGTAATAAGATGTCTTTAATTCTTTTGGGAAGACACCTAGGAAGAGAATATCTGGGTGAGTAAAATTCCTAGTTTTAGGGGCTGGGGGTTTAGCTTAGCAGCATAAGTGCCTGCTTGGCAAATGCAAGGTCATGAGTTCAATCCCTAGTATGAAAAAAAAAAGAAAGAATTTCTAGTTTCAGTTTTTTGAGTGATTTCCATACTGTTGTACTAACCCTTATTCTTACCAACAGTGTACAAAGGTTCCCTCTCCCCAGAACCTCGCCAGTATCTGTTTTTGAATCTTGATGACAGTCATTCCTTGTGGGGTGCCATGGAATCTCAATGTTATCTTCATTTGCATTTCTCTAATGACATAAGACGCTACGTGGTTTCCATGGATCTGTTGGCCTTTTGTACTATTCTTTTGAGAAGTGAAAACTCAGTTTCCTTGCTTGTGGTTTTTCTCTTCTCCCCTGTGATAGAGCCAACCCCCAGCAGTGGGGCCTCCCTCACACGTATTTACTGTCCTCATGGTGTTAGATGGGCACCCTTAGACCCCTGGCCACTGGCCCCTTCTCTAACTCTGTCCCTGGCCTCAGAAGGCTTGGAGAGGAACCTGGAGCCACTGCTGGGACCTCAGAGGAATGCAGGGGTCTGGCCCTAACACAGCCGCAGTGGTCAGGTGGGACCAGAGAGCTCAGGTCACCTCCATGGACATCCTGGTCCTCAGAGGGTACCGGCCCTGCTGGCCAGGATCATGCTGCCCAAGCCCAGTCCACATTCAGGTGCCATGTCCTGCTGGTTCTCATCCAGGGAGAGACCTGGATGTGAGGCAGATCACTGTTAACATCACCTGGGCTGGGAGAGAGGAGAGGAGAGGAGAGGAGGGGAGGGGAGGGGAGGGGAGGAGAGAGGAGAGGAGAGGAGAGGAGAGGAGAGGGCACAGTCTCAGAGCTGTCCTTCTGCCTCGCCTCTCTGACAGGAAGAAAACACTTTCCTTGCTGTCTTCAAGCTTCCTTGCTGGTGACTGTGGTTTGGGTGGAATTCGAGGGTTCCCAAAGTCCTGTGTAAAAGCATGACCCTGGCTAGCAGTCTCCAGTGGTGTCATGGCCTTTAATAATGGTGGAACCTGGTGGGAGGCCTCTGGTCCCTGGGATTGTGTCCTGAAGGCCTTACGGGGACTCTGTCCCTCTGTTTCTGTTTGATTTGAGATGTGACCATGGCTCCCACCATTGCTCCCCAGGGCTCTCAGAGGCACAGACCATGGGCGCCCCAGTTTGGACCCCACCCTCCAGAACCGTGAGCTGCATAGAACATTTCTCCATATTAACTCAGCTGCTATGGGGCGTCTCAAGCTGGGGAGGGCAGCTGCCTTCTGCCCCCATGATGGGCCAGCGCCTCCCCACTAGAGCCTCCCCAGCCCTGGGCAGCCACCTCGCCCCTATCCAAGGCGAGAGGGGGTCCTTTCATCCCCGCCTTTCACCAGCTCTGAGCTTCATGGAGGCCCTGGAGAAGCCGCCCTGCCAGCACCCTCATGGGCCCAGCCACACCCTGTGATTCCGTTGGGAATGTGTGCGTGGCTTCCCAGACCCTGTGTGCTGGAAACGGAATCCCCAGAGTCATCCAGGGTTTCGAAAGGTGACTGGGACAGGAAGGCTCTGCCCTGGAGTGCAGACGCATCAGAGAAGGGATTAATGTAATGGGTTTTCAAGGAGCGGCTTTGGGATTGAAGCCAGGACTCTCCAGCTCATTTGTCCTGTTGTACCATGGATGCCTGGTGTCCAGCTGGGACCCTCAGGGAGGCCCTCGCCAGGTGCTGAGCCCACCCTGGCACCCCACTTTTGGAGTCACCAGTCCTTTATAAATCACCATCGGTGCTATTCAGTTACAGAAAATAGATGGAGACAATTTGATTATTGTTTCTCCCCACCCCTAAGGCATGTAGTAGGTGATCAGTAAACCACTGCTGGATCAGTGGGCTGCCTGATGACCACAAGCTCCTTGTACACATCAAGACTTCCTCCCCCCGGATAGAGGGCCACACTGATGGTGACTCAGGGTGACAGGGGCTGATGCTAGTGCAGTGAAAGAGCATGGTCCAGGACCGATAGTACAGGAGAAACATGCGGCTGGGACCCATGCCCATGATATGTCTCTCACAGGCTTCCCACCCACCCCATCCAGGGCATGGCAAGGTCAGAGCAGGGGGTGATCCTGGCACCAGGGAGGGGGGAAAGACAGCTCGGAAAAGCTGCTTCTCCAGTCAGGTCAGAAGGTGCTGCTGGGAGGCGGGTGAAGATGGCCAGATGCCAAAACAACTCTGCCGTGGTTTGTCCTTAGGAAGAGGCCGCACCCATTGGAAAAGGGCCTGTGTGTCCAATCTGGGGAGGGAGTGGAGCAGGACACGTCCTTTCTAAATGACTTGTTTCTGAAGAATAATTCATTTCTAGCTTTTCAGAGAAGGCAACAATGTCCCAAAGATGCCGAGATGGTAACAAGGAGAAGCCGGGCATCCTGCCCACGCCCACAAAGCACCACAAATGCCATGCACTGAGGCCCCTGCAGGTTGCTGGGCTATGACGGGGTCTGGGCCCCTGTGGACACGTCATTGTCTGGCAGGTACAGAGACAAAAACAACAGTGGCATCGTCCTCACTGGAGAAAGTCCAGTGAGACCATTCAAGGACAACAGAGGCAGAAAAGTGGAAGCACAGAGACCCGTACCCAAAGGAGATGGGTGTAGCCCGTGTACCCAAAGGAGATGGGTGTAGCCCGATGGTGTTGGAGAGCAGGGCTCAGGACAGGTGATACTCCGAGGAGCTTGAAGGAACTCGGGTGATGCACCAGGGTGTGCAGGGAGGAGAAACCGCCAGCTCCCGGTGTGGAGGCTGCTCCTGGGAGTCCAGCATTCTCCTAGCAGAGGCCTACTTAGTACAAGGAGATTGTTTTTTTTTTCTGCCTTTGTTTCTCTTGTTTTTTCCCACTAACAATTTATGTTCTTTTCTTTTATCGTCTGTTTACTGTTTATATTGCATTCCCCACCCACATGCACACGCTGCTGGGTACCTAACAGCTGCTCAGTAAAGAGCTCTTTAGTTAAAGACCACCTTCTTACATGGCATAGGCCAGTGAGCCCTCCAGAGGTCTGACACGTGTGTCTGGTGGCCTTAGGTGACATGTGGGCACACGATCTTCATTTCATGGAGATTTTCAAGAACATGTACAGGATAAGACATGAGGCTACATCCGATCTGTGAGTGCAGAGATGTAATTGCTTGGGGTCAGGGCAAAATTAAACAGTCAAGAAGCCCGCTCTGTTAAAGAAACCAGCAAGTACAGCAAAGGGTGAGGCCCGAGGAAGAAGCAGCCACTGGAGGTCTCGTGAGCAGAGTGGGAAGGTGGCTCTGGTCCCGGCCCAGCATGGGAACGACCCAGGGGATGAGCCACACCCTGAGAAGGTGAGGAAGTGCCTGGGGTACAGGGAGGTGCTCTGGTTCCCACCTGTCTGTCTTCATTTGAGGCTTAGCACAGAACCTTGCAAATAGCAGGTGTTCGGTAGATATTAAGGAGGGAATGAATGAGTGGATGCCCAGACAGCATCTCCTGGGCACTTCCCACGGAGGAGGGGCCTCCACAGAGGAGACACTCAGAGCAGAGTTCAGCATGAACCCCACATGCTCAGCCTGGCCCCTGGGGGCCCACTTCCAGCTCCACTGGGGCCTGTGGAGAGGGACCGAGTCACAGGATACGGCCTGTCAGCAGACAGGGAAATTCGGAGCCAGGGTGGGCCTGTGCTCAGAGGTGGCCCCTGGATAATCCCACTTGTCACCCTTGGCCTCGGGTCCTGCCTAAGGGCTGAGAGCTGGGCTCAGTCTCCATTCTGCCAGTGGGGAGGGTGACAGGCGGGCTCTACTCCTCGGGAAATGTCCTGCCTGGACTTTCCAGGAGTCCTTCCCAGTGGGTGGCAGGAAGCATCCCGCAGCAACGTGGGTGGCCCTGCTTCTCTGGAAGACAGTTCAGCCGATGCTACTGTTTTAGAGAGAAACTGTTCCCCACCCCCACCTCGGTCACCACGCTCAGAGTGGCCAGGCCAGAGGACTGGCCTACTATATGTCACTGTGGCAGGAGCTTAGCTGGCCCACCAATAACAAAGGATGTGTGTTTTCGTGGATGTGGCATCACAGTTTGGAAGGCTGAGCCCCCCAACTAGGACCCTACAACCGAAAGTGTCCAAAATGCAGATCAAACTGGACTCCTTCACAGCCAGGACCTCGAATCCCTTCTACTGATCAAAACCTCACACTCTACGCAGAACAGCCCTCTGGGCTCTGTGCCTACACCAACAGAAAATGTAGACCAAAGACACTTGGGAGGGAAATATTTTGGGACATTTTTGTGGCAGAAGGCTTTGGACCGGGGGAGAAGACAAGATCTGCTAGGTCAAAGGCCTGCGCCTCTCTGAGGGGCGAGATTCTCACCAGGATCACGGATTTGCCTTGTTTTCTTTCTTTCTAGAGTTTCAGCAGTCTCTAAGGGGCCTCCTGTCTCGTAATGCCCGTTGCAAACGCAATAATGAGCAGTAAAATCAGAACCGTGCATTTCCTACACCTAGGGTCAAAGAAAGGAAGCAGAGATCTGGAGGCAGCCGTGTACACCCCTTGGACGTGACTGGTGTTTTCCACGTGCACAGTGTGATCTTGTGTTCATGGAAGCCATTCAACACACATTCGCCAAGTTCATGGCACGTGCCGGGAAGAACCTCTGGCCTGGGGAGCAGTAGTGGGCTAGTAGCCCCCGATGCTCACTGAGATCACAGCCTGAGGTACACAGGGGAGTGGGGAGCACATAACTGCACCCGGATCCTTACTGCTTTCTCACCTGAGTCTTCTCAATCTGGGAACTGGAGATGTCCTGAGTGATGACAGGACAGATGGTAACAATGCTACATGGAGTTACAAATACGTATCAAACTGATGCTTCAGAGATATGCATGATTTCCAGGTCTGGCTCTTCTCTAAAAGTTAGATTTCCGGGTACTTGGAAATCTAAGTGTCTGGCTCCCCTGTGGGGCTGGGGCTCAGGGCGTGCCGTGCTAGAAGCTAACTCTGCTTCTTCCTGCCAATAAATTTCTCCTTGTGGGGCCCCAGAACCTCTTTTCCCTTTTTCTGTTTTTCCTCTTTCACATGCCAATCTTAGCCAGAGTGTCTATGCTGTCTTCTAAAGCACAGGGTTTTAAACCTGTTGTTCTCGGTGTGGGTGTGCAGTGGGGGTGGAGGGCAGCTCTTCAGTGCCAGCACCCCCAATCGCCAATGTGCAGGCTCCCCAGACCCTACTGCCAAGTAGCCTTGACTCTGGTGGCAAAGCCTTCTTTCTGGTGACACACACTTTCTGGGAGCTTCACTGCTGGGCTGAGAAGTGGGTATGCGTGATTTCACATTAATACGACTTAGCCTACAACAGCCATGTTGCGGTGGTCTCAGACCTCTTAAACTCGGGGCTCCCCTGAAAGACTGGTTCTGGTGCCCGACTGTGAGCTTCAGCCTCAGAAGCCACACGCCCATGCATAAGCTTTTCACTTGGAGAGATCTAAGACCACCCATAGGCAAACCAGATGCACTGGTGTATCTGGGCAGAGAAGACCCAGGGGAGCCTCGTGGAGAAGGATCCTGGGAAAGTTCTTCCTAACGACCATTGGACAGGAAAGCAAGTGGAAGCCCAGAGGGGCGACACCTCATTGTCATCAGCGAGAGTGCTGGGACCTAAAGCCAGATCTCTGTCTCGGTCCAGATAGGGAGAAAAAAAATGGAGAAGGCCTATGCACTGGACAACCTCAGGTCGTGGCTGGGGGAGGGGACCTCCCAGCTGCTGCCTGCCCTTGAGAGTCATCGTGGCTTCAGAGACAGTGCCGGTGCTCTGTGTATGCTCCTTTATTGAGTCCGTTTTGCAATTTAGTGCTTTAAATCAAAGCACTTTTAAATAAAGTCAGCAACTCGCTCAAAATTCGACACTAAAAACCTGACCGAGGAAGGATTTGGACCCAAAGATTGAGTGGCATCCTCCTGCAACCGCAGCCTCTCCAGAAGAGTGCTTCACGCTTAGAATACTGTTGTCTTCTAGTACTAAAGCCAAGGCCACCTCCCAGAAAGCCTCCCGGTGAGCCACCTTCCTGATACAAATGGGCATTTCTGGAACTCCCCCTTCCCCTCCTTTGTTTCTCATGGATCTGCAGCTTCACGTCTTGAAGATCAAAGCCGCTGCCTTCCTGGACGTGCCAGTGCCACTCGCCTCCTTCCCAGACTTCCTAAATTTTAATTAGCACCAAACTCTCAGGAGATGCTGGCAGACCCGCAGGGTCAAAGGGGAAAACTTCGAGAAAGGGAAGCTGTGGGAACCAGAATTTGCCTATGACTATCTTTGATCTTCCTCTGAAATAAACTCTTCCGGAAGCTCTGAAAAGTCAACTGATTGGAAGATCAAGTAAGTTTTCTAACTCTGAGTTTCCTCCTGCGCCAGCCGCTGAGGATAAGGCACTTGTAAATGGAGGTGCTATTGTTTTTAGAGATTTGTTATCTCCGTTGATTCCCTGAATGAGAAGCCTTCCCCTGTTTATTCTAAAGTCCTCAAGAGGAAGACAGTGGGCAGAGTCAGGGTGCAAAGCCAGGACCTGAATCCTAAATGCACGTGTATCAGCCCTGTCTCTCCGAATCCTCTGAGTGTGTTCACCTGGGCCTCAGTTTCCCGTGCTGGCTCGTAGCGATGATGAAATCTGCAACCTTTCCTCTCTGCTGTCATTCATCCCGGTGCCCGAACTCGACCTGTTAGCTCAGTGACCAAGGGAGAAGCTGGTAACATACCTAGCACACAAGGCAGGGTGTGAGGACAACCAGAAAATGGATACGGGGCCCCTGAGAGGCAAGAATGACTCCAGGGGCCGCACCAGAGTTAGAGAGGTGAGGAGAAAGAGGCTTACGACAGAGGAGAAAGCAACCCTCCGCAGACAGCTGGGTGCACAGTACTGCACAGCCTTCCTTCTCCTTAAATGTCTTAAATTACTTACATAAGAAATTCACTCTCCAGACGTCAGAGTCTTTATCTCGAGTCTTTAAGGACCCAGAGGTGGGGTGGGCCAGTGGACTGGGAACATCCATTTATAAACTAGGACATTTAATGAACATTTAACAAGCAGCTGCTAGGTGAGAAACAGGGCATTGGCCCTGGCAGGTAGAGGAGGCAGGAAACCAGCTCCCTGCCTTGCTAGAGAATGGAGCAACTCAGTGATGTCAGTGGGATGGGAAGTGGGACATGGAACAGTCCTCAAGGTACTGCAGTGAGTGGTGACACCTGCCTCTGTCCTCCCTGACCCACTGTGGAGACTGGTTCAGTCCTGTATTTTCGCACAGCACGCAGCCCCGGCCATCTTTTAATAAGTGCTTGTTGAATGAATACCTTCCCATGATTATTTACATGTCACTCTACTACCAGCTGGGAGCCCCTCTTCCCAGAGTCATTGTCCTTCACTTGAGTTGAGTCAGGATAGGTCAGGGAGGTGTCATCCCACTCAGCCTCAAGCTCCTCATCTGTCAAATGGGAACAACAGGAAGCACTGTGTGGTGGGACACCTGTGAAGTGAGCCCGGATGATGCACGGTGAGGGCTTTCCCTGCACCGGGTCCCAGCACCTGCGAGGAGTCACCAGCACCCACCTACATGGGAACCACTGTTGCTTAAATATTAAGGAAGAGAGAGCATCATGCTTGGGTTAACCGAAATAAGTATGAGAATTTGCGAGTCCAGACTCTGGGCTAAAAGAAATTGAGCTGGGAACAGTGCTACTTCCGAAGAGAGCCCACCCGGTCTAGGTGTGGACTTCACACGAGGACCCTTGTTCTGAGAAATTAATCTCAGCGTGCTGATCAGGAGGGGACCCTGGGACAGTCCAAATGAATCCATCCATCAATCATCAATCAAGTCTCTTTCACACAGGCACAGCACATGTGCATGATGGCATCGACTTGTCTGGCCTTCTGCCTCTGATTCAGGTCATTTTGCCTTTTGACACCTCTGTCCCTCCTCATGATCAGTGGGAATCATGAAATCAGGGGCTCTGAAGAGTGTGGGCATTCAAGGAGATTAAGAACCCACAAGCTGTTTGATTGACATTTGTTGCTCTGCAACTGTTTTCTGCCTTTTCTTGCCCAAATCTTTGTGGAAAGCAAATCAGATTTCTTCTAATCCTGAAGCCTCTCACTACCTTAGACTTGTAGTCCTAAGTGCTTGCTGACACTGTTTGTCACCCAAGACATCTCGCAAGCCGACCATGGAGGTACACACTTGTGATCGCAGAACTTTGGGAGGTTGATCACAAGTTTCAGCCTAGCCTGGGCAATTTAGCAACTTAGTGAGACCCTGTTTCAAAGTAAAAAAAAGGGGGGGGGGGTGAAGCAGGAGGTAGCCCCGGTGAAGGTCTGCAGGAGTCACCCCTTTCTCTTCTCCCTGAGGCCCATGTCCTGCCTGTGACTCAAACTTAGTTATGATTCAAGGTTTAAAGCTGGGTTTCCTTTTTCCGTAAGAAGCATGATTTCACAGCCCTTTCCCTGTCCCTGATAAATGGGGGTGCAGGAGGGGTGGAGCAGGGACCTGAACCACAACTCCCATCGCAAATGAGCCAACACCCCTGTTTTGTCACCAGGATTTAAAAACAAACATCGAAGCTCTGGTTGTGGTTGCTGGCATCCTGAGGTTCCCCATGCAGAAATAAGGTCAGGGTGAAGCAGATGGCCGTTCTGAAACCCCGGTGAACTTCAGGGGCCGGAGCAGAATGGCAGTCACTCTGGTTTTCGCTCATCTTCCTTCTCTGTGGCCTGTGACTTCAAGGCTGGGGGCTGTCCCTGGTTTGCAGACTTCCTCTCATGCAAATCACCCCCGCGAGGGGTGAGGGGTAGCCACACGACAGAAGGAAACAGAGGGATGTGACCATGTCCAACCCCCCCGCACCAGGACCTACTTTCTATTTGGTGGACTCCGAGAGAGTTTCCTCTTGAGCACCATCGCAGCCCTGAGCAAGGGTGTACTGGCTTCCAGGACAGTCTACACTCCAGAAGCAATTATTTCTGAAGGAACAAAAGCCCTGGTTCCCTTCAGAGAAAGGCCACAGCTCCCAGGGGCCCACAAGGTCTCTGTTTAAGGAATGTTTCAAGTCATCGGTCCTCAGCTGCGGGGGTCGGAGGAGCCTAAGGGCCTCAGGAATTGACAGCGACTGGGGCCAGGGCCAGCTGTGGGGACCGAAGGGACACAGAAAGCCTGAAGAGAGCAGGAATCTTCCTCAGCAAGCCTTCACACAGAGCGCCCCAAATCAGCACCCTGCATGCTCTCCCCAGGGTGGTGGAGGCTGCTGCTTCGCCGGGCACAGGGTGGTGGTGTGACACAGTTTTGAGATCCCGCGGGGCTCAGCGACTCTGGCAATGGAGAATGAGCGTGAAGTTGGGGAGGAGAAGCCAGTGAGAACTGAGAGTATCGATTCCTGTGCCAGTCTGTGAGACCTGGAGCCCTTCGGCCATGATCTCTGGTCCTCAGTTTCCCTGCTGAGGCAAGGAATCTGGAATCTTCCGCCTTTCTGCCTCTCTGTCTCCCAGGAGGAAATCTCTCACCTTGACGCCATTCCCCCAGTGACTGCAAGCACTGTGGCTTGGAAGGTTCTGGGCTCCCTCCCCCACATGCACACATACGCACACACACTAATCTGTGAGTATAAAGACATGGCCAAGGCTTAGAAGCAAAAGCCTAGATGCTTGCCTTTTACAAACAGGGAAGAAGAAACCTCAAAAGGCCCATCACCTCTATAGATTCTGTCCTATAACATTTCCCAGACTCCGGAGGCGCATGAATACCTTTTCAGTCTTGTCCTACAAATGAGGCTATTACGTGCAGCAGGAGTACCCAGTGACCTCTGGGAACTCAGTGAAAACTTGTGGGGCAGAATTTTCTTATTGCAAAGAAAAGAGGGCAAATTTCTCCCTTTTCCAAAGTCCCCTGCCTTCCACAATTATGTGCATATAAAGGACAGTCACAGCCTCAAGTAATTACAGCCCTAGACCCTTGAGTGTCTGTTTTCCCCGCCACACACAGGTCTGTTGATATTGATGAGATTGATCATTGATATTGATAAAGAACACTTCATGTACAGTGACTGAGGCGATGAGGTGCTCTCAGTCCTGAAATGGAGCACGTTGGGACCTCTCTGTGGGGTTCGCTGGGGTCATCCATCACTGGGGTCAGCCTCAGGGACTGAGGGATTTCCTTCTGATGTGTAGTAGGTGGACGGTTATAGAGCTTGGTGGAGATCTGGAAAAAGACAAGTGTCTAGCCACACCAGGGCTGTGGGTGACAAGGACAGATTGCTGCCTGATGAGGTGGCGTGAAGAGAGAGGGGCCCCCAACATCTTCCTGCAGACTCCTACAGCAAAGTAAGCGTCTGCATGGGATCTGGGATGAAGGAGGGATTTTCTCCTCAGTGGGGCCTCTGAATTCTGCAGGTTGGTCCTTTTCAATCCATGAGAGTGGCTTGCTCCTGCACACAGATGGGCACCTGCCAGCCCGTGGTGGAGGGAGGGAAAGGGTAACTGAAGCCTCTGCCTGCGAGTGAATGGCAGCGGCCTGCAGTCTCTGGTGACAGAGCTCGACTTGATGTGGCCTGTCTGGGCTCCTGGGAACGCACTGGGGACAGGGTGTAGAGCGGAGCAGTCTGCATTTGAAGGTGTTCCTCTACAGCACCCCCCAGGCGGCGAGGAGACAAACCCAAACCACTTCAAGTGGGTCCCGCTTTTGAAAGCCGCCACATGAAAAGTGCAGAAACCTAAGCCCCCTTGAGTCCTGGCCCGAGAGCAACAGACTAAGACGGGAGCATGGCGGCTCCCAGCAGCCAGCTGGCTCCCTGAGGCCCCAGTGGGCGTCTCCACTACCAAGCATATCCCCGGGGGTGGAGGTGGGGATCTCCAGCTCTGCACCCCAACCTGCTATGAACAAGACCACAGCTGAAGCGGAGCGGCTTTCATTCCTAAGCACGCACAGGCACCCATCTCTGAGCTTCCTGAGGTTTGGGGAGAGACCCCAGAGCACAGCAAGACCCACCGCTCTGAGTTCAAGCCAGTCACGCATGCATTCATTCGCACCGCGTCCCTTTAACACCTCAGTGAACTCCCTCCCACAGCTCCACAAAGAGAGCAGCCCCCAAAGATCATTTTCACCTGCCCCCCTCTGCCTTGATCCAGTACCGTGGCTCTGGGCATTTATTTATCCACCAACTCCTGACAGTGGGAGAGTGGTGGATTGATCCCAGCCAAGGTCTGATCAGAGGTCCTAAACGTGGATGAGAGGGTTCTGTTCCTCTCTCATCTTTTGAGTGTCATGTAATCCACAATAACTCAAAGTCTGAAACGATCAAATGCAAGTGTAAGTCTTGTGTCGAAGTCAAAACAGTGTTCTTGTGGAGTTGTTAATAGTCCAGTGCTGTGAAACTGCCGAGGTTTGGTTTATGTTTTCTTTTGTGGTCTTACTGGTTTGCAGGGCCCTTAAGGTACATTGCATCGGACCCTTGGGAAAAGCAGAACTGAGCTCTGCTCCCTGCTCCCTTCTCCTAGGCCCCTGGGAACCACCTCTGGCTCTAACCCCAGCTGGGCACAATATAGCCACTAGTTTCTGAAGAGGTCAAGGGTTTACCCCAGCTCTGGGCTCAGACAGTGCTGGGAAAAGAAAGATCATGACTCAGAGAGCATTTGAAATCCACTCTCCCTTTCACCCCGGTGAGGTAGAATCCTTTCAGTGCTATAACAACCACAAACTTGGTGGCTTAAAATGGCACCGATGCATGTACATTTCTACAAGGGAGAGCCCACACTGAGACTCGCTGGGCTAAACTCAATGTGTCAGTAGTGTTATGTTTCTCACAGACACTTTAGTGGGTGCTACAGTGTGAATGTGTTCCCCCAGTTTCATGTGTAGGAAACTTAATTTCCAATGCAGCAGCACTGGGAGTGGGCCTAGGAGGGGTAATCAGATCAGTTCTCACGATGGACTAGTGCTGGGGGCAGCGCTGGGTTAATTATGGTGAGAGTTATTTGCTATGAATGAGAGTTCAGACTCCAGTCCCTCTTGCATTTTTCAGCCTTCTCCCATGGGTTGGACAAAAAGAAAGCCCAGATGCAGACTCCTCACCTTGGAATTCCCAGTAAGAACAGTAAGAATGAAAGCTCTGTATGTTCGTAAATTTCCCAGCCAGTCTCTGATATCCTGTTACAACAGAACGGACCAAGGCAGTGAGAATCCATTCCTGGGCCTTCCCCAAGGCTTTGCTCCCATTTCTTAGTTAGAGACCCCTTCCTCCATATACACAGTCAGCATTGTAGCTTGAGGTCACCTCACACTGTGTCACTCTGGATTGTTTTGTTCACAATAAAGGACAATTACATTGGGCCATTCTGGATAATCCAGGTTCTTCTCACTATTTTAAGAGCAGCGATGACCAACCTGGATTCTCATGTCCACCTTTCTTCTCCCTTGCCAGGTGACCTAGCATGGTTACAGGTTGGGAGAAATAGGGCGTGGGCATCTTGGAGGCTCCAGTATTTGGTTTTCCATATCTGGATGTCTGTAGGATGCAGATGGGTTTCAGGTACTTCACCATCTAGTTGTTATTTCAGAAAAACATATCTCCTTTCTCCTCCTCCGAGAAACAGTAAAGTAGAGGCTGTGTCTTTGGTTCGTAGGTTCATGAGCACGGTCCCTGAGATGCTACTTTAAAATGTGACTATCAGATTTACCAGCTGGGGTCCATCTCAGCAAATGTAGGAGAGACCCAGGAATCTGACCAACTTCTCCAGAAAGCCCAAATGCCAATCAATCTTAGAGCTGTCAGTCCAAGTTAGAAGCCCCATTTGGAGGACAGAGAAAATAACCCTGCCATAGGCTGGCAGTCACTGAGGTTCATAGTTTGCCCTCATGTGGGTCAGTTCTGAAGTCCAGGGAAGTAGAGCTCATACTGTTGGGGACTCTCTCTCCACGCCACCAGCACGACACTGCCCAGTCAGGCCACTAGACCCTTGTAAGGCTCAGGACAAAGGGTCATCTTCTTATGAGAGACTTCATTTCGAGGCAAAATGTTCTCAGCTGTCCAATTTGCTTTAGAAGAAAGGATAAGGATTTTGGTTTTCCCTCTGGTTAAAATTCAAGTGCAGGATAAAACAGCTGTATGACCTTGGCTATGTCACCTAAGCTCTCTGAACTGCAAAGTAATGCCTACTGCAGAGATGGTCACCCTAACTGAGATGCAGGTTTTGTCCCATTTCTGATATATGGAGATGGGGACATAAAAATATTTTTCTTTACAGATAAAAAATAATACTAATAGATACTATGTATTGAAAAATTACAAAAGAATCACTGGGCTAAACTCTTTTCATTATTTATTGATTACCCCCAGCTTAAAGGGAAATTATTTAATGGTTTTTAACTTCACAAACATGAATAAATGGAGATCCTAGTGGGTAAAGTGATCTGCCCAAACTCACAAGCCATGGAAACTAAACTCAGACACACAGTCCACACTGTACCTTCGTAAGCCCACTGTCTTAGATAATCCAGGTTTTAAATGTTCCATCCCATTGGATGCTCTTTCATTTAGAAAATACAGCCCACCAACCAGTAGATTTGTAGCATCCTAATTTTTACTTCCAACTTTGATGAGGGAAAAGGTAAGAGAGGAACCTGGTGAGGTTACATTCTGCAAAAATCTGAAACACAGGGTATTGGAAACCTTGTATTGATGAAAAATAAGTTTGAGAACGGCTATGAACTCTACTTTGGGATTTTTGTCCCTGCCTGCAGCAAGCCCGATCTGAGCGGTGTGCATTTAGGGACTTTTTCTACAGCAGGTCCTTGATTCTTCGGGCTGATCCAAATAAATGTTTGAAGCAGGCCTCCCTGGGATTTGGGGGCCCACCGCAGATTTGTCATCCAGGAAAGGAAAGTTATGAAAGGAGCTAATGTTTACCCAGCGTTCTGTGGCCACCATTTTTCCGTCTTTCTGTCTCTTGAAATATTTCCCTGGGGAGAAATCTGCATTACACAAGCCAAAGGGAGCTTGGGAAAGCATCAAATAGCACAAATGTGTGTCTACCATAAAAGAATCTTTTAAAAAATTTGGATGGAAACCAAACCAGTCTGTTGGGTATGTCCACAACAGAGGAAGGACATGGGCTGAACATGGGCAGATCCAATCTAGCCCAGCAGTGCCAGCAGAGGGTGCTGTTTGCGCTCTGACTATGGGCGCCATGTTTGTTTCTGTACAAGGTAAGTGGCCTTGTGGTGGTGACTGTGGTGAGCTCGAGGATGAGAAGGATAAAGCTATGTTAGTTTCCTCCACAAGTGACCACAAACTGGGTGGGTTGAAATAGGAAGAATTTATTTGCACACTTCTGGAGCCCAAAAGTCTGAATTCAAGGTCTTTCTTTGCCTCTTCCAGCTCATGGTGGTGGCCAAGTATCCTTGACTCCCTTGGCTTGTGGCTGCATCCCTCCAGTGTTTGCCTCTGCTTTCTCTGGCATTTTCCTCTCCACTTTCCTGAGATCTCAACAGATGTTCCAAAGATGCATCTACATCTTTTTCTTTATAAGCACATCAATCATCTGAACCTGACTATATCTTTGAAGATTTTATTTTCCAATGAGGTCAAATACACATGAGCCAGATGGTCAATACATCATCTGAGGGGGACACAATTCTGCCCACAGCAGCCCCCCATCATGCTTGATGCTTGCCTGAGCGATGCTTTGGTTCCGGGCACCATAGCAAGCACATAACAATTATGAGGTTAACCTAAATGAAACTGCTGTTTTTATAGGTTACAAATGGTTGAACATCAGCAATTTCATAGACTCTTCCTAAAATGATCTTATTTAACCCTCTGAGTGAGTCCTGTTACTGCTGGATCTTCTGATGGAGGAGGAAAGCACTTTTTTTTTCCCTGCCAGGGGAGATAAACTTTATTTTTTATTTTTTTATTTTTTGTCTTTTTCCTTTTTATCAGTACCGGAGATCAAACTCACGACTGCCTGCTTGCAAGGCAGGCACTTATGCCGCTGAGCTAAATCCCCAGGCCCCAAGATAAACTTTAGAAAGTGTGCAGACCCTAGTGAAGTTTTCCCTTACTTACCACAGTATCTAACTCCTGTGAACTGTGGTTTCTCCATCTATAAAATTAGAGATTTTTTGGGAATAAGTCTTATGTGTATACAAATGATAATCATTCAACTCAACAACTTAGAGGTAGCTGGATGGAACATCTCTTATTCTGGCCCTTAGCAGACTCTGTATTTGTGGTCTGGGGGATGGGACATTTTGGAGCGGAAGGGTACTTGTTGAGAATGCAGGTTTCTGGGCCCCACCCAGCATTCAGAATTGAAGTCTCAGGGAGAGTGGCCTGGAAATCTGCATTTTCCTTGATGATTGTGGAGGAGGCCTGGGCAAACATCAGAAAATTGCAGCACGGAATGAGAATCACCTTTCCCTTTTAATCCAGGCGAGCACAGTAGGCTAACGAGGATGAGGGTGGGTATTTAGACCCTTCCCTCTGTAAGACAGAAGGCAGCAGTGGGAGGTACAGGACCCCCCCACAAGTGGGGACAGAAAGGGCTGATGTGCCCTTTCAAGGAGAAAGTGAATCTTTAGCAATCTTGAGTTGCAAGTATCCAACTCTCCTGCTCCTTGAATTAAAAAAAAAAAAAAATCCTGTGCATAAGAACTGCAGGCCTGGAAATCAATGCCTGCTTCCTTCTGGAAGTCAAATCCTGCTGCTTTGCTGGGAGAGAGGAAAAAGAAACAAACAGAATCTCTTTCCAAGGCTTTTCCCTGCCTCTTCCTGAAATCCTCTGGCTTGCTCTGCCCCATCAATTCGTTCCTGCACCGAAGCACCATTTTTCTCTCTTGTGTTTAGAACTGAGAGGCCCTTGACTTCCAAGCTGAGCTTTGGAAAGTGAATTGGCAGCTTGAAGTGTGCTTTTTCCATGTCTCAAAGCACAAGGGCCGTTTAGAGCCTCGGCGAGTGGCGGCTTCGGGGTTTTGTGGGTAGGACAGACTCGAAGTTTCAGAAACTGAGCCCACGATGCGACTTGCAGTCAGGAAGCCCGTGTGATACCCAGATGAGGTCCCGCCCTGCCAGGGGCACAGGAGGTGGCTCCCTGCCTTCCTGCCTGCCGCCTTGAGGCTCTGCCACTCGGCCCTGCCCTGGGTCTTGGGTGAAGGCAGGATGTACCGATTGGAAGCAGGACACTCTGGGATGCTGAGACAGGAGGATCTCATGCTTGAGTCCCCGTTGGGAAATTTCACAACTTATTAAGACAGTGTCTTAAAACAGAAAAGAAGAGAAAAAGGATTGGGGATGTGGCATCAGGTTCAATGTCTTTACTGAAAAAAAGACAGAAAGAAAAGAAAAGAAGCAGGCATATGTCTTACACCAGAGCAAGGTCTACAACAGAACGATGGGCGGCTTCCACCTGGGTCCTGTCCACTGCGCTCCGAGCACAGCACGCGTGAGCCGGGCAGGGTGTGCTTCCTTCTGGGGCCAGCTGCTGGGCATGCTGAATGTACATCAACATTCAGTTCTCACCCCCCGCCAGGACAGCTCTGTGCACATCTTTTTAAAAATTTGTGCTGAGCTACATCCCCAGCCGGTCTTTTATATTGTTATTATTATTATTTCAATTTTTAGACGGAATCTTGGTAAGTCACGAAGTCACCCAGACTGGGCTGCAACTGGTGATCCTCCTGCCTCAGCCTCCTAGAGTGCTGGGATTGTATTTGCATATTATGACGTAGACAGGAACCAGTGGCCAAGGAGGGTCGACTGACTTCTCCTCGGTCTCTGGGAGGCTCTGACTATTTCCTCACCACCCCTATCCACTCTGTGCACACAGGATCCCACAACGTCACTGTGAGCTTGTGGTCCTCCTGAGTGGTGGAGGTGCCCACCTAGAGGCAGAGGAGATGAGGCTGGCACTGCGCAGACTCCCACCCCTAACTCCCATAGGGGACACAAAAGTTGGTGGCTCCAGTGCCCGCTCTGATCCCTGGCTTTCCTGGAAGCACACATGCTGGGAGCCACTTTGCCACAAGCTAAGAGAAACAGGGCTGGGAGCAGGGGGCAGAGGTAGAAATGGATCAGGGAAAGCAGGTGCCCACTCTGGGGGATCCTGCACCACAGGGCGAGGAGGCTAGAGAGGGTGACATTTGAGCTGCAGCACCCTGGGTGGCTCAGCCCCAAAGTAGGGATCTATGAGTCGCTGGAGGCAAGGACTGGGCTCATCCCTTTCCTCATCCTCACCGCGCAGCTCAGGGTTGGTTTGGTCCTTTTAATTCTCAGAGTCCCTGGGCTCCCTTTGGAGCAGGCTTTGACAGAGCCCTGAGCATGGGGGCATCGGTTTGCTATCCGTCAAGGGTGAGCTAAGTCATACTAGCTGGAAAATGTTACAGATGCACGGGGCTTCCCCGGGACATGATGTGGAGCAACTGGGTGCCCTTGTAACTTTGCCCGAAGTGTGGTTTCTATGCCCCTGTTACCACTCGACAGCCTCAAGGCTCCTCTGACGATCGGAGGCTGCCAGTCCGCAAAAAGACAGGAAGACCAGCAGCGTGATAAGCTGCCCTACTAACCCAAAATGATCTTCAGCCCTCGTCAGGTGGGGAAAAACTTACATTTAAGAGACTTAGAAAAGGTTACCCTGGCTGCCTGTGTTCGCAGCACAGCTCGCTCCCTGGGTAAGATTTCACTGGTCAACCGCAGTCTGCGTAAGTACAGGGGGAGACGGTGTCTGGGGGCTCACCCCAGTGTTGATGGAGACCAGGCCAGAACAGCCCAAGTCTTGGTTCATAAAAGTTGCAAATCAAAGCAAGAAACTGGTTTTTAAAGTCATGGCAAGTGTATTTTACAGTGGCATCAATCTAAAGTTTTAAAATCTCCAGAGGCCTGCAAGAAAATCTGGATGCACAGGGCAGCTTGGGGTGGAGTCTCAGCTAAACCTATCCTGCTGCAGAAAGGGGTCTCCCCTGTATCTGTTCCACGGGTTCCCCCGGGTTGCCCAACAAGATGCCACCAAATAGGTGGCTTAAGGCAGTAGAAATGTGTCCTCTCTTGGTTCTGGAGGCTGCAGGTTGAAATCTGAGGTCTGAAGGGCTAATCTTCCCCCAAAGCACCACGGAGATGCCTTCCCTGCCTCTTCCAGGGTACTCACGGTAGCTGACAACTCTTGGCATACTTTGCTTGGTGGCTAGTGGCATCTACCTCTGTCTTCTTCCCTTGCTCCTAGGTCTCTGCTCTTAGAAGGCTCCTAGTCACTGGGTTTGGTGAGCCCCTTCAGCCCAGTCTGACCACACTTCATTTAACCACATCTGCAAAGATTTGGTCCCCAGTAAGGTCCCATTTTGAGTTCCCAGGTAGTCATGAACTTGAGGGGACAGTCTTTAACCCGAGGTGCCTGTCCACTGCCCGTCTGAAAGTCCAGCTTGGTTATGGCTTTCTCCCAGTGGGCTGACAACAGCTCTGAGCCACCCATCAGCCCAGGGAGCACACACTGCCATGGTCTCTTCTCAGGAGGATGATTTACGAAAGGGGTGACATAGGGGAGTTCCAGGTTCCTGGTGACCCAAAGTAAAGTCCAGCAGGTAGCTGAGGGTGGACAAGTATCTGTAGCCCCAGGCAGTCCTCGCCCCATTGGGAAGGGTATGACCAGGTCAGAGCTAAAGGGAGACCCCTAAGGGTAGCATTCAGCATGGGTGTGATGGTAAAGATGGGTCCGGGGAGCAGAGGTAGTGGGCACAGGGTGAACAAGATCCAGGGAGCAGAGGTAGTGGGCACAGGGTGAACAAGATCCAGGGAGCAGAGGCGTGGCTAACAATGGACCTCAGTAATATGACTCTTCCTACAAATGCTTGCACACAGAGAGAAATGGAATGATGAGCAGGAAGTCCCTCTCTAACAAATGAGCTTTGAACAAGGTTGATAGGAACAGCCTTAAGGTTCCTGAGGCAGCCCACAGACACCTTTAGGGTCTGCAGTGCAGCTGGGATGGGCAGATGTTTACAGTGGGGGTGATTAATGAAAATAGGCACTGTAGGCCTAAACTCAGAGGAGAAAAAGTTCTCAATTCTTGTGCATTAAGCTGGCTTTGCAGGGAAGGCTGGTGGATTCCGTGGGAAGATACAGAACCTGACTTTGGAGGAGTCACTGGCACAGGACGCAGGCTGTTTTCCAGCTGTTGTGCCCATGTCTTCTGTACCCGTCTCCTGGGGCCTCAGCCCCATGTCCCGAGAAAGGACCTCGGCCACCCAAGCCGCCCAGAGTTATGAGCTTCTCCGGGAAGTTCCTGCAGGAAAGTCCGCCTCCTGCAGTCACTTCTTAGCCTCGGGGAATGGAAGGTCAGGCCCTCTTGCCTCAGGACTTTGTGTTCCCATCACACTCCTGAGCTCTGGGGTCAAGGCTGAGACTCAACTCCAACCAGGGCCATGGTGTTTCCTGCTTTGTCCCCTGCTCCATGTCTCTCAGTCCCCAGACCACTCCAATGACAGGAGAGCTGCCTTTCACTCTACTTCCTGGGGACCACACTGTGACCAGTCTACCTGATGTCGGGCCAGTCTACCTGATGCCCTGGTGAGACCAGCCTGTATCTCCCAGATCAGCCTGAGTGAGGAAGAATCAAAGGAAAAGAGGGCCAAGAAGGGAGGAAGACAGAGAAGAGAAACGACAGAGAAAAGACCAGAGAGATGCAGGGAGGGGAAAAGGACTAGAGGGTGAATGAGTGTCCAGGGGTGGCCAGAGGAAGGCTTGGGAGCTTGGAGGTTGGCCAGGAAACAAACACACATTTACCCGGTAGTGCAGATCGCTGAAGGGAAGGAGGGGAGGAGAAGTGAGCAGAGGGTATTAGACAAATGCTAAACCCAAGCCCAAAGCAAAGAGGCGGATGAGATACCATAGATGGTAAAAGGGAGCTCCTGAGAAGATTAGAAAATGGAGTTTAATAGGAGAGTTTAACAGCCGGGCGTGGTGGCTCACGCCTGTGATCCCAGCACTTGGGAGGCTGAGGCAGGAGGATTTTTGTGAGTTTGAGACCAGCCTGGGCTACAAAGTGAGCTCAAGGCCAGCCTGAACTGCATAGAGAGACTGCCGAGACAGAGAGAGAGAGAGAGAGAGACAGAGAGAGAGAGAGAGAGAGAGAGAGAGAGAGAGAGAAGCAGTACAACAAATAAAAAGAAAGCCATGAACGTGAATGGTGATTAAACAGACCCTTGCTTTCTGCAGTTATGTGCACTCTTCAGAAGGTTTTTGTGCATTGCTTGGATATCAATTCCATCCCCAGCACATGGAGGAAGCTCACGCTTCAAAGAACTGTTCTGAGGAAAATTCACTGCAGTCCCACGCACCAAAGACACACTACTGGTCTGTGAGTCACACTCTGAGGCTTCTAATCTGGAGCCTCACCCCAGGACACCTTGCCATGGGGTAAGCCAACAGGAGTCCTGTGTCTGGGGCCCCGTGGTGTAAAGGAAACAACACTCTTGGAACCTGGATAAAGGTCTCGGGCAGTCAGGGTGAGAGACCCTGCGTCTGGGCTCAGAAAGGCCAGCTGGGAGAGGAAAGGCACTGTCCCAGCAGAAGCCTGCACCTAACCCCGGGCAGAGGTGGTTTCTAAGAAGAAAAAAACCCCACAGTAGCACGTGGGACATGGGCTTCAGAGCTCATTGAGCTTTGAGACCAGAAAGACAGAAGAACTCTGGTGACCACAGAGACTCGGACACTGGTGTCCCTCCCTCTCCTAAATAAAAAAAAAAACAATATTATTTGGCCAAAGAATGGGGCCACTGAGTTGGAAATGGTTTTACAACTTGGAATCCCAGGAACCAAATATTTATAATTGTCTCCAAAGTTGAGGGGCTGCAGTAACAAAATAAATGGCTCTATTTAGTCAAAGAGGACCTTCGATATCAGTAGGGAGCTTGGGTGTAAATTCTCAACTTAATATGTGCTTGTCAGGTAATCTCTCCCATCAAAACTTTAAGTAGGTGTCTTTATCTTCTACAAGTACTTTTGGCAGGTGGCTTTCTTTGGGTGCCATTGCACCCCATAGAGCAGTATTTTTCCCTGATGGGAATTATTAGGGATGCAGAACCACAAAATTGATCTCAGTTTGCACCCTGGGGTGCCAGCTGGGCTCACTTGTGAGTTTAAAGATTTTTTCTCTGTGCTCATTAGTTTCATTGAGGGATTTTTCAAGTCCAGGCAATAGCAAAACCTGACAGCTTATGAAGTCATGAAACATTGGGTCGCTCATAAATGTCAAATCCACAAAAGCTAAGGGTCTGTGGTATTGGGTCCTGAGCTCCAGGAAGGAGACTGTTATCGGTAAGGTTCCTGATTTCATCTCTGTTTTCCTGGTCCCCAGGACAGTAACAGGCTAGAATGTATATGTCCTCCATCTACTTAGGAAGTGGATAGATGGATGGATGGGTGGGTGGATGGATGGATGGATGGATGGATGGACAGATGGGGTTTGTGTAAGATATAAATGAACTACTCTTTCCAACTCAGTAAGGAGCCTAGGAAGCTGTCTTTCTAGACAACTCTGTCATGTTACTTTAGGCATAAGAAAATTCCTCACTTCTTCCCAATAAGTACATTTCAAAGATGCTGCATTTTGTGCATGTTTGCAATTTATTCATTTTAAGAGCTCTTTAAAATTGGTAAATTTTTCTCTTTATTCTGGAGTACTATGAGCATACATTATTATATTTTTAAAAGACTCCAAAAGCTTAACTTATAGTCCCCAAGCTCTCTATAGATCTCCTTTGGCTCATTTATATATTTTTCCAATTGCTAAGAGAAAAGAGGAGCATGTATTTTTTAAAGGGTGTTTGAAAACATGTCTTGAAAAACACCTTTGGCGAGTTTTCAGGGATAGTTTCTGAAAATTGTTCCAATAAGGTAATATCACACACCCAATTGCTCAGCAATCAGAATTAGCTCTGACAAAGAAGGAGGGTTTTGAAAGCGAACATGAGAGCTGGACCAGGAGTAGGCCACACCGATACTCATGATGCTTCTGGAGACTTGGGGAATCACAGCAGCTTCCCCCCCTTCCCCAAGACCCCATCTTCACCTGGAAGTGCCTATCCCTCCACAGGGCCATCCAGGGCTGTGGGGAGCACTGCCCCCTTTGCCCATTCAGTCATGTAAGCACAATCACCACCTCAGATCACCAATGTAGTGGTGGCGATTGAAAGGTCCTTTGAGTGGCAATGGACACCCACCGTGTTCCAGCACCACAAGATATTTTACTGGAGCTAAGCTCAGGACATTTGTGGCAAGTCCGGGCTAGATATCACTGGTAGTAACTAGTGATGCACTGGAATACTGTGGACCCTCGGGCTGTGTCTGTGGGCTTGTGAGCAGAAGGTAAACAGTCGTGAACCCCCTTACCACCATCCTCACCACCCAAGCAGGGCTCCCTACCTTACATACGGATTTGGGAGGGAGGATTGGCTTTTTTCTTTCATCTGTATGTGTTCTTGCAGCATGCAAAGGTGAAGGAAGTATATCCAAAGGCTGACATACATCCACTTGGTAAAGTCACCCCCAGAGATCTCCAGAACAATGATAAAGCACCCAAGAGGCAGCCCCTTTCTGAGCCTATACATTAAGCCATTAAGAAAAGTGCCCCAGCCAGGCATAATGACACATGTGACATTTCAGCACTGTAGGAGGCTGAGGCAGGAGGACTGCAAGTGCCAGGACCTCATAGGACAATACAGCAATTCAGTGAAACTCTGTCCCAAAATAAAAATATAAAGGGGGCTTGGAGGATGTGGCTCAGTGGGAAGAGCCTGGGTTCACTCTCCAGGACTGTAAAAATGAGCAACAATAAGACTCTCTTATCCCAAATCTTAAATCTAGCTCATTACTGACATCTAAAGTAAATGGACTCCAAAGAAAAGGCAGAGGTGGTTGTGCAGAGGTTCGTCCAGGTCAAAGCCCATTTTGACAGTGATCGTAAGAATCACAGAGATATGGTCACCATTGTAGCTCAGCAAGAATGGAGATGGCTTTTTTAGAGAGGTTGGGAAGTCGTGCAAAGCTGGCGTCACAGTGAAATGTCACACTTTCCACTTGAACTTCCATTTCTTAAGCACCAATGCTTTGTTCCTGGAGAAGTGTCCTCGATGCTACAAAGGCCCCACCTGAGACGCACGTCTGCCAGGCACCCCTGTTCCTTCCTGTCCGTCTCTCCGTGCTTAGCTGGACTCATTAAAATACAGAACTCCTGGTCCAGGGAGACTGAAAATCAGCTCTTCCCAGCCACCAGCCTGAGCCTGGCTTTCTGCAGAAGCACAAGGCTCTCTCCACAGATTGCAGATTTACATGGTAAAAATAGAAACACAGGGCATCACATGTGTATGCAAATTTGCCAACCAAACTCAGTGCTGAAAATAGTTATTTACTATTTGGCTTGCATATTGGCCCAGAAAACCCTCTATACCTATTTCATGCTCATTTAAATTCTTTAAGAGTTCCTGACCCATTTAAATTCCTTGAGGGATGCCTGGCTTCACATGATCGTTTGTCTGCTCGTCTCCCAGCCATCCTGAAAGAAACACTGTCTGCAGTAGCAGATTGGATGTGGGAGAGATAGATTGGCCCCACTTTCTTAGGTCCAGCCTGGCCCC
Source organism: Cavia porcellus (assembly GCF_034190915.1). Classification (NCBI taxonomy): domain Eukaryota; kingdom Metazoa; phylum Chordata; class Mammalia; order Rodentia; family Caviidae; genus Cavia; species Cavia porcellus. The sequence continues at coordinate 113,521,007 of NW_026947487.1, forward strand.
TGGTTAGGCACCAGTGACCTCGGAGGTAGAATCACAGCCTCCTTCTTGAGAGATGCTTTGGGTGCAGTGAGGAGGGCTCCTAAGAGAGACAGCTGGGTGATTTGGAGAACAGCTCGCCCGGAAGTCTGGCTCTTAGGCACCCCTGGCAGAGTCACCTGAATGTGAGGAGAGGGTGTGGCTTATATAAAATAGAGCTCTTGGGTCCTGCTCAGAACCGCATGATTGGAATATCTGGCGGTGGGAGACTGGATTCCTGGGGCTGGGACTCCAGGTTTTTGGCAATGGGATTCACTTTGGATACTGCTTCTCAGGAAGCTCACTGCTACATGTGCTGTTGAAGCAAACACCCAAAGAGCGTGCTAGGATGATCTCAATGGACTCCAAGGATTGGGGAGCTTTTCCTAAGAAACCACCTCAAGATCCTGACAATGTGCTGTTCAGAAGCTGGAATCTACTGATGGCTGGGGAAGGGTAGAGGGCACCATGGGTCTCACCGAGCGAGGACACCAGCATGGTGTAGAAAGGTGTGAGGCAGCAGAGGTGACCTTCCATGTCTCAGTGTACACTGCTGCCCACATCAGCAGTTTTGCAGGAGATATTCTGTCACTCACAGGAAGACCCCTGTCTGTAATGGCAATATGCAAACTGCTTCCGGTGCTCGCGGGCTGTAAGAAAGGATATCTCTCTCTCTGCACTCAGGGACAATGACTTGGTAGATTTTGGGTGCTAAATCTGGACATTGCACATTCAAACCCTGGCTCTACCACACACCAGTGATTTGAGTTTGTCAGCTCTAAGTGACATGAGTAGCAGTCACTGGATGATAAAGTTCTGCGACATACCTGGGGTGATGCCAGCCAAACAGTGAACCCCTAATAAACAGTGGTTTTTAAATAAATTCACTCATGCCCTCTTAACTTCACAATCTTCTAGGGATCTCCCAGAAATCCTTCCACATGTGGAAAGAAGTCTGGTTTGGAAAACAAGACTCTGATTGGAGATGAAGCCCAGAGAAGCTACAGAGCCTTTACGGAGAAGTCCTCTTCATTGTGCTCCAGCAGGGAAGAGAAGGACGCCAGGAATCCTCCCGCTCGGAGGTACCCCATCATGCAGACACAGCTAGTTCGTGTATAAATTCAGTCACTTCCTAGCAGGTCCTTAGTAAGTCTGGCCACACACCATTTCTCATCTCAGCTTTAAATATATTTGTCATATCATTATATTGGCACACACCTCCCCCTCCCTAACACATACACAGGGACAATAAAGCTTCGTATCATCACTGCCCTCTAACCACAGACACCTGCACAGGTCAAGACACACCTGACATATCTATCTAGACAGATGCACTCATTTTCATGGGGAGCACAACTGGCCCAGAGCAATCCAAAGCACCCCCCCACACACTGTTGACACCTGAACGGCCCCCCAGTGGCGTGGCACTCATATCTGCCCTCCCATGGCTGCACCCGCACACCCCAGCGCCCAGGGCACTGCCTTTCATGTGTGTGCCCTGTCAATACAACTGCACAGATGCCCTTGGCGGTCCCCACCTATCACTGACGAGTTCCCAGGACTACAGCACGGCTCTGGCTCCCTGTAAAAACCAAAACAAAACACTTTAAAAACCCATTAAACACTGAAGCCAGAAGTGAGCTTTCCCCGTGTGTCATGTCAGCAGGCTGTGGAATAAGAGAGAGAGCAGGGGGCATGAACACAAATGAACATTCCAGAAATGGCTTTGTTGTCCTCCACGTACTCTGGCTTTTTTTTTTTTCCTTCGGCAACAACAGAAATCTGCGAAATGACTGAGGGTGGTTAATTAAGCATTGCAGCCCATATTCTGCGGCAGTTTCAATTGGATATGGTGTTGTCTTTCACTTCCTGTTATGCAGGATTGCAGGGCTGTTAGACACCTGCCGCGCTCCCGGCCCAGCTGCTGCTCTGCCCTGCATGGGCTGGGAGGAAGTGATCAGCCTCGAGAGGGGCTTGCTCTGCACACCAGTCCCTACCGGGTGAGGCGGAGGCCGGCGGACACAGCTGATGCGAGGCCACACTGGCAGCTTGAGGACCGGCAGCTGGCAGTGAAGACCTCGTCCTATTGTGAGGGAGGTGTCAAGAGGCCCACTGTTTTCTCCCAGAGCCCCACACCCCAAGTCCTGCTGCAACCTGAGTGTAATTAAAGCTGGAGCTGTGAGACAGGCTGGAATCAGATGTTATTCTCTGGCTTGCTGGGATCCCTACACACTGGGAGGGGGGCTGCGTGCAGAAGCATGCACTTGCTTTTGGAGCTGTTCATTCATTCATTCACTCACCCCTTCATTTATTTTTTAAACAGAAAAAAGAGAAGGGGGGAGCAGGATATACAAGGCGTGATCAAAATAGATAGTTAAAAATGCATTACACTAAAGGCGCGTCGCCATGAATCCCCTGTGAAGTACCCCCCGTTGCTTCAAACACACTTCTCCTACTATGCTTGAGGCTTCCCCAAGTACTTCTGGAAGTCTGCTCTCATGAATGTCTTTATGAGGTGTGATAAAAAATGGTGAACGCTGCAGATAAGTGCCAGCCATGGAGAGGCGGGCTCCTAAGAACATTCCAGAGCATCCGCATCCGCCTCATCCATCAGCTCTGCACTGTGTGGCTGCTCACTCTTCCACGGAGGGGAAGTGTTCTGAGCGGATTCAGGAAACACAGAGAGCCGCTGTGGCACTCACCAAAGGTGACTTCCGGAGGACGTCCCAGGAGGGGATCAGTGACACTCTGTCTTTTATTGTAATAGTATTATAAAAAGTCAACATTCATGATATCTTCCCCTTTGTACCACCTAAACTCAGGTCTCCAAGGGGTTGGGTTTTACTGATGCATAGGTCAGGGGAGGCCAAGGAAGGATGTGGATACCAGCCTAAAGAGGTCTTACTTGGTTCTTAAAATTATGAGGGAGCTGGGCGTAGTGGCGCACTCCTGTAATCCTGGCACTCAGGAGGCTGAGGCAGGAGGATTGCTGTGAATTTGAGACCAGCCTGGGCTTCAAAGTGAGCTCAAGGCTGAGACTTCAGGAGAAAGGAAATGGTACAAGAATACAGCCAGGTGTCTCTGCTGGCAGACCCTGTGGCCTCTCACTGTGAGAAAACACACAGAAGTGAAGGTATGAAGTTGGACAGAGATGCTGAGAGACGCTGATTTAATCAGACAATATTTCTAGACCATCCGGAGCATGTGCCTGAGACACATAAATGAATGTGTGATGACTATGACCATCCCATAGGACCCTCCAACAGGGACACATGATTTTCATGAGGTTTGCCTTGCAGCCTAAAGGGCATCTAGCACCCATTTCTGGGAGGCAGAAACTGAGGCTTACAGAGGCCACATCTTTCTTCCAAGGTGTTGTTGCTCTTGGATAGCAGAGAAGGGTTGGGTTCCACGTGTTCAGCCCATCAAGGTCACTATCTTAGTGGGCTGGCTGCTCAGGGTGACTAGGAACCAGGACACTTGTTTCTCAATCCCCGTGCAGTCACAAGTCTGAGACCCCACAGAGAGGGAAGCTACTTCCAATCAGATAAAGGAGTTATCTCCCCAGCAGCTCCGTACAGAGGGCAGGGTAGGTGACAAGACCTGCTAGTATCTGATTGGAGATACGACAACCTTTACATATTAATTTCCCTTAAATCGTTAGGGCTTCGTGTACAATTATCTCTCTCTGGACTGGTTACATGGGTCACTGCTTCAGTGTCCAGAATGAAGAAACTTTTCTTTCTGAATACTCTCCTGGGTAGGGTGAGACAAGGCAATTCGGATCTGAGAGTGAGGGTTGGTTTTGCAGAGTGTTTAGCGTGGAGACTGAATTTCAGTCCAGGCCCAGCTCACTCACGGGCCTCTGTGCTTAGCACGGGTGTGCGTGTCTCCATTTCTTTCATTTAGAGTAATATATAGGAATTCTCAGCAGAGAATTTGGGCTGGATGGTTGTTGAGAGGGAACAGATCTCACGCTATCAGGTGCTATGTGACAGCTTTGAAAGGAGTCTCAGTCCTTCCTTTGGAAAGGACAATCCTGTCAGCTCCTGGTGCTAACTGCAGGTTTCTCTGATTATTGATCTTTAATCAGCTGCAGGAGAATCACAGAGGCCGTATTTCTAACCCCTCCCCAGGTGGTGGCCTGCACTGGAGTCCCCCCAGTGGATAAAGCTTGGGACCCTGAATCTTCCTTGTGTCCTCTGGGCTCTGGCCAGAAGGACACAGCGATTACGCAGGCTGGAGCGCAGTCAGGTCCCACAGCCCTGGGGAACTCGGATGTTGTCCACTTGTTGGCCATTATACCTCATGCCTGTCCATCACTTTTTCATTCTGTATGGCCGGGAAGTGACCACATCAAATGCCATTTCCTGCCCACTTCCATCCTGCTGGCCCTGGCCCTTACCAACCAACTTCCTGATGGATATGGAGGTCTGGGACTGGGAGGAGAGGGGAAGGGGAACTCTGCGCCCCTCTCCAGCTGTCAGCTCTGCTTCAGGTCCATAGCGCAGCCTGTCCTGTGTGGTCAGCTCCTCTGTGTACTGACTTCACCTTTTCCCTTTCATTCTCAGCTCCCCTGGCACCTTTGTGATTAGTTTTCCAGACTATATTTGCCCCGTGCACCGAGCTGAGGCTGTGTGCTGTTTTCCTGAATGGACTCTGGCCGATGCAGGAAGTAACAGCAAAAGTCGGATCATTGTAACAACTCTCTGGCTGCACACGAGTTACCGCGCTGCAAGTTTTATATGCATTTATTGTCTGTTACAGAGCGGTCTCCTGTGAGACGCTGGGCATAAGCCTGACAGTTTCGGATACAATGGGTGTGAGCAGTGGTGGTGCAGCCCTCCTGGGCTCCCTGCCTTGTGGGAGACTGCAGGAGTGGCATTTGGCCCCTGCAGGGAGGCAGACAGGGCAAGGGAGGGAGGGGCAGTACAGCTCTGTTCAGCGGGAGGCATTGTGTCCCTTCCAAACAGATGGGGAAACTGAGGCTCAGAAGGGAAAGATGACACCTCAGAAGCGTGCCCAGTCCCTAAAAACAAGGTGCTGAGATAAGGGTTTGCAGGCAGAAGACCCAGCTACTGTTGAGCTGGGCCCCTGAAGGACACATTGAGATCTTAACGTCTGGCACCTGCGAGTGTGACCTCCTTTGGAAATAAGGCTGTGAGAAGTCACAGGCAGAGGGAGCCTGGGGTGATGCAGCTGCCAGAAAAGGGACTGATGGAGCCACCAGAAGTGGGCCGAGGCAGGAGGGCTTCCCCAGTCCTCCTTCCTTGAGACTTCAGAATGCACATGGCCCTGCAGATACCTTGCTATTCAACTTCATGTCCCTAGAACAGCGGTAGAATAATTTGTGTTGCCTTAAATCTACAGACACGTTGTTTAGATGTCCAGGAACCTCGCACAGGTAGACAGAGCCCAGAGGCACGTATGGTTCAAATCATATCCTGTGGGCCCTAGGCCTGCTACTGAGCCACCCAGGGAGACCCCACCCCCCAGGGTACCTCGAACACAGGCTCTGCGGAGGAAGGGTGGGTTCAAGGGTCTTGCACACTCAGGCAAGGCTGGTTCTCTGAATACCCTTAAATCATTTGCATTATTTTCTCCAAACAGAGAGGGGAATAAAATTGGATTACGAGGTTTTAAAAATGCTTATTGCATGACGCGTATTTTCTGTACACTAACGATATTCCTGCATGTAATGTCATATTCTCTTGTTTATGCATGGAAAACTCGGAGGAACTTGTGATGCTGTCATTTGTCAAGCAAACCATACAGGACTCGCCCACATCCCCGAGTTAGGAAAGGCCAGGTGAGGTCTGAGCCGCAGCTGGTGCCGTCCAAGCCATGGCCCATGCACCTGGCGGGAAAAGGCCACCAAGTCTCAGGTGCCCACACTTTCCCCTTGATCGCTGTACTGGGGTTCACTGAGCAGGGCTGCTATTCTCCGGGAATGGGAAATGCCTATAGCAAATCCATCCCTGGATGTAGGACTCCAGAGCCACCTCTTCTATGCAGGTGACCACATCTCCCTGGCTTCTCCATAGAGAAAGAAACAAGAGGCAGAGAGAACCTAAGCGCACGGGGAGAGGCAGGTCTGACTCTATCTGAGACTGAGATCAGAGTGTTTCAGTCCTGTGTCCTCCACGGCTGGTAGGTCACTGCCCGGATGGGGCCCTGTGGAGAGATTCTCCTCACAGATTTTCTGCAATAGGTTGAGATATGGCGATTGTGCCAGAGGCAGTGGCCCCCGGAGTAATTGAGATTTCATCGCAATCTACCTGGGGATCTACAGCACTCGTGTGTGAGTGTTCTTTGGCATTTCTGAAGGGACTCGAATTCAGAGACAAAGCAATGCCTCCGCTCTTTGGAGATAATGTTGGGGTCATCTTATGGACACCAAGAGCTCCCAAATCATGCTGTCATTCGCAGGAACTGTTTTAGACATCCTCCTCTCAGACCCTTGTATCCTTGTCCATATTGAGGAATTGTGACACTCACAGCTGCTGCTGTAAGCCCCTGTGCCTGCGATCAAGGGTGCTGGTATGTGGTTCCTTTCCTGTGGAAGGTGCTCTCCAACTTGGGTCAGTGGGCAGCACGGTTACCTTGGACAGCCACTTCCTCCAACCTACAAAGCTGAAGTTGGCTTAGGTGCCCCTTGGTCCGGGTCACCAAGAGCATTTGCAAGTGGGAAATATTTCAGTAGGTGAGAAATTATCAGGAAGTGGTTATCTCACTCTGTCCTTGCCTCAATGCTTTTAGGTAAACATTCTTAACAGTTCACAGAGGAAATTCATCTTGGAGAATTTAAGGAACTATCATGCTGGATCCTGGCAAGAAGACGGACAAGTGTCTTGCTCCAAAGTCTACGCTTATCCAAGGGGCCAACCTTATCCTGAGCTCATCAGGGCTGAGAGAATGTGGCCCAGAGCTCCTCCTCTGGTGCCACCGAGATGCAGCAGTGGGCGAAGAGGAAACATTTCCACTTTGCCATCTGATGCTGCGTTCTGCGGGGTCCACCTGGCTCTCCCCTGGGAAAGGGGCCACTGCCCACTGTTCGGCCTTAGAAGGTAAGGCTGCTGTTGGAAACACTGCCAGCCGATGCATCTGTAAAGAAGCACTCTCAGTGCTTGTTTGGGGCTTGAAAAGGAATCTGTGTGTGTCAGGAAAAGAAACGTCCCAGGCTGGATATTTGAAAGGACTCTGCCAGAGAGGGTTACTGGGTTTTCAAATGGAAACTTGGAAGCTGTTTACACACTAAGGGTCCAAGTCCAATGCCAATGGCCCCAAGGCATATCTTATTCCAGGAGGGTGACATGAATCATTTGGTATCACAGTGGTAGGGGGTGGAGCTTGCTCCCCAGGGACTTCCTCAGGGTCAGGTGTTACCTTCACACCACTTCCCCTCTGTGAGTTCTCTCAAGGTTACCACAGAGGGACTGTTATCATCCCCATTTCACAGATGAGAAGCTGAAGCCCTGCTCCCTGCCTAAGCACTTCAAGACAGCAAACCAGGTTTGTACAATGGTCTTTCTGCAGGTGATACCTAACCCTAACCTCTCTGGTTCTGTATGGCAGAATCTTTGTAAATACAGTGCTATTTGGGCAGAAGCCACTTCTGAGCCTTCACTGGCCAAATAAGCTCTCCAAATGGGCTGATTGGCTGCAGAAGGTGAAAACGAGATCTAGAGCTGATTCCAGCATTATCTGCCTTGATTGTTCTCAGCCTCTTCTCTAAAATGGGATAATAGTAAATTCTCCCCACAGAACATCATCATGGGATTAAATAAGGTCTTACGTACTAAGGCAAGCACCTAAGAAACAGCATTTTATGAATCTGATCATGCAGATAAGAACTCAAGAAGGTCACAAAAGTTGGAAGCATTACACAAGTGGGAAGGATTCATCTATTGAAAAAAATTTGGTCCAGCCATAGGCATTTCAGCAGCTCTCCAATTATACTATATTTATCTGAGGTTTCAAAGACTCGTGATTTTTTTCTTCCTCAATTCTTTAAACCTTTTGGGTGAGTCCAGGCCTTGTTCTAGTTCCTCTCTGCCCCAGGGTCAGAGGAAGCAGAGACCTCAGAACCCAGGGCTGGCCCTGCCCAACAGACACACAGATTAACGGGAAACGGTGTTCAATTGCTTTCTCGGTTACCTATTATATCCCCTTTGTAGTTCAAGGCTACTGAGAAAGTTCCATTTTTCCCTCCTGTGTTTTCCTGAGCTTGTAATCCATCTGTCCTCAGTGGCCTGGGGAGCGGACTCTCCTCTGGATAAGCAGCAACTTGGCTTTTTGCAGGAGTGAGAAAAGCCCTTTGTGGAAGAGAATTGTGGGTGAGTGGCTGGGGGAGCACACACCGAGCAGCGTCCTCGGGGTTGTGTGGCGGTGTCCCCGGGATTGTGTGGCGGTGTCCCGGGCCTCTGCTGCTCACAGCCACTTCTCACATGTGAGTGGCCTCTTCTCCTGGGTTAGTATTTGTGGGGATGCTGTTTGGATTGCGTTAGCATTCATGCCCTGAGGTCCTGCTTCCTTGGTTAGCTCAAGGCCATCAGAAATATTACAGGGTAGCACAAGGGATCCGAGACCGACAACACACACACACACAAAAAAAAAAACACATCAAGGAACTTTTCCTGGCAATTCTTCTCAATAGCATTGAGCGCAGTGTAAGATTTTTCTATCCAAAGAAAACAGCAGAAGCACAGCACAGGTGTTCATGGAAGAATAGTGTTTGGCATCTGTTGAAAACCTACTGTGTGCTGGGCCTGATGGTGGTAAAACACAGCTGAAGGGGCTGTGCCTGTGCCCTGTAGGGTGGCATGATTCTGTAAGGAAACCACACTGTGAGTGAAGAATTGGACCTTCGAGGTGGTCACGCTCTGTAGTGCTTACTCTTTGGACAAACCATTTATGCTAGGAACTTCAGCTTCGCCATTATAAACAAAACCCAGACAGAAATGTGACCCCTGCCTTCCAGAGTTCCCACACTTTCATGTGTTGGTGCCGTAAAGAACTTGAGGGGTGCCTAGTGGAGGATAAGCACCCAGTAAATATCATCCTCCTTCACATTATCACTATGATAAACAGGTCTCGGTGCTATTGCATAGGCGAGTATTGAGTTTCACAGAAATAGGAGATTGGGGACATTTGGCTTTTGTTTTTGAGGGCATGTTGGAGATGATATGAATCCCCCCAACTGATTTCCTCATCCTGCGCAGTTCTGGTCCACAGAGTGGTGCCCTTGGCCTTGAGTGGCCTGTTCATGTCACCAAGAACTCTACCCAGCCAAATCCAGCCTCTCAGAGTCCAGAAGTTTGCATGCTCTAAAAACCTACACAGGTGACTCCAATGTGCAGCTGAGGCCGTAAGTGCAGTGACGGTATAACTTACAGGATCTACTGCAAAATTAACAGGCAGGGTCCTTTGTTCAGATTATTCAGAATTTCAGGACAGTGACAACAGAAAGTGACGCCCTGATCCCGATGCCTGGCAAATAGCACTCAGGCTGCGAGAAGCCACCATTGCATAGTATTCTTGGTCTGCTCTGCCCAGGGAATGGAGACTTGGTCCCTGCAAAGAGGAAGTGGTTTATCTGGTTGGTAAAACGGGAATGGAGCAGCCATCCTGGGCCCAGCGGCACGCTCCTGGGAGCCTTCCTGCGTGAGGAAGGCAGGTGTTTTGCTGTGTTCCTCTCTCACTACAGCACACAGAAGTAGCCCTGTGCATAAGGCCTGACGGGTCTAATGCATTCTCCCCTATGTTAGGACACAAACTTCACCCACCACCAGCTCCCCCACCCAATCTGCGGCATAGAAGAACCAAATACACGTTTGCTCTTGCAATCTGGCTCAGTTTTGGAGGGGAGGAGTGGAGTAATTTCTGGCTGAGGTCTGGCAGATGCCCATGAGTAACCCTCTCCTCTGCCTGGGCTATGCAGCAGTGGGCAGTGTGGGGCTGGACCCCAAGGAGAAGCCAGCGTGCTCGGACTCAAGCACGGGTTCTCTCACTGAGGGGATGGGCCAGTGCCTCGATGCTGTGACTGCGAGGAGCCAGGCTCGTCACAGATGAGGGAAGTTGGGAGGTCTCAGAGGGCAGTGGGGAGGTGACAGGAGTCTGTTCGCACCTGCCAGGTTCTTGCTGACTTTGGGGAGCTTTAAGAGGACCCCCCAAAATTATGCATAGGATGCTGTGCCAGTGCCTGAAAAGTTCTCTTATACAATCTGAGAGACACTAGGCCCTTGGGACACTAGGTCCGAAGGCAGATGGGGATGTGTGTGCAATCCCAAGCCCCCAGCCCCTGAGTGCTTTGCCCCCCACCCCCATCCTGGCTCCTGCCGCAGAGATGGAGCAGTCCCTTCTCCTCCCAGGGAGTCCCTCAGAGGGTCAGTGTGTGGGGCTGATGGGCGCCCCGCTCTAATGTCCTGCTGTGGCTTTGAGAAAGAAGAGCATATATTTGACTTTTTCCTCCTTTTACTCTCTCTCCTCCCTGTCGTTTTTACACAGCTCTGTTTAGACTGGACACTGCTTAATGGGCAACCTTTGCCCTTTGCTTAAAAGCTGTGACGAGGAAATCCCACCTCCCCTTAATGAGGGTTTTGTTCAGGATCAGGGAGCACCCAGCACACAGCTTCTGCTCTGCAAGTGCATTGTCTCCCTGGCTTAGGAGAAGAAAAAGGAGAAGAAAAACAAACAAAGACAAAGAAAAAAACCCTTCAAGTCTTGAATTAAAACAGCAGACTGCAGCCCCCAAGCAAGTTTCAGTCTCTATTAGGCCAACAAAAGGCCCTAAATGCCAGGCCAGGGGCACAAAGGATGAGGAGAAAGGGGAGCTCCAGGAGGAGGGGGCTGAGGAAGAGGAGGAAACCCAATTAACTAGCAGGTTTCCAGAGTTGTTTTGGATGGGTCTTTCCTTACCCCACACTAAGGGTGGCCGCCCTGGACATTGCAGACCTGAAGTTACAGCTCTGGAAGACCAACTTTGAGACCAGTGTCCTGCACAGTGTCCCGCCACCCATAGGCACCTTGACTTTAATCCTTCTTAGGCAACAATCCTTGCTTCTGGCTCCATGCAGATGCCAGGGCACCTAGATCATCTGATCAACATAGCTTGTACCTCGCTTCCTTCCTCTCTTCCATGCGTATGCTGAACTTGACTGTTAAACAGTTTTATTCTTTCGTGTTATGCTCTGAGCTGGAGTTATCTTTTTCACCCACCTGGATGGGATGACCCAGCTTCTGTGGGTCCTCCCGTGTGATCCCACGTGGCTCTTCTTCCTCAGCACCCAGGAGCACCCATGGCATGAAGGTTGTGCTCTAAAAATGTCTGTCTAAAAATGTCCTTATCAGTGCTGGTTAGGATTTAATGGCTAATGAATGTGCCTAAACCAGATGGGTATGTGGAGTAAAGATTAAAACCAAATAACGTTTATGGACTGTTGATTGTATGTTAGTGATTTAACTCGTATGGAGTCTTATCTCAAATTTTGAGATTATGCTAGAATTTTTGTGAGTTCCTAAAAGTGATACAGGGGAGGGAACTAAACTATAATAAAAACCAAAAAATATTCTTCACTTTAAAAATATATATATATGTTTTTTTGCAGGGGGGCGGCAGATAGGACCGATGATTTGTTTCAGTTTGGCAGTGAGGGGTTATTCAGAAGTCTACTGACTTACCCGATTACATGTCAACAAAATGTTTAAAAAGTAAGCTAAATAGTTGACCACAAGTTTGGATAAAGTTCAAAATGCATGGCTTGGGGTCTGTCTGTAATAATCACATGGAGAGGAGAAAAAAAGTGTACAGAGCAGAGGAAATCGGACAAGGAGCAGGAAGCAAGGAGGAGAGGCCATAAAATATGTGCCCTGGGGAAAAGCAGCCTGCGATTTGACAAAGTGGAGTCCCCAAGTAGGGCAGGAGGCCCAGCAGGGCGGCTTTTCCTACTGCACAGAGCAAGCTGGGCGCCCAGGAGGAGCAGTCCCGGTGATGTCTGATTCCTCAAGATCCTGTCTCCCCGACAGCCACGGAGGGGGACATCCTGGGTATATGTGAGAAAACCTGGAGTGTAGTGCACCTTGGCCCACTGGCCAGGGAGGCTCGGGGACAGTGACATCACTCCCCCTGCGTGGCACCATCAGTTTCCAGCTGGTTTTGAGCGTTCCAAGTCACTCTCAGTGGCAGGAAGTATTGTCCTGACACTGAAGGAAAAATCTTGTGTTTCTACTTGAGGGCACACACCTTTATGTGAAAGATACCAAGGGGAGACACAACAAAAGATGGTCCTGTTCCTGTCCTTGGGTAGAGGTAAGATTCGCTTGCAACATGTTATACATTGTATGTAAATAAAAATTATGCATAGATTTTAATTCTATATATTTATGCATGTCTGCTCATTTTGTTTATGTGCATTTTATTATATGTTACAGCAACACACACCTGCCATCTATCTGTATATATAGATTTATGATCTGTATGAAAATGACTTTTCTGTCACTGCATATACACATATATGTATATATAAGTAAATTTCACCTAAATTCTTTTTTATCTTTTTGGTGGTAGCAGAGATCAAACTCATGACCTCATGCTTGCTAGGCAGGCACTTGTGCTACTGAGCTCTATCCCCAGCCCTAAATTTTTACGCACCGAAGAGTACCTCATATTGTTCAGGTACAATGGCTTCACACACTGGGCCTTATTTAAGCCCCTTGAAATGGAGCCAACGCTATCACCATAACATGGCAAGTAAGGAAACCAAGTCAGAGAAGTCGGTTTGTTTCGCAAGGTCTCACGGCCCCTGAGGGCTTCGGAGACAGCTGAGTGATGGTTTGTCCTAAGCCAAAGCCCAGCAGCTCTGGCACTAAGCCTCCATGTCTCACAGAACAGCATGGTCTCAGGGCTGGCCTCAAGTGCCAGAGAAGCCAGCACTTGGAAAGTCTGAGGACTAGAGGGGCTGGGGCAGCGAGCTGTGATCTGCTCGACTCCAAACCCGGCAGGGGCCCTCTGGTTTCTGGTGAGAAGTGGTCTCTGGGGCGGTCTCCCTCTTGCAGAGAACAGTAAATGAACCCCCTGGCCACAGGCTACAGAGAAAAGTGGTCTGCATGAAAATGACACTTCTCTGTCACTGCACATTAAAACCTTGCACCAGAATCAGATGAACTGGTAACTTGCCTTAATCTAGAGGAACTCCAGAGCATGCCACCTCATGTTGAGGTGACAAGGTGACTGTCACAGGCGCCCTGCCATCTCCTCTCCTCGGGGAAGGACAAGTGTCTTCCCAACACCTCCCTCCGTGAGCTCCACACAGTTTTTCACTCGCTGTAACTTTGATAAGGAATGTGGCGTCTACGTTTTCAGCTGTAAGCAGCAGAAATCCTCCTCCGGGCGCTCTCCGGACCTTTTATCCATACTCAGGAAAAAGAATTGATTGATTTTGAAGTTAAATGTTGGCATCTGCTGTTGCTCAGAACCAGGACCCTGGCTACAGCAATCCACCACGCTCGCAGCGCGGCCACCCGTGTGCGGCAAATGAAGGCAAGCTGTTGTCGAAGGAGAGATGCAAAATAGTCAATCTGTTTGTCTGTTTAATGTAACTGGGAACATAAGCTGCTGAAAGTGGTACCATTCGGCACTGTCAGATGGGAGACACTCTCCAACAAACAAAAGCCTAATGACCCATTTTACTCAGCGTTCCGAGTTGTTCCTAATGGTACTTTGCATATGCACGCAAACATGCTTTTATCTCAAACTGCAAATGGCACGATTTCCCATCCAACACAAGCGTGTAATCTGTGCGTGTGTGCATGTGGGCGCGTTTGTGTGTGTGTGCACGCGTCCGGGGTGGTGGTGGGGTGAGCGGCTCCCCCCCCCCCCGCCACGCAGGGAAGCTGATGGTTTAGGCATCTTTGAGGGAGAAGCATATTGAAGCAGCATCTGATTCTCATCTTCCCTGTACACCTGTCATTGTAGTGTATTAAAGGGAAAAATCAAGTCATTAACCATGATAGATATGTTTTTAATAAGTAAGTGTTGTGCCTCACCAGGCAGATAAATAGCAAGGCTAAGCTAGCATCGGAGCCTGGCATGGGATTCCGGCAGGAAGTTAACGGCTCTGTCTACTTCTTCAAAGATGTGAGACACACGGCATCCCAGCATTACTCAGGCTGCAACTTTTGAAGACTTCCCTGCTGGGGCTGGACTCCAACTTGTGAGCCTCCTCACCCTTGTGCTTCTCAGGGATCCTAGTGCCCGAGGAAATGTGCTTTCTCCTCAGGGTCCCCGTGGAACCCACTGCCCACCAAGTCCTGTCCAAGTGTGCTCTTGCTGGCGTGGCAAGTGACGATGTCTTTAAGTGACTTGCACTGAGAAGGATTCTGGGGCACAACCATTAAAGAAAGAGTTCTGTCATTGGTTAGGAGACCTTGATGTTATTTATCTACCACTGCAAAGCTATGTTCATTAAAAACAAGAACAGAAGACAAGTCAGGATGATCAGAATCCACTTCCTCATGTTTAAGGTCTACCGAAGACTCCTCCTGTATTTACATGAAAGTCAGATCCACTTTAGTCACGGCAGAACAGGTTAAAAAGGAGGGCAATTGCCTACCTACTCTGCTGAAAAGACTCACTGCTGAAGAATACATCTGGTCCCAAACAGCATTTGGATACATTCAGTGGAAATAAGGCGAAAGCATATGGTTTACATTTCCTCTCTAAAGAAATATGGGGTGGGGGGGACCTTGGGGGACCCACGATGCAATAACAAATACAGACACTTGACAAGGCTTGGCAGGCGAAGACAGAATATTTCTGTGTTTACCTGACAATGTGACTGGAGCCCAGCCCACTGGGGAGCAATCCATTTGGTGGTGACCTGTCGCACCCTGGCAGAGTGTCCTTGCAGAAACATCAATGTCAGCCTGGGAGGCAGCGCTCCCTCCCCTTCCCAGGCCCAGCCCTCCAGTGAGTAATGCTGAGACCTGAGAGGGCTGAGCAGGCCTGGAGGATCCCGGACAGTGTCTTGGATTACTGCAGAAGGACAAGGGACACAGGGCTGCTGCTCCTGTGGCATCTTCCCATTCTGCAGGCTTAAGGGATCCTACCGTGACATCTCTTTTGGGGTGAGACCATTTGGGTGGTTAGTTTGACCGTCAAATTTTTTTCTTTCTTTTTCCTTCCTTTTTTGGGGGATCTAATCTCACTACCAGAATTGGCCCTTTTGATTGTGTAAATTAGGGACAAAGGGAACAAAAGAAAAGTCAGTGAGAGGCAGGCAGAGAAAGGTGGTGTTGCCTGCATCGCCACTATGAAAATCGAAAATTGGAGTTGGGGAGGTGGACACATGGAGAAAGAGCACGAGCCGTTAAAGGAAATGAAGAAGGAGAAGAAGAAAGAGAAGGAGAAGGAGGAAGAGAAGTGGTAGAGGAGGAAAAGAAGGACCAGGAGGAGGCAGGAGAGAAGAGACCTCTTCCTCAATTCCATATATTTTTATTTCAGAGAAAAAGTGTCATTTATAATCAAGGTGGGGTCAAACGATTATTTTTGTGTCCATGCTACCTTTGGTCAAGAAAGCAACAAAATATTAATAAATGTGTGGGGTTTTTTCCCTCCCTCATTTCTGTCCATGACAGATCAAAAGTCACATGAGCGGTGTTGCATTGCAGCTGCTTGGATTATGGTTGGCCTCTGCATAATAAATAGGGAGCTTCTAGGACCGCCAGCCCATTAATGAGCACTAATTCAGAATGGATGGCACAATGTTCAGTAATTTAAGCAACGTGGACAATGAAGGTTCTCAACTCGGGTACAAAGAGCGGCCTCCAGAATCGCAGGGAATGAGTAATTACAGTTAATATCCATTTCAGCTTGTATCAGAACATCCAAAGAAACAAGGTCACAGCAACAGGCCGGGAGCGGGTCCCAGGGAGCAGGCCAGGGGAAGCGAGTCAGGCAGGGCAGGTGAGCGGTTTCTGTTCCTTGGGCTTAGCGATGAATAAGTGTTTGACAGCTCCCGCCAGCGCCGGGCAGCAGAGCCACACTGCCTGTCACACACAGCCGTCCCCTCCTGCACCGTGTTCAGCAGAAAGCAGCCAGAAATGCAGGGCTGAGCTTTCCCGGCACCAGCCCCAACCTCACTGTGCTGTGGGAGCAGACTCCAGCCAATTGCTGGGTGCTCTTCCTCCCTGGAGTCACAGGGGAGCATGACAGAGGGGTACCCCTTCCTCAGAGACACCTTGATGCTCTCCGGCTCACAAGTGAGGGTCTGAAAGGCTAAGGGAAAAAGAGGTCATGAAGTCCCACTCTGCCAGGTCCTTGTGAGGAGCTGTCAGGGAATGAAGATTAGACCCTCCTGGTGCCCCGGAGGTAACAGAGAAATTGGATACGATTTTGGGCTTTGTGGCTAAGGCATCACTTTGAACCTGAGCTGTAATAGACAGGGTTCTGGTTGCAAGCAGTGGAAATGGAGTCTGGGAGAATTAAGCAGAGGGAATTTACCAAAAGGACCATGGGTGAAGGGTACGTAGGGAAGCTGGAGAATGAGGCTCAGAAAATTGGGAGCTGGAAGGCAGGCCAGTCCTGCAGATGCAGCCTTCCTGGGCAACATCATTGTACTATGTGGGGAGCAGGTTTTTAGTGTGCACCCCTGCTGCCACTGACCCTGATCCTGGGCCCCAACCCCAGCATCTAAAGCCACTTACTGACTTGCTTGGCAACATCTAAAGTCTAGGGTTCTTACGGGTCCTTCTGATTGGTGGAGACCAGGCCATGCACCCACTCAGTTCTAAGAGAAGAGAGGACAGTATTATTGACCTTCCCGGCTTCCATACCGGAAAGGAATCTCTGCCTCCAATGGATCCTTAAAGTACTAAATTCTCCTTACTAAGACTTTCTCTCTTGAACCTGGGACCACCTTGAAATTTCTGTTCTTCCTGCTGTGCTTGGTCATCTCTATGTAATCAATGTTCTTTCCCACTCTTAACCTCTCCTGCTCCTGGCAAAATAGTACCAAGTTCTCACGGGTGATGCCACTGGGAGTGTCTTTCATAGTGTATCCCATATACATTTACCGTGTGCCTTCCTGTGTGAGGCTTCCGGTAGGTTTAGTGTGATGAGTGCATCAGGGCGGATCCCTGATCCACAGCACCGCCCTCAGCCTCCTGTTAGAGATATGGAGGAGGAGGCTCATAAGGCAGGAGAGGTAATAAGACTTGCCCGTGAATTGGGTGTGTGGGGTAAAGGAAGGGAAGACAACCCCAGTCTTTGGACGTTCTAAGGGTAAGGCCACTGGCTTCCTTTTGTTTGTTACTGTTGATGAATATTGATTAATGGCGTGATTGTCAGCCTCTCATCAGCATGTTCCCTTTTCTATGATGGAAAGCCACTTACCACACAAATAATATTCACTGGAAGGCAGGACTTGGGACAGGACTCAGACCAAAATGCCCTTTACTGACTATGTTCTAGGGCATGTGACGTAAAGTCTGCATCTCAACTTCCTCCCTGTAAAATAGAGATGCTAAGAGTGGCTGGGGTTCTGAGGGCCATTTGGCTATTTTTTTGAAAAACCACTCAGGACTAGACCTGAACACCACGCTCTTCCTGGTGCAGTCCTGGTTGTTGACATTGGTTGTGTTGCTGTCTGTGTATACCACACACATCCGTGCCCATCCTCTGAAGAGTCTGTCTAAGAGGAATCCTACAGCCCTGACCCATTTTTCCACTGGAAAATCAGAGGGAGAAAAATGGGTCTCCTCAGACCACACTGAGATGAAAATCTCTTGTGATTCATAAACAGAAGCAGGGAGGTGGGCCCAGTGAGTGTGTGCTCACTGTGACTGGATGCCCGCTCACACACCCTGCTCATCACAGCTTGGTCCACACATTCACGGTCTCCGCTGATGGAGGGGCACGGGCTGCCCCAGTGTGGCCACGTCTCAGACCTGAGGCAGTTGGTCCCCAGGGCCAGGGGGAGACACAGCCCAGGTTCCTGGCTTCTACTTTGGGGCCTGGAAATATTGTGTCAGTCCCCTTCTGGGTGATGATAGATAGGACACTAGTAGTTCTTGTGCCCGCTGGAAACTAGAAGTGAAGATACACCCACACGCTCAATCACAGCCTCCAAATAACAGGCAGCAACCTCACAACACGGTAAACCCAGTGGTGCTCCTCACTTAGAAAAGGAAGGAGGGAGAGACAGAGACAGAGACAGAGAAACAGAGACAGAAACAGAGAGAGAGAGAGAGGGAGGGAGGGAGAGAGAGAGAGAATAACAAATGTATCAACAGAAACCATGCAAATCTAATTGCAAAATGGGTTAATGCAGCATATAAGAATTCCCTTCTATATCTGATTTTTCAGGAATCATATCTGCATTTGCCTCTCAGGTATATACAGTATAAAATAATCAGACCCTGACTTATGCTAGGATGAGACCCTTTGACCTGTCATCAAATCGCAGGCTAGCAAAGCTTCGGTGAACTTTAGAGAAGGCCGTTCCTAGAATTAGCACGGCGCCAGGAGGCAGCCCCCCGCCCCCCGTGCCCTGTCCTTTGTTACCCCTTATCATGGTGGGCACTGAGGAAGATTTCGCAGAGCCAGAGCCATCCTCCTGTTCTTTAAATCCATTCATCTGCCCTGAAACCACCTGCCTGTGCCTTGGTTTCCCTTGTTTTTACTATAGACATGATGATATCTGACAGATCTTGGGGAGGGTCAGCCTGTGTCATGTCTGTGGGGTCCCTGAAGACCCACAGCCTTGCTGACCTTATCGATGTGGCTGTTGACATGATCAATACTGATCACCGCAGCTGAATTGACCTGACACAGGTCCACATTGATCATTGGAGACACCTGGAGCAATCAGATCTGCTGGGCCATGGTTCAGGAACTTTGGTCACCTAGGTCCTTGTTGGATGAGGATGTGGCCTTTCAAGAAGTAAGGTATTCACTTAGAAAATCCCCCGGACTCCAAAGAAGTCCTGAATGGTGGGAGCTGACCTCCGAGAGGCACCTCTATCACTTAGCAGCCCATGTGGGTGCACACAGGCCAGATGACCTCTCCACGACTCAACTTACTTATCAGCACAATGGGAGAGAAGGTGTATCCATAGGAACCAGGCAATAGTCCCAATGAGGTATTGAAATGCTTGGTGGCAAGCCAGAAAATCAGACAGTATTCATTAAAATCCACTGTTATTTGTGAAGATTATCACAAATAGGAATTTTATCCCATAGATATCTTAAAATATTGAAGACCCCTTCCCTTTTTTTCCCCCTGTGTTGCTGGGGATAGAAGCCAAGGTCTCCTGTGGGCCAGGCATCCGCTCTACCTCTGAGCTACCACAGCCCCTTCAGCCCCTTCCCTGGGTTTATACCGACAGATGCCTGTCTAGAAACGTATCCTTGGACGAGATATTTGTTTTCAGACCCTTGACCAGACATACGTACATTCCCAGCCCTGTTTTGTTTTTATTTTGAGACGAGGTCTTGTCATATTGCTAAGTTGTCTTAGCCTCCCAGAGTGCTGGGATTATAGGCGAGTACTTGGCTTGTTATGAAGTAACAAGAATAAACTGGCATCCATTTGCTCGCAGTCTTAGAGCTGGTTTGGAAGCGGATTGAGATAGAAGCTGCACTTCTCCTTACTCTAGAACCCGTGTGCTTTGCGGTCCATGCAGCGCTGCCCAGGGAACGCAAGTGGCCACTTTTGAGGAGCTTGGGGTGCTGCAAGACTTCCCACAAGCATCCTAATGAGAGCGCTGAGGAGAGGGGAAACAAGCCCAGCCAGGAAGCCCAGCAGGGAACAAGGGATTGGTGGTAGGAGGCCTCCTGGGTCCAGCGCGGAGTGGCCTCATTTGGTCACCGCCTTGAGTCACGGCCAGCTGCTCCCTGTGCCCTGTTATATAATTCCTTTATTGCCTATTTGCAGAAGATTCACTTAAGGCTACCATTTTGTCGGGCTTGCAATTCTCTCTTCCCTCTCCCTTTCCCTCCCTCTCGCCCTCGCCCTCTCTTCCCTCTCCTCCTCCTCATCTTTATATCTCCAGAAGTTGTGCTTTCTTCATATGCCTAAACTTGTGTTTTCCTATTCCAGTGGGGTTTTATATGTAAACTGCTTTGCCCTGGATTTGGGTACATTGCCTCCCATTATGGAATGCACATATTTTATCTGGACCTATAGTTCATGTTTCAAGGAGGCACATAACACCTGTCCAAAGCTAAAATGCTTCAGCTTTAATATAGGCTCCAGAGCAATCAAACAACATCTCAGGTCCCGTCCACTGAGGGAGAGGATGTGGAGTTTCTTTAAAAGTCTGCTCTTGTGTTAAACTTTCACCGTAAATTACAGGTGATCATTAGCATATCTCTCTCTCCCTCCCAGCTGGGAATGTGACATGCTTGGTCCTTCCTCAAATCGTAGGAGCCAGCTGCAAAGCTCAGCCAACTCTCCTTGCTGTGGAAAATTTGTGCAACTTGACCAAGGCTTCTGCAGGATGGAAATAAAAAAATCTCAGTGGCTGCTTTAACTCCAAGGACTTAGAAACTGACTAATAATGCAAATACTCTGAGGTTAATAGCCTGGTGACATTACCGTAACTTACACTGTGGCGTAAAGGGCATTATCTATCACAGGGCAAGCAGTGGTCAGTTAGCAGACTGTGTGAATAAATATCAAAAGATGAACTCTCAGAATCAGAAATTAATGAAACCTGGGGTTTTCCCCCTAGTCCCCCTGTTTTAAGGGAAATGGGCAATACGTAACCTCAGTGTCATTGAACAAAGTCCAGCCACCCTTTTTTGCATATGAGGCCACCACTTAGCTGTGACACAGATGGAAACACAAAGCACTTTTACCTTCTCATTTTGCACATAGGGAGGAAAATGTCAGTGAGATCCGACCAGGGAGGAAATCATAAAATAGCCAAAGGGAGTCTATGAGGTGATTTTGGCTCTGACTTGGACGACAGGAATCCAGTGAGAAATCACAGGCGTGCAGCCAAGCGCCAAGCCAGGTGGAAGGGGCTGCCCACAGTAGTGGGCAGTGGGCTGGCCACCCTCGCAGTCAGCTGCCTCACGCTGGGGTTGGGTGGGGCTGCCACTGCCCGGTAGGTGGTTTCTCTCCCCACCCTAGAAGCAGCAGATTCAGAGCTGCCTGTATCCGCCCCTGCAGGACACTCAGCAAAGGGCTCCATTGTCCACCCTCGGGCCTGGAATCCCTTGCATTGTTGTCAGGGGCTCTGCCTCGATCAATATTTCTCTCTCCACTGCATATAGGGCGCTCTTCCTGGGAAGGGTGGAGTGGTTTTATCTTTGGGAAATTGTAGATTCTCAGCTCCTGCTGCTAAAAGGAAAATTACTGCCCTGAGCCATCCCTGGTCCGGTTCCAAAGGAGTCTTGTCGCATTATTGAAATACTGAATTGTGATATTATTGAAGTTGGTACCGAGTTGCTCTTGGCAGAGCCTGCGAGCTGGCAGGTGCTGGCTGGGCAGAGGGGCTTTGCTGCTTCAGAGAAGTGCTGGGCGCTGCCAGCCCAGGAGTGCGGGCTTCTACCCTGCAGGCTGTGGGGGCTGTCCTTTCTTTTTCTTTCTTTTCTTTTCTTTCTTTCTTTCTTTCTTTCTTTCTTTCTTTTCTTTCTTTCTTTCTTTCTTTCTTTCTTTCTTTCTTTCTTTCTTTCTTTCTTTCCTTTCCTTTCCTTCCTTCCTTCCTTCCTTCCTTCCTTCCTTCCTTCTTCCTCCAAAATACACCAAATTCAGACACCATGGGCTCAGCATGGGTCATCCCCAGCCCCTGTGGTGTCTCAAGGGTTCCTCCCAGCCTGGATTTCTCTCTGGTATCTGGCCCCTCGATGCCATTCTCCTGGCAGCCTCCTCTCTGGGCTCAAGTCTGTGTTCAGCAAGAGCGAAGGGGACACCTCTGTCCACAGCATCTCATTCCTGCTTCCTCTTCTCTTGTCTGTATTTTTCCCTCCAAGATAGCTGGAGCTTGCATCCTTGGCTCCTATAAGAAGGCCATGGAACACTGGCATGGACTCTCCTCCCTCTATTTTGAAATAGAAAAAATGCAGCCAGCAACCTCTTTCTGTGACCCTTGGTGAGTTTTCTAGACCTGTTTGGAATACCCAGGACTTGGTGTGCAAACAGCCGCTGCAATCTTACAAAACCTGCATGGGATGTTTTTTTCCTTTTTGTCTCCTTTTTAGGCACTGTCTTCCTGCCTGCCTTTCATTGCCAGCTTCTGGGGGAGATGGAGAGTGGAGAGCAAGCAGGGGCTCAGATGACAAGAGAGGCGGCAGCCAGCCCAGGAGGGACACCAGGCACCTGGGTCTCTGCAGTCGGCTCAGATGAAAACCTGCGTTTTCACTCTGGCGACTGATTCTGCCCCACGCTATTCCGTAACCATTTTCCAGTCTGTCTGATGCTGTGACGGTCAGTCTAGAACCACTGAGCTACAGAGACTCAGAGCAGCCTGAAGGAAACAGCCCAGGCCTCCCAGAGACAAACACAGGCGCAGCGCCCTGGGCAGAGTCCACAGTGAGCTCTCAGCACTGCACCCTTCTGGGGAGGGCGGGAAGATTGAGGCAGGTGACCCAGTGGGGCGGTGACCTTGAGCTGCCCGTCATGGTCTGAGGTCATTCTGCACCCTGCTTTCCTTTCTCTCTCTTTCCTTCCACATCTTTTCTTTGCTCTCACTCTCTTCTTCCTCCTCCATCATTTTATTTGTTGCTAAAGCAATGCTTGTTTTCTTAAAACTAAAAAGCAATTAAGCGTGCACACGGTAACACTTGCCGTTTCCCTGTCATTAACCACCTGTCCCTGACACGTGCACACCACCGACCGTCTCCAAGTGCTGTGCAGCTTCTGCCACGCCCATTCGGTTACAGAGCTGAAAATTGTGGGACCTCAAATTGCACCCACGTTGAAGGGTCTCGGCAATGACCCTAACAAAAGCCACGCAAAACCCCTCTAATAATGGTCCTTGCTGGTGCCTGATTTCGTTTCGCTGTTTCTCAGCATAGTTCTCTGCCCACTGGCCCCTCTGCCACAGTGCACCCCAATCCCCTGTGCTTGTTTATATTATCTTTTGTGTGAGTTTCCACAAAACAGCAACAAGTCAGAAATCCCTTCCTTCTAGAACTTCCAGGGTGGAGCCCGTGCCAGGTACACAGGACAGTCTCTAAAGGAAGCATCTCAGTTATCAAGGTCAGGCGAGCAGGCAATTATTCTGTAACCCAATGAGCCGCTACCTTCCTATCTAATCGCAGGGCCTGTCTCTGTGTCTGTCTTGGTGGGAGGAACATACCTACTCTTATCTCATCTTGTATCTGTGATAAGGGTGTTTGATGAGTCAGATGGACTCCACAACGCACGAGACACGCACCTTTGCAAACTTACTTGTCCTGACCAAGCAAAGGTCTGTTTTATATTTGTCTGTCCTGAAGACACCCGAGAGTACCCATGTTACAGCAGCATCTGCCCGGTGTGTGCCGTGAGGAGGCGGTGAGGGTGGAGAGACAGGCGTGGCATGCAGTGAAAGGCACGCACTTACAGGAAGGTTCACACAGGATTAGCTGTCTCTGGGCCCACTCTGAACTTTTGAGCCTTGGTTTCTGCATCTGTGAGGGAAAAGGTAGCCCTCATGTCACACAGCTGATTGTTAGGCAGCCGGATCACAGTCATGGGGAAATAGTTAATCTGGTGCCTGGTACACCGGGCACTTGGTGAGGACTCAGGATGTGAATCCTAATGAGAATGAGGGAGAGCGTGGCAATGTCTTCTTTGGCAATGGGATGACCTCTGCCTGTAGGACAGGAAGGGGAGAGAGGCGGCTTGCAGCAGGAAAAGCAGAAGCACAATGCTTTTTCTGTGGCTGATTCTCTGAGAAGGGCAGAGTAGGCAGGAGGGTGTCAGGGCTGAAGAACTGGGCCCTCTACAGCCAGAGCCGGGCCATTACCAGGTCCTGCTGCCTGCGGCCACCTCCCACTGCAAAGACAGTAAAATGAACTTCTAAAAGTGGGCTGTTGGGCCTCTTATTTAAGCCCTGTCCACCTATCATTTTCATCCTGTTCTTATTGTGTGTGGGTCCCAAGAGTCAGACTCTGGTTCTGTCACACAGCAGGCCACCTCCACCTTCTGTGTTCTTGTTCCTTTGCTGTTGGCATTCCTAACCCCTCGGGAGAGGACTCCTGGGTTTAGCCCGGCTTCTTTACACCCCGAGCTCTGGTCTTAGAAGGCTTCCCTGTCTTACCCAGCTCCCTGAGGGGGAAGATAGGAGCCCTCAGCTCTCAGCTCAGCTTCCCAACCAATGGATACCAAAGGGTAAGCAGTCTGGGTGATGTGGGCACAATCACAGGGCACCCTGGACCCTGGACCCTGGACACACACTCTCTGGGGATGCTTGTTCCTGAGGGAATTTCATATAAAAGCATCCACAGCCTCAGGGTCTCTGGGATGATTTAAAAACTAATGAGGTGAACAGAAGTGGCCAGGGGACAACTTAGGAGTGGAACACAGCAGCGCTTGGTGGGACCCAGAATTTGACTCTGAGCTCAGGCACTTCACGTTTTAACATTATTTGTTCATTTATTATTTATTGGGCAACTCCTATGTGCCAGCAAGCTCTGAAGGCTTGAGTATACGGTAATGAGAGAAGTAACACCTGGCCTTCTGGGCCTCTATGCCAGTGAGAACAATGTGGCAGGGATACACTGATAGCCTATAGCCGTGAAACACCCCAGGGGGTTCCAAAAATGTGAATAGAAGAAAGCTAGTCAGGTAGATGGCTGCATGGGAAAGAGCTGAGATTACTACTATTTTAATTATAAAAATATTTTACTATACTAACAAAAGTTAATGGCTATTGATCTAAAAAATTTTATTAGAAAATTTATTAGAAAATTAGCCCCCATCAACAAGTTGGGAGTACACACTACACACTCATTACTCATTTTATTGTTGAATCTACCCATTTTGCAGATGGGAAAGTGGGCTTGGTAAAGTATATTTACCAAGTTCATAGCACTAAGTGGTCAATCTGGGTTTCACATTTCTCTGTGTCTGGTGCTAGGGCTTATGTTTGAACCCCACTGCTGTAACAGTTCCAGGGTGAAGTGGGAGGACTTTACTCAGATAGATGAAGAAAGGAAGGACATTGCATTACTAAGGACAGGAACTGGAATCTAGAGCAGTTACACTCTGAAATTCCTATACCTGAGTCTCTGCCACATCCACTCCTAATAATAGGGTGACTTTGATGGCTGAGATTGAGGTTGCCCAGATAATAACAAGATCTGGAGATGAGTATGCCACATTTCCATTAGTCTGTCCGCAGGACGGTCTCTGTTGTGCTTTAGGGGCACTGGTGGTCACAGGGCCAGCATCTGCTGTTGGGAAACTCTTGCATGAGTTGCTGGTCTCTCAAGGTGGACCAGCTCATGCTCCCAAATGAGAATCGTTTTGATGAATCGCTACCAACACACCTCATCTTAACGAGTAAAACACGAGTTTATCTTGCTGAAAACAGCCCTGAGCTACCTAGGGCGTGGGCGCGTGTCAGAACGTGACTCACCCATGGTGAGTTTTTCCATTCTCAACTTGATGATGGAGACTGCTTTGAGGTGACCTTACTTAAAGAATGACCAAAACAGTGAAGATCATACTGACAAAGCTCACCACACACCATTTCCAGAGAACTCAAGTTGTGTAATATTCTAGAAGCTCCTCTCCACGGAGCGACTTCACCCCTGTGTGGAGAAGGTGTGGTCTGCAGGACACCAGTAAAAGCTTTCTGCCTTCTTCCTGACCCACAGCTGCTGGGGTGGTGAGGACAGAGACTGCACAAGTCAGAGAGGTCTTCACGTGACGGGGCCACAGTCTCCTCCATAAAATGTCCCTGTCGAGTTGCTAAAACATCTTCTTTCAGGACACAGAGCTCGGTCTCTGCTTGAGTGTCAGGTGGCTTCAGTGTCTCCCAGGCAGCTCATGTTGCATTCAGAAGAAATGGATCACATGTAGGGTGAGAATGAAGTACACAGTGGTGTCCTAGAGAACCCCCAGAGGCAAGAGCAGAGGACAGAGCATCCATGGGAGAACCTAAACCCGTATGATTCCCTTTCTTCTGTCTCACTGAACTGGCGACGAATGTCACAAATCATGCTGTGTAGACTCTGATGCTGTACAGACCAGCAGGACAGATTTGGTCCTTGCCTTAAAGGGCTCCAGGGCCATCAGGAAAGATGATGCTAAGCAAGGGCCACCCACCTGAGGGGCTCTGCTCTGAGGTTGCTACCACACAGTCCCACATAGCTCTAATGGACAGCATTGTCATCCTGAATGCCAACTAGATCCCGGGGCATAATCATGCTAATCTGGAAGTGGAGACTGTCCTCTTTCTTACCCAGTACTCCAGAAATTTCTAGCATGCACACCATCCCCACCCAGCTATGTGAAGATGTGATCAGATAGCAGCTTCAAACCTGCCCTGGAACTAGACAAGATAGATTCATCAGCCCAGCTCTAAACCTGCCAGAAAGGAGGTTCTCCAGGTGACATCACCCAGTGCCATCTAAGTCAGCCGGTGATTTATTGCTGGCAGCCCCTGGCACACCACTAGTTCTCAGGAGTGAATTAAACGTTATACTTTTGTTGGATACATCCATTTCATGGCTCCTTTTAAAATCATCTGCACGACACATTATATCACTTAAAGTGTTTGCACCTGTTCCCTGAGTATCAAAGACTGTGCCATAAAATACTCTTGAGGCTATGAGAGACACAGGGAAAAGGATATCTCAGGACACCAGAAACACAGCCTCTATTGGAAGCCTTCCCTCCTTTATCCAGTCCAAGGCTGGGATTTGGAAGAGAAAAGCCATAGATCCATTTCCAAGGCAGATCTGCTTGCCTGAATCTCCACAACATATCTTTCAGGGGAACTGTCAAACCTCGTGAAACTTACAAAATAAAAATTCAAGGGGGAAACATAAGATAGGATTCCTTGGGTAACTCCTTGTTTTTGCTAGAAAAACTGGAAAATTCACTTATGTGAGAAATCATAGACTTTTACTTTTTTTTGCCAGGGATCAAACTCACAACCTTGCACTCACCAGGCACGTGCTTATGCTGCTGAGGTGAATCCCCACTCTTGAGAATTAGTCCTTTTAATTTTATTTATCAGGCACGTTTTCCCTGAACCCCCACATATACTCTGAACACCTAGTAAAACACCATGCTCTGCCAGGAATCCACCTCAGGATCTCCACCAATTCTCCCCCATCCAGGTTGAAGCCCAGCCAATTACTAACACACTGAGAAAGAAACAATGGCTAATTAAGATGAACTTTAAAAGGGGGAACTTAATTAATTTGATCTTTATCTGAAACTCTAATTGAAATAAACTTTAAAAGTTCTATGGGTCACCATTTCAGACTACTTGTAAAACTATATACACAGTGCAGCTTCAGAAAGCAGAAGATGGGGAAATTGTATGTTAGTAACATCCTAGTGTTCAAACAGGGCTGGCCTTCACGCCTTCCCTCCTTCACTAAGAGCCTCTGCTTGGGAAAATGCTCACAGGGACATAAAAAGTAGAAAATGTGGTTTATGGATATGAGGTGCATGTCTTGGTTACTTTTCTTGTTGCTGAGAGACCCAACCCAACATCTGGGGTTAAAGGAGGAAAGGATTATTTAGCTCACAGTTTGTGGAGGTTTCAGTTCATAGTTGGCTGGCTCCAAGGCAGGGTGGCGTGGCAGAGGGACATAGAGGAGAACCAGCTCACAGAGGGCAGAGGACAGCAAACAGTGAAGTCGTGAAGAAACACCAAAGCAGCCCTCCTCTGTCCATTTTGTCCTGTCCGTTTTGTTCTGTCCAGGCTATGCATCCTTAGGTTAGGTAACACTCGCACCCAGAACTTCACCAAACCAATTAGTAGACTAATTCAGTAAACATGCATCATTGATCCCAGCATCACACACTTAACCCCAGAGTCACATACGAGATCCAGTCACTTCTAAAAAGCCCCACCTATGACCACATGAAGATTCAGGGGGCCATCTGAACAGAAGCTATAACGGTAGATATGTGGAATCTGGGGCAAAGATAATGTATTTTGAAATAAACATGGGAGATTCTTGGTGCTCACTTTATTTATCCTTGAATTCATGCATTCTCTTTATTTGCTCATTAATTTATGCATCCTCCTTTAACAATGTATTGAAAAGCAATGGTGTGCCAAGGCCTCTCAATGCAGTAGGAGTAGAGGGAGAATGAAGTGGGAGAGTTCCCTGCCCTCCTGGAATTTGTGTCCCAGGGAGGGCTGTAAACAATCACCCAGCAGAGGTCACATTTCTCAGGCTGGAGGGTGCAGGAAAGTCTAGCTAAGAGTATGCTGAGCTGTGTGTTGCTAGGTTGGTTGGGGCTGGGCTCTGTTCCAAGGTAGAATTTAAGGTGAATCTTGAGTATTGAGAAGATATTCAAAATACATATGTCCCAGGAGATGCTGGGATAGAGGCAGAGGCAACACTTGTGCTTAGCTCACGGGCGTGAAGGTCCAAGCCCACTCAGGTGGTGTACCACAGATAAGCAGGGTGGTGTCAGGATTAGGGGAAAGGGCACCAAGCGAGGTGCCTCGAGGGAGGAGCCTGGGCCCGGTCGGGCTGGTGGAGCCTCAGAGGCTACTAAAAGGGTTTCCTTGGCAGAGTGGCTGTGGTTTGATTCACAATTTACAAAAGATCTGCAGGTAACAGAGTGTAGGGGGCGATGACCAAGGAGACCCACAAAGGAAGAGTTCTCAGCTCCTGGGGATGTGTGCTGGGCTGCCTGGAGTGGACAGGGGGTGGCTGGTCAGCTGTGGGCCTCCAAAGCACCCCTGAGGTTCTGTATAGGACTGCAGCAGTGGGCCTGGGAGGAGGCTCCTGGGTTGCCTCTCTCTATCTGGGGGTCCAACATTTGTTTCTTACGAAGAAAAGAATAGTAAGCAGTTTCTGGGAGAAGGAAGTGAGCCCCAAGCACTGCATTCTGTGTTTAGCCTAGAGGAAGCCAGGGAAAAAGCCATCCACAGGACCCCGGGCTCTAGCAGGGGAATCAAGGAGGAGAAGGATCACCAGGACATCCCTGGAGGATCCTGGGGGAGAGAGCGGACCTGGTATGTGTCAGACTGGAGAGAAGTAGTGGGAATTAGGATGGCTTACTTCACGTGTTTAAAGGACACCTTGGTGTTGGCTCCCATCTGAAACTATCAATGGCACAACTTTTTGAAAAGTGATAAAAAACAAACTATAGGAGGGGAAAGCAATAGATAATCAGGTTGCAAGAGGCACAGAGGAAATGTGAACTAGGAGGACAGTGGGGGAAAAGGAGTGGCGTTGCCAGCTGCTGGGAAGCACAGGGCAGCAGGGCGCAGCCGAGCAGGCTGTGCAGCACCTGGGCACAGGGGTGAGGGGAGGACACTTGGGTGAGGGCTCAACAGCCCACACCACGCCTGGGGACTCGGTCCCTCCCACGGGGCATCTGACAGCAGCGCTCTTGCTGACAGCTGGGTTTCCCAGAGGACTGAGGAAGCAGGGACAGGAACTTCAGGCCCGGGAGGAGGAGCCAGGAGTTAAGCAGAGTAATATGACCTTGGGAGAAAGCGACTGGGCACGCGTGTGGTTACTAAATTCCTTCCTTTATCTCCCATAACAGGGTCACGGAGCTCCTGGCAGGCGTGTTTGTCTTGTGCTTACTGTGAGGTCTGATCAAAATATACAGTGAAGGTTTAAAAATTTATATTACAGTAGACATATTGTCATCGATGCCTCACTGCAAAAACCAGTAAACGACCTCCTTCTGGCTTCAAACACACTGTCCCAGCATCCCTGTCACAAGGGGAAGCAGTTCTGAAGGTTCTCTTCTGTGGGTGTCTTTAGTTACGCTGCCATGGCTGCCGCATGGCCTGAATTGATTCAAAAATCTTGACCTTTCATGGTCATTTTTACTTTGAAAAAGAGCCAACAGATACAGGGTGCCCAGTGTGGTAACACACGCCTGTTATCCCAGAACTCGGGAAGCTGGGACAGGAGGATCGCTGGGAGCTCAAGGCCAGCGTGGGTTACTTACTGAGTTCAAGGCCAGCCTGAACTACATAGTGAGACCCTGTCTCAAAAAAAAAAAAAGAAAAAAAAAAGAAAAGAAAAGAAAAGAAAAAAAGAAAGAAAGAAATGAAAGGCAAGAGAGTCACACAGCAGTTAAGAACACAGTGTAATGTTCTAACAAGCGTGTATTTATTTCAATTGGATGGCTCATGGTGGCATCATTCACCACATTTTTGATCATTCCTTATAAAGACACTTTTGAACAAGAACTCCCAGAAGTGCTTCAGAAAGTGACCAGCAAAAGGGGATAAGTGAAGGCGATTAATGGCAATGTATCTTCTACTGTGATACATTTTAAGCAATTAAAAACCTGTGTTTTGGTCACCTCTTGCATGCGTCTTCCCCACTAAGACCATAAAGTCTGCAAAGGGAGGGCAATGGTCTTCATCTTCACGTGTCTTCAGTGAGCATGAGCATGCCAGCACGAAAGATGCAGTGAGGTGTGAAATCATGCATTTTGCATATGTGTCCCTTTAAATGCATCACTTTAAACTCAGCGTGTCCCGATGTCCCCATTTATAGATCAAATAAAGAGCTGCATTTCATCACGTTCATCCTGCCTGTTGTCAGAGCTTAACAGAGGGCAGCTATGTGTATTTATACTGCTATTTATAATATTATTGCAATAACCCCATGGTTAAGCACTTATTACTTATGCTGCACAGTTAAGAAATGGAGGCACAGGAAGAAGAAACTGGATCAGAAACACCGGGTAATAAGCAACAGGGTCTAGACACGAAGCTCTATCTAGGACCCAGCCATCTCAGAAAAACTGAGAAGTGTACAGAGAAGCCGAAGGTGCATTAATGGAAAATTAGCTTCTGCTGGTTGTTGGAAATCTTGGGGTTCTTCGGTCTTCCCTAATCCAGGATGATGAGGATCTCAGATCCTTTATCTCTGTGGAGACTCTTTCCAAATCAAGTCACATTCTCAGGTTCTTGGTACCATATGGGGTTTGAGTGCTACTGGTTGGCTCACGATAAAGGTGCATATCTTCAAGAACAAACACAGATGCTTGGAATCAGCCCTACCCTGGTAAAAACCATCAGCTCAGCTGACACCATCACAGACCTCCAGCATGACAGACGCTCCTCTAAAACACTGCCTCCAGATGCTATCCCAGAGCCCTCACCACAGCCAAGTGGCACAGACCCTGTCAGAATCGTGGCCCCACAGGAGAGGGGCATGGAAGTCAGAGAGAGGAGTAGCTGAGTCAGAGCCTACAGTGAGTAGAGGAGAAACCAAAATTTAAACGTGGACCGGTTATCTGCAGAGCCCCTCTCAGGTAGGAACATGCATGTGTGTACACATCTGTACCAGTGCGTCTGCATGCATACACATACAGGCCTTTTTGAATTCTGATAAGACCTAGAGGAACAAAGCAATTTATAAGTTCACTGCTTGAGGCTGCTGTGTGAAGTTAAAAGGTAACAGGAGAAAGAGCACTCAGTTCTTCACTTGCTTTTGTCTTATCCCTGCAAGGCAATGAACTTGAACCAGAAAGAACAGAGCAAACGTGGCTGGGAAGAGAACTGCAGCCTGAGATAAGCAGTGACAAGCGCCCCCGTCTAGGGAAAATGAGGTGCACTCTTCAGGGAAGCTGCCTCACCCGGATCTCAAGATCTGGTCCGTGGAACATGCACAGCAAACACGAGAGGGAAATCGGTCAGAAGAGGAAGCCTCAAGCCCTAGACTCCAAAGCTGGCTCTTGCATGTCACCTGCTCCACAAGCCCTGGCCACCACATTATCCGTGTCAAACTCACTTCTAAATTCATAAAACACAGCTTTGGCTAGAAAGTCTAAAGACTTAGAGAATTTATTGCCTTTTATTGACTGAAGGGATCACTGATCACATTTTACACATTTCTCTCTTTTCCCAGAATGTGTGGTCCACTATAGAAATAATTGGTATCAACCTTACGGGGCTAGAGCGAGGGTTAGATGCATAGATGCATAAGAAAGTACTTAGCTTGGTGCCTGGCATACTAAGTATTCATGAGATTTGACTGAAGATGTTTGGCTCAGTTTGCTGCCCAAAAAAATTGATGAAGAAGGTTCCTTCTCAAATTAAAATCTTCCCATCTCAAATTATAGCTTTTAAAAATCTGAACTATAAATTATACCTAATCTAGATCTCTATGCTTATGCATTTAGATATAAATATAGATACCTAATACTAGATGTACTATAAATTACACTTAATTTAGATATCTATACTTAAACATTTGTTGAATATGACAATATGTTATATCTTCAAAAGAAACAATCACGCTGTTGAACTTGCTGCATCTGAGGTCAATTTTGGAGGCACTGAACTTGCATAGACATTGGCAAGCTTTTTCTGCTGAAAGGCAGAAAATGCAATTTTAGGCTTTGCAGGTCATGTACAGCCTGTTGCAAATGTTAAACTCTGCACTTTTAATGGGAAAATAGTCACAGGAAATATGCAAAAGAGGGGGTGTAGGAGTGTTCCAGTACAACCCTGCTTACAGAAACAGGTGGGGGCTGGACTTGGCATGCAGGACAGTTTGCTACCCTCTGAACCAGGATGTGGAGAAAGTTTGCAGATGCCTCTGGTTATTCTTGAGGTGTCCCGGGAGTCAGGATAGTGTCTGGAAGCATTTGAACAGGAAATGAGTAGGTTTTTCAAAAGAGGAAAAAGCAGACAAAAGATTCCAGAAGGAATAAGCTTGATTTTGGTCCTGAGGCTCAGAATACCTTGCCCAAGGCCATTCATACCAGAAGTGGCAGCTGTGGGGTTTGAACCCGTGGACTTTGGCCTCTGAGGGTGCATATGTGAACCTCTCCATTTCCAGTCCTGGATCAGAAAAGGACTTTGCCTTCAATGTGGGGGAAATCTCTGTGGTGTGCAGCAGCTCAGTTGATTTTTTAAACTTCAAAAGGTTTTTAAAGACCCACTTTGTGCAGAATGGCTGGGGGAAGAAGCATTCGGGGAACAGGGCAACCGTGCTGTTGATAGCTGGTGAGTGGTGGACCATTTCTTGCTTCTTGCAGACTTTCTCATTTTCCAGATAGTTGTCACACTGTGTCATTTATTATCCTACAACATTTATTACTGGGACATGTGCTTTGCACTCCCAAAGCACCTCTACTCTCCAAGATACTTCTCAGGGATTCCGCTCTTCAGGACATAGCTTTTGGGGACAGCTGTGACCAGGCATAGATCAAGTGGTGAATTATGACCAGACAAGAAAGAAAGCCACAAGGTACACGTTTGACAAGATCACTTAGCAAGCATGCGGCAAACTTACAGCAGGTGGCTCAAACAAACTAAGTTAGAAGCAGTGTTTTCCCAGCTAGGATTAAGAATATTCTTCTGTGCGCTTTTGTTAATCACAGTAGCATCCCTGGTGAAGCCTGGCATTGACTCCGGGCTAGCCTGCTCTGTCTTTCAGTCTTCATAGTAAGTTCACAGTCTGAGGATCCCATCATAGGAAGGAGGGAACTAAGATCAGTCACAGGAATGTTAACGCCTGTGTAAATATGCTCTGGGAAGCCTTTCTCCATCACCCTTTCTGATCACCATAAAACCCCGTTTGATACCAACTGGCAGACTTAGGCTCAGACTTAGCTTTGCTGTTTATCTCCTTGTGACGTGTGAATCTGAGCCAGCTCCTGGAGCTGCCTGGGGTCTCAGTTTCCTCCTCCATGTCATGGGAATGAGGATGCCCAACCTCTGGGTTGTAGGGATATAAAGAAAGTTCAGAGATTGCTTTGATCACACATGAATTCATCTTGGAAACACTGGGCACCCGTCTTACAGTAGGTGCCTGATAGACCCTGTCCCCTGTGGGGCTCCCCTTTCCTCTCACTGGTTTTTAGAGCATAAAGGTCACCCCACTAGGTATAAACTCAAAGGGGGTACATGTTAGAAC
The DNA here is from genome assembly GCF_034190915.1 of Cavia porcellus. Taxonomy (NCBI): domain Eukaryota; kingdom Metazoa; phylum Chordata; class Mammalia; order Rodentia; family Caviidae; genus Cavia; species Cavia porcellus. Next base: position 113,555,052 of record NW_026947487.1, read on the forward strand.
CCACTTCTTTTTGTGTGTTTTAAAAATTATTTTGATTAATTCCTAGTAGCAGTGTATAATGATCCCATTTACCATGGGGAGTTGGAACAGGCATGCTGTGGGGAGGTGACAGCTGGTGGGCAGCTCGTGACACCCAGCTGAGCTAAGCCAGCATGCTTCCGTGTGTGGAGGGCCCACCTGGGGACTGCTGCCATAAAAAGGAGACCTGGGGAGGAGGAGGTGGTGCTGCTGGTCTCCTGGAGGAGCCTGTCATGAGGGCTCATCAGATATCAACTCTGCTGTTCTCATTGTCAGAGGAGCTAGGGACCTTGTTGCTGCTAAGGATGGCTGAGATTCACTTTGGGGGAGCTCTGACCCTTACTTCGAGCATTATTTCCTGGCTGTAGTGCAGATCCTTCAGCCTGCTGATACAGACTTTTCATCCTGCTGGTGCAGACTTTCTAGCTTCCACCACTGACCTTTGGGCCTTCCCAGTGCAGATCCGTGAATCAGACTGGTGAGGGACATTGTCATGGGCTCTGGGTCATCAGCTGGACTCATGCAGGACATTGCGGTGGGATCTAGGCCATCAGCTGGATTCTTTGGGGTGAATATTATAAAATAACCCTATAAACTGTGTGCCCTGTATGAATTCCTTTCCCTCGCAAACCCTGATTACAGCAGACACAGCACATCTTATGTTCTTTTTCTTTTATCCCTTAACCCTCCCGTCCTTTCCTGTTCCTGCCAAATCTCGGTGCCTTCCCATTTACAGAAGCTCTCCTTCTGTTTTTTTTTTTTCTTTTTTCCCCATTCCCTTTCTCTCCTCTTCCTTCTCCTTCCTCCCTCTTGTTCCTCTTCCTAGTTGAGGAACCTTCCTGTTATCTGTCTTTTATTTTGCTCCTTATTTATAAGCTAGGTTTAGCATATAAGAGAAACCACACAAAATTCAAGCTTATCTTGATTCATTTCCCTAATATTAGGGTTTTAAGGTGCATCGATTTACTCGGAATGCTTAATGCTTTAAGTTTATCTTCATTATGGCAGAGAAAGCTTAGTTTTTTGGGGTGAGTGCTGGGAATCAAACTCAGGACCACACATTTGCCAGGCAGGCACTGTGCCACTGAGCTAAATCTGTTTTGTTTTTTTAAAGAAGTCAAATTTTGTTTTGAATCAGCTTCCAGACAAGGAAATAAACTTTGAAGCATTAGGACAGCATCAGTTTTGGGGACCCTTTGATAGTGCTAGACGAGAAAACGAAATTGGAAAATTCCAAATTCTTACAGTTTTTTTTTTTTTTTTAGGAGACAGTAGACCCCCCAGGGTGGGGTGTTTGAGAACAACGGGCTCCTTTTTTTTTTTTTTTTTCTTTTTTCCTTTTTTTGATCTGTTGCCAGTTTCTTAATGAAATAGGGCAAGAAGGAGCTAATTCCCTCCAGAGTCTAAAATAAAATCCCTCGAGCCGAGCCGAGCAGAGGCTGCCCTAGTATGAACTTACAGCGAGTGGGCTGGGCAGGGAAACTGTCATGCATTTGGGGTCTTCTATTTGACCAATATGACACCATTAGGCTTTAGAAGCTACCCCAGGGAGAGGGGCAGTTTGGAAAGTAACATTCCCCAACCATCTCGAGATTAAAATGGAGCCCTTTGAAGAGCTGCCTCTCTGTCCCTCCAGCTCCCTGGGTCCGATGGAGCGCCGGGAAGCTGGGCCCTGAGTCCTGACTGCTTTCCTGCCGAGGAGTTTAGGTTGCAGTCCTGGGTTGCTTATATATCAAGTGTGACTGAACACCTTGAGTACCGTTTGCTGCAGCCACCCGCTAAGCTCCGTTTGGGGAAGATTTAAATTTAAAGTCATTATTATGGCAAAAGATCCATTGCTGTTAAATAAAACCCTCGAAATACTCCGCTTGGAGAACAGTTATCCCAGCAGCTATTTTTCTACCGTTAGAAAGTCTGTTTGCAGTTCAGGGGCTTCATTTATTAAGTTCTGTTATTTTGAATTTCCCCCATTTTTACTAGTAAGTGTTTGTGACACATAATGAAACATTGGTTGTGGGGAACTGGGGCGTCTACATAATGCAGCGTGGTCTTTTTTCCTCCTTCTCCCTTTCACTCTCTACCATCTCCTCCGTCCCCACACCTCTTCCCTATCTCCACCAAATCTGTCCCTGATTTCCATCCTTTCACACTTATTTTCTGTTTAAATTATTTACACTTGGGTATCCCTTAAGAGAAACTATGTCTTATTTAGCCTTCTGGGTCCGATTTATTTCACTTGGCTTTATGTATCTATTTTGCTACAAATGACTAAAACTTAACCTTCTTTGTGGCTGAGTAGTATTCCACAGCCTGTTTATATCACACTTTCACCTGCTGATTGTTGCCGTTTTCTGACAGAGTTCTGGAGTCTTCTTTCACGTCTTTCCCTGCACTAGCATGGCTGCCTTGATGTGCTGAATGGACTCCAGTGTTTACCTTCACTTTTTTACTTTGACTTTGAGAAGAACCATAAGGCTCTTGGTGATTGTCACTGAATAAGCTGGGTGGGCACACACTCTGCCTCTCTCCAGTTCGGGCACTGCATCAACATTCACTGGATTTTTGATCACGCCTGTAACAACAATCCTGAAAGAGGACTTGAAGAACTGCTCCAGAAAGTGGCAGCAGCAGCTGGGGTAAGTGTGTCTGAGGAAGGCAGTGTCTTGAGGGACATTACTGGCAACGTGTCTTTGAACTCAGGACAGACTCAGGGGTGCAGTGCACCCCTCAGCGCGTCTCCTTAGCTCTTGCTGCAGGCCGCAACACTGAAAGATGAAGGGTCTGTTTTGCAAGTCCCAGTTCAGCAATACCACCTGCCCCTTAACTCGTCCCTTTCCCTCTGCGAGGTTTTTATCTAAAGCCTTTGTTTCACTTCCCACATTCTGGTTTGGTTCTTCCTGGAGCACTGTCCCAGGCAAGTGACACCAGGGCAGAATGGGGCACAGAGGAAACCTCATTTCCCCTCTCTGTTTCCCAACTCAGAGGTACCAGCATGGACAGATCTTCGAAATCCAGTTCCTCATAAGCTGGGGGCTGCCAGTGGCAGGTGGAGAAACGGGTCCTTAGACTCTGACCAAACTGGGCTTTAGAGAAGTGAGAGTTTGCTGCAGACCTTTGCTTCCAGAAAGCTTTATATAGGAAACAAGTGCCAGGCAAGTGAAACCTCATGCCGCTGGTGTCTGGCATAAGTTTGAGGGCATTTCTCCTCTGGGTTCACGGTAGACTTTGTAAAGAAAAATTATTGCATCTGAAAACTTTTCAAAATATTCATCTATAGTGTGAGAGTGAAAAAAAGAACTGTAAAGGGAACAACAAAAAGAAGAAATGCATTGCCCCCAAATCTGATGGAAGGTGTGGTCTCCCCCCAACTCGAATCAGCCCCTCACATCCCCTACTCTGGGCTATGATTTGGTCACATGATTTTCCCTCATCTTTTAATAAAAGCAACTTTAGAGAGCTCTACTATTCTTATTAATTTGTGATTTATAATCTAAGTTAAACCAGTGCTCTCTGTTTAAATATGATTTCAAAACAAATTCAAAATTGCTCCCTTCCAAATTCGTTTTTTCTAATCCCTTCTTAATGAGAAATGGTGGTTAATTGAAGACCCATTCTGTATAAAGAACAGACACATATGTAAAATAAACACCAGGTTGTCATTGGAAACTAGTGAAGATCACAGATTAGGGAATGGCCAACCAGTCAGTGCACAGAAGTTCAATCTGACCAATAATTGACGATATCTCAATTAAACACACTAGTGCTATTTTTAACATATCAAGTGAACAAGGCCATTTGTTCATTGATTGACCCAGGGCGGGTAGAAGTGTGGGTCACAGAAGTTCCTGCGTGCTGCTTTACTCCAGGAAGGCAGAGGTGATCTGCACAGATAGTCTGATAATCCAATTTTAGAGTTGGTGTTCCCAGCATTTCAAGCATAATTAGATGTTAACATATACTTAAGTTTTGAGCGTAAAGTTCCATTAAGTGGATTTTCTAAGGAAATGAAGGTTCTGAGGCCTCTCTCCCTGTTAGAGACTCTGAAATGCTAAGAAAGGGCCCAAAGAATCTTGTGCTTATGATTTTGTTATTGACCCAGATATTTTAAGGTTCTTGACCTTGAACCCTAGAAGTACGTTAAGGATGGGTGGGAGAAACGTGAGCCTCATGGAGGAAATGCCCTGATCCTGATCAGAACGCTGTGAGGTCAAATCCAAAGAGCTCAGGAAGCCAAGGGAAGAGCAAGCAATGGGAAACAGAGACCAAAGCCGAAGCAGCTCTGGTCGGGGTGCTCCGTGGGGGTTCAATGCGCTCAGCAAAGCAGCTTCTTTTCTCTGAGCAGCCAGGAGCCAGGTGCAGGGCTCACAAATGTGAGGGTAGCTCCCCTGTACACAGCTTAGGATCATGGTGCAGAGAGATCAAGGCAGTGGCTCATGGTGACTCGGTGAGAAGTAGCTGAATCAGAGCTCATCCCAACACGTCTGCTTGTCATCAAGGTTTCCGAACTCCTACCTCAACACAAAGCCGACTTTCTTATCTTGCAAAATATCATAAACCTGGGATATGACAGCCACGCCCTCGAGTGACACACCAAGGTGAGAAACCATGGAAAGCAGCAAAACAAGAACAAAAACTCATCTCTGGGATCACATGAAAAATGGCTTCAGCTATGTCCACAAACTAAGTGGAGTCCTCAGAGAAGGAAGTGCCTTAGTTTCCTGCAGACTGGACACAGCACATCCGCCATTAGTGTGATTGAGTCTCTTAACAAATGCCCACCTGAGCCCACACGGGAGATGAAGAAATGAGCTCTTGGAATGTGTGGATTGTCTCCCTTGGCATCTGAGATTGATGCACAGGAGGACCTGGGGCAAAGAAGGGTGACAGATATCCTTGTCAGTGGATAACTAAACCACACCAGGTTCACTAACGCTGTGTGCAGCTGAGTCTGGCCTTGCTTTGCCCTTGAGTCCAAGCGGCCTCTTCCACTTACTCAATGGATCTGGCATTGCAGGGCTTCTGATTCTTCTTGAAACCAAAATGACCTTGGAAGGTTCACATTTGGAATTATTTCGGGACATGAAGGCAGCCAGGACAGCACAGCTCAAGAAACTCATGAAAGAACACTTCCAGAGCTGTTTCAGAAAGTGGCCAGAGCGATGGGAGAAGTTGTTCAAAGCCAGCGGAAGTATTCTGAGGGAATGTGGGCATGTGTCTTATGTTGTAACGCATTTCTTTTTGAGTTTATACACTCACCATGTTTTTCCTTTAGCTTGGAGATGCTAGATATATCTGTGGAGCAGAGAGGCTGGTCAGCACACCTGACCAAGGGTGTTCAGGAATAGGCCATGCCCAGAAACGCGATAGGTCCAGAGCTGGGTGTCCAGGGCTGTTGGACAAGCTGTCGTGACTTCAGGTGCCATGAAGTGCTGAGACAGAAGCTAGGGCCACAGGGCTGTGGAAAGAGGCTTGAACCTTTTACTCTTTATCCACAAGACCTACTTCCAGCACCCAGGAGCAGTGGACCATCAGGCCAGTGCTGCAGCCCATGTGCCTCAGTCGAAATTTCATTCCCAAATGAGAATCACAATAATGAGCCGAGCACCATTCTCACCATCCCTCGTCACAGAGCTGCTATGTTAATGCATTACATACATTAACGTGACCGCATTCCAGCCTCGCAATCGACCCACAACCAAGCTGTTATCATCCTCACTTTGCAAATGAGTGAGCAGGGAAAAGGTTAAGCAATTTGCCCAAGGTCACAGAGCCAGTAAAGTACAGATCTGCAGCCGAGCATGGCGGTGAACGCCTGTAACCCCAGCATTCTGGGAGGCTGAAGCAGGAGGATCCAAAATTCTAACCCAACTTGGACAATTTAGTGATTTAGTGAGACCCTGTCTCAAATTAAAAATCATTTTTAAGTGACTGGGGACATAGGTCAGTGTGAGCCCTAGGTTAAATCCTTTTCTCATTTCTCTGCAGCTTGGTGATATGGTGGCACCATTTAACCACCTCAGTTCAATACTGGGATGGGGACAGCATGGAAAGGCAAAGCCATTGCTTCAAGGTGACACTAATATCTCACTCCCAGCATGCCAGGACTTTCTATCCAGGCTCAACTGGTGTCTGTCCTGCATTTTCTTTTCTTCTGTGATTTGGTGAGGATTTTCCTCTCTTTCAAATTTGGCTGCTTGATGGAGCTACAAATTAATGAATGCAGACATAATCTTGGTTTGATTTATTTACATCTTCCATAAATCATATTTATGGAGTGCCTGCAGGGTACAAGGCGTTGTGAGAGGTCCCACACATTAAAGAAAGGGGAAAAATAAACGGTTTAGACATTTGGTGTATACTACAGACTACTTAAATATCCAAAGGCATCAAATAAATCATCAGACTGTTTAGAAACTGGCTCTGGTGTGCTCCTTGAAAACCCTCCTGCAAATCCCATGATCGCGCAACCCATACCTGGGGTGGTTTCCACTCAGCACTGGGCATATTTGCTCACACCAGTGAGTGAGTCTGAGGACCCCGGAGACACCCCTGATTAGGAGTCTGGAGATACTGAGGCTTCCTTGGGGAGCTTTCTACTCAGACTAGCATCTGCATCAAACCAGAGCAAAAAGAGATGCAGCCTGAAAACACAGCAGCATTAGACCATCTGCAACCATGCCAGCCCAACACAGAAACTCTCTCCCCATCTGTAAAGGTGCTGGGAACACAGTTGTTAGCAGTGATGGTTGGTCACCTCAGGGGTGCACACGTGAGATGTGCCTGTGTGCACACATGTATGATGCCTGGTCCCTTTTCCAGAGTGATGGACGTGGTTCTCTGTCAACTACGAACTGCTCTGTGCAAAGAAAAAAATTCTAAAAAATAGTCCTACTCCCTGCTTAGGGCATGGCTGAGCCACACCTCGTGTTCCACTGCAGGTCTGCATGAACTGCGGCCCCTCCCCTAATTCAGTTTCCTCTGGCACCTGTCGCACATTTTATGATTGTCAAGGTTAGTTTCTTCTCCTGCCTCCCCGCCCCTCCTCCTTCTTGCTCCTCCTTTTTCTTCTTCTTCCTCCTCCTGCTTTCTGTTTGCCTCCCTCCCTCCCCCCCCTTCTTCTGTGGGAAGATCGGAGATTAAACCCAGGAGCTTTGCACTGAGCTACCTCTCTAACCCTTTTTAAAATTAATTAATGAATGAATTAATTTTTATTTTGAGACACTGTCCTGCTAGTTCTCAAATTGTCCAGGTTGGATCAAACCTGCCTCACTGCAATCCTCCTGCTCCAGCCTCCACTGGAAGCGGCTGGAATCACAGCTGCTCCACTGCGGTTCTGTATATTTTGGGTGGATTAAGCACAGTTTAGTGTTAGGCCCGGAGCTGGGTGCTGGGGAGATGGAAATATAGAAGATGCGCCCTTGTCCTCCAGAGCCCACAAGAAGGCAGGACACACTGGCAAGGCGGCAGTTACCAGCACCTGGCTGTCAGGAAGGTCTCGGGTGTTGGTATGACACAGTCCCATCTGCAGCGGGAGTCCAACAGATTAGGGCAGGCACTGCAGCTGGGGGAGCACGGCAGGTCTCCCAGGATGCCTAAAGTCAGGGTGAGAGCCAGAGAGGCTTCTGGGAGCTGGGTTGCATCCTCTCTGTTCACCGAGCCACAGAGTATGAACTCTATCTGGATGCGGTAGGTACGAATTCTATCAAGATTATTAAGTCAGGGGGAGGCACTGTCACATTTGCCTTTTAGAAACCTCTCTTTTCTGTCATTTTCCTTTTCATGTTCCCTATACTTTGGAGAGCAAAATGAATGCTTGAGCGACAATTTCCTAGGCTTCTAACAAATCTCCTCTAGGTGGGAGATTGCTCTGTGGGTAATCTTTTCGGAGCCCAAACGAACAATCGTGGTGAAAACATCTGTTTCACCTGTTCCTGCTCGCGAAGTTTCAAGGCTGACAATGAAAGATGGGAACAGACAGAACAGACGGCGAGGAAGACGGGAGAGAGGGCAGGAGAGAGAAAGGAGGCCGTGAAGGCTGATGGTTTTGTACGGCAAAACTCGACTTTGCTTTTTGTCAATAACAGAAACCCAGATCAGTGGCTAAATACATGTGAGCCCCAGTTTCCTTATTTAGAAAAAAAAAAAAGAAAAGAAAATCTTAAGAAATTCTCACATGGTTGGGGTGGGAGCGAGTTGCTCCTGTGGCGGGCAAGGCTTGCTATTCACCATCATCCAGGCTCTTTTGTTACTAGGTAGGGGACAGATTCATCATGTCTTTCTATAGCCATTCTAGGCCTAAGTTTTAAAAGCTGGGTATACCTTGTCTCTGTCCCTTTGGTTGGCTTCGGCACATGTAACACATAGCAGCCTGATGAAAAGAACCTGGGACCCCAAATCACTGCACAGAGGCTTCCCAATGAGGAGCTCCTGATTGGACTCACAGAAAGTGAGCTCTCACGTGTTAAGCAGTTTGAATACAGTATGAAGACTTGTTTGTCCCAGCAGCTAGCACTGTCCTTGGCCATCTCGGGTGGTAAATTGGGCACTCAAAGAGCACCAGGGCATAAAAAGCCTTTATAAAAGGAGAGCCAACTACTCCAGCTTTGAACATTTTCTTTTTACACAAAAGAAATGGAATAGAATTTAGAATGATTACTCTTTCCCAGTGTCTTTTGGAGATACTTTTAATCAGCCAGCACCTAACAAGATTATCTCTTTGAGGGAAAACAAAGCCCATGCCATATTTCTTTTCTCCCCTTTGCCTTTAAAACCATCCTGCCAAGTTTTAACTGCCATTATTTAGCAAGTTCTTCAATTTAAAAAGTTACCATCTACTCACCATCCTGGCCAAGCTGTCAGTTGCCGAGAAATGGAACCCAGCCAACTGATTAGTTTTGATGGACTGCGGTGTGGAAATCCAGCTGGTGTCACTAAAGTGCCTGCTCATCCAATTAATCAAATTACTATGGGGAGCGCTGGCCAAGTGCAACACTTAGTGGACGGCTGCTCCAGGAGGTCAGGGATGGAGGGGGAGGTGATTTTATCAAGTGACTGCCCCTTCTTCCCTTGTCTTTGCCCCCCCCAAAAAAGGCTGAACTGAGTATGGATGGACAGCACCTTTCCCACCCTGTCCTGCCTTGAAAACTTAGATGTGACTCTTTATAAACATGTCTGTATCAGTATCACTATTATTGCTATTAATTATCGTTATTATCAGCCACATTACTATTTCATTTGGTAATTGCACATCTAGTTTTTAAAACATCTATTGTGTATCAGGTGCTCGGTCTGCTGTTGGGAATGGAGCAGAGAACAAAGCAATCTAGGCTATGCCTCTCCGGAATTTGCATTCTAGCTGGGAGAAGAAACAACCCACTGTGAAATTTCTCTGCCTTAACACTATTGGCATGTGGGACCAGAGAGATCCTTGCTGGTGGGAGGGGAGCTGTCCTGTGCATTGCATTGTGGGTGCTAAGCAGCATCCCTGGCCTTAAGTCCTAGATGCCAGGAGTTCACCATCCCCCTTCTTTAGGTAGGAGAACCAAAAGTGTTTCAGGGCATTGCCAGATGTCCACTGGGCAGCAAATTAGCTGCCTCATCCCTCATCCTTCACTGAGAACCGGAGCTCAGCAGGCCAAGAAAGAGGGCCTAATTGGCTCCTGGAAAAGCAAACGGGGGAGGGTGGACAGAGGATCTGGATACTGTGGAAAGTGGGAGGAGCTCCTAAGAGTTGATGTGTGCAACTGTGCTCAAATCACATCCTGTTGGTAGCCTGACCAGAAACCAGCCATGGTGGAATATTTACACCATGGAAATTGTGATTGCTGGGAATCAGGCTTCAGCCGCCTCTCGGAGCGCTGATGGTTAAGTACTTTCCAGTATAATCCTGGTTATCAGCTCTTATTACTAGGCTGATTCTTGAAGATTTTATGGAGAGGAATGGTAGGATTTCATTTACATTTTGAAAATGCAACTGGGCTGTGTGTAGGGAATGGATTTGGGAGGTGGGGAGGGGGTGGAAGCCAGGCGATTGGCTAGGAGGTGACAGTGGTGACACAGTGAAGAGATGGTTACTTCACCCCAGTGTGATGGGAGACCTGATCAGCTGCAGAATTGAGACATCTCTTAGAAATGCACTAGTCAATGGATTGGAAGTGATCGAACGGACTAGGGGTGTTATTTCTTGTGTTTAGTGGACAATTGAATGTCATATGATCCCTAAACTACTACTACTAACCCACCGCTGAGAACATGACTCGCAAATGACCCTGCCAAGAGAGGGGCCTCTTTGCTCTTGGGTTACCTTTGGGGCGCATGTCCCAGAGAATTCTTCATAGTGTTCCATAATTAAGGAAAGTAGGAAGAGCTACAAGAGCTTAAATCTGACTTCTCTTACTTCCAAGCACGTCTCTGAAACTTTCTAAGCCTAGTAAGCTTTCTAAAGGCTCCAGGAGGTGCCTCTGAATTTCCCCAGCAAGTAACCACCACCATCATCACCATCACCACCATCACAGGTGTCATCATCATCATCATGTTGTCATCGCTGTCATCAGGGCCACCAGGAGCATCAAAACAGAAGTCACATTCCCTGACTGCTAGGGGTGCTCTAGCTGGAGAACAACACGTCTGGCCTTGCTGAATCCCACGAGAGCTCTGTGGGTGAACATCGCTAATAACCCAACACGCAGAGGTGCAAACGGAGGCTTAGAAAAGATTAAAGAAGTTCCTCCAATCACAAGGTGAGCAAGTGGCCCGTCCAAATGAAAACCCCTTGGGAGCTCATGGAGTTCTTGGACCAAATTGTTATAATTAATGCCACACATATGCAAATGTCTGTTGAATAGTTTTTCATCAGTGCTGGCGGTATGAGGCCCTTTCAGGAAAAAAAAGTCCTGCTGATAGTCACCTCAGCTGTTTGAAAACTGTTTTGGAGGCAAAATAATTTTAAGGTTTTTCAGAGACAATGGACAAAGTGTAGGACCAGAGACAGCATTTGGATTGGCCATCAAAGAAATGCATCACAGAACCAAAAATTTAAAACAGTGGGGTCTAAATCACAAAACTCTCCAAAAATCCAAAACCAAGCAACATTCCCTCCACCCATCTTGCTGTGTTTTCATGGGTGGCTCACTTTAAGGACTCCCTGTGCTAGCTATCACCTGTCTGGATCGCTGAGGCTATGAATGGCCTCTTCACAAGGGACAGAACAAGCATTTTTGGAGCTGAGTGGCTGTGTCAAATTGTTGAAGCTCACACATGTGCAGATAACCCTTACAGTATTCTGTGGAGCTGTCAGAAAAGTACACGCCACACACTGTAATCGCAGGTGGAAATGCTTTTTTCATCTTGCTTGAAAATAGATTGCCCAGTCTGTATCATTATTTGTGTCAGCTGTGTCAATACTTTTCTCGGGCTAGAGACCTACCCAGTGTGATACCGTGAATGCAAATTGTGTGGTAAAGGCCATTTATGTTAGCAAACTCTTGACTTTTGATCAATGATCTTTAAACTGTCATCTGGGTTATGTCCCTTTTTGGATTATTTATTAGAATTCTTCCTGCTATGAACAGGCTGGCATGTTTGCTTGTCTTTGGCAACAGGTCTGAAAGTTGGTAAAAGGTTTATTGACTGGGTTTCCCTACCCTTCATCCTCCCTGGCTTGCTTGTTTTTTCTTGTCACTTTGGTACAGTGACATAGAAAATGACATCAGGGTGTGGCCCTGATGGTTAAAAGCAAAACTATGCAAAAAACCTGCACTTCCTAGGTGAAGTCACTCTGAGGCTTGTGGTTGTGCTTCCTTGGAAACCTGAGAAATGTTCATATTTGCTCATTACAGAGGTGTCCACATTCAGCAAAAAGCTGCTTGTGACCTTGGCCAGGCTGTGTAGGGCTGATCCAAGGAATTGCAAGGTTCCTTGGGAGAGGGCAGCTGGTGTTGACTGAACACCTCCCGAGCACACCGTTTCCTCAGGAGAGATGCAATGTGTGGTTACAGCTCGCAACAGCCCAGGAGTCAGGAGTCCTTATCTCTAGTTTGCAGGTGAGAAAACTGATTGCCTAGTGAAGTTAAATAACTTGTCCAAGCCTGATGGCTAGCGAGTGACCGAAGGAGATTAGAGCCATGCCACTAATATTAGTCAAAGCTGTGCCTCTTCCTGAATCGTCCTGTTCATACAGATCTCATGGGGTCTTGATTAAGCATGTATTCATTGCCCAAACTTGGAAGAGGGCACTGTTAATAGTGCAGATCTCAGAATAGTCCCAGACCACCCAGGACATGGGGTCACCTGAATAAAGACAGAAGTTCCCAAGTTGCATCCCAGATCCACTGAGCCAATTCTCCAGACGAGGCATTGAAACTTTCCACATAATAAGCATCCCCGGTGAATTCTATCGCTGCAAAGTGGTCCCTAAATCATAGTTGACTGCTTAGGAGTCATGCAGGGAACTTATTAAAACACTGACTTGGGGTTCTGCCTCCCCCTGTTTATTTACATGAGCTATATCTGCTCTGGAGCTCAAGATTTTCTGATGTTCTTACTACAGTTAGGGATGGCTATTCATGACACAAAGATCGAATGTGAAATTCTGCCACATTTTGACAGGGAGAGCCTCATCTTAAAAAAATAGAAAGATTCATTCTTTTATGAAGATTATAATTAAAATGGAATAGTCTCTACCATTCCTAGACTGTAGTGAGAGCATAGGGCATGTTATTTTATATCTGTGTGCCTGGTTTACTTAGCTTTATAAAAGTAATATTAACAAGACTATCCTTGTTCTATTGGCTCACATTTAAATTATTTAGACTCCAATACAGCATGTAGAAAGATCTCAATAAACAAGAAAGATCTCAATAAACATACTCTGACCATCATTATTTTTACGTGTAAGTGATAGTCTCCAAGCTACTGAATGACTGTCATAATTTTTCTTATTACATTTATATATTACTTTATCTGATTATCTTATAATGTTTTTCCCAAATGCCTGACCATTATACTTCCAACTGATATCTGTTCACCTAATTTCCCTTTGCTCAAAATCACTTTTGTGTAACTTTTCTCCTACTTCCTAACTTTATCCTAATATTTAGTGGGGATAAGAATTTGCTATAATAATGGTATAATAAAAGAGGCAGAAAGAGGGAGAGAGGAGAACAGTACAAGACAGTACAAGACTGAACTATTTCTGCAACTTCAAATGGTTATCTAGTATTCTTCTTAAGTATATATCATGTTTTATTTAACCAGCTGCAGACGTGGGCTATAAATTTGCTTTGGTATGTGGATACTATAGTTATTATTAGCTTTTTTTCTTTGATTCACTTTAATAATTTCTTCTAGATAAAGCCAAAATAATGATTCTGACTTTGGGAGATTTAATTTTGTTTCAATGGAATCTGAAACGTAAATCAACAATTCATTCTCCGGACTCCTCTGGCTGGGGGCTCATTTTTCGTGACTCTCCTTTCTACCTGAATCTGTTCGAAGGAAAAGCAAGTCCAAAGATTCTCTACAATAATGAGTACTTGCTAAGTAATATAAAAGCAATGATATTCTGAAAATAGAAAAAAAATTGGGTCACTTTTTGTTTAATGGCAAAATAAAAAGGCTTTCGCTTTCATGTTGAAATCCCCATAACACCCTCCGAGGCGTTAGTGTTTAACTTTAAGGAAGGAAAAGGGTTTTAAACTGAAGACGGACCATTTCTGTCTCATTCTTCAAGGCAAAAATAATTGTTGCCTGGGTCTAAATGATACCGGAGACTGCGGATCTTCTCATGCCGTCTGTGTGGTGTGGCCCCACACTCAGAGTCACACGGAACGCTTCTGAGGGACCCAGGATGGCAAAATGGTCACGTGTTAGAACTACACTTTGCGATCTGCTGGCATATTTCATTTTGTTTCCTTTGCAGAACTGGGGGTTGAACCCAGGTCCTTCACATTGACCTCAATACTTTATTTAATTTTTTTTTTTTTTTTTTTTTGGAGACAGGGTTTCACCAAGTTTTTCAATCGCCCAGGCTAGGCTTGAACTTGGAATTTCAAACCCCTGCTTCCTAGAGTTCTGGGATTATAGGTGTGTGCCACCATGCCAGGCTACCTTTCTGATTTTCAAATAACTGGATACCATGTTTCTACATCATTTTGTGCACTATATCTTAGGAGTGAATGGCGAGTGATATTTGTGGAATTTGATAAAATTTAACCTGTTGTCCAAATCATCCTACTAGTTTCCTTTTTTTCTTTTTTCCTGTTTTCCTTCCTTCCCTTTTTAAAGCTCATACATTAAGTCAGGCCCACTGTGTGTGCAACTCAGTGGTATCATCCCTGACAGGTACACTGGATCCAGCTCCACACTCAGCCGGGTAGCACTGGGTGACCTTGTCCAAGTCCTTCACCTAGCCCTTAGCAGAGGACCTGCCATGCACTCAGAACACACAGGACAAATGCTGCTTGTGACTGCAAAGACCTGGCCAGGCTGTCACATTTTCTGGAACCCCCGCCCACCGCGGGACTTCCTTGTGAAAGAAGCAGTTTTTCTGGAGGAACACAAGCTTCCCTTCTGGCTGTAGGGGCACTGACACACCAGGGTGTGCTGACATGAGTGTGACAGGCCTGCAGAATGTCAAACCCCTTCTTCTTCCCAGGACTCTTTGTCCCAGCCAGTTCCACAACCCCGGTCCTCTGACAGTGGTCACAGAAAGCAGAAGTCACACTGGGTCACAGTGATCCTCGCATCAAGCCAGGAACCTCAGTCATGACACTTGCATAGCATGTTAGCGAGACAAGACGCGTCCCCGGCACTGACCCCAAAGTGAAGCTGTCCCCTGATCTCTCTCAATGGCGTGGGTGACTTTTGTCCCTCCCCATTATCAAGAAAAGTTCTCCTACTTTGGATGCACCAAGGAGGAAACAAAAGCAGCAGGGGAAGCGTCAGAGAAAGACTGGAGAAGTTTTAGGATGATGTGAGAGCCCTCTGTGTGGCTGGGCTGGGGGCCGTCGGGCGGTTATCAATGCCCGCAGAGGTTGCAGTGGCAGCCTGATTCCAGGGCAGTGGCCTTGAATCCCAGGCCAAGAGCTCCGAGGTCTCCCCTTAACTCCTGCGCTATGTACCTAGGTTACGTGCTGTCGTGGCCCCAGAGTCATACCCAGGAGCTTTGCCTTCTTTTGTCCTGGGCACAAACAGCAGGTCAGACACAGCCACAATCACCGTTTCCTCCACGGGAGAAGAAGGAGCTAGATGTGCAGAATGCACACATATCTAGGTAATTTTTAAATTAGGAAATGAAGGAAATCCACTCTATTTTTTTTAATATTGTCCTTTCAAGGATGCGTCTATTTGCATAGCTGGATCCTCTTCCTCCACCCAGCACCAACATTAGCGTGACCTTTTCCTGCTAATTGGAAAATCTTACGGAAATAAACCCTGTCAGAAAATGAGAAGTGACTCCCCCTTCGGATGGCCAAACGACCTCAGAGGGGGAAAGAAGTTCTGAATTTCTGCTCCTTTTGCACACACTGCAAAATCTTTATTACTTCTGAGAGCCTTGAAGCTCAGTAATGCCCCTCCAGTGCAAAGCGGAGTAAATAAATTTCTTCTTATGACCACTTTGGAGAAACACACAACCAGATTTACTCAGCAGGGATAGATAGTGGACAGGATAATGAAGAGAGAATAAGAATATGATCGGGGTTTACAGCCTCTTCTGTCTCTTTAAAGGGTTTTAATTCTTCAGAAGCAGGAGACGAGGTCCATTTCCTTAAAGATACAGTGTCCCTTCAGGGACAAGAAACGTTATAAAAAGCTAAGATGTAACATCTATCTCGCAATATTGATTGGCACTTTAGTGTGATAAAAGGGGTTGAACCTGAAGGGGAAAAGAGGAAAAAAGGTAAGTGAAAATTACTCTTTGAAGAATTCGGAGCGTCCCTATAATATCGGGCTAAACTTCCCTAACAGGGATCAAAGTGCCAAGTGGATCCAGGGACGGTGACATTCATTGACCAGGCTGCAGGGTGAGGGTGGGTTTCAGGGGTGACGGCACCCTCCCCCCAAGTTCGTGACTGTCGTTTCAAAGCAGTTCTGATGAGTCTGATGGTGCGCTCGGATGAGTCTTAACTTGACCCTGAATGTAAGCCAGACACTCGGATTTGCTGTTACAGGCCTGGGTGACAGGGTCCTGTACCTTCAGAGGCACCAGGGAAACACGCTGCTGGAAGGACTCGATGCTTCTGACTTGGGGAGTGGGTGTCAGGAGCTCTCCTTCTGCCTGCAGCCCTCTGGAGTCCCTAGACTCCCGCGCAGTCTCTCACCTTAGGCCTGGTAACAGGCTGCCTCTCCAGCTGCTGGTGACAGCTGACCTCTGTGGTGTGATCTCTGTGCATCACACTGGTCATAGGGGCAGGGTTATTGGTTTGTGAAATAAAAAAAGGCGGGGGAGGGGGGGTCCCAGAGAAGCCCTCTGTCTTACCTAACAACACACAGTGTACGTAAGAGGGTAAAGTACTCAGAACATGCTCCTTGACTCGACATTTTTAGGGTTCTTACCCAGTTTGTGGGAGAGTTTTGCTGTTTATTTATTTATTTATTTATTTTTTAGGAAGTGGCACAGCTGTGGTTTCAAAAACCCACATTTCCATGCCTCAGGATCATGGAGTCTCTGAATTTCAGAGATAAGAATTCCTGGGAACTCTGAATTTCTGAACCCCGGGAATTGTGGATTCAGGGGAAACTGGAAACATCGAATTCTTCTTTCAATCAGTCTCTAAAGCTACACACTTTGTGGGTGAGGCAAGGAGTTGATCTCCAGGCTTAGCAACGAAATATTCATGCTCCCCGAGCGAGGTGCAGCTGAAGTGACATACCAGGGCCCCAGTGACAAGTGTCAGGCTGCTGGCGGCAATGTGAGCAGGTACTTCTCACCTCCACCTATGGCCCGGGGGCCAGGCAACTCTGCAGGCTTCCTTGGGGTGCAGCCTTCTGTACTCTGTACCCCAAAGGGGGAGAAGTGTGTGAGGACGTGGACCATGCCAACCACCCTGATTTCACAGCCCAAGGCAGGCTCCCCGGGACACTGTCCAGGGTGGAAATGTCACCACTGAGAACACCAGTCCTCTTCTTGGCACTGCTTCTGGCCTCTGGGACTGAGCTGCCCAGGAAGTATCTGTCCCAAGCTCTGGGCAGCCAGAGACTCCCTCGGGCTGGCTCTTAGGGGAGGTGGCACCTGCTTGAGGGACCTAGGAAAGTGACCGAATCACAAAATGTCCTGCCAAAGGACTGAGGCAGCCACACCCTTTACTCAGAATTAAGTCACCCTCTCAGCTCCAGGAGGGTTCAGGGCCAGCCACTGGGCAAGACTCACGTCATGCCGAGACTCTTGTTACCTGCTTTTGTCATTGCTGACTGCTTAGCAAGGGTCATGTATTCCGTCTCTTCTAGAATTACCAAGGATGTTCCAGGCAATTTCAGTCATGGGTTCGCATAGCTGGGAGGAAAGAGGCTTGGGGACATAGAGGTAGGATCTTGGGGAGAGAGACAGGTGGAATCCGTGCCTTGCATTCACTGTTAAGACAAGGGTGGGTTCTGGTCTTCCTAAGGTTGTGCTGAACTCCATGAAATAATAACTATTATGCACAGAGCACTGTATAATGGGGTTGTGCTAAACATCACTTCAAAAATAACAGCTTTATCAGGTAGGTAGCATACATCCTTTGCAAAGATTAAAAAATGAATAATCCTGAACGCCTAAGGTCAGTTTGCTAATCAACATGGCAGCAGTTAGAAGCTGGGCACTTGGCTTCCAACCATGCCAGCAGGGCAGGCTCCTCAAACTTTGGAAGCTGATAAATGTAGTCAAATAATTCTTCCTGATGGGGAGCATCCTGTGCCTTGTAGATGTTTAGCTAGAGTGTTTGCCTCTCTACCCAGCTGTGGCTACTAGCCATTGCCTAAGGCTAAGGAGTGGGGAGTGGTTGAAACCACCTCCATTCAGGGACTCCCGAGTTTGACGGAGAATCTGATGGACAGTGGTGTGAAGATGCCATTGCTGGAATGTGAATAACTACATAGTGCATGTATGACTTTAGTATAGTTCAAAACCTGGATTCCTTATTCTATAACCAGAGAGAGAGAGAGAGAGAGAGAGAGAGAGAGAGAGAGAGAGAGAGAGAGACAGAGAAAGACAGAGAGAGACAGAGAGAGACAGAGAGAGAGAAACAGAGAGAGAGAGAGAGAGACAGAGACAGAGACAGACAGACAGAGAGAGAAATGGAACAAATATCAAGCATCTATGATTCTATGATCATAAAAAATGGAATTAATAAAATAAGCAAACTCCACACTCTTAGAAGTTATTTCTAAGTGTTTTGAGACTATGTGATTATCTGCATTTATTATGTTCAACCACACACCCACAAGGTTTACTATATTGTATAGTCCCTGAATCCACAGAACAAGAACTGAGAGGTGCTGGCAGGGCAGGAATCATTGCTGAGGCACTGTGGATGTCAGATCCTACCAGGACCCCTGTGTGGAGGTCTCTTCTTACTGTGCCTTCCAGAGGGGCAGCTGAGGTCCTGGAAGGACAAGGGACATGGCCAAGTTTCCATGGTCAGTCTGTGACAGAACCAGGATTTAAATACAAACCTTTCAGATGATGGTCCTAACTCCTGAGTCCCCCCAAAAGTTAGTCTCAAACTTATTTAGGACTCCATGAATGTGAACAGTCATTTAAGACCATGGCATCCTGAGTGTTTGCTAACCCTGAGAACTTTGCTGGGGAGCCCTGCACATTGACCTGGATGCCTTGGTATTCATGAAGGCCGGAGCTGTAGGATCAAGATACAGAACCAAACAATTGCACGGAAGGTCAGCAACAGGAAAGGGAGCCAGAGAAGTCCTGGGAGAGAGGAGGAAGGAGCAGAGGTCCTGGAACACGGGTGGATCTTGCTATTACCTGTGCAGGTGACAGATCATGCTGAGCACTGCACATTTTCAAAGCCAGAGAAGGGAAAAAGCGAATCTTTCCATCAGAGGAGGTGGGAAATGAGGTTTTGAAACACTGAAGCCACCAAGGCTGAAGAGGAAGAGCTAGAACTGGAAAGCGGACACTTAGGAAAGGTCAGATTTGGGAGGAAGAGAGGAACCACAAGTGTCCAGCAATTCCTTTGTCTTTATGGGAGCAAAAGGAATTGGTGCTGGAGAGTGAAAACAGAAACACAGCTTTTTGTAGCCGTGTGTTCAGGGATCACTGTCTGCAGGGCTCCCTGGGAGTGGAATTTCCATGCCATCCTGGTGCACAGAACCATGGAAAAGCGAAATCCATCTCCAAACTAGCGGGGATTTACTTCTTCTAATAAACACACACATAGAAGAAAAGGAAAAACTGTACAAGAGAGACAGATTGGGAGGGGGAAATATGTGGGAGAGTAAACCTAAGAGCTGACAGATCTGTGGCAAAAGAACAGGAGAGAAAAAAAAACCTGTTTGGGAAACTGTCAGGAGATGTTTCACAACATTTTAAAATCAAAGTTGGCTCACATATAAAAGATTTCTTCTTTCTTGATAAGATTTACCTCCCCTACCACACCCTCAGCCAATTCGACAGGGCTGAAATCTTCTTTGCTTCAAGATAGTTCACGCAGTCTGTCTTCTGGAAGAATCCCCTACTGAAACTCTTGCAAATCTTGGCAGAGCTTGGATCTGACTCCCCGGGGTTTCACAATGTTCCTTCCTGGAAAACGCATCCCACATTCTTAAAATAGTAGCAGGTCTCTGTGTTGGTGGATGGGGAGATGAGTTCATAGCACAAAGGAGGTAGAGGTCCCCAGCAAAAGCAGAGGTCTGGCCGGGGCCTCGGTTTCCCCCAAGGTGGGCGCGGGGAGAAGGACAGCAAGAGGGGACATATTCAACCATCTGTTTCCTTCTGGCCTCCCAGTCCCTTGAAGTGCTGGAAGCTTCCAAATTTGAAACGGAGTCTCTTCCTCAGGGATCAAGGACTGCCCAGTGGGGTTCCATGAGGACCTCTCACAGTGAAAAGAGAGGGCTCAAATGTCCCACTGCTGTGCGATTGTGACACTGAAGCAAACCCATGCAGGATGGAGCTTGGCACCTGCAGCTGGAGGATGGAGGAGGAGTCCTGCCAGGCTTCCCTTAGCTGTGGCCTTCTCATTGTGGGGTTAGTCCTGTCCCCTGGCTATGGTAGCAAAATAGAAGAAGCATCCTGTAGGGACTCAGCTGTGATTTGTCTCAATCAAAAATGAACTCGTTTCGAGCACCCACAAGGAAATGGATGAAATATGGGAGAGAAACCACCCCAGGGAGGCCCATGGCGAATGTTTGCATTCTGCAGGGAGAGCCTCCCATCCTGGCCTGCACCGGCAGAGGGGCTGCTTGTGCTGTGTGAGGGTGGCAGCGGTGGTGGGGCTCATGTCGTGGGTGTCCCATTGCTCTGTCGCTGTTCCTAAGGGAGGTAGCATTCTCTGAATCAAACTTGGGCACACTCCCCAACAGGGAGACCCAGCAGCCAGACAAGGCTCTTTCACCTCCTCTTCCACAACTAGCAGTTCTAGATTCTCCATACTGCCCTCTTTCCCAGCCCTCAGAGCCACATCTTTACACCTGCACTTTCACACGTACACGATCACATGCACCCCTTACAAATGCACGCGCACTTGCACACACTCACACACTGATGTCATTGCAACATGTTCCTCCAAAGCTCAGTTCTTGCAAACACTCAGTTTTAACCACAGAGCAGGAACTCCTCGGGCCATCTGGGTACAGCCCTGGGGGTGTCTGGTTTGGCTGAGGTCAATGGGGCAGCCTTTCTGGGCTCAACTCTTGCACCGTGTCTCCTCTCGAACCTTCTTAGCTTGGCATCATGGGTGTTCCTGGCTCTTTCCCTGTCCCCTCTTCTGCCTCCCATTTCTGCAGCCTCAGCCATGTCGATTCCCACCTGGATGTCTCAGAGCTGCTCCTTTGTCCCTGTCCTGTGTACTTTTTTGTTCTTCATTTGCTCAACAATGGTTCATTAAGTTTCTCAGGGACCAGATTCCAAGCTGGGTGGGCGGCAATACTAATGTAACTTCCATTCCTGCAAACCAGCTTTTAATGCCCCCAAACCTGGTGCTTCACTGATAGACCTCCCCAGTGGACTGCGTCAGACCGTACCTGGGGGGATCCTTCACCTCTCCATCTCCTCTTCCAGTGCATCCCATCCTGTGCTTTTGACCTTTTACGCATCTCTCAGGTTTGCTTCCCTTTCCAGTCCCATCACCACCACCTTTTGCCTGGACCGTTGCAGTAGACTCCTAATGGCTCACCCTGCTTCCACTCTTGATGTCCTGTAATCCAATCTCCTCACAGCCAGGGCAATTTTTAGAATAAGTCCTTAACTGCTGGCACCACCCCCAATCATCTGGCGTCAAGCACTCTTGGGTTTCCATAGCTCTGGTGTCAAATACCAAGACAACTGCCTAGTTTGGCAGCCTGGATCCACACCATGCACCATTTTTCTCAGCAGCATTTTTTAGTTCCTCAGACCTTCTCTTTTTCCTTATCCCCAGGGCTTTTCCACACACTAAATCTGCCGCCTGGACCTCTCTGTCTCTCTGCTTTCCCTCTGCTCTCAGCTCTGTTATTACTTCTGTAGTGAAGCCTTGCTGAACCTCCATGCTAAATCCGTCCATCTCATAGGCATCCCAACAGTACTGGTGCACAAGGCCACCTTATGGACTTCTTGGGGTCTCAGTACTCTGGCTTTTGTGACTCCTTTCAACAAACAAACAAACAAAAAAAAAACTATTAGAATTATATTTGACACTGGAGCAAAGGCAGATATAGTTCAGCCTGTGTGCATTAGTGACTGCGTTATCATATATGTTTTCCTCTAAGTTTAAAAGAAATTAAAGTACAATGTTTTCATGAGCCCCTGAAAGTCTGCTGCCTCCATGTCTTCTGTTGCTGATGAGATGTCAGCGCCAGAGTCCTCACAGGCCACACAGAGTCAGTCCTTCATCACGTATGGCATCGGAGAGGTTTGCAGTTACTGAAGTGATTGTTTCCCTAATGAATATCAGTCTATCCCTGAGATCTGTGAGACCAGAAGCCACATCTATCTTGCTCACCACCATCTTCCCAACATCTGGACAGGGCCAGTGCCACAAAGGTCACTGCTCAGGAAGTGGCAGCTGGATAAGCGTAGGATGCGTTGGTCTCCTCTCCCAGTTGCCAAGCATGGCACGGCAAGGGAGTTCTCAGCACAATCCTCACCTCGCCAGTACCTGACACAGTAGGGGTGGCAGAGGCTCCAGAGGCACAAGGAAGGTGGTCCCCTCACCCCGGCTCTGCTGATCTCAGCAGGGGTCAGCTCCTCGATGGCTCCTTTGGGACTGAGGCCACTGGCAGGACACTCGGTCCAAGTACAGAGCAATCAGCATGGCTTCTGGATGCCACATGTAGGTACTTTAATGGCCAATTTGTGGACAGGGTCACCTTGCCACCAGCAGCACCTGGCAGGTATATGGAAGGGACATGAGGCAGCATTGGGGTACAGCTCCCTCCTGTGTCACCCCTGATCTGCAGTGGAAGGGTCTTTAGGGGCAGGAATTTCTTTCCCTCAGGAAATTGCTTGCTTTCCAAAAGGATCACAGCGGTGGCTTCTAGAGAAGGCAGAACTCCCATCCACTTTGGCTGCCTGGTGACAACAGCCAGAGTCAGCCCATGTCCCCAAAGGCCATTGTCCAAGGTGCATCAACCTGGCTTTAAGTGATGAGCCCAGGACAGGCACTTGGACCCTTGACCCCTTCCTAGTCCCTGGCTGAACTTATTTTTAATTTTGATGACGTGCATTTGGGAGAAGGCTGCCCGGCAGAGCTATGTGATCCTCCTGACAGGAGCAACCCTGGCCAAGACCAGCTTGAAGAAGTGTGGAGTCCACACCACTGCTGCCCATGAAGGCAGACGAACCACTTCACCTTCCTGCAAGGGTGAGAGATCATGTAGAGGGCAGCTGCACACACAGAGAGGCACTGCCTGCCATGCCCAAGCGTAGTGGCTTCATCACAAAACCTGCCTATCTGTCCAACTAGGAAGGCCACGTCTGCCATGGGATCTTCTTGGATTCTTGCTCTGCAGCCCATTTCTGGAGGGTTCAAGTTTCAAGTGGGCCAAAGGTGGTCATGGGTCTGGCTGCTGCAGGAAGGATGAGCCCAGGCTGTTCGGATGTGAGGGGATTTCTCCTGGCAAGAACAGTCTGTGCCATGGTGGGCTTCAGTCCAGGTCATCTCCTGTTGCCAAGAAGGCCATGGATTGAGAGTTCTAAAAGGAACTCAGAATCTGCATAAAGAGTACATGTTCCAGACAGGTTTGGGTATGGGGGGACAGAAGCAGGAAAGGAGCCGGGCTGGACCCTTAGAAGTCCCTGCAAGCAGACAGAAAGGGATTTGGATACCTGCAGAGGCCAGCTTGGGTTTGTGACTGTCGTATGCCTTGTGTCCCCAATCCTTCTACCTCTATATATCATCCCCTTACACACAGTTTCTCTCTCTCTCTCTCTCTCTCTCTCTCTCTCTCTCTCTCTCTCTCCCTTCTTCTAGAAATAGAGTCAAGAAACTTTCCTAAGCGAGGTCATCTTGCTATTGCACCCCAAGACAAGCAGCTCTAGATTCAAGAGAGGGATGGTGATTGAGTTCTAGAATCCACTGGATAATAGCATATTAACAGGAATTCTGGCACCCCAGGAACTTTCTCTGGTATGACACTGGCATTTGAAGACCACTCCTTGCTAAAGAACCTTCCAGAAGAGGAAAAAGTTTAATATATTGTCCTCTAGATTGATTAGATCATCACTCAACCACATTAATTAAATGCCACCATGAAATACCAGGGGGTGGACTGTGCCAGATGACAATACCAACCACAATTTCTATCCTCGGGATCCTTCCAGTCAAGAAGGAAGATACAGATAACAATCAAGTAATCCCACAAATCAATCCCTCCTTCCAGGGAGGAGTGTTATAGAGCACTGCCACCCTAATCTCCAGGAAACCTCACTTTGTATCTGCAAGGGAGCTTTGACCTTCAGGAGAGATCTTAGAGGGAGATAAGAGTGACAGCCGTGGATCAACAACTGTTTCACATCTGGAACAGCTGGGAAGTGGATGCATCTTAGCTGCAAAGGAGAAGCTGGTGGGATGTCAGCTCACTGTGGCACAATTCATAATGGGGATAATTCTTAAGGGAGCTCTCCTGGGTCTGGACAGTGTTATGGGATGAAGTTATTTAGATTAGGACCAGGAGGATCAGCACGGAGCAGTTTGTGGAAGGGATAGGGGTGACTTTGGACTCATGGAAGGAAGGGCTTCCTCACTCCTGGATCATTACCTCTGGATCCACGGGGATGTACGTGGAAGACAGGTCTCATCTTGCTTCTGGCTGCATCAGCCATATGGCCCTGATACATGTGGTTAGTTCCAATGAGAGGCACAGTCATACTTTTCTGTTGTCACCTAGTATTCCTTCACTGCCTCCTACCCTGCTACGTTTTGGTTTCAGCTCTCCTGGGAAATCCCACTTAACTTTAGCTCCCTGCTGTAGCCTCCCGAATATCCTTGTTCTTCTGGGATTGGATGAGACATGGTAGTGGACATAAGCATGGCCTTTGGAGCAAGACAAACATGAACTCCAAACTCAGCCCCACCACTCATAAGTCACAGTCTTCTTGCCAAAAGCTATTCTGAATCTATTTCTTCATCCACAAAATGAGGTGCTGACCCCTTGGTTGGGATTGGTGAGGCATCATGTAATACTGTGTGTGCATATACACAGCCTCAGGAGATGCTCTTACTGTTCTGGAAGAACAATTGACCATTTTGATTGAATTCTTTTACTTCAGAGCTAGGAGCTTGGGAACCAAGCAGCACCAACCTGTGGAAGAACAAGGTTGGGCTACTTTTGCCTCTTCTGCTTACTCTGCAAGTGTTGTGGGTGCTTGCATCAAGTTTAAGACGAGAGGCAAGATCCCTCTTCAGGAAGAGTGGGTCCTACAGATAGAATCCATAGCTGACCCTATAACAGGACTCTAGGACCTCTGCTACATGTTAATGGCTAGAGTGCTGGGTTGCACAGGTCATGGCAGCTGATGGCAAAATCTCTTCCTAACTCTGTCCAATGACTCCATGTTAGGAGCTGAAAATCTGCCACAGCGGGAACATTTACACAGTGTAAATTGGCAAACAGTACAAATCAAGACTCTTTGCTCCTCAAAGGCTGGTTAGTAATTATAGTCCAGCAAACCACTGCCATCAATAGCAGGTAACCCAGCACCCAAACCCATGAGCAGCCTTCAAAACTCTTTGTGTTCCCCATAGAAAGGAATCAGTAGCTCAGACGAACACCAAACCCAGAGAAACTTCTTCTACCTTGAGCTGATCTCCAGGAAGAAGTTGCCTGGAGAAGTTTGCAACCAGAATCTGCTTCCCTCCCTGGTGTCCCTTCCTGAGAAGAGCTGAAGGTCTCTGCCTGGGCTGGCATCTACCAGCTCACCCACTGAGAGCCCTGTAGTCCTTCCTTTAGATGTACCTAGGGAGGACTCTGGTCTCACAATGGTTGGAGATGAGCAATGTCCTGGAGCCAGGTACCAGGGTCGGCCCCTCTCAGTAACGCACCCTTTCCTTACAGGGACTCAAGAAGGCCAAGGCAGTGTGTTGAAGTTTGATTAGTAATAAGAACATAGCAGCTTTGCCTCTAGCATTTAGCGCTCTTCTCCGGATCGAATTACTGATCCCTATCTGAGTGAACCATGCTAGCCTGCTGCCTGGGAACATTACACTCTCTAAAAGCTGTCAATCTCTGTCACTATCTTTGCACAATGGAGCCCATAGCTATTTTTAAAGGACTGTGTCACCTTTCAAGAGAAATTGTGTCTGCACAGAAGATTGATTTTTTGTGGTTGTTTTATACACAGATTTGGTGGTCTTTCAGCTTCCAAGGTGAAGGTGGGTGTTCAGTAAGCTATCAACCCACATTGCTTTGATTTTTATTTTAGGGAGACTATGAAAGAATTGAGAAAACAGAAGATGAATACTAAATATCCAAGTCCCAGGGAGGTGCATGGAGTGTGTGGGAAGGGAAAAAATGGGACAGAAAGGACATCTACCCTGAAACTATGGAGGGTCAAGTATTTGACCCCAAATAATCACAGTTTTGCTTAGTCTTTTCCAAAATTCTATAAGATGAAGGTTAGTAACCTTATTTACAGTCGCTTCTAAGCTGCGTGGTGGACTCTGGAGTTAAACTCCCTGGGTTTATGATACCAGTCTCACTTTGTGGCTTCTTGTTAGCAGGGACTCTGCAGCTCAGATTCTTCATCTTCAACACGGTAATGCTAACGTTGTTAACATCATCACAAAACCACTGGGAGAATAAAACAAGTTAATCCAATGAAATACTCAGATAAGCAGTTTGAACATAGCAAGTGTTAGTTTTTGGCTTGTGTGTGTGTGTGTTTCAGGGGGTCAGGTCTAGTAACTACCATTTCTCGGGCTTGCACCTTGCTCTTACCAAGCCATAGAAATGTCCCATAGGAATTAACTTCACTTTTCAAAGGGAGAAGACACGCTCACTGTAAAATCAAAGGATTTCATTGCTGGTGGTGATAGGCAGGTTATATACACTCAGATTCCTACGTCTAGGGAATGTGAGGTATGGAACGTTCTTAGCACAACACGTGATAACTATTTCACAGTCATCACTAGAAGTACATGTCATTGTCTCTAGAGGAAACTGAGACTTGGAAAGTTTTGGATGAGCTAATGGGTATTGGGTAAGTTGGAGCCGTGAAGCTAGAGAGAACCTTTTGGGATATTTGTCAAAGGCAGAATAAGACAGTAAAAGCCATTGGCATAATGCTAGCCTGGATGATGTAACGTTCTACTTTTTGAAAGAAGTGCAGCTCCCAGTTGCAGAGGGTGCATCTGGGTGTGGCTTACACAAGGAGGGCACTTGCTTAGTCAAATGCCTTGCTCTTGCCAAAGAGATCAGTTGAAGATTGTGCACTTATGCTCTAAGTTATACTAAAAGTATGCCTTGTGTGGGTTCATTGGTGTTTATGAATCTTACCACTTGTATGATTAGCTGTCCAACTATTAATCTTGTGAAATTGCATAATGGACTTTGCGGTTCACCTGAAAACTGATTCCACCTTTAGAAGCTGTCTTGTATCTTCCATTAGCATCCTACTTAGAGTCCTGAAAAAATGAGAGGATATTCAGGGAAGAAGAGGGCCAATGAGATCATCTGCTTCAAAATCATCTCTAAAGCTCCTAACTCAAACGCGAGGGTTACAAATATGATCCACAGGCAGGGTATGGGAAGTTCCTGCCTTTGAGGATAAGGAAGGAGACATAGTAGCGTAATTACAGCACACATGAGATTGGTGCTGATGATGTTTATGAAAACATAAAGGAAGGAATGGTTAATCCTGCTAAAAGTCACGGAAGCAAGAATTCATATTAGGAGATTTGAGTCAGACTGTAGGGTGTGCTGAGGTTCATTAGGTGGATGAACATCTCAGCAAGGGAAGACAAAGAATAAATACAGCGAGGGGAAAGAGTGGTCAGTTGGTGGGGTGTCAGTGTGTTCGGTACAGTTCAGGATAAATGCTATCTGGAGGACACTGGAGAAGTTAAGTGATAGTGACATGGAAAGGTGGTGAAGAGATCCTGTGAAGTCCTCAAGCTGTAATAGCAATTTTCTATGTTTTGGAAGAGGAGCTCTAGGAAAATTTTCACTACAGCAGTCGCTGTATGAAATTTGAACTTTAGAGAACTGACCTAGGTATGGAGAGAATGGTTTGGGGCAATGGACCTCAAGAAGCACAAACCAGTGACACAGACAAGAGAGACAAGGGATGGAGTTCAAGTTGTAGGTCCGGGATGGTAGCAGCAGGATGCTGGCGAGTTGCTTTTTGCCCACAATCTCTGGCTTTTGCTGGCTGCTTTGAAAGAGGTACTTGGATGTCCCAGCCAGGCTGGATGTTTGGCAAAGCCACCCACTGGAATCCAGACCATGAGAGGAAAAGCTGGCTTCAGAGAAGGGTAAAAGGCTTTGTTTTCTAATCTTTTAGGGGCTTGAAACCATGCACACAGATCAAATATGTCACAGAGTCCTTAATGGAGGATACTGTTTCCAAACAATATATTATTTGGAAAATTTGATATGTTCCAAATTGAATGGCTCTGAGGCATCATTTTTGAGAATCTATATGGATATTGCAGTCATTTTGATGTGATTGCTCACAAAGAAAATTCTTAAGCAGGTGTCCTACACTCGTGGGATCTTCCTTTGCTAATGCCTTGAAGAGACCAGACCCTTACATGTGTAGAATGAAAGAGAAAACCCTTTAAAATCTTCTGTGTATACACTTGTTAAAAGATAAACATAGGCGCATTAAAAGTTTAATGAGTTGATGTGAGCATTCAGTGATTTAACACCAGACCGCAAGTGATTCTGCGCTCCACTGATGGGATGCAGGGAGAAAACATTTACAAGGTGTTTGCAGAGGCAAGATAAAGGAGGCATTTGATTGGTTAAAGAGGAAAGTTCTTAGTTAGAGATTAGCTGGTGCTTTCTGATTGGTCAACTCTCTAGTTATAGTTTAATGGCCTGAGGTTAATTGCTTCTGACTGGTTAGGCTTTAATTTCATTCTCCTGTTTGTGTTGAGTTGGATCTGACTTTGCTTTTGTATGAACCCAAGATGCTGGAGCTGTCCTTAAAGCTTCTCGTGAATTATTTTACCATGCTGATGATCTCAGTCTAAGTGTGATTTTCTCTAGTGAGCCTGCCCTCGTCTTTTGTCATCCCCTGATTAGGTGACATCCTCTATTCTATCCTCATAGCTTGGCTTGGGATGGGTGGTATTTTCACATTTCTCTGTGTATTTTTCTGATTGATGGCTGAGTTCCCTACTACCAAATGGAGTTCTCGAATTCATACAGAAATAATGTGGTAAGGTGCTGGACTGGCTGCAACATAGATGGAACTCAGTACCTATGTGATAAAGATACGAATCCTTGCTGGGCGATAGCTCCTTTCCACTTGGTGACCAGGAGCCCTGAGATCTACTGTAGGTCCTGCAGTCCTCCTGCAGCTTTTGTTTGTTTGGGGTCTCTATGACCTGATCTCAGCTGAGCTCACTCACATGTGTGTGGATTGGCTAGAAACTAGTTGATCTGGGCTGGATTGGTTGGGGCCAAATTGTTTTTATTTTCTCATCTTCCAAACGATGCTGTAATACCCAGAGGACAATTATCTCAGTAAGGAGAAGTTTCCTAGAACCATGAAACTTTTAACAAGGTACATGTTCTTTCAATTATTGAACATCTACTGTTTCCTACTAGTGGCACGAGGCAATGCTTTTCCCAACTGCATGTGGACTGAGGCTAGGAACTCACTGGGGTGAGGCACTCTGACCCTTTTGGACGTAGCGACTCTTGTCAAGGAGAGTCTGGTCTAGGCTGTCAAGTCAGTGCTTTAGTTGTGCATATTTTAGCAAATAAATGTTTAACTTTGAGGCTACCTTTTTATCTTTCTCTATAAAAACAACATAGGATTGTATTGTATTTTCCTTCAGAAAAATGAATATTTGTTTTATTGTTGCTGAGAACACCCTTGGTACATCAGCTTTCATTCCGGGGTACCAAATATTCCCTGAGCCCGAAAGTAGCATTGAGATAGTGAATTCAACTATGAGATATTCCACTTTTCAGAAGTCACTGTGGGGTAAAAGTTCAGGGTACCGAATATCTTTTAGAAATTTAGGTAAGAGTACACATAGAGTTTGGACCTAACAGATAGAAGGCAGATCATCCATGATCAAATTCCAAGATGGCTCCTTACTTGCTTTTCTAAACTTAAACAGATCTCATAACCTTCCTAAATCTTAGCATCGCTAGCAGTAAAAGTGCATTATTACTCTGTATTACTATTACTAGGAAGAGACTACAATTAGGGGTATTCATATCTGTGGGAGTTTGCCTGTTCTTTATGGTGAGATGACACCTTCACCTCCCCCAAAGTCAGGTATAGTTATGTGGCTTGCTTTGATCAAGGACATTAGAGCAGTGGAGAGTGTTGTTTCTGTCTGGAAGACTGTGAGAGGTAGGATGCAACTTTTCAGGCCTTTCCACGGTTTCCTTCATAACTAATAACTGTAAGGGGAGCATCCCCATTAGCCCGGCCCGGAGAGAAAGAGGTAGAAAGTGAGCCATGTCAGATAACAGTGCAAACAAAAGCTAGACCCATGTTTGTTTAAGCCACGGTAGTTGGGAGGCATTTGCTAGTGAAGCATATAGATCAAGCCGTCATTAAGAGCTTCCGAGATCACGTAGACATTATATCCCAGCACCTAATATGTGATAAGTGCTTCATAAATATTGGTTGTTATTGTCATCACTCATATAAAAAAGCTAAAATCTTCGAGGACTTCTTTTTATCTCTGACCCAGAATAATTCCCCCAGCTAATTACGGTCTTTTTCTCTGTGCTTTGTTTCTTTCCCAAAGTGCAGAGATCAGCCCTGTCGTGTTTAGATCTAACACACTTCGAATCAAGTTTCTCTTCCACTGGGACTGTTCTCTTTCTGTCAGTTCCGTGGGTGCTTGAGTGTGCTGAGCACCCACTTGCTTGCAGAAGCTGACTCTCCCGCCCAGCTCCTTCAATGATTCCCTGCATATTGATCAGTCGGGTCTTGCCTCAGGGCAGCCACTGGTTGAAACTATTGGGAAGGGACCCTGCTGTCTTTGGCTTGGGAGACCAAAGCGCCCACCTGCTAGGCTGCAGAGGCACCAAAGCTGAACAGACACAGCTCCAAGCTGCTTGTTAGTGACTGGAACTGGTTGGACAGGACAAGACTGGAAGCTGCACCCAGGCCCAGAAGTCTTATCTCCAAAGTGCTGAGACTGCTGCATGTAAGAACATCTGAGACTGAGAGGGACTGGAGTCCTTGGGATCAGCAAAATGGTGAGGAGGAGGAGGAGGAGGAGGAGGAGGAGGAGAAGGAGGAGGAGGAGTACTGGGTACTTTTCCCATCTGATGGGACACTATCACTCTGTTTGAAGTGTGCTAACCATCACAGCCCCTTTACAAATAAGGGAACACAGAGGCTTCAGGGGGCTGAAGCAGCCCAAGGCTACCTAGCCCAGGGATCAACAGGCCTAGGAGTCTAGCTTGGGTTTGCTAACCTCAGAAGCATTTCTGTTTACGACTCAAACTCTGGCTTTCCCCAGGTTACTGCATTATAATGGTTACCTGGAAAGCTATAGAATTATAAGGAATCATCCATAACTTCTATGAGAGGTTCTTTTTCAGGGGACCTGTAACAGGTCTAGAAATCCAAGATTTTAGCTGGTTCCCATGTCGCTCTCACAGTCTGGGAGTCTAGGAACGACTGGCCACAAGAGATGGCTTCATGCATGAGTGTCTTCTGCAGAATTGTAGGGGTGGCTTAATGCTCTGCTATCACTGTGCTGGATTCTTGGTGGTCTCACTTCCGTAAGTTTTTCTCAGAAGTAATGTCTGATGAGATCGAGGAGCATGTGATAGAGCAGAGGTCAAAGTCGTGCATATGTATGAGTGTGTATGTGTGTGTGTGCACGTGCGTGCGTGTGTGTAGGCAAGTAGATAGATGTCACTTATCCTTGTTGCCTTATTTATGTAGAGCATTTTCAGTGTCCTGTGAGTGGGGCTGTCCAGTGTGCTCATAGCGCCAAGAACCTAGTGATACTCAAAGCAAGTAGTAGCTAAGTGTGTGATGCCCACAGATGAGTAAGCAAGGGTGCGGACAGTGTTGAGAGCACGCTTTGGTTTCCATGCAGACCACAGCTTGCTATGGTCACAAAAGAAAGACGATGATGTCTTAAGGAGCACAAATGACCAAGGAGAAGTAACGTGTGTAGCAAGAAGAGGCATCAAACAGCAGAGTTAGTTTGGTGCCACTATCCTGGGGAAAATGTCATAGCTAGCTGTGAATGAGCTGTGGCAGATGAATGGTGTAATTTGTCAAAATCTCTAAGTTCTCTCATCTGTGTATTTAAAAATGATATTTAACAACATAGCCAAACTCGTGCTATAAGTCAAAATATTAAGTCGTCCTTATTAAGAATGAAATTACACATTTTTAAAAAATGCCATGATAATTGGAGAAAGAGTCCCTACATCATAAAAAAGGCTCTATATTTTAGTATCGGTTTTTTGCTTAAGATTCTCATTTTCCGCAAGGTCTAATAAACTACAGAGCCAGCCTTCTTCGTCAAGTCATTCAGATGCTTACTTTATGCTTCCAATAGTTTTTTGAAAGAAGAGGACGGAGCGCAGTAAGTATCGGGCTGAGCTGCAGTTTGGAATTGCAGGACCTCTACAGACCATT